>NC_055658.1:24212237-25414737 GCF_017976325.1 Chelmon rostratus | reverse complement strand
GTACTCTGTTGTGTTGTGAACCTGGATGTTGTGTGCTGTTTCCTCCTGCTTGCAGTCATATCGATGCTTATATCAATCTTCTCATCGCGCTCGCAGCAAGAAAGTGAGTCAGTGTCCTAAAACTTCCGAAACTGTCAAACTTTTGCTTTAACCCCTACAGTAAGTGTGCACTTGAGGCGGAAGTTTTAAGTCCTGTTCTGACATGATGGTTTCAACATAATCTGTAAATAGTTAACACAAGAAATCTGTAATGTAAACACAGTGGTCTCAGTAATCAGCATTTTAAAAGATAATATAATTAACACAATCACCTCACAATGCTGATAGACTTCCTAAAGCACAGACCCCAGCAGTATTTGAGGATGTCTTTCAGACTGAATTGATTTAAAGCCCCTGTTGAATCCATAAAAACTGACGATGAATTCACTGAAAGCAGCACATAGACAATTTCTATCAGGATTGTCTAATTTTTGCTCGAATAGAAACTTTTGCCTTCAGAACTGCTGCAAAGATGCTGCAATGTTAACGTCATTGCAGGTAAACAGGTATTATTAGATATTAGTCTAAAGGTTTATTACCGAAGGCATCGTGGGTCCATGTGTGTTTAAAACAGCAAAGATTTACTGTGCTAATATTATATTATATAGAAATTTCACTACCTGACTCATTCCTGTAAAGCCTGTGCTGTCTGAATAGAGCATTAGAGTGAGAGAAAATGATAAAGAACACATGACCCCATGTTCAAAGGTCTACTGCTGCATCCAAAAAAAAGAAAGAAACCCACCAAGTTTGGAGCCACAGCTGTAATTCCACTTGATCCACCTCTGTGATCTGATGAATGACCTCACTCACACACTTCTTTTACGAGGGCAAGGTCATTGATTTTCCTGCTCTGTTGTTGCTGCTCAGTACTGGACCATAATACACAGGTGCTAATTCTAAGAAAAGACACACACACTTCAGTAAAGCCCCAGGCCTGAGGGAATTGGATATTGGATGTTATCTCCCTCAGTTCTGGACCACACTGTGACAAATTAAGGCTTCCACCGTGCTGCAATCATAAATCCAAGTGTTATACAGCTTCCATCAGGACATGTGTGTGTCATATTGAATTATAGGTTGCTTCATTAATGTGTATTTGTAACCCAGTAATGAACAGGAGTAAAAAGTGTTTCTTACTGTAGCTGCATCTCATCAAATGATGTCTTAATTCACTGCAGTGTTAGGCTCACAGGTAGGGCAACGTTTTTCACGCTGGTACGTGTGAGGTTGAAGGGAAATTGATGAAGAAGTCTAACAACAAAAGAAAAGCTGATACAAACAGAAAACAACTTTGTTTTCAAGTGATTTTCTACCAGGAGGTTAATGGCGTATAGCACAAAGTGAAGTAATGACTTCGTCTTGGTTAATTAGTTTCCTACATGCCTTCCTAACAGTCATTCAGCTCATCTGTCACTGAATCCTCTTATTGACTGCCGTAGAGACACTCAGTACAAACACAGAAGCGTGTGGGCACGGTCTGCTCTGTGCATCTGATGACATGTACATGTGCTTACTCTACTCACCTTCAGGTTATTATTTAACTGTTGCTTGCACATTAGCACTGTGCTGATTTCCTCTGTTTACAGTCACACTGACATTCCACTATTATTCTGAATATAACTATATTCTGAATTTGATACAGGTCATGCAAACAGCTTTCTCCATGTAGATATTCTGAATTAGGCCTTATTCCAAATGTAGCATTCTCCAATGACGAGGTGGGATGATGCCCATATTATTCAGATTTTAGGGGCATTCTTTGGACTTGTATGCAGAACATTCAGAATATGCATCTCTGTTGGGGATGTTTTTTTGTTTTTGTTTTTTTTTACAGATGTTTGCTCTTGCCAGTTTACAGTCAGCGCTGTGTGTTGCCTAGCCAACACTTTGCAAAGCTGGGGTAGAGATGCACGCACAAAAAAGCCAACATTTCTGGTCAGAAGAAGAAACAGACCTAACACTTGGATATCAACAGGTTTTTGGATATGTGCAAAAATCTCAAAGTCGACCTTTAAGAGGGCAGTTGAGCAAATGAGAGAGGGAGGCTGTGTTTGTTAATCAGATGCACGGCTGCATGTAAACAGGAATATTAGTGAAATATTCATTTTCGTTAACCATGTAAACAGCATTGTAAGAATATTGTCTCTTTCAGAATGAGGGCAAAAACCTGAATATTTTTGTACATGGAAAAGTAGACATTGTCACTACAGCAAATCTTTGTGTGCAATTTATGGTGTAATCACAAAGAACTTCCTTATCTACTTCAGCTGCACATAAAGAGAAAATTTAAAATACTTAAATATCATCAATTATAAAGTGCTACGGGTTTATTTGTCATCGATATCTCTGTGGTTGCCCTGTGAAGCATTGCAAACAAACAGGTGCTATGATACAGTGTTAGGGTTACCAGCAGTCACGAGAGCAGCAACAAGAACGTGATCCCTCGCTGGCTCCCAGCAAACAGAGCCTATAGTTCTGCTCGGAACGCTGACCAATCCAACAGTAATAGACACAATATGTACGTAATGAATAGATAGTGGTAAAAAGGATACTAATATCATCTACTGTTTGTACTGAAGTATTTTTTATTAAATAGCATACTCATGGCATCACCAAGAATTTCTTTGCAGTTAGAGGAACAGAATCTTTTTCAGGAATCTAATCAGCAAGCACAGTTGAGCCTTTCTGCCTGCTTCTGTGCTCCCAAAGCTTGGGACAAACCAACAAAAACCAGCTGAAACCTGCAAAAACTGAACAAACCACACAGTTTTTAGTCTCTCTGTCACAAAGGAGTATAAATGCACTAAACACAATGAAGAACTGTAACCGCCGAGACGAATCTGCAAAAAAGTCCAACTGCCGTGTATTTTAGCACAAAAAAAAAAAACTAAACATGGAAAGCAACCAGCAGCTTGTTCTGTTTACCTGCTGAAACACTTCCTCAGGTGACATACAAGGGATGTCATCAGTCACAAATATCAAACGTGTTTAAAAAAAATCTTTAACAAGAAGAAATACGAAATACGAGCCGCAGGCGAGCTCGTTGTGGATCACTCAGTTAACTTTCAATCAATTCTGCTTTGCATTGAAGTGAACAACAGAGCAGTACCACTTTAAACATATTACGTGGCGGTAAGCAAACATTTGAAAGCCTATAGTTTGCCTTTTATTGAGCCGTCCAGATTCCAGATGGTGGCACCATAATAATGAAGGCTGCTCTTGAACACAGCATAAAATAAATGTCCTGCTGAGCCTATTTTGTGGATGGAAAAAGTGATTTTCAGTGTTATTATTTCTATTTTCACGGTTGTTTCTCAGGATGTCCTCGGGCTCTCGGAGAAATAGGTGTAATGATAACCAGTATAGAATATTACATTGTTTGCTTTAATTCCTTATCCAGGTTAAAAATAGTCGAGGCACTGTCATCGTTGAGTCATTTCCTACCGACAACTCAGACCATTGTGTATTAATTAACTGTTGTTTACTTTCAAACACATGCACTCACGAGCACACTGCCAAGGCTTTTCAAGTAGTGACAAAATTGCCAGTTCCTGTTCCAGAGAGGGAACGCTCTTGTTTTGCCAAAGCAATTTATTTTGAAAGGCTCATTAAAAAAGGATAACGTTGTTATTTTCCCAGGCAGATTTTTACCAAACACTCCTAGCTTGGCTTTGGAACAAGCACATGAATTTAAAGGATGCAACCTGTAGTATAACTGACCAGCAGAACTTCAAGCAGCCAGTGTTTCCGTTCTTTACGTGCAGATGGAATAAAGGCTTTTGGAAATGTGTCAGATGATTTATTGATTCGTTCACAGCACAAAAACACTCATGTGGAAAAACTTCAAAATGCTGCATAAGCAGAGCTCATTGTTAGCAACAATGTGCTGCAAGTCCTTCTGTCAAACACTCAGACTATTATTGTAATTACTACAGTTTGCAGCAAAGGGGAGAGCCTCAGGTGGCACTTCTTTTATTTTCAGCAGCTCATATCATTCTACTGACACCATCACTTTATGATTAGCACAGCTGAGATTAAATGTCTCCTGCTGCCACGGGGAAAGTTCAAACTCTTCCTCTCAGACTGAATGACACTGGAAATATTTAGATTAATATTTTAGCGGAAATATCCTTTAAATGTAATGATGTTTTATAGCTGCCTGTTTTCCACCTATACCTGCATTAAAATATCCATGTAAAAAACATACTTATGTTAAATGTAAGCACACCGACGGTCTAGTTTTGTCTGTTGCTTCATCTTAACATGATATTGCACTACAGTCCAGCCCGGCCGAAATCAGATTTTTCAGTGATTCAAAAAGGAACTTTGTAGGCAGGATTCAGAACAGGAACAGCATCAACAAACACATGAACTGCTCCCACCAGGCTGTACTCTGCTGCTCTGGGATACTGTACTTCCAGGTGGATTTCATGTTACTGATGTCGTTATGATACAATTAGCACATTCTGCTGCACATAAGACACGTTTGCACTTGTGCAGCATTTGTGCAGTATTTCAGGCGCTGCAACGTTATCCAAGTGTTATTGACAATACAGAGATTGAGGCAGGAAACCATTTGTGGCAACACTGCACATCATTTAAGCATTTTAACACCAAAGGATTTAGAAAACATTCCAAATATTCCCCGTCGGCCCACTGGACTTTATTCTTGCCATGATGCTTGTCAAAAGCCTCTCAGAGACAAATCTGGACCACTTCAGAAGTAATTATTATAAACTTTATGAAACCTAAATGCTTCAAAGCTGAGTAAAATTTTCACCGTCACTGCCAGTGATTGGAGCTCTGCCAGTCAATTTCAGGTTGGAAGGACGCCTCAGATCGCATAATTTGGTTTTGCTTGGTGGAGCAATCTTTTAATTTGCATTTGGATTAAGGACATCCTTCTTCCGTTTTCAAGATATTGCAGGAAAATGCTAATACATTAGCTACCAAGTAGCTGTGCGGTCTGCTCTGACGTTTCTGTAGCTGCCTCGGATTAAGACACAGAAGACTTTCTCTATCTCTGCCCACAGTTCAGAAAACAACAGCAGCGTGAAGGCAGCACTGACCTCAACAGCAGCTTCGGCACATCTGCACACTCTGTTCTTAATACTAAAGGAGACTGTATTCGAGATTTAATATCCTCTTGTCAGCAGAGCAGGTGCAGTCTGCTGAAAGGCTGTATTACACACAGAGACAGACCTCAGATGTCTGTCTCTCTATAGTTGGATGAGTAGCAAACATATTTTTAGATATCTGAGGTGCTCCGCTTTCTTTATGTCTCTTTAAGCAGCTCACAGGTGTAACAAAATATGGATGATGGAAGTCGACCCTAAGGGTATTTTGAAATGCCGAACCGGTTGCCTGCATTAGTCACCATGCTCTTTTCAATGGAAAAAGAACACAATCTAATGCAGCTTTAATGCAGCTCACTGTCTGCGCCATTCTCCACTTCCATGACTGTCACGTCCTGTCAATCATGAAATGAATTACCGCCTCTCATTTCAGCGTCAACAGGAAGGTTAATCCTGCAGAAGTCGGGTCCCAGTGTCAAGCACACTACAGAGGTATCAGCAAGAGGAACTACAAATATGTACACCTTAAATAATCTGAAAGACTCAGAACAAATAAGATCTAAATATCACACGGAATCACAAACAATACACCAGGGAAAATGAATGATTGTGTTCAGTTAGTAAGAGCAAAACAAACTGTAAATAAAAGAGTTCACCTGATTCGTTATAGTCTTTAACTTAAAGCTAATTATGCTGTTGGAACTATTCCATAATATTTTTAATTTAGCTATTTATCTAGCATTTCTCCTCTTAGTCTTATCATTTTAATGAGCATTTCTTTTTCCAGTATAATCTTCCTGGGGACCAAGGAATGTAATTAAATTATGTCATATTATTTAAATTGCATCTATCCCTCAGGTGTTATGGCCTTCACTGCTGTATTTCTGGTCAGTGGTTGCTTGTAAGAAAAAAAAAAAAAACATTTTAGGCTTCCATACTGTTGAGTTTATGGCATGGTGATATATGCAGTAATGCAGAATAATGAATAAATGAATATATAAATACGTGAAAATATGTAAAGTTATCTTAGGAAATAAACAAAGGCAAAGCATGGAGGGGGGTCCCACCAAGGTCAGACAACACCACTGGCTTCAGGTTTGCTATGAGGAACCACGAGAACCTCAAACCTCATTAAAAAAAATAAAAAATCACATTGTATTTGCTCTAATGCACTAAAAATACTCTCATAGTCATAGTAGTTAACAAACACCATTTCCCACAAGTGCATTACCTTTGAAGGTTAAACACGACCAGTTAAGGCCAGTCGAGTGGCCGCAGCTGCTTCAGACACGACTTTAACAATAGCGAGACGAGGGCGAACAGCAAAGACCTGAAAGGATAAGGGAGGAACAACAATGATGTATTACACATGCTGAAACTTCATGGTAGCTGTGATTTTTTCTGAATGCTATCAAATGAATCATTTTGTAAAATGATTGATGGGTTTTCATTCTGATATCAAATGCTGCAGATACTCATTTATCTTAAATCCCCAAGATGTGTTTCACATTTTCAGAAAGACCAATGGAAAAAGAAAACCCAACTAGAGACTGTGCCGAGTTACACAAACTAGTGGAATAACAGCTAACCCGGACGTAGCATCACCACTTCAACACGAAACACTGGTGTCTTGGTAGCAATCTTAGTTTTCAAGGTGCATATAAATATCTCAGAATAATAGAATTATTTTTGGCTTCAAAGCACAGCAGATGTCATTGTATCTTGATTTAGAGACAACTGAGCAGGGAGAGGTTGGATATAAAGTTGCTGTACTGTAGCTACTGTAGCATACCCCTCATGCAATGCTAGCATGCTATGCTAGCATTATACCTTCAATTGGTGGTTAGCCTGATAGCTACATGGCTGCTGCAGCTCATTTCCACATGATTCAGGTAATGTTTCTGACAGATTTAACCCATTCTTGAACCGTCATTGTCCTCACAGAAACTCATACAGTAAAAGCTCAAGGTGTACATTACCTCTGATTGGTGGAAATGACGGCAAGGTGGATGCTCAAAGACAAGAGAGTGACGAGAAACCCCCCAACTTGAAAGAGAAACAGAGCAGGTGAAAGCAACACCTATATATACACCACAAGATGGCTGACTCTTTATCAGTCAACCAATGAGGGTTAAACACTTCCTACCTGAGTGACCTCATCTAGAATACTCCACCTCCACCACAGAACTTTCAAAATAAAAGTTCACAACAAAATGTTTTCACAGTAAATGCAACCTGTCACAGAATTTTCTGACAAAAAGAAGGAAAATAACTAAAATCTCAAAAAAGAAATGTTGAATATGAATAAACTCTGTAAGCTGTGTAGAAACAAATAAAAACTTGTGAGTGAGTGAAGCGGAAGGTACTTAATTGGATATGGTCAAATAAGAAGGCTACTTTTCCACCCATGCTGCTTAATTTTTTTTATTGTAACTTTAATTGTAGAGCCTCTACTATTGTTGTTAATCCAATTTAGTCATACCACACGAATTTCACAATTTGTTTTGTATTCCTGTGGCTGCACAGATGATATGATATTACTGTATCATGACATAAATAATGGAGCAGTGCAAAAAGTAGGTTTGTGATGTTGTATTTGAACACCCACTCTGTCAATTCACAGGTACGCTTTGTTTGTTTGTTTGTTTGTTTGTTTGTTTTTGCAGATGCTTCTTAATATCGCCCCATCTGCTCTAACACTGCAAACTTCTCCTTTGTGGGATTAATAAAGGATTATCTTATTTTAGTAGAAAAATCACCTGTCAGATGCTCTTACACTGCTCACTGTTCACACTGTGATGTTCACTTGAGTTATTTTGTGTGTGTTTTTTTTTTTCACTACTCTTAAACCCACTTTTATTCAATCTGCTCTGTCTACTTCTACTTCAGTTGATGATTTCTTACATGTTGACTCAAGACCCAAGAAAGATCATGTGTGTTTCTTTGTGGAAACTGTTTTTCAACCTCCTCCAACACTTTCAGGAACTGGAACACCAACTGCAAGCCAGGTCACCCGACATCAGCGTCAGCAAAAGCCCACCCCAGTTTTGGGTTGCAATGTGCCGATGTCCATCTGATATTCACGTGGTGATAGAGGCAGGGGGGAGTGCAGCCCCCCTTAAATACATTAGCTCCCTTTGCTTTGGTTTTGCCTTCAGCATCAAATGTGAGAACCACCCCATTTTCATTGTTTCAAAACATCAAGAAAGCCTTTAACCCCTTGGCAGGATAAACCCAGCTTAGGTTATCATACAGGCAGAACTGCATTAGATAATGTGATCATACGGTAGATTAGATGGAGGCTGCCATGAGAAGAAGGCGACCTTCGAGAAGTACCACATATTTCTGTAAGTACGAGTCCTGGCAGGAGAAGTGAATGGGTGGCTCGTGATGATGTGCAATCGCTGTTGACAAGGTAGTTATAGAAGGCTCAGGAGTGAGGGTTTTTTTTTTGCTTGTGCTGTTTTGTTTCTGTGGATAGGCCTTGAGTTGTCCAATGACTAATTGCTAGTGTGAGCACATTTTCTTTCAAATCAAGAAGCAGAGATCAAAGACTGTGGTGTTCTTCAGAGGAGTAGGTTGAATTATTTTTTTAAGCTTCTGCAGAAAAATGCAAAATATTTTTCCCAGACCTTGATTATTAAGAAACCAAAGGAGTGAAGTGAGCATAGCTGCAGAGAATTATCACCCAACTCTGCAGCTCTCTGTGAGCTCATGTGAGCGACTAGCTGGTGAACACAGTGGAACCATAGCCACTGAAAAGCCAGATATTTTTGTCAGGAGTTGGTGGAGAACCAACCAGAACTAAAAGGAGACTAAATATTGCACTTAGACACATCAAGTGGAAAGAAACACAACTCCAAATCAATGCTAATGTTGCTATACCGTACTCTTTTTTGATTGGCTGGCAGGTGACTGTTAAAACTGTATATTGTACGACATTATATAACAGGACACCTCATACACTGTTTTTACGTTATCTGGAGATGGTTTTTGCCTTTTTGGAAAAAGTGTTATTGCCCTAAATGGGAGATGGAAGCATCTTTGTCAAGTAAGTTCTGATGCACTGAACATAACTCACATGACTGATCAGCTGTTTCTGCAACAACACCCAAAGAAGAAGACACAGCTGTTTCCACTGTTGTAATCTTGCCGGATATTCCCTCTTCGTCTTCATAATCTCTGGACAGCATGAAACATGCATAAACAATACCAGCTGACATGAAAGAACAATTATAACTTGACCAAAGCAACAAATTCCTGCAGGAATTTCTGCGTTTTCCTTTCAGGAACTCATCTCCCGGTTTCTGTAACGTTACCGGACGTAGTTTAAACCACCTCCCTTCTGTGTAGCATAGTTTATCTGCTCCAAACCAGTTTATGGAAACATGCCCAATTCTCTTTTTTCTGTTTTTTCCTTTTCTTTTTTGCGACATTTCAAAATTTCACTTAAAATTTGCTTGACAGTAGATGGAAACACGGCTGGCGTTCGATGTACATTCAATGGTTGGCAACAACAGCAAGAGCACTTGTGCTTGATGCTGCCTTACTGCAGGATAATTCTTACTGAGACATCGTCTAGAGTTAACCTGAACTACAACCTTTAAAAAATACATCATGATATGGTGCACATAACAATGGATATGATTAAGAGTCCTTAAAAAAAAAAAAACATGTTGTGTGTTGCTTCCATGTCTAAATGTTTGCAAACAGTCAAAACAAAAGACAGAAAGAGCAGGAAATGTTTGTGTGCCTGTCGCTGAATCTGACAGTAGTGCAAATTTAAGCAGCGTTTCCACTGTGTCTCTCGCAAATGATGCCCACAAGTCAAGGAGAAACACTTAACATAACACCGGCTTTAAAACGCATTTAGACAGGGAAGCTTTCTCTAACTCATTGCTATTTAATTACTGAGCTCATGTTTTAGGAGCAGAGCGTCAAATAAATACACAAATGAATAAAAGAGCACATAGATTAGCAGCACTCTACTATCTACAACAGTGGAAGGGGATGGATAAAAGGCCTGTAATAATAAAATTTCCTCTTTTTTATTTTTGGCATGTTTTGACAATAAGCCAAAATTCGGCACTTTAAATTTCAGCAGTAATGACAGCACAGTTCACAACGAGAGGCTGGAAAAACAGGTATAATTTAATCATTACGTTGGTGTCAACAGCGTTCTTATTTGTCATCATAACGCAGAATGGGAAATTTAAAAGCGTACAATCATATTTCGCTCGGGTAGCTTGTGAGTTCTGTGCTCCTCAAGGTCAGCTCACTTCCTGCCTTATCTCATCAGCTTTCGTCAGCTGATGAGATAAATCATGAAGGATTTTCTTGTCAGCTGAATACAGGCAGGAAACCGTGAGCCGAGTCTTGTGTCTTCAAGGCGACGGCCAGGCAACTTTTAACTGATGGTGAAGTAAACAAAGAGGCTGCCGGGCGGAGAGCGGGCGAGACTGCCGCGGCCAGAATGATAAATGTCTGAATGTCACCACCTGCAGAAAGGAGACAAAGTGTTCTTGAACACGTCAAACTTTATTTTTCCTTCCTGCGGAGATCTTTGATCTTACATTAGCAGGTTGAGAAGAGAAGGACAGAGCTGATGGTACAGATGGCAGCGCTTTTCCTCAACAAAACTTCCAGGTCTAAGTGCTTGGAACAGACCGAAAATGATGCTGTAGCTTCAAACAAAGAGAATTCCCCCTCTGGTTTGAAATAACTGTGCAGTTCTTCTGATTTCTGATGCTTGTGAGAATATCCAGTAAGACCCCCCTGCAAATTACCACCTGATAATTTTAGTCCCACGTTAATGTGCTTGAATTGCATCATTTAGGCAAATAATGGAAGTTTGTGTAATTTAGGTTTGCAGCTTTTTTATCTTTTAGCAAAAATTCT
Source organism: Chelmon rostratus (assembly GCF_017976325.1). Lineage (NCBI taxonomy): Eukaryota > Metazoa > Chordata > Actinopteri > Chaetodontiformes > Chaetodontidae > Chelmon > Chelmon rostratus. Next base: position 25,403,722 of record NC_055658.1, on the reverse strand, counting down.
TCCATCCTTCCTGTTTGTTCAGCCCCTGGGTAGACTGTCAAACAGTCAATAATAATTGCAGCCAAAGTGGAAGAAGCTGGAGATGGGTTGGGTGTAAATTCAAGAGGCTCATCTAGCTTCTCAGAATGAACACCCCCAGGGCGGGCAAGCCATATACGCTGAATGCACAACTCCATAGAGCAGTTTTTTGAACAAAGGAAGTTGCTGGGTGACATAAAGCCAATCAATGGCTCTGGCCCAGCATAGCTCACCCCCCGGGAAGCCTGTGAACATCTCTCTGACCGGGGGGTCCCCATGTCGGTGGTGGGGGGTCACGCATGTGAGCACACCCTGCGAGAATGTTGTAGTCTAAAATAGTGAGCAGAATTAGTTAGTGAAGTAAGTTGGGAATCACATTTGTTTTAAACATTAACAGGGGGAAGAGATGTTGAATGAGAGCTTTTCAGAGGCAGATTTGCTCCTTTGAAATTGTCCATATACTTAATAATGGGGTCGATTTGGCAGCTGTGTTGACTTTGTCGCGTTTTCTGAGGTTTTGGCTTCTGTTTCATGCTGTCTGTCGCACTGTGTCTGTCACCTCAGCAGCATATTTGATCTGCAGCTGATGTGCTCGGACTCTGAAGCTGTTGTGCTGTGAGGAGGCTAACATGCTAACTCAGGAAAAGGTGCGTTGTTTTCGGTGTCCTGAGTTCTGCGTTTGCCTCCGCCCACCCTGGTCGTATATTGGCCTCATCGGCAACAGTTTCTGCTGTATTGTCACTTGGACCCGCACTTTCTATCTCCTCTCTGCCTGTGTGTGTGTGTTAGAGAGGGAGACACTGTGTGTTCAGTGCGTGGGGTTCATGGCGGACATGTGTGGCTGACAATGTGAACAAGTTGAAAGAGCATGCATGGTACTGTGTAAACTCAGCTGTCGTGACTGTCCACGTCTGTTGGTGTGATTTTGCATGTGAAAGTAGAAAGCATTGCAATCATCTAACCCACAGTAGCTTCATGCATGGTGTTTCTAGCTGTTGGGACTATTCTATTGTGTTTGCCTTCACATTGCAATTCTGACATACACAGTACTGATTGCAGGAATGTTCTTGCTACATCGTAGTAGCACAAATACAAAGTGTGTAAGTACAGTATATAACAGTATAGTTTATAGGTCTCTGCTTCAGGCAAACGAAGCTTGGCCCCCAAACAAAAGCTTGCTCAGGGCCGCCTGTCATCTAGAGCTGGGTCTGAATACCTCTTTGGTGAATAGTCCACAGTAGCTAGAGCTAGGTAGAAAATGTCAGCAGATAATGGGATGGATAATACAGTATACTTCATGCAGCATAGTCAGAGTGTTCTGTCGTAAAACAAATCCGCTGTGGGTGCACAAGTCTCTCTGCTCCTGTCGGAGATTTCTGAACGATGGTCAGAGAGGAGAGATAATGAGCTAAATGTTGGGTTTTTCCTGCTTGATGCTGGACTGCACCATCATAAATCCAGCAGGAGAAAGAAAATCTGATACTTAATGCTTCTTTGTATGCATGTGCAGCGGAAAGAGGGCCACTGATTACCTCAGCGGTTTGGGAGGAGGGTGACAGAAACTATTAACTCTTGGTGTGTTCAGAGTGTTGACGGACATGGATGTGAGCTGTGATGATCCCCTTTTTGCGATGAACTATTCCGTAGCCAGATGTGCACAGCAGTCTGAAGGCTTTAATGTCAACCAAACACCAAACAAGGTGACCTCACTGATCATACACTCTTCTTAAAGCTGGGATTGGTCACATTGGAGGAACCAGCAAGAGTAAGATTTTGAAAGTATCCAACCAAAAAAATCCCAACTACCTCATGACTCAATCACATGCAAGAAAACAACCATGGCACAAACAAAGAAAATCCTTTGTCTGTCTTCTTGTCTTGCTTTATTTAGCAGTGCAAGCTGTTGTAGATAAAAGTAGAACTTGAGGTTTTGGCTGCACTTTCTCTGCCATTTTTGTGCGACTCGCTCGCTAAAGCTTTAGCAATATATCTGGCGAGCCTCGTGGACAACGAGTGCAGAGCAGGCAGGTGGGCCATTGGACACATGTGGGCTTCTTACAGGCCTGCGACAGCCACAGACTGTCACAGCATTTGATTTACAGTTTGTTGTCGGGTTGTAAAGAAAATTTCAACAAATATAAAGAATAATGCTTCCAAAATACATTACCTACACCAGCTTTAAGCTGTTGATTATAAGGATTTGGTAGGAAGCTGTTCACATTTCCTGAATTTGTGCACTTTAAAATAAAATATGATGATTCATAAATTATCTTAAAGTATGTGATATTTATAGTCATGTTCACGGTAGACTATATGGCCCCCTTGGTGTATGTGTCACTTGGTCCACCACTTTGGTCTAGACTAAAACTACCCAATGGATTGCCATGAAATTCTGCAGTAACAATCATGGTCTTCTACTTAGTTTGGGGATCCTCTGACGTTTCATCAACCTCCATAATTAGCCGGTTTACTTTTATTTATGACCAGATACCTGCACAAATTGTGATCCTCAGCTGTTTTAGTGTGTTTAGTGCCAATTAGCAAATATTAACATGCTGAGAGGCTAAATTTAGATGATGAACCTGGCAAATATAAACATTAACATGTCAGCATTGACCTAGCGCAGCTTCAGAGAGCAGCTTACATCACTGAATGTTGCACAATCAGGTGTTTTTTTTAAGATTATTCTCATCCAAAAAAATATACAAATCCTTTTTGTTCCTGAATACCCAATGTTAGTTAGTATCAAGAATTATATTATGATTGAATGAATGAATTATATTATGTCATAATCAAGAATTAGAGTATTTTACACATTAGCTGTATTCACACATTATTTTCCTGCCTTTTCCTAACAAATCAATAAGCCTTGAAGCCATCGAGGCATTGAATTAAATAAATCTCATCTTTCTGCTTCCTAGTATTGTTAGGGGACTTCTTACTGTTGTGTATGATATACTGTACTAACCAGTGTGCTGCGTGCAAATGAATTTAAATTGCAAAGTAGTTTGACATGAAATATGCAAGCTTGTCTGCCACAGTCGGTGGTGTTCAGCAGCACGTGCATTGTACCAACAAACAAAATGCCTGTAGGAGTCTTTTTCCTCCCCGATCGCTTCCTCTTTGATCGTGATTTTTCAGTAAACAACAAACAGTATGTAACGTTTTCACAAAGCCGTGATGCCTTTGGTAATTTAGCAGCTGAATGTGAAAGTTGATTGACAGGCCACAGAGGGAACTGATTGTCTTAACCTAATTTCCTTGTCGTTATTGTTTCTAGCTCCACTTACAGCAGGGGACCTGTCTGAAAGAAGCCAGTGACACCAAAGAAAACAATAACATTTATTTATTGATTCATAGGTTATACATTTCATGATATAATAGCGATATATTATTATTGGCAAAGATACTATAATCCAATTGCATTTCTATACATAAATACAAAATCTGAGGTAGGGCCTCAAAGATTGATGACAGTGAAAATAAATAAATGCATTTCACATATATGATATATATATATATTTGCTTTTTTTTTACATCTCACACCAATTTTAAAACATATTTGTTATATATCTAGTCTCTACTTTCAAATCAAAGGATGTCATGGGCTGTTGGAGGCACATATCTATATCCATAGGCAGCAGTACCTCACATGGAACACACAGAAATATATGACATTACTCAAGTAATTAGAAATTTAACCTATGCATTCATAGGTCAGATGATAAAGTGCCAAAAAGACACAACAGACATAACAATAGGAATACTGTTACCATATGAGACAGACGATAAGCTATTCTGTGATGTTATTTTTGAAATACATACAATATTCTACCATTAGAGGACATCTATAAGGCCAATGGTTACCTGAAGATGTTTTGTAACGTATTGGCAAACATCAAGGAGCACTACATGGGATATGAATGGCAGTATCTCAACCTCCTAAACGCAGATGACACGCTCGGTTTTTCTTCTTACGTTTGTTTTCTGTTTTCACTCCAGCCTTAGTGTAAGTACTCTTTCTTTGGTTACCTATACTGCCCAAAGTTGACTTGCAGGCAAAGCGAATTGACAGTTCTGGGGGTTTTCCTTCCTCCTCTGCAAGAAGGACAACAGCAACCCTCTGTTTCTTAACATTATGTAGAACAAAAAGCTCCCTAAAGTAAACATGCACGGACTTATATTATTGAGAGAGAAAAGACAAGGATTACTATACATGGACATTGAGTTACAGCAACACAAACAGCACATGCAAGCTCTTCAGTGTTATATTTATGGAGCAATGTGGTTTTAACTAAACCCTAAGCTTTTTTTTTTTTTCCTCAAAACAAAAGCAGAGAAGCCCAGTAGAAATGGAAACACAGGGACACAAAACTTATAGCTATTTATCTGTAGCCCCAAAGGAAATCATTAAAACCTATCTCAGGGAATAAAAGGCTTTTATCGCTCAGGTCTGACTACAAAGCGTACCGTCCGCCACAGCCTCCTTCAGCCACCTCTGCTCTCCACTGAGTGGTTGGCATAGGATTGAATTTTTTGGAGCATATCAGTGTTAAGTTTGTTTCACTCAGCTCAAGTTCACAACTGGTGGTCTGATATCCTCTCATCTGTCAGAAAAGAGAAAGAGGACCATCAGGCCGAGGCATCCTAGGAAAAAAAAAGTCCTGTAAATCTCCTCTGCTTCTTTCAGTGACCTACGCTGACACGGGCCATGCAAACATCTGATTGACAGTCAAGTGGGTTAAAACTAATACAGAGACAAACACACACACAGGCACACACAGACATACATTATTATCACATTTGAACAAATAGAGCTAAATACACTGAGTCTCAACGAAAGCAACACTGTGGAGCAAGCAAACTATTTAACAGCAGGGTTTTTGTGCTCATTAATTGATTATGATTCGCTTTCAAACCTCTGAAATCATATCTGTGCTATTTTCATGTCAAGATTATGAAAATACATGGCTTAGAGAAACAGTAAGGGAGACCCTTAATCCTCTGAGCAACTGTTATTGCATCAATACCTGCAACCTCCGTTTAAAACACTCACCAAGTAAATGCATGCAGTGTTAAAAGTGTGTTAAAGCCGATCAGGAGTTGCGTCAACATGAAAATGCATAGCCGACTGGTCAAAGTGTGGACAGGACTAATTGCTTCTGAGCAGATACATGGTGTTTTGTAGGTAATTGGTTGGCAGCCCACGAAGTAAAGGTTGGCTGCTGTCATATCACATTTAAAAAGGCTGCAAAGCCGGCCGGACGCCTGCTGAGCTGCAGCGGACTGTTGCTGCCGTGTAACATCTGCCGATGACTTTGACGCCCCCAGAAACCCTCTTACTGTGGTTCATTTGTGCTGATGATGTCTTAACAGCACACCTTGAAGGAAATATGTTCTAAATTATAGCGCTTTGACTGATTTAAATGCATCACAGCGTGAGCAAGGTGACCAGGGAGCCTTCAGTTTTCTGCATGTGCAAATAAATCTGATCAATGCATCGACGGTGGCAAACTGGCTCAAGAGGCAATTAAATTTCACGTTGATTAAAAAGCATTCAATATCAATTTTTTTTTCAATCTTAACTAATTGTTTTCATCTATGTTTTAATGAAAAGCAAGATACTTGATTTCGTGCTGCACACAGTTGATCAGACGAGGTTAAATCACTTGAACATCCTGTATAATCAGCACAAGGCGCATTTAAGCAACAGCAAGCGAAATGATGCTGCATTGAGGTCATCAGGAAGTAGTATTTGATTCTGATCCTTTGCACCACACTTCCAGACTGCTTTCAGTAGCATTCGGATGGCTCTACTCTCTGTTTCCTATGCACTGAATGCTGTTATTCCTGCGACTACCGGAGTAGTCTGATGGAATCGAGTATACCTGAGACCCTGTTTTCATGAGGACACACAGAGAAGCAAGAGGCAGAAGCCTGAAATGGCAAAGAGGTCTCCGGAGCTCTACCACAAACATCAAGAGACAAAGTACACTTCCAGGAAAGAAGGAGGCCATTTTTTAGTCTAATCTTCATCTACTCACACATAGCAGCGGCTCCTAACATCGTGTGGATGCGACAATACACACACACACACACACACACTTTTACGACTTGAGGATAGTTTTTTTGTTTTTTTTTTTAAGAAGTGTACACTTTGTACAAGATCTTACACAGCTGGCAAGAGAAACATGAAAACACACACACACACACACACTCAATCTCTGTCTTGCTAGCTCTCTCTTCTGCTGGAGACTATACATATATTACTGTATATGTATATATATATATCTATATATTTTATACTGTTTCTCTACTGATGTGATGTACAGTTTAAATATGGTTTGCACAGATGGCTTGACAAGTTCACAACACATACAGCAATAAATGCACCATCGAAGCTATATGCACAGAGTGGCTATCAGGGCAGGTTTTCAGGACTTAAAAGGGTTAAATGGCCATGTTGTCACCTACTAAAGGACGGACAGACTATTCTAGTGGTTTCCTACGTAAGGAATGTGCTACTTTACAATCTAGGATAATACAATAGAGGAGAATACGACTTAATAAACAGACAAAGAGAGAAGGCAATATAGATGGTCCCTCAGATTCAGAGAGAAGAGTAGACCAAGCTTCTATCATACTGCAGAGTCATCCAGGCCAAAGTGTATCCACTGAAAGTGGTAATCAGGATGCATTTGCTACTCTACTGGGACGTAGGAGGCACAAATTGCAGATCTTGTAATCTATTTTTGACAAAGCAAGAGCGGGTGTGAATATACATATATACTGCTGGATAGGAACAAAATGTGATACCGGTGCACACTGTGTTTATTTTTCTTTTTTCTTCCAGAGGCAGTTGATATTATTTGTATTGCAGATGGAATTTTGTACACAGATGGAACAAAATACAGATCCCCGTCGAGCTCATCGAACCGTTGTTTCTCTGTCGCTCAATTTTCTTTTTGTTTTCTTGTGTCTGCTTGCACCAAGATGATTCATTATCTCTACACACAAGTATGGCGGCACACGCACACACAAACGCACGTACACACACGTACACACACGACTCCATAGGGAGCAGCGACGGTGAGTCTAATATTGCAAGTGCAGTCTGAGCTGTGTCATTTTATGACACAATTTTTCTCTTGGAATAAAGATCCCTGGGAAGGGTTCTGGAGTAATCAGTGGTCATGTGTAGGAGGCAATGATAGGCCATTTACCGAGTACAAAGCAGCGGCGGAGGAGAAGACTCCACCTGGGCAGCCACTCCTCCCTGACGGAAGAGAGGGAGCAGTGAGGAGGAAACCAAGGAAGAGGAAAGGGAGCCCATCTCCACACGAAACAGGGAGGAAGACGGGAAGCAAAAAGGGTGGCGTACAGACAGGAGAAAGAGAGAGAGGAGGAGGAGGGAGAAGAAGAGGCGGAGGTCGCCCCCCTCTGGGTGCCCCCTGCGGGGGGTTGGAGATGGCGGGTGCGGGGCTGCCAGAGAGGCTGCTACTGGTAGGATCCGAGCTGGAAGTCCTTGGGGGGCAGTTTGAGGCCCAGGGAGTTGGTTCCCAGGGGGTCGATCATGTTCTTGTAGCGTTCTCCACGGTGCTTCATCAGGAAAGGACCCCAGTCAGGCTGAGGGGAGCAGACCAGCTTCAGACGCTGCCAGAGGAGAGGAGACACTTAGTGGGTTTATACAGGCCGAGCAGATGCATCAGGTCGTATCTGTGGTGTAGGATGGAGAGCAGATCTGTTCTCTCTTACAGCAGTGTGCATTTCTGTCTGCCACAGTATCGTTATTTTTATATCACCGCTAGGAGTCATCTGAACTGATATTGTGGATATTGTGTTGACAGAAATGAGCGCGCAAGTGGAAGAAAACAGCAACGTGCATTTGCGTTTGGACTGCATTTATAGTGCATTTTTATCCAAAGAGCTTCATAATGTGCCTCTCATTCCCCCAAACGCACACATACTCACACACCGATAGCAGAGAGTTACCATGCAAAACAGAAGCGTAAGCATCAGGTTCAACTGGGGTTCAGTCCGGACAGCAGCGGACATGAGGACAGCAGAGGCTGGAGATCAAACCACCAATCCTACGATTAACGGACGACCTCCTCTTATTGAGTGGATGATTTGTTTCAAGTGACTTCTGCGTTGTTTGTTCTCATGTTTCTCGGCAAACCGGCCTCAAATATCAAATATATGGATCCCCGGCACCTTCAGACCACAAAGAGCAAAGAAGCGAAGCCCATTCTGACAGCCCCAGTTGGCTTGCAAGGTATCGGTGTGAGAAAATGTGTGGGTGAATGAGAGGCACATTTTACTCTCTTTATACAAAAAGCACTATATACTGTAAAAGCACTCGACTTCAAGCTAATATAAAACTGCTGAGTGGTTTTTACAGTCCTACAGTTTTTTTTCTCTTATTGTTAACTGGGTCCTTTTTTTTTAAGTTTTTTGCTCATACTGAGTCAGAAATGATGTAACCACCGATTTGATGCTCTTTCTATCAATAAAAACCTCTAATTTGAGAAATACATATAAAGTTATTGGGCTTTTGCTTGTAAAACATCATCAATGTGGGCTGTTTTTTTCACAGGAGCACCACACAATAACGGCCTAACAAGAGTGAAAACTTCAGTGATTGTGCATTTATTACAGTCAGACAGAGAAAAGAAATTAAAATGTAAAGTTGGAGGACGGTCTATGATTGAAGCTGCTGTCAGACCTGCTGAAGGAACTGAGACGTTAAGAGAGAAAGCCACGATCATCATCATCCATTAATCTGAGTATTTAAAAGGGAGCCGCCGGACTCCAAGAAAAATGTCCAAATTAATATCAAACATTAGCAGGGGAAGGCGGACTGCCTTCCCCTGCTAATGAGCAAAGGATGACACAACTGATCTCCGAGAGTGTGTGTGTGTGTGTGCGTGTGTGTGTGTGTGTGTGTGAAGCAGACAAAAGCAAAACACACGTGACAGTGTCTCATCGCAGCTTTGTCTCGTTATTACCTCGATTAGGGTGCCGGGGGCGAGGTGCATCTTAATGACGAACATGATGGGGATCCAGATGACGGAGCAGATGACCATGAGCCAGCCCAGAACCATGGACCAGGTGGGGTAGGTGTAGTCCTCGTACGTCATCACCTTCCACTGGTACAGACTCAGTCCCAGGATGCCCTGCACAGACCAGTGAATGAAGGAGGTGTACGTTAAAGAATTACCTTCTCTGTTACTACTGCCTCAGTGTCTTTAAGCAGGTCTCTTCCACTGATTTTGAGTGATTACTTCAGAAGTCATTTATTACTAACTGCCTTTTCTGCATCCTTCAGATGCAAATCCCTCTGGTAGGGATAAAAACAACAGTAATTCTTTTAGAAAAATGGCGCAAATTAGTGTTTTTAGACCGCTGCGGCCTGATGTTGCTCCACTGTGTCATGTTTTAATGCACTAAACGAGGACCGGACAGTAGATTTCCACCCAATTAACTGCGCTGAGCTGGGCTCACATGGCTAAAGCTGTGTCCACCATTCCACATAAAGAAGACGGTGGTTGACGGTGAAAATGAGAGCTTCCTTTTTACTGCACAGAAAAGGGACAGAGGTGAAAGAATTCTCCCTCCTTTCTGCTGCAGCGTCGGCTAAGACGGATTAGAATAAGACGAAGAAAAGGAAAACAAGCAGACGAGAAAGAAGGCAGGCAGAAATAGATTAGCCTGGGGTTGTGCATCAATGAGCTCCCAGAGGAAATGTGATCTCCCTCGAGAGCAGCAGGATGACCAGCCGGCCCGACTGCTGCTCCATTTGCCATCGTCACCTCTGTTTTGGAGCTACAGTGGCTTCCATTACAATTACTAACATTAATGCTGGCCAGCGTCCAACAGTGACACGCAGGTAAACACCGTGGAGAGGAATTTACAGCTCCTGCTACACAGCATATGACAAATAAGTGGCTATTCTACAGGAAGTGCGCTCTGGAAATAAATGCATATGTGCAGCAGCTGAACTGATGTCGCACCAACTGTTTGGTTGCTACCATTTTGAAAAACACAAACAACTTGAGACTTGTGACATGACGGGAATTAGGAGGAAGAAATGATTTTCGATTTCTGTGTAACAGGAGCAATTTCTTCCCTCTTCCTTCCCAACTGCAAATCAATGAACTTGAAAGGTGGCAGCGGAAATGGAAACATTTTAAGCTGCACATGTCAGTGTGTGTGTGTGTGTGTGTGTGTGTGTGTGTGTGTGTGTGTGTGTGTGAGGGAATGAGATGAGCAAAAACAAATATACCGTCAGGATGGTTGGAGTCACAAAGGCCCAGCAGAGTCTCCAGAATCGGTTTGGCTGGAAACCAATCATCATTTCAATGTCCTCGCAAAACCTCTGCAGACCTGCGAAAAGAAGGAAGACAAGAGGAGAGAAATAAAAGAACAGAAGTGAGAGAAGGCGAGAAAGAGGAGGCTGCAGCGAGTGACCCGGGTTTAATAAGGTCCGTTAAAAAAAAAGGACGAGCAAATTCAATCCGTCCTTACGTGTGTGTGTGTGTGTGTGCTGTGTGTGTGTGTGTGTGTGTGTGTGTGAGAGAGAGAGAGAGAGAGAGAGAGAGAAAGACAGTATCAGTTTCTGTCGTCCCTGGGAAAAAGCAAGGGAGCAGATGGCTTCATTCCTCCGCTATTATTGATAACAGTGAGTGACATGAAGAGGCAGAGTCACACAATCATTTCAATATGTCACCTGTACTGATGCTCTGACAAACCGGAGGAGAGCCGCTCGCTTTGCGCCTTGGTAACAGCCCTCTGACACACACCTGAGCTCTCTGCCTGTGTGTGGGGGGACTTATACATTACAACAGAGACACCTAGTGGCCATTGCTGGAATAACACACGGCTAGGGAAGTGAAATAAGAGTTACTGTCCAACATGAAGGACTTTTTACATCCCAAAAGACAAGAATTCAATGTTTTGTCCAGATTGTTTTCTATTTCAGGATAGAAAAGTCTCTTAAATAAGGTTTTCAAAAGTATCAATACTCAGATATTTTTCGATGCCATGTGTTGAGAACAATATGACCTGACGTTAATTATATACTTGCTAGCATCGAAAGTACTTTTAAACAAATCTACAATCAGATTTTCAACCTGAGGCTGCACAGATTAAACAACCATCAAGAGGATCAGTTGATCCTCACCTAAAACTGTTAACATTATTACAAATGTTTAGAAAGAGGTGTATAATTTTGTTATACGAGCAAACATTACTCTGAAACAGCATGCACATCCTCATGGGACACTAAAACTCTGCTAAAACTCTGATGAAATCATTATAGATTTAGCACATTTTTAAAAGGGTCACTCTGCAGATTGTATATGTTGAAGGCAGTGCATTAGTCATGTTTTGCACTATGCAGCCAGTACAAACAATTCTATGTCTTCTGTGGCCCTGCAGGAGCTTTGCCAAGTCTGGGTAATTTACTTGGTTATCTCAGTTTCGGGTTTGGTCAAATTTTTAACAGAAAGCCTGCAAACAACACTATTTTTAAGGCTGTTCATGGCCTCTCTAACTACTATATGACCTCTTTGTACCGTGCATGCCGGTACGTGCTTTCAGATCTTTCGTCTGTTCCAGAAGCCCGGCTGAAAACTAAAGGGGACAGAGCAGTCAGTGTCCCTAAGGTCTGGTACGATCTGCTTGAGGAAATCAGGTTGGCTGAGTCAGTGGTCTCCTTTAATTCCCTTCTCAAAACACTTTTATCAGAGAACCTTTCCTGCTTTAAGTTTTCATGTTTTTATATGTTTTTCTTGTTTTTTTATCTGTTTTCTTTTATTACCTGGTGATTTTGTGCTCTACGAATAAAGGTCATTATTATTATGAGTATTATTATGACTCTCTGACCTTTCTAGTGCCAACATCACACCAACATTTCCATTTGTACATATTGTGCAATTTATTAAAGACACCTGTGCTTTCTGCAGAATAAACTTGATTTAGAAATTCTTGATTTTTTATGAATGCAGCATTTTTATATTTCTATCACTGTATTTCTGTCATTAGCTGTGTGTGTTTAGCTTGGCTGCAAACCAGATTTCTACTATTTTGGGATAACGTTGAAGTTTATATTTGACATTTCCACGTAATACATCCCATTACAGAAAAGGTAGACTCAGAATTTTACTGAGCTCGTTCATGCTGCTCAGAGAAATAAATAGTAACTTAACGCTGCTGACAATCTTGTCTTTGCTGACCTCTAGTGGTTAAACATTTCACTTGCTGCAGTGATGGATAGGTGAACTCCAGGTCATGAATTTATAAATCCTACAGTACTCTGCTGCTGGTTGGCTTATCCTGATATTCTGATATTCTGATACCTATTGACTACTGAATTTTATTTTCCTTCCTATTTTCTATTTTATTTTACTTGTTTTTTATCAAGTACAGTAGTTTCTATGGACATGTGTATATATTTTTTAAGTAATGTTTTTCTTACCTACCTCAGGCCAGCTTATGTGTGTTTTATAATATATATGTGTTACTGCTGCGCTACAATTTCCCTTAGGGCAATAACAAAGTACTCCAGTGGCCTCTAGTGGCCAATAGCAGGGCTTCAGACTTTCAGCCTTGTTGAAGGTCAAGAGATAAAACAGGATCTCACCGTAAAGGTAGGAAATCCCCACCAGCTCGAAGATAGCAATGATGACCAAAGAGTAGGAGGCTGCGAATGTGTCCACCAGCTGCAGCATGAACATCCCACTCTGTCACAAACACACAAACAAAGCGTTAGAAAAACAAGTCACAGCTTCGTCTTGCAGTGACACCCCTCTTCCCTCACGTTTCGACACCTCTGACTTGTCCGTGGTCTTAGCTTTCACGCTGACTTATACCGGATCATAAGAAATGAAATAAATCCTGCTCTGAAGGTGCCTGGCAGGATTTTAATAGGATTCGGCCTCTTGTTCCACTCACTGGGCCTGTCGTCTGAAGGCCGCGACATGCAGAAACCTGTCGGCTTATTCAAAGAGGGCGCGGCGAGAATGCCGAGCGTCCCCCATGTGTGGCATCAGTATGTGCACAGATGTGTGTTTCTGCGTCCATGCCGTACCTCTGTGATCATGGGAAACCCCAGGATGAAGAAGGAGATGCAGCAGACCAGCGTGAAGAGCGGCTTGTGTTTCCTCAAGTATTTGGGGAACTCGTCCGACACAGAGGTCACGATGGTCTCAATGGTGGCAAACTGGAAAAGAGGTGAGTGGGAGGAAGAAGGGAGAAAGATGAGCCACAGGAAAGGTGGAAATTGTGAGGAGAGGGAAAAGTCGTTTGTGTGTAACCGCATGTTTGATGAAATATATTGAATCAAGACATTGCTCAAATTTGATTTTACCTGCAAAATGCCAGGAATTGCACAAGAAAACCCTGCGTGTAAGGCTTCAGGCTAACTGGAGACGCATCCCAGCAGATTCTGACTGACTGTCTGAAAATTGTTCAATCAGGCCAGTTTGCAGCAGCTGAGAAGCCTCCAGTCAGCAGGTTTGCCTCATTTGAATGAGAGCAGCTGCTGCTGTCAGAATTCACTCTCCAGTGCTGCCGTTCGTCTTCAGTTCATCCAGTGAGCACATTTTTACTGTTATTTCATTTATTTCCAAAACAAATAAAGAACATTATCCTAATCCTGAGCAGGAGAAGATTTGTAAACAAATCAGTATGAAGAATTTAGATTACAACGAGCGAGATGACAGGTGGAGTCTGTCTGGAGATTAGAAAATGTAACATGGTGGTAAAAGGGGTTGAGAACCCAGAGGACAGCGGTGGATGAATATACAAACAGGCAAAGTGAGGCAGGTTGGTAAAGTGTGTGTGTGCTGCAGAGACACGTCGGCACTGAGCTATCTGCCACTTCCCCGCTCCTCTCCTTCCTCCTGAGCTCCCAAAACTAATTTCCCGTCAACATCCCAAGCCCATTACCGCCGTGCTGCTTTCTACAACAAAGCCACCAGCCCTCTCCTCTGAGCCGCCGCTGCCAAGGCAAAGTAACATCATCATTTACTGTTACTGTTGACTCGTGTCTTAATGCGCCACTGTGCCCTCTGCTCCCCCTCTCGGCTCAGAAGCATCACGGTGCACTTGGAGGAGCTGGTGTTTTAGCTGGGATTGTTTGCCCGGGATTGTACCTGGAGGCGCTCGGGACTCTGAGAGCATCCCGCAGACTGAAGTGTTTGTTCGCAGAGGTTACAGGAGGAATGAATCAGCGCAGTAACTGACAGAATTAGACTTTTGTAAAGCGTGTTGCACTGAAAAGGGCTCACTTTAAAGCCGCTTTCATCGATTCTTTTGGCACCTTGAGGATATCAGAGGGAAGTGAAAACACGGCGTTGACATGTTGGGAAGTGAGTGCGGTGATATTAGCAGAAACAGCTTATGTGCACACCCAGCAGACACAGAGCATTATCACTCATTTCGTGTTTGTGGCGACCTGATCAATGGAAGCTCAATATTCACTCTCTAATTAGCTTTGGTGTCCACCATCACCTGAGGGAAATCTCTTTAGCTGCTAAATGCTCCATGTTATTCATTAGCTAATTGCTAACTTTGCCTGTTTGCTGTCTGGTAGAAGGTTTTTCGCTGAATACAGCCCGCATGCTGCTGAAAACCAGGTTTACGAGAGCAACTTATTGTTTTCTGATAATTCGCTGAGGGTTTTGCCACTATGAGCAAAACCTTTCATATGCACATACGCAAAATATGTCTTAGTGCAGCTTTAAAAGTGTATAAAATGATGGTTTGCAAGATATTTCTTAATCAAAATAAGCTAGAGACATTCAGATAAATGCTTTGGTTTTTAAAAGGAGTCTGGTGGGTTTGGATTTTGCTGTTATAGATGTAACATGTAAATGTTAAAGGAGGAGACAAATGAATCATGAGACAAACATAAACAAATTTTAAATCCATTTTAAAATGCAATTAAGAGCATATAGAGTTATTATTAGGTCAATTTAATGATCTTTTTCATTTTCTGATTTTATGAGTGGATCATTTAAATCCCATCAATCAATTTATAATGGCGTTATTTCTAAATAATTTACAGAATATAACTCTACTGGTGGCACACTCGAGACTCCATACCTGCCTCATAGAAGCCAAAAACTGTGACTAAAGCAGCTTATTTAGGTCATAAAATGTCATCATCCACAGCCTGATGATGTCTTCAAACACTCATCTCTGAACCACCTTACGTAAATGTAATGTAGGCCCACTTTAATTATACTTAAACTTAGCTTTACTTCAGTCTTGTTGTTCCAAAACTTTAAGGTCAACTTAATTTCCCTCACTCCAATCACAGACCCCCCTCTGCTCAAGTACCCGGAGAGCCCGAGCACTTCAGCTGAAATCAGCCACAGTGGGTGGTGTGTACGGGTAATTATGTTAATTGGGTCAATGTGTGCAGCGTTTATACAAAGCTGGATGGCGCTACTAAAGTTCACTGTTTACTTTGGAACAAACAGAAGTCAAGAGACTCCAGTTAGTGGCATACAGACTGCTGTGAATTATAAAGATGTTCAAAATAAACATTATTTTCTGACAAATCATCGTCTAAAAAGTGGCAGAATTTATACAAATGATTTCAAAAACTCAAACAGAACACTTTTGTATGAATTTACTGACTATATTCATTCCATTACTCTGATCTAAGACTAATTAAATGACTATGCATTGTGTGAGAGGAGGCTGTTTGCAGTGACAGACCCTCAGAAAATTATGCAGCTCCACTGAGCTTTTTAGCCTCTGTTAGCTCATTGTTTCGGTTTGTTGTTTGGTTCAGTCTCAGTGCTCTGATCATCGTCGCTTCCTGCAGCAGCAGTCAGCTGCTTTTCGCAAAAAAAAAGGTGTTGTATTCGTAGAAAGTGTGACTACCGAATGCGCAGATGTGGGTAGGTTTGGAGTTCTACTGCCCCCAAGTGGCCATTCATATCACTTTCATCCCTGTGTCCACTACAGAGGGATCCGCTAGGTCAGGCATCTCAAACCGGTTCCATAAAGGGCCGTGTGGCTGCACGTTTTCATTCCAACCAAGGAGGAGCACACCAGGCTGGAATCAATTAATCAGCTGATCTCAGTCTTCAGCTGATAACTAAGTGATCCCTTGATGTTGATTGGTTGGCCTGATGTGCTCCTCCTGGGTTGGAATGAAAACCTGCAGCCACGTGGCCCTTTATGGAACCGGTTTGAGATGCCTGCGCTAGGTGGTTAGCCTCGCTCAGAACAAAGGCTGACAGCAGGAGGATGTACCTGCTAGCCAAATGCTGACGTAGACGTTGTTCATTGTTCTTTTAACGTGTGTTGAAAGACGTGGATTTAGGAACAGTTAGCATTAGCACAGAAGCTATTTCTTGACAAACTGGACACAGTCCCTATAAGCAGGATTTGTAGTGAGTTCCCATGTCAAAAAGTAGTTAATTATAGTGTATTAAAGACATAATTTAAGTAAAAAAAAGTCAAAAAAAAGTCGGTAGAAGTACACTTTGACTTTTTGAGCTTAATTTAGTATGTAAATTAAGTAGTAAAGTATGTTTATCTTCAAAATAGATTAAGTTCTACTTAAATGTATTAAAACTTAATATACTATTTCTGCAGTACTTAAAGTGGCATTTTCAAAGTACTTATAAAAAGTGTACTTTATTGTAAGTTTATTATAAATTATACTCAAGTGTACTTTTAAAACATGTACTAAATCACAAATACTTCCCTCTGCTTCCAGTCTTTGCGCCAGGTTAAGCTAATCACATCCTCGATTTATGTGATAAAGACATGAAGAACTGTAAAAAATCCTTATTTAAGATTTCCTCAATTTTATTATGAGGACGTATGAGCCAAATAAGTATAGATATACAACAAAATATATACACTCACACACACACACAAACACATTGAAGGAGCAGTGGTTACCATGGTATCCAGGCCAAGAGTCAGGAGCATGAGGAAGAAGATGATGGCCCAGAAAGGAGAGAGGGGGAGTCTGGTCAGAGCCTCTGGATACACCACGAACGCTATGCCTGGACCTGATACACACACACACACACACACACGCACACACACACACACACACACACAAATGAGAATCCACACACAGCATCTCCAAAGCAGATAAAGCGATTGAACTTGTTTAGGTGTGTTTCAGTGAGCAGCGCCGGCCCATTGCTGCTGCCTGCTGGTTTGGTATCTTACCTTCATCCGCCACCTTCTCTATCGGCACTTTCAACTCATGTGCCATGAAACCAATGACCGAGAAGATGACAAACCCAGCAAATATACTGGTGGCACTGTTTGTACATGTCACAATAACAGTATCCCTGCAGGGGAAAAGAGGGAAGAGAGAAACGGACGCTGAATAAGCAAATTTTTTGCTTTAGTTTCTGAAATAATGCAGCAATATTAAAAATATACTACATATAAGAAGTGATATATAAAAAGATAAAGCTCTTTTATTCGAGACAGGACTTCAGTCTTGTGTACACACAGATAAGAGATGCAATGGCGCCCTCTGGTGGCAGGAATATATACTCTGCAAGTAAAGAACTCAATGTATTTATATACCATATATCTGGACAAATTTCACCACACAAGCACAAACGTGTGTTGTGCAAGTGTTTCCAATAAAACGTTTCATACGTTTTGAACAGAGTGAGAGTGTGATAAATAAAATATATTTCACAGATTTTAAGCACAGAGGAGGAACATTTTAGGTGAGAGAAAATGAAAGAAACACTGAACTGCTGGCTGCAAAGAGTGCCATTTATTATTGACATTTCTACCAGACATACAGATACAGTGTCATGTGTCTATGGTGCCAGAAGCATAGTTTACCTTTTGTGTGTTTACCTGTAGCAGTTGTTGTGGAACTTATTGTAAGAAGAGAGAGTGATGAGGCCTCCCCAAGCAGCCGACAGAGAGAAGAAGATCTGAGTGGCTGCGTCTTTCCACACCTGACGGAGGAAGAGAGGAAGAGCTGCAGGGTAAACAGCAGGAAGGGACACGCAGTGCAAAAACACATCACGATGGGAATAAACGAGTGGGCGTCAGCTACCTTTGCATCGTTCAGTTTCTCCCACTTTGGTGTGATAAAATAGAGGATCCCGTCAAAGGCACCGGGGAGTGTCACTCCTCTGATCAGCAGGATGATCAGCACCACGTAGGGAAATGTGGCTGTGAAATAAACCACCTGAGCAGAGAGGAGACAAGGTAACGCAACATGAGAAGAGAGAATGGCACAAAAAAAATATGATAACTAAAGATAAAGCTTGCTTAAGAAGCAAGCAGCTCATGATCACAAAGCATGAAACATGTGACAAATGATGCAAATCTATTGCCACAATCTAAATAGTATTAATTTTGTTCCAAAAGAGACTCTAAATATTACTATAGTGTAGGTCACATCTATGTCCAGTAGAGGGCGACATTACACAAGGATTGACTCTGAATGATCTCTAAGTGGTGCAATCAGTGCAATGTAACATGTATCGCCTCAATCAAAAGAGGATAATAGATCCACACAATGCCCAGAAGAACTACCAAAGTTCCGATTCAGAGTAATTTAACGCTGCATTATACTTTTCTCTTCCCCTCCAGCAAAAGTTTAAAATTATTGCATCCAGCATGAAGTCTATCCCACAGTTCACTGCAATGCAAATTCACTCTGGTTAGAAGCTGTGGGTGAGCTAAGGCAAGGCCTCCTGCCCACAGATTTTACATGAAAGATTAGTCTGTTAATTATCTGCTTTCAGTGCTTGGTCATCTGTGGACAGGTTGTATGAGGCTTTTTTTTTACTCCATTATCACACTATTCAGCCAATTTCTTTTAAACAAAAGTGATAAATAACTTTATATTTAAGGGGAAAAAACAAAGGCTGACATTCAGTGAAATACAAATCAGCATATATATACATACAAATTTACAAATAAATGATTAAATTCAAAGATTTATGAAGGCATATGACTAAATTAGAGGTGGATCCAGAGTTGAACACAAGAATCCAACCAGACAACAGCAAAGGCTGTTCAGTTTAAACATGAGTCCTTCTCTTACTGAAAACCAGCAGAGGTCACTTCTTATATATGTCAGAGATTTCATCACTAGGGGGCACTTTCATCACGGATGGGAAGGGAGGACGATGCACTACTATGAGCGTGATGGCACCCACAGTTTTTCCTCTACAGCTGGCCAAAGGTGCAAACATTAGAGGAGAGAGAGCTTGTGTTTTGTTACCTTTCCTGAAGACTTGATTCCTTTGGCCAAAGAGGCATAAACGATGAGCCAGGCCAGGAGCAGACAGCCTGCCAGAGGCCAGCGGATGTCTCCTGGATATTCAATTCCTTTAGAGATGTGCAACACATTGTACCTGCAGGTGTGAATCAAACAGCAAAACTCAGCCTGAAAACAGTAAATCAACACACGATGCAATAAAGATCAAATATATCAGTAAAATGCTAATTCTTTATTTTATCAGGTTCTTTATTATTGAATCCTGCACATTTTTATTTTCTCATTGAGATTATTTCAACCTGCCTCCATCACAAATCAGATTAATTCAAGAGTTACCTTATTCCGTCTCAAGAGACTGCCCCATCAATCAAACACAACTGAAACAAGTTGCATTTGTTTTGTATTGTGTATAAGAGTTTTATTGGAGTACCTACTGGTAATAGTTTCACTGCAATGGTAGATGTTTGGTTTTAGGATTTGTACTTTGCAGAAAATTGTCTGTGCTGTAAAACTCCAGTTTTGGTTTTTTGGTTCTACACCAAAAAATCAGACATGTTCTGTGAAACCTTTTTCAAGAGCAACAAGGCTAATGAATTTAAAATAGGAAGTTAAAAAGTTAAAACTAAAAAAAACTATTATCATTATGACCAAGCCTTGTTATGGTGCCTGTAAACCTTTAGCTGTGGCCAGATGATGCTTTTTGGAAGGCCTTAAAAAGCCAAACATCACCATGAGAAGACTGAGAAAAATATCAGATTTAAAAAAACTGTAAACCACAGACTGATTAACTTAAAGTCTCCTTCAGATTGTTGCTTTTCATAAGGCACTCACTTGAAGTACTCCTCACTGGGGCTGACGTAGGTCTTGTTGCTGTCCACAGTCATGTTTATCAGTTTGGTCAGGTTTCCCACAGCGTTTGCGGACAGACAGAAAGTGGAGTTCTTGATGGAGGTAATGTTTCTGTCCCGCAGGATGCACGTGTCTGTTCCAATCAGAAACCAACACACGTCAACTGGGAGAGACAGTCAGAGTGCTGCTGTGGGGCAGAGCTTATAGGCTTTCACACTGAAAGCACAGTGGGAGCGAACAGATGGATCTGATCTGGAGACTGCAGTGTGGACCCTCAGTGAGAGACGGATGTGTTTGATGTAGATTTTTGTTCTTTTTGATACATGGCCAGACATGAATAACAGAAATAATGATCTGTGCGTCATTTTATATACGCTGGGAAAGGGAAGACAATATTTTGCTTTTAGCACAGTTTTTAGTACAAAATGTGCAGACAAATGTGCTTTTTTAAAAATAAATTACTTTTTTTTTTAAATCCTGCATACAAAATGCTGAAACGGAAAGTGTGCAGAATTTATTTTTCCAAATTCAAGACAAATGCCGACTAAAACTGCATATATATTTACAAGATAATGACTCAACCAATCAGAGACAGAGTTTTCTGTAACTAAATAGGGTGGAAAACGTAACACAAACCATTGATTCTAATGCTACAGTGCCATGAAACATGGCCTCGAAAACCGACACCTCGATAAACACATTTTTGATGCAAAAATGTGAAAATTACAGTATTTAAAATGAATTGTATTGTATTATTGTATCCAACTGTGAAAATATTTGTATTACTTTGTAGACCCACTCAATGTTCACATATGATGTATACATATTAACATGTTGCAGGTTACGTGATTAATCCAATATCAGTCACTTTATGAATACTTTTATTATAATTTTTAGTTACCTTGTAATGGTTTTCTTTATGACAATATCTCTCCTTTATCATGAGTTCGAGAGAGTGGTAGAGAGACTACAGTGTTGAACAGGCCTGTAGTTCGTGTAGCAGCCCGCAGGGGTCAGTCTCGGGCTCACTGCAGCACTGCAGCAGCTCAGCCAGTACAGTAAATTTGTCAAGCAAGCAGTTTTTGTGCTGAATTCACAGAATCGCTGAAGGCAAATATTTCACGAAACGAAGGGAATTTCGATGTTTATTCGACGCAGATCGATATCAAACACCTCCGTGACTCTGCACGCACATTTTCTCACAGTCAAAACCTGATTTCATCTACAGTTTCATTAAAAACCAGACCAAGACAGACTGCTTCACCTGAATGCTGCAGCTTCACCGGATTAAAAACGCAACAATCTGACATTATCACAGAGAAGAAGGATCGAAAATATAGAAAATGTATGTGTTCTGTCGCACAGAGGCCCTCCACACATTTTATTGGCCTGTCTCATTGAAAATGGATCAAACAGAGTGAAGTGCTCTGAATTTAAAGTGTTTTTTAAGAGTGAAAACACCGCAGAGATCACAGGTCAGGATTCATTATGCTGCAGGACACCTCGGCTGAGGGAGTCATGACGCATTGCGCATTGTGGAGAGAGGTGCTTTTAGTGTGTGTGTGTGTGTGTGTGTGTGTGTGTGTGTGTGTGTGTGTGTTTGTGTGTGTGTGTCTTACCTAACAGCAGCATGTCTTTGTCCTTACATTCCACCGTGTTCCACTCATTCCTACAGTTAGCCCATGGCAGTGAGCCCTTCAACGAAGCGAACAGGTAGTACAGTGTCCAGCACATTATAATATTATAGTATATGGCTATCAAGACAGATATTATCAACATGGCAATCCCGCAACCTAAAATAAATAAATGAGACGAAATAAATAAATTACTCTTAAGAAAAGTAGAGAACTGGTGATGATAAGAAATGAGTTTTATTTTTGAATTGTTCTAGTTGATCAGCTGTGGCAGTTTACCTTGCAGAGCTGGGATGCATTTCCACACTGACACGGGCCCCTGGCTGGCAAACTGGCCCAGGGACACCTCCAGTAAAAAGATCGGGATCCCGGCAATGCCCAACATTGTCAGGTAGGGGATCAAAAAAGCTCCTGCAGGGAAAGCAGACAGCAGGCTAGAGAGCGCAGCTTTGGCAGGCAGCAAAGATTGAAACTAATATGAGAAGGAAATTCAGATACATGTAGCCTGCACGTGTCTGCGTCTCGTCTGCTCACATTTTAATGAATGTAAAGATCATTACATAGGCTAATGAATTAAAATCATCAATTATCTGTCAATGGCTTCTAGCATAGCAGAACAAATTATCATAATTATTAGTATAATAATAACAACAACAACAACAACAACAATAATAATAATAATAATAATAATAATAATAATAATAATAATAATAATAATAATAATAATAATAACAATAATAATAATAATACGGTGATTGTGACACATATTTTATTAGTATGGTTATTATTATTATTATTAATGCGCAGTTTTCCCACCTGATGGAAAACCATTATTTAGTGCATTTTTCTTATCTTCTTATCTTTATGTCTTTTCTATGAAAACTATCACTGAACAAAATCTCACCTTTGTAAGCTGTAAGCTAAGTATTTGTCGTCTGCTTAAAGGTCTACAAGGATAACTAGAAGACACACTGGAATAAACATGGAACAAACAGGCAATACGATCATATAAAAAAATAAGAAATAACACAAAACCTGACTTGAAAAAATTCGATTTTCTGGGCACATTTTTCGTTTGTCTCTGTGTTTAAAGCATTGACCCAGAACTCTTACCTCCACCATTTTGGAAGGCAAGATAAGGGAACCTCCACACGTTCCCCAGTCCCACCGCATAGCCAACCATGGACAGAATAAAATCCAGTTTATTGGACCAGTTTCCTCTGGCCTTATTCTCATCTCCCTCTTCGTCATCATCTTCAGTCTAAAAGGGAAAAATAGCACAAATTCATCCTCTAAGATAAAAACTTCAGCTCAGTCACACCAGACTCCAACTACCAGACAAATAATAATACAGCTCTGATTCTGGGCCTGATCAGTCAACAACCACCAACAAAATCCACCACTTTTTTCAGAAAAGCACACATACATTTTACTAACACAAAGAAACGCTGATATGTTATATTCATGTTAAAATAAAAAAAAAAAAAGAAATCCATTTGCTCAATAAATAGCTGAGTACTGGACTTCTCCTTCATGTTAATTTTATTCCCGATTACAGATTAGTTTAATTATTAGAGTTCAGCACCAGCTTTCCAATAACAAGCCTGTATATTAAACTCATCTCCACATTTATGGGCCAATTATTACCGCAAAACTGCTTGAAACGGCCCTAAATCTTAGACGCAGAGATATAAATCAAACCTCACTGATGGCCCATGAATAAAATGGCAGCAAACAGGACACTAACAAAAACGCGTAATTACAGCTGCACCGCAGGATCTGAGCACATTCATAAAAGAAGCTGCATGAACATGCATGGGAATGTGTGTGTGTGTGTGTGTGTGTGTGTGTGTGTGTGTGTGTGAGAGAGAGAGAGAGAGAGAGTGAGTGTGAGGGGTGGGGGTTCCCTCACGGGGATTGGAAACAGTCCGCAGTCTCATGTGATACAGTGCTGCCTATCAGCCGGATAACACCTGGGTTTCTGGGCCGTACCAAGTGCGTCTGCTGGGAGCAGGGAGCACCCAAAATACCGCGAGAGTATGATTTAATCCTCGTTACCATTAATCGTGTTAAGATTACAGGCTGTGAGCAAAAATCAAGCAAGACAAATGAGCAGAAATGGGTTTATACTGTATGTAAGAAGACGAATAGTTTGGTTCAGGACTAATATTCCATCTGCGCTGACTGCTGATCTGATTATTCACCACGCCGATTCGTAAATAAAACCCGCTTTGTTTCAGGGATATTTAGCTGACATAAACGGTTTGAAAGTTTTGATGGCACATCAGATTGGTGCAGAGGGATCAGGACAGGACGCTGCGCAGAGCAGGGACGCCCAGCAGACCAGGATCCACCCAGAAAACTGTTCCTGTACAAATGGAATGAATCCGTGCACAGTGCTAATATTTATTGCATGGACTGGGTTGGTTCCTTACATGCAAGAATTCACAATTTATGGCCACAATTCTTCAGCAGTCAAAGCTTAGGGTAAATGTACTGCTAGGAGTCTTAATACAACTGCTAAGAATCATCAAACCGCCCAGTCAGCTTCTTTTCGGGTTTAAAAATGACATTTTTGGTGGTGAACTATCATGGCCTCATAATGATTCGACTGTTATCTGACTGTCAAGCCACAAGCATCCACTGATTCAGCTCGAAGTTGTCGGGCTGCAACTGAACACTTTTTACGCACAAACCAGTTTCTACAGAATCACAGTTTTAAGGGACGAACACTTCTCAGACTCTCCTTCTGCACACCAGCAGCTCTGCTAAAGCTCTGCTCCCAGAGGTTTGCACCTTCCCTGGTTGCAGGCAGCAGGTTAATCCAGTCAGCTTTCTTATCAGTGCCACACGGAGACATCCACACCGCACCTGCTGCCAGCCGCTCCGCTCTCAGACCAGCCGCGCTCCGTTAAGGAAACGGTTCATTTAGCTGACTTACCCCCGTCACGGTGCCGGGCTGAACAGACGTGTTCCCATCTGTTCCCAGTATGATGGTGGTCTGACTCATAGCCGTCCAGTTGCCCGCGGTGTTGTTCTGCTCCGCGGTGGCCCGGAGCGGGTCGCCGTACTGGACGGACCCCCCGCGGGCCGAACCGGCGGAATCCTTCCTGAAGGCCGAGTTGACGGCCACGGATCCAGGGACGGCCGGCGGGGTGCTTTTAAACGTCCCATACGCTTTATTGCTGTCCAGTTCTCCCGGTTTATTTTCCGTGGGACAAAAAGTTTTGCTCTCATTGCACGGAGCTGGCGGCTGAGGCGCCGGGTGATGGTGAGGGGCAGCCGGCGGGCACGGAGCCGTGTTGTCCGGTTTGTTTGCTGTAAGTCCCGCAGCTCCGTCGGGCTGCTGCGTCGGGATGTAGCCGGTAGGAGCGCTGGCCGGCTGTTTGGCCATGTCTCTCTGGTCAGAGAAATCCTGGAACATGAGTGACAGATCAGCAAGACAAAAGGCAGCAGGACGGCAGAAAGCGTGATGCTGTGAGGCTGCTGCAGCCCATCTCTGCTCTGGGACTGAAAATGCTCACTTCTCTTTCTGCACCGTTTTTCTGCAGCATGTTCTGGCTCTCTATCTTTTTCAGCTCACAGTCTACCGTGTGTGTTGGTGTCTGCGTGTGTGAGAGTGTGCGTGTGTGTGTTGGAGGGAGGGGGTTGCTTTGCTTCTCCAGTTCTCGCTTTCTGCAAGATTCTTTAATTTTACGCCCCATTTCCCCCTCATGTCATTCAGCCACACACATCCACTGATTTTTATGGGCAATAGACAAGCTGCTGCGGGTCTCTCGGTAGCTCCGCTTTCCCCGGCAGGCATGCAAGATCACCGGCGTTACAGCAGTGAGCGGACCCGGGGCGGCGGAATTGCAAATGACTCCCTGAAATTTAGCTTTAAGGGGGGGCGGGAAAGCAACCGGAAAAAAACCCCAGTTTCTAAAAGAAAGGGTGGAGGTTTGTTAAAAAAAAAAAACTGATTGATTAATGCTTAGTTGTGTTGTTAATTAATGAGAAAAAATAACAGCACCGGGCTGTAATCGATTCTGTTTAAAGAGAAAACGAAAACATTAAAAAAAAAACCCCAAAATGTGAGAAACGAGGTGTGATGGACTAGCACGTAACTTTTTGCCAATTTAAACTTTTAAAAAGTCAGAGAACAGTGTTCTACAAGATGCAAAACCAGGCGAATCTGTGACAGCATAAAGTGAAGAAAGTTTTTCATTTGGAGCCGCAGCTGCATTTCAGTACCGTGGACAGCGCAAGTGCCGCAACGTGCCAAACTGCTTGAAATGAAGAGTCAAATGAGCAAGAAAACAACTCAGAAACATAGCACAAAACAGATGAAACTGAAGGTGGAAAAGTAAAGAAAGTGTTTTCGGATGCTTACCATTTTTTGCAAGTCCCTGCTGGCAGGATGGAAACAGCTGTAAAAAGGCGTGGAGAGGACTGGAAGCGGACTGGCTGTAGCCGCGCAAAGCACCAAGTGCAAAGCTTTTCTATGGCTCCGTGGGAAAGACGGGAGTTTGCGTCAGTGCAGAGCAAGGTGCCCTTCGCGTGACATTTTCTTGATAATAGGAGCTTGATAAATCATTGGCCTTGGATTCGGATTTTTAAAGGGACAACCGGTGCCAAGACGACGGGGGCTCATGTGTGCGTGCGTGAATTGTGTGCGCCCTGGTTACGCAAGGTGCATGCGTGAGCGCTGGACGGACTCTTTCAAAGCTGATTAATACACTTGTCTCCAGGGATGTGCAGGATGCTTGCACACAAACACACACATGGACGCATCCCTCATGAGCGCACACAGCTCGTGTGGGACAAAGATTTCCAAGTTTTGGCCATCATTGGGATAGATTTAATACATCAGAGTGCATGCGGGTCTGAATACTGCTTGCAACGTGCTGAGCCTAGTTTCTTTGGTACAGTTAAAATTACAGTAGCAACTGACGGGAAATAACTACTTCCAGTCCAAAGGATTCTTATTTTCTAGAAAAAAAACTTTGTACTTTTCCATTATTAACATTTATATATTTGCAGAAACAAAAGCAAAGGGCGAATTAGTTATAGACGTGTTTATTTAAGTTGTCATATATCAAAGAAGGCTGATATTCTTTATTATACACAGATATACCACAAATGTAATAATTTTGAGAAGTTGTAAAAGTCAAATAGACTGTTAAAGACTATGTGCTAAAAATGGTCTGAACTATAAATAGTTTTTCCACTTGACGAGTTTTACGCACGGCGCGCTCCAGGCTCTATACGTTCCTTCGTGCGTCACCGATAGGAGCATTGATCAAGTTTAAGAAAAAAAAAAGGGGGCGAGGTCTTTATAAAGCTACTCATTTGTTAAAGTCTTACGCAAGAAGGAGGCCTCTTTTTTTCTGAAAGGAGGAACCGGAGCCAACCACTGGAGCCTGGGCCATAGAAGCGGTGACAGCGGCGGGGAGGAAAAGGTGCCATACTGGAGATTTTAAAACACTGCATTGCGCATTGTCCAACGCTCCCTTTAAACGGGCAATGCATATGCGGGTCCGGTGCGTGGCGATTTATCCAAAAAGCTGAAAAGACACAAGCGACCTCCTCTGTCTCAGCAATTAAGGAGAACTTATCAATTAGAGACAGTTGTATCCCGAGGCCTTTATACAGACATTACAGTGAGTGGATGAGCTGTAGACGAAACACACTATGCTATACATAAAACACTCACACACACACACACACAAGAGAGGGAAATTGATTTTGCCTAAAACGCAACACGAACAGATTTTTTGGTTAAAAAAAACGGAACAGCTCCGGCCTTCTCCTCTGACCGACGGAGTCAGACTGGTAGTCTACATTGGACGCTTACCCTGACAGTCCAATTGTAAACGTGTTAACGAAAATAACCAGGTGGGCGTGTGCGTTGTTGCTTAGCAACCACGTTCTTTAGCTAGCCAGGCTACTGCTTCAGAACAGACGATGAAGAAAGACTGGACATAGGCCTATAACACTAATAATAATGCTAATAGTAATAACAACAACAATAATAAAAATAACAACGAGCCTTTGTGTGGTGGAATGTCTTAAATTTCATTAGAACCATTAGCGTATTTAATTGACGTTTTCATTTGATCAAATCATTCGGCTAATTATACGTCGCTTAACTGTTCACCCATTGCCTAACACTAAATAACACTTTCGTTCTAAAATATTTTCATCATATTGTTATATTTTAACGCATTCGCCCAAACCCCATAAGACCAAGCCCAACAACAGGCCTGTGTTTGAGTCAACTAAAAACCAAAAATGTGTGATTCTTCTCTCCAGGCTCATTAAAATAATGTAGTCATTGCAGATTTGTACCGGATTTCCTGTTTTTAACCTGCGCTGATTTCACGGCAGCTGCGGAGCTGGGGGCCAGTCTCCCTTCAGGGATCAGTGTGTGCACACCGGGACACGCACAGTCCCACTCGGGGCCCTTCACTTGCTATGCGCGCTGCGCTCCTCCGCTTGTAAATCTCCGTCCGTTACAGATAAGAGGCTGAGGCGGGTGTATTAGCCGCCGCCTTGACTTTAATTACATTGTCAACAGAGAATAATTGTAATTGATTTCCGCTCGTCTTCTGACTGCCGGTGCTACGCACGCACACACACGCGCGCGCATCTAGTTTTGACTCTCACGACAACGTTTCACTGAAAGAAGTAACAGATCATGGTTTGCAGAGCTTTACACACATGCAGCAACATAAGAACCACCACCCTTAGATCCGCTGGAGAAAAAAGCACAACAGCTGCTAATTACTGTTCAAGCGGTCTAGTTTCTGGATTTTAATTTCCCACGTTTAATCCTAAAAGAGAAGAGTCAAACTTAAAAAGTATCGTTTGAGCTGGACTCTACTCTATCTTTGGTGTTTTTTGTTTGTTTGTTTGTTTTTTTTTAATTTGGATCAGACTAAGTCCTGATGGAGGAGCTGAATACACCGCCTCGCTCTGGAGTCTCTGGGTGTCTCCTCGTGCTCGTTAATTAAACCAGCTCGTATAATTAATTGATCACTCCCACTGTCGCCTGAGTGATAAGAAACCGCAGCTATCTGAAGCGCCTGGAAAGCAGTGATTCAGCGGAGGAGGTCATCCAGAGGCGCACGGCTCCCATCATCATCATCATCATCATCAGTCCTGGCTGGCAGCGCCATCGCACTTTACAATTCAAGTTCGGGCGATTTGTGCAACTGCGTCAGAAAAAGCAGTTAAAATGTCTTGTATTGGCGCAAATAATGCTTCTTACTGAATGGCGCCTTCTCCATCCATGCAGCTGTTTCATTTTTAACAACATGAGGCAGCTGACTGTAACCTCGACGGCTTTTTCTCAAATTAGGTGACAATCAGGCTTTCTGGAGGTGTTTAGGGAGTAGGCCACACCAAAGACAGAGTATCTGAATCTGCTTGGAAGCTAATATTCTGATTTTTTTTATATATATATATATATATATATATATATATATATAATAAATAATAATGTTCCTTAAGAATGATGCATGAAAATAGGCAGGCTTATTATAAGCACTTTTAAGATTTCCAAAAACAACAAAAATCATCAGTTTCAGCTTTTTGAATTGAATTCTCATCAGTTATATCAAGGAAAAGGCCAAACATCATGCTGCTGCGGGAATTCAGCATGTTAGGCTTTCAGAAAGTCTGTGTACATTCATGTCGCTCATCCAGGTGCAACATCAGGTAGAACATGAAGCTATTCTGTGATTGAAGGGTTGACAAGAGATTTAAGATACAGCTCCAGTCCTGTGGAGTTTCCTTTCAAGCCGATGATCAAAAACATGCACAAATCTCTCTGTGCACAGAAAAGCCTGATGCTGTGAGCATAGTCCTATCTGATGTCAGCACACAGACCAGACTGGATTAATATAAAGGCAGAGAGGACACAGAAGCAGTAGAAATACATCAGAAGTGGTGACTGTCAAACCACCAATGAGACAGGCCGCCAACCCAACAGTCTGCTCCTCCTCCTCCTCCTCCTCCTCCTCCTCCTCCTCCTCACAGATGACTACACTTTCTCAGAGTCCAGGATTCATCATCTCAGGCAGATAGGGAAGGAAAAATCTTTAATTGTAAGCAGAGCTGCTCAGTGAAGTATGTAAAGAGGCTTCAGTCAGCCCTTTTAAAGCTTAAATTCATTTCGCATTGTCCCAGTAAACTCAGAGAAGATGGATGATGCCCTCGGTGAGATCTCACATAGCTCAAAGTAGGACAATAAGGAGGAGAATATGGAGGGAAATTAAGAGGAACACGTGCATTTTAACAAAGAGCTGGCAGCCCCTTCCTCTTAGTGTTTTTTCTTTTGTTGGATATTTTGATCAGGCAGGAATACGAGTGGTTTGAACCACTCACAGAAAGTGTGCTTTGGTTATTTACAGGTCTAAAGACATTTAAGGTTAAAGCTGGGCTAAAGAGGTTTAAAAAGATTTTTTACTCATCCTGTTAACATAACCGTTGTTTTAATTGTGCTTATATGACTGCATTTCAAAGTGTACTTGGGACCTGCTTCACACTGAAATAGTGTAATTATATGTAATCTAGAGCTCTGAAAACATTCCTTTTCAACCATATTCAGTAATTTGACCTGCAAATCACCAAACCACTGGTGGTTTACTAGAGTTAAATCGTGTTATCATAAGCTTAATAAAGCACACTCACAAGGAGAAAATCCTCATTCAACACTGTTTTTATTAAAAGGCACAGAAACAATCCTAACAAGTGACACATCAAAGGGTTTAATTCTATCCTGCTCCATGAGTGGCCACTACAAACTGCGCTGTATCGGCTGAATGATGTTCCACGTGACGGCTGACGTCATTGCAGACTGTAAGTCAGCTTCCTGTCTCGGAGGTCAAAGGTGACCAACAGCGAGCGAGGGTCCTTCTTGTTTTTACGCAGGGTGATTTTTCCCTGGAGCTCCTCCCCTGAAGAAAAGAGTGATGAGAGAGAAACATCAACACTCAGTTTGTTTCACAGACACTGAAGCCGCCACGTCACTCGTCCTCCTCCCTGAGTGAAGGTGTGATAATCGGGCGTGAGTTTCGGCACACAGTCGGCCACCTGCGCCACGTGTTTATATGTTCACTTTGAACAAGAAGCGGCACAGAAACTACAGACTCAAGAGCTTCTAACAGCTGTTAGAGATTATCCAAAGATCATCCTCACATGAAGGTATCTGAATGTTCAAACTGGACAGAAATATGAAGAATTGAGAGAAAATATAATATATATCATAATGTATATCACTCAGTGAGGATCTACAAAGGCCTGCTAACATGACTGAGATAGACATGAAGTCAGGGAGAACAGTTGGTTACTCAAACAGGACAAAGTAGAACAGTTCAGCTGCAGATTAATACACATTTGATGTGCTAATGAGCGGTTTTTGGGATAGCAGGATGGTGTATGTGGGATCGACTCAAATTAAACCACAGTGTGTGTGTGTGTGTTGGTGGTAATGAAGGAACATGTCACCCACAGCAACAGTGCGGCTCATTAATGCTGCTATAATTTTCTTATTAATTAAAGTTTTTTAGTTTTTTTTTCTTTTCGGAAAATGGTTATATTTGCTTTTGAATAGAAAATAACTATATATATGTAAAGTTCATCCTCAGCACATCATGACCAGAACTTCTACACCTTTGCATCAGGTTTAAAAAAAACAAAAACCGAAAGGCAGAACACAATGTCACTCATCCAGACATCGATCAGTTCATAGTAAATTCAGAGTAAAGGAGAAAGGAATAAGTGCTCATTAATAGAAATGTTCCTGACGCCCTGCAGCAGTACGCCGCTGCTGAGCTCAGCCCTCTGCAGTATGAGCAGGAACACACTGGCGCTTACAGAAATCATGATGTGTGTAAAGGCAATGTGGTTTAATGTATGTTAATAAGCAAGACTGTTTGTGAGCGCGTGCGAGCGCGGAGCTGCTGAAGCCTCCAGATGGCAGCGAGAAGGAGCGAGCGCTTACAGTAAGACGCACGAGCAATCGGGAGGCCCGTGATTATGACACATAATCACTCTGATTAACTTCACGTTTGACTGCTGGAGGTAAATGAATGTTTATCCACACGGCAAACAAGCATCCTCTCGCCCTCCACCCACTCCGTGCTACGCGCTCTTCATCGCTGGAGGTTAGAGGAGGACGAGGAGAGAAAATGCTGACTGTGGCGCTTTCTCCAGTGAAGCGTCCGCCATCACTGCTGTCACGTCTCACTCGTTACCATGCCAACGGCGCTGTCACTGAGTCTTTGCTGCTGGCGCCGCACTCTGGGTCTGTCGGTCCACTGCAGAGAGGGCAGACGGACGCAGCGTATACACTGTGGGTGCTTCTCCAAAAGCAGAAAGCAGAGTGTGACAAACGAACTAAACTCTGCAATTCTAAAACAACATCAGCGTATTTCAGATTAGAGCTGAGTATAAAGACCTTTGGTTTGTTAAGCTGCAAGACTCTCTCCCATGTTGGAAAAGAGCATATGAGAAAACTACATTAACAGTGCAGCAGCACTTAGTAGTAGATTATTCTCCAAACCTACCACCACCCACACTGTGGGGCCCAGCTTTCAAATAAAAAAAAATATTTATTTAGGCCTAATTAGCCTTTTATTTCCCTAATATTTTCACTTTCTTGCAAAATTAATGTTATTTTTATGAGCCTATATCAAAGTGAACAGACCTTAATACAAAACCCACAGTTCAACTGCCAATGAATGAGTCCTGATCTCAACAAAAACTTTTCAGGATGCAGGACGCAAACAAAAATAGTAAGTTGAGACTTATTACAGTTAATTAACTGTTGGCCAGTGAAAATTAACACAAGTGACGCCTATTGTGTCTAACAGAGTTAACTCCTGTAGTCTGGTGCGCTGCTGTCCACTTCAGGGAATGAACAGCCTGTTTGCCCGGTGGCTTGATGGTGTTTCCACAGAGTAGAGAGGATGAAGGTGGAGAATAATCTGATCACGTAGAATGGATGAACTATGAATTACGTACTTTTTGGCTCTTTACAAGAGATTAGCAAGATATCTGCAGATCACTCTGAATCACAGATGTGGCCAGCGGGATGCCATTTGAGGCTCACTGGCTTAGATATTCAGCTATCTGATTCCAGTGCAGTCCATATCCTAGTAGTTCTAGTTACTATGTTGGGTAATTATCTACATAATGCTCTTTTTCTTATGTCCTGGCTTGTGAAAACTATGCACACTTCTAGATTTGATGTGAAAGTATGTTCAGGCAGGTTGTTGCAAATCCTCAGTATGATCCTATAACCTGCCCAAAGACCTCAGGCTGTGACCTGCCTCTATTTCTGAAATATAACTAAGCAAGTCAAGGAATGACTGAGCCTTGACCAGCAGCTTTTCACTGTAGCCAACAGATGGAGATGTTACAGGCAGGAAAAAGATGCAGCTCGTCAAAAGACGCCGCCTGACCCTCACTCCATCACAAACTTAATGTACCGGGTCAGTGGTCGACAAGACAAGACGAGCAAGGCAATCCAACTGCAACAGAAAAGGGCACCAACACACATGCCTGGTTTGTGTTCTCTGTGTGTCTAAACACTGGTGATGTGCGATCTGACTTAAAGGATCCTGATGGAAAATGGTAATATTTCCACGATCTAAACCAAAAAGAAAAATCCACCACAACCAGGTGGTGCCTAACTTCATGCAGATCGCCCACATGCATCCTACACAAACAGCCATCTAAGCTGTCAGTGCATCAGTTTGTATATTTCATAGAAAATTACATAAGGAACCTCCATTTCTGGAGGGAGCAACAGGGCCTGATGCTCATGGGAGGCGGCAGACGGCTGCAGTCAAACTCAAGTTGGCAAAAGGCCGATAAAGGTCAAAGGAATAATTGCTTGACCTTTGGTGACCTTCTGCGAAAGCATGACTGAAAGAAAAAAAGGAGTGGGACCAAAGACTTCTGCCCTCAAAATAACTTTGCAGAAAACTGTCCGACTGATCCCTCATGTTTCACATGAAAGTACGGACACGTACAAACAGAACAGTCGTGGTGCGACTACAGCAGCTCTGCAGTAATCAGTCGAGCAAACTCCCCATGGAAGAGGGCCTCAGTGCCTTCAGTAAACTGGCCACTCAGATGCTGGGAGAAAGAGCTAACCATGTGTGGAAATGAGTCGGGGAACGGGGCCGCCATGTCGTACATCAACATGCCAGTGTCATTAAGCACAACCGGGCCCACAGAAATCCTCTCTCTCAGCCCGACGCAGCCTTTCTCCATGAAATTACACTGGAAATACATGGCCCGCATTAGTGATTCATTTAAACTGTTGTCATTTACCTTTTAACCGTTTAGCTCCTACAGTAGCTGCAGCTCCACACTGTGAGGGCGGGGGTAGACTGAGCTGTAGTGCTTCAGTACCAGGGCTCACTGTTTACTCACTTTCGTAGACAAATAGCATCATTTTCTTTAACAGAGCAGATCGGTTTAAACTGATTTTTACCTGGACTTTATGTTCCTACGAAAGGCGAGAGGGAGTAAATTTGCTACACATGGGTTAGCTCTACTCTGCCGACGCCAGAGTCCCTCAGCCTGATGGTACATTTAACAAATCATTCCAGTGTCTCTGAAAGCGTCAGGAAAAGAAATTCAAGCTGAGGAGGAGAGAGAGATGTTCTTGCTGTCAGTTAGTAATAACTGTAAAGGGTCACTTCAGACACAAAGTTCAGTTACTTGGGGATCCGACCTGTCATCTAAATACCAAAAGCATTAGGATGAAACGCAGGAAATCACAATTCTCTTCAGCCCCTCCCCGACACTGCAGTGACGCTCCTGGCCACATTTCAGCTGCATCTCTTTGACATCCTCCCTCTTGCTCCAATCTACCTTCATTTGATCTATTTTTTCTTCTCAGACCTTTTCCTGTTGGGGGCAGAGCTAAGAAGCAGAGCCGATGGGTTGTATATCCCAAACACCCGCCTGTAGACACGAAACCAGTCCCTGTGTTGAATTACAGCCCTGAAGAACTTCAAGCTTGGCTCGCCCGCTGCTGTGCGACAGCTCAAGGACCTTTGGTGCTGAAAAGAGAGGGGGGCTGTGGAGGGGAAGAGTTGTTTAAAGTCAGCCTGGACAGGTGAGGGAGGGGGAAAGGGGAGATTTGGAAGACTTACAGCACCACTCGGGACAGAGGAGGCGAATCATGAAAGTGGGCGGGAACAACGACCACCTGACTGTCCAATGAAAGCACAAGAAAGCCGCTCTGAGTGGCCCTCGCCACAGGTAACCAGGCCACTGCCTCACCTCCAGGATGATGGGACTTTCTTGCAAAAAAAAGCGTGACCTCGTTTCTCTGGTTAAAATCGAGTAGGTACTGTGAAAAAGGACCCTCCTCTTCAATACGCGAGCTACACAAACACAGCAGAGCATGACAAATGATTCGCTGTTTAATTTATTACGCTGCCAGCCGGGAGGATTTGCAGGGATGTTTTGTTCCAGCCTGCTGCGTGCCTTCTCTCTCTTCCACCGGCACCTCCCACAGAAGCGCAGCCTCAGAGTTAATTACTGCTGCACTCATACAAACACATCAAATAGGATTCGGTCTCCGCCACGATAAATCACCACAGACAGAGCCGGTATTAAAACAAACCACTGGATGTTTATGCCCGGCCCTCACTACAGCTGAAGGTGTTTCTCAGTCAACACCCAGGAGGAGAGGCCACTGTGTGTGTGTGTGTGTGTGTGTGTGTGCGTGTGCGTGTGTGTATGTGTGCGTGTAAGAGAGAGTTCTGTCATCTTCAAGGTGACTCCAGGAAGTTTTCTCTTATAGCCAGAAGGGAGTTTAGTGGAGAAGTATGCAAGTACTCTTGTGAATTTGAGTGTGTCAAGGAGCAGTGTGTGGTATGTATGTGTGTGTGTGTGTGTGTGTGTGTGTGTGTGTTGTAAAGTACACTAAAGGAGACTAGCAGGAAGCTGGTGAATGCTGTTAAAAACTCAATTTCTGCTTTACGGCCCCTGGAGGAGGCTGGAGACTGTCAGGGTGCCGGGGTGGAGCGAGCACATCAATAACCTGCCGCTCACTCGCTCGCACACACGCTCCCGCCTTCACTCTGTTCTTCCTTGAAACTTTTGGTCCTCACTCTGCTTGGTTTATATATACCACACACCCAGACTGGTTGATCTTCATAGCTCGACGTTGGGTTAAATTAGAATCAGCTGGTTCTTAGCTCAAGCTGTGAACATGTGTGTGTGTGTGTGTCTTCGTTAATGCTGTAACATATGACTGTGCCCCAGAGTAACCCCAAGAGCCCAGATGTTCTGCTGACTGTAAAATCATGCACAATGATACAAAAAGGCTAGAGAGACAGAGAGATTGATGGCATCTGAAACCCTTCAACATACTTGAATCTGCATCAGAAACATTATTATGTAGGAACACCACTAGTTTTAAACTAAAGTTTAGCGCCCCCTACAGGCAGCCATGTTTATTAAACTGCACCAACAGCAAATGAATGATTTGGCTATCATTTGTCCCTTCGCAGCAACGAGGATTGAAATGGAGGATTGAAGTCTGTTCTAAACGTATCGCTCAAGGAAGGCACGTGAGACTGTTCAAAATCTAAAAATGCTAACTCTGCCAGCCGAAAAGGTTAAATTACAGTAAATCCTTTATGGTACTGATTTAGTTTATCTTGAAAAGTCAAAGTATTCTTTCATATTTACTTAAAACTGTCCCTAAAAAGAGACAACAGATAAAGGGGGCAAATTAAAGCTTCCAGGTTTATTTCTGTGACATGTGTGTGTATATTCATATTGGTGAAAAGTCAAGGCAAAAACCAAGACCAAGTGTCTAAGTAAGGTGTTAATTCTCAAGAAGCTGCTAAAACAGCTCCAAGGCATTTTCAATTAATTTGTCGCTAGTCTGTATGCATGTGTTTGCATGCATGTACACAAACACAAACACACACAGGTGAAACAGGGAACAGAGGTCACCATTGTGCACCAGATAGTCAAATGAAATCCATCTCTGTTTGCCGCTTCCCTCTTCTGTACCATGTTAGCATACTGTCGTCCTCAGCTCTCAGATTCAGCTGTGTTTATCTGACCCGGCACAGCGCAGCGCCTGCGATAGTGTTTGAGCAGCGTCAGAGGCTTTGACGTTCTTATCGCGCTGGCTGCCACCGGCGGCAGCTGAGCTTGGCTAAGGGCCGCCTGATATCTAGCGTCTCCTCCTCTCTGCAGGTCATTTATTACAGTAGACTCCATCTAGTATCTGGTCAGCAAGTGGACAGCCGGCCACAAGGCTCATCCATCCTCACATCAGCAGACACATCCGCGATAACCGTGATGATAACGTGTGCAGAGGGCCACATCTTACAGCAGTAATACACACCGGACCATTCACACAACACCTATAATAACTGAGCGAACACCGAAAGGTAATGATCATATATTTGTGCAGTGGTCAAAGATTCATAACACCAGTATCAAAACAACAGAGATTTGTCCTGTTTAAAGTTAAATAAAGCTCTAAAGTTTACTGACGAAAACCACACACGTTCAGAAAGGTGCTTCTTGGGATAGAAGCTCTGGTGCACATGAATTAGAGCATTTCTGGACAACATTCATGTTTCCAGTTTCTTTGGAATAAACAGAATAAGAACTGCGTAGTGGGTAGCAACACCATAGCAAGCAAGACTATGTAACTTTGGCTAAACAACAGGACAATGCTACATGCTAAAACTTTAGTGCAAGAGCAGCACAGGTTGAGAAGACTGCCAGTTACACTGTCGAGTCAATCTGAAGTTTGCTAACATGAGCTAACATTAACCACCATCAGCAAGTGGTCATACCAGAGCAAGTAATGCTGAGCAGCAAAACCTTTAAGTTAACTGAACTGAGCAGGGTGGTTTTATTGCTAATGATAACTGGAATTAACCTTTCACTGGTAAGAAGAGAAGTGTGCAATTTCCTATTTCTTTTAAATACTGTACCTTCACAGATGCAGTGAAGAATCTCAAGATCAGAACAAGGTTTTCTGGTTGTGATACTTGAATTTTCCTATTTGCCACAGCTACAGAGCATATTTGCTAGTATGGGATGTATGGTAGCTGTTGGCAGTCTCGAGACGTCATTGGAAACATTCTCTGGATTTGTTGGGTCGTGCCTGTCCAGTTGGCGTATCTGATTCAATCACTAGGGTAAAAAATATATTCATGTTCAAGAGTAAGATGATCTGTGTGTGATAGTGATGCTCTGTCATGTTTGGTGGAGTTTGATCCTGCAGAAAGTTATTTCAGAGAACATCTAACAGCTATGCCTCCCAGCAAGCTCCACTGGCTAATAAAGCTTTAACCTGCTGATACAGTGATTCTATAAATATTTCACTGGTCAGTTACAAAGCGCTCGTCTTGTAACTTGTCATGATTCAGAGGCCTGCAACCAGCTATCAGATGAAGTTTTACATGCTGTCTCAGATGACTGAATGTGATTTGTTTTGATCCCTCGCTGTCTGTGTGGGTGACAGATAACGGGTGTCAACCAGCCTGACTACATCTCCACCACAGACAGATTACCTGCCGCAGCTCGCTGACGCACCGCCGAGGTCCACGAGAGGACAACAAAATCATGAGAGAAAGTAAACGCATGCAATGAAAAACTGAAGTGAATACACACGGAAATTCCCATTGGCCGACACATCTGTGCATGAAAGTTGACAGAAGCAGAAATCTTGCTCTACATGTACATACAAACCACAGTGTTGCCTTGTCATGTGGAGGTCTGTGTGGCTTACTGACCTGCTTGCACAGAGACAGGCCTCTCCAGTAGGAAGACAGTCTGCTTCCAGTGTGTCTTTGTGACCTGAGGACCCGTGGAGAACATCACCTGGAGCAGTAGTAAGCGAAAAGAGGGGGAAAAAAGAGCAAAGATATCACAAAGCAGTGCTGTTAATTCTCTCAAAAGAGCTCTATAGGCTTTGTCATGTAGTAGCATTTTGCAAAACCAAAAAAACTATAAAAATGAGAGCCTATGAGAAAACATTTTATTCAAATTTAGTTGTTTAATGAGAGTTTATATGCAATTTGAAAATTGAGAGAACCCAGAAGGACTCTGGTATTTCTGCTACATGGAAAATGTACTGGAGGTCCTGAAGGAGTCTTGTTTATTGAAATTAAAACAAAAATTAAAATAAAGCTGCACAAAAGCTTGGAACTGATCTTCTATTTCATGGTTTCCGTTCCAGTCAATCCACTCTCAGAGTTCTGTGTGTCAAAATCGTTTACAGCTTAGTCTGTATTATAAATGAAACCTAACTGACTGTATTTATGGAGCAAACAGATAATCCCATGTTACATTGTTCCAGCTCTGGCTCCCAGAGATGGAAACTTACTGGACCATCCATACGCAGTTTGAGTCTCAGGTACAATAGGAAATGCAATCAAAAGGCATGTCTGTGTTGCTCACAAAGCTTGGCATCGGCTGTTCCAACTGGCCGGCTCTGTTGGGTAAGTGCTTATATCAGCAGTCGGCTAGGACGCCCGTCGATTGCCAGTGAACGCCTCAGGGAGGAGGAACACGCCAAAGCGTGAACATAATTGAGTTTCCGTTAAATGGCTTGGCTGTTGCTGCTCCTGCTTACCTTGTTGCTGCAGCCTTTGTCAAAGAAAATGTCAAAGTAGCCGACAATTGCCTGCAATGAAATATGAGGGGCGTGTTAGAATGTGACAGTACAATAAACCCCTGGATTTGTTTGACTACACTGCGACTCTGACAGGCAGAGCTGAGATAGAGGCAGGAGGCAGAACAAGTCTCAGGGTTTTTAATGAGCAAAATAAGCGAAATTAACTGCTGTGTTTAGAAATAAGGCAGTAAAAACAAACTGGGAACAAAATGTGCTGTTCAAATATTTACAGCTATCTTCACAGTCACTCTGCTTTACAGCGTCACCTTAAAGGAGGCATGAGAGTTCAGATTATTTTGCTTGCCATGCTTATCATGTCATCGCTGTGTGTGTGTGTGTGTGTGTGTGTGTGTGTGTGTGTGTGCGGTCTGGTGAACTGTATTGGCCACCCTGTTACAGATACAGTGGGTATTGATATGACTCCCGTGACCCTCAACCCTCCTTCCTCTCACAACCAACTTCTCATTCAGGCTGAGTCAACAACAGCTCCCATGTGATCCCTCTCACCTCACCTGGGAGACTTGTCACTGGACAAAAGAAATAAATTATGAGGCTGCCGCCGACAACACTGGCAATTTTGCTGACAATAGAAAAAAAAAATCCAGCTTGGTACATGAAATTAGCAAAGGTGGCTATTTTGGTCACAGTGTTGCAGCAATGTGAAAACACAGCACAAAGGAGGAATCGGTTAAGGAAAATAAACACTAATGTGGTTTTGGTCCAACTGGATATGAATGAGTGTTCATCTGAATAATGCCCACCACAAAGGGAAAGGAAATTAGACAACTGACAAATCTTTGCTCCCAGGGAGTCCATTATTATGCTGATAGGACTAAAAGAAGAATAAACCAGGCAGTTAGAAGCTTCATTAGGCTTTAGATGTGACCAGAAATGACAAACTTCTTCAGATTTAATTTCCAATTCACTAAAAGCCTGCATGGAAATGTCGTATTTCTTTTAAAATATGGTGTCTGGGAAGGATATACACATCGATAAATACAACTGAGTGAAAACCAATTCACACACCTAAAACAAACTGAGGGAAAGTCCAGGGCCAGAGTGCCTCTCTGTGACTGTTAGATATGTGAGGTAAAAACCACCCCCCAGGCTTGTTTTACTCCAATTCTCCCCCCACTGGAGGAAGAGAGGCACTCTATCAATCTCAGGCCCGCACTTGTAGTGGCAATGATGCAGAACTAATAGCTTTTAATCCTGACGCAGCTGACAACTTGGAGGCCAGCTCTGTGAGACAAAGAAGAGCCGAATCAATGCAAGTGAGGGGAAGAGGAAAATAGAAGGACAGAAGAGAGGGAAGGGAGAGAGGTGAAGACAGGAAAACAGACAGTAGGAAGACACAGGGGGAGAGGAAAGGGAGGGAAGGAGCAGGGTAGGGTTAGGAGGAGTGGCTGTAACATAATGTAAAAGCTGGGGAGGTGTTTTTTTTTTTTTTTTTTTAACAGGGTTTTTATTGGTATGTATCACTCGGAGAAGCAAAATAAAGCACCATCTGTTCATAGCTTCTGTAAAAGTTTCCTAAATTGTATTTAAAAAATTTTTGCAAGTAAAACTGGCTGATCTTGTACTCACAGTGCATCTACATACAGTAGAGTACACACATAAAGATACACACACGCAAACTTGATAATCACGATGCCATCAGAAGCTGTGTTCCCCGCATCGAGGCTTCAATCAACCTTTATCGACTCAGACAGGCAGGGGCGGCACCACTAGCTCACAGCTAAACCGCCAGAAAAGAACCCAAAGTGGATAAAAGAGCATGTCAACCCAATGCAATTATGGCTTTTAATGAACGCTACAGAGACGCTCGGTGCTGAGGTAATTAGGAAATTAGCCGTAATTACTCGTCAGGCAGAGCGGATTCACCTCTCGAAGCCAGAGAGACAGAGATCATCCTCATCGCGCCTCGCTGATGACAACGCCTCGTAAGCGAGATTGATTGTCACTTCTCCGTTGTGCAACTTTCACACTGCAGCGAGACGGGCAATTAAAATTTAGGCCACGGAGTGGAACTTGCAAATGCAGAACCGGCAGAGAAGCTGGGCGTCATTAAAACCACATTTGAAAGAAAAAGGAAGGAATGTGATTGCCTCATGCATAAAACACAAAAGATGTGCAAGTGTTAAGATAAGCAATAAAGACCTCGATGACTCACACCTGATGTGGACTGTACCAAGCTGCCATTAAAACTGGACTGAGGGAAGAGAGTTTATCAAAGTTGTTGGGGCCGTTTGAATGGATTTAATGATAGCTTTTATGGCATCCAATAAAACAGCATAATAAGATTCCAACTTCCAGATGGGGACTGAAAACTGTTCTTCAGCAGCAAAGGAGTTTCTGCTCACATTCATCTGAAGCTATGTTCACTTTAAAAGACTTATAACACCTTTAAAAAAAGGATGTACTGCTGTAATTTATTCCCGACTGCTCTCTGTTGGCTCCATCTCTCAAACACTGAATCCTGGGAAGTGATAATTATTGTAGGGATAGGTGCTAAATATCCCGAAAGAAGCATTAATTGATTTTGGGCCACAAGGGAGCAATAAAATATCCAAAAAAGCCGAAAGACGCACAAGCTACAACAAATCACAGCTTATAAAGTTGCTATGGCTAACATACTAGCATCCATCAGACACAGAGCAATACGTCATGTTCCTGTCCACAAGATGAAGCCTAGTTTTCTTTAACTTATATCATGCTCTTTAGCTTCTACGTGTTCCTCTTTCTTCACGTACTAACTTTGTCTGCTTGGTGATAAGCAGGTCATGTACAGTGGCTTATTAGAGGTTGTTTGTCTGCAGGAATGAGGTTGGAAACAGTAAATGAGCTGTATAACCAAAACAATGAGCTAAAAATGATGAGATGTGCAGGGTTGGTAAAAAAAAATTCTCATTTCTGCACTGTGAGCAACCCCTTTCACATAACACAAACTCTTTTACAGTCAATATCAAAAATATTAATGTTTAATACAAAATTTAAATATATTCTATTATTTATTTATCTATCTATAATTTATCTATAATTTGCTGTTATATTGTATTTGTAATCCCGTACAGATTAAGGCCTCTGCATCCCAGCACATGCAGAAATAGGGGAAGGAGGGAGAAGAAAGGACAAGGAAAAGAAAGAGTGAACTTTAAACAGCGAGGAACATACGCACATCCCCACACCAAAAACAGGACAAATCAGAATGAGCGCTTTCCATTTTCATCAGCGTTTAGCCTTGGGCCCTGGCTCTGTCTGTGATAAGTGATGATAGCGGGCACCCTGACGGCCCACGGAGGAGTCTCCGCTACACTGCAGCTCTCCGGCCCCCATTCTCCAGGAAGAGCGGGGAAAATTAATAATTATCATCATGGATAACACCAACAGGGAGCAATTCATCATCGCTCCCCTTTCGCCCGGCTGTGTGTCAGCGAGCCGCGTGGCCCGGCCAGATACTATTATACAACGGTGGGGGGACTTAAGGGGGGGGGGGGTTAAAGGGAGGGTGGGGAGGGGCGCTGAGGGGGAGGAAGGGAGGGGGTGGAAAAAGAGAGGGCTAATGCGCTTTTGATGGGGTTTATCCAGGCGTGGAGGTTTCAAGCACGACCACCTCACGGGCGGGTTGGTGTGAATCCCACCTCCCCCATCTCTCCTCTCAGCCTCTCCACCCGACTGCTGCCACTCCAGAGAGGTGGAACACGACTCAGCCTCTGCTGCAGCACACCTCCGGTCGGTGCTCCTCACTCACAAACAAGCAAACAACCGTGCTGTA
The DNA here is from genome assembly GCF_017976325.1 of Chelmon rostratus. Classification (NCBI taxonomy): domain Eukaryota; kingdom Metazoa; phylum Chordata; class Actinopteri; order Chaetodontiformes; family Chaetodontidae; genus Chelmon; species Chelmon rostratus. The sequence goes on along the minus strand of NC_055658.1, from coordinate 25,360,538 downwards.
GCAGTTAGAGAGGAGCTTTGCTCAAGGAATAAACTGAGCACAGTTAAATTCAAGGTGGGAGATGGTAGAGAGGCAGTGTTTGCAACAACACTCATGACCATATGTGTGATTATGTACACACACAACTTAGAGGGAACTTTAGGCTTGTCAAACAAAATGTCTTATTCTCATTTAATGACTTCTGGTATCCAAAAACAACTCAAATCATCTGGAACCCCTGTGAGTGTCACAGAAAGAAAGCACACAGAAACCTGAATTCCTGTAGCAAATTCACTTCCTGGTCAACTTGCCGGCTGACTTCCTGCCATATTGATGAGTGTCTTCTGGTTTGTTTATGTCAGTGAGAGGCTGTGGCTCGTTTTTCATTCAGCTTGCTTGGATAAAACAAACAGCAGTACATACAACAAGATGTTTTGTGTCTGCAAAGTTTCCAAATTGCAAACTTAAAATTACCCTGTACAGTCTTCATTGATGATCGATTGATGATTGGTAGCGTGATTAGAGATGCAGTTAAATTTAATTAATAGGCCTGCTTTATTTACTATGTTTATATTTAAGTGTGTGTTTCTTTGGCTTCTTATTTGTTTTAATGTCTAATAACTGTTTTTTTTTTTTCCCAGTGCTCAGGTCCTAATTGGGAATGGTGCTCTCATGTATGCATGCACATGAATGCCTCCATCAGGCGCTGGCAATGTTAAATGTTATAATGATCAGTACTCAAAGATATGAGAATAACACTCAGCTTGACAAGCAACAGAATTCCTCTTTACGAGCAGCACTGCTGATAAACCAGTAGAGGAGAGCAAGTCAGTCCTCATATATACTTATTCTGTAATACTGTATCAATCATCAGGGATGTTCAGTGCGTCCCAGGAGGTACCTTTGATGAACTCCCTATTATTTACCCACATTTTTCACATAGCCTTTAGACAAGCCTAAGTGTGCCTGAAGTTGATGCATCTGGCTCATGTTGGATAACAGAGTGATAACAAAAGAGTGGAAGTTTTTCTAGTTGAGAAAAATTTCTTCCCTGGTTCAAAAGAAACCCATCTTGTGGCTGAATGGTATCTGCTGTTTTTGCTGCTGCTGTGTGTGTTAACACAGATCTACGTCTCTCCTGCACAGATCTCTCTGTGTATGACTTAAAAAAAATGGCACTAATGCTGAAATCTCTTAAGCTGCAGTTCATCTAGTTGCCACTAGATGCTGGATCCTAAAAACTCAGACAACATAATCTGAAAAATCCTCAGAGTCTTCAAAAAAACGTCTTCAAATTCTCCACATTCAGAGGATTTTTCCAACTTCGGGAGTCCAGGTCTTTGGGTTTCAAAACCTGGTAGCAGTACCTTGGCATTGCATTCTTCAAACTAAACACCCCCAAATTTGAAACTTGTAGTCTTCAGACTCAAGTGACATCACTTAAGGCAATTTATGACATTTTCTGCAGCTCTCTTTTCTGAAGCCACAAAAGCCTTTACACAAGCACTCCTTAAGACCTGGTAACAGACCTTGATCTGTAACATCAGCACACTTCCCCTTTAACTTCTAGGCTGTAGACATATTTCAGTTTGTTTATAGCCAACTGGAATGCTATGTGTACTGATACACTGTTAAGAGTTAGAGTGGATTTTTCCATCAATAATTCCCTCCTTAATGTGCTGAAAATCGTCCTTGAAGTTGACGAGTGCCTGCCCTGTCAGTCCAGAAGGCCATTTCCCCCCCACATAATTTAAATTTGATGGAAAGCAGGTTAGATATAGATTGCAGAGACATTTTTCTCTATAGTGCTACAGTAGCTACATCAGCAGCGTTGAGACAGCAGTGCTAAAATTAATTATGGACAGAAACTTGTTCTCTCCTGCCACACCATCAGCATACATCATTTTCAGCCTTTAGGAGGGAATGAGGCATTTTTGCTACCTGTTCTACAGCTCAGGTAATTGGACCATTGAGATGTGGGGGCTAAAGCTAAAAAAAGCAAGGAAATAGATGCCCTGAGAGAATATGTGATGCAAGTTTTAATGGAAGTTTCAGCACATATACATATCTTGTATGTGGCTTCACGGTTTTCAAAGGCACAATGTATTCACGGCGCTGAGCATGTGAGATGTAAAAGGGAGGCAAGGAAAGGAGCGATAAAAAAAAAGCAAGAGCGAGAGGATTTGTCTTGTGCGTGAATGGCGCAGACGCAGGGGTTGTGCTGTTCATTTAATGCAAGGTTAGGCAGGCTGAGCTGATGAATGGACTGTCGACAGGAGAACAAAAGCAGGCGCTCCATCACAGGACAGGAGGCGCAGCAGCTCTCCCTCACCGATCCCCGAGCACTGGTCCAGGAGCGGTTTACCCTTCACACATCCTAACCTTAACTACTACTGAGGAGCTGCAACCAGTACTGACTACAGATCAGTATCTTTATGGTAACATCAGCCTATTCCTGCAGGTCGATAATCCATCTGTAAATCTTGGGACAAGCAGGCTGGGTGAAGGAAGCGAGTATCTACAATGTGCATAAGTGATACCTCTACACAGAAACCTGCCTAACAAAAGGCAGAAACACCTGGATAAATCAAGTCCGATAGCAGGACTGAGTGATAAATCCTATGCACGAGATACAAAGTGTATGTATGCTCCTGCATATCAGCACGCCAGCTGAGGATGATCAGAGGCATGAAATAGCAGGTAGAAAGCAGGATAAAGTAGTTGCGCACCTAAAAAGCTAACAAAATGAAAACAGAAAAAGGGAAAATTACACCTCTTTAATATATGATCCCTCTGTTGAACCCCATCTGTTTAGCTGCAGCAGACTGCTAACATGACTGGACTTATATCCTAGAAATGGAAACTGGACTTTTTCAATTACAGAGCAGAAAAGACAGGAAAAATGAGAGGATGTTTACAAATCCCATTAAATTCAGTGGCCTTACCCAGGGAGCACAGGCCAGATAATAACCAACTATTGATTATCCATTAAACCAATACACCAGACAGTGCAGCAACACTGCAGAGCAACACAAAGCTGCTCCAACACAAAGAGCTTTTGTACGGACAGATCACTTCTCACGGTGCAGAGCGTCAGAGGCTGCGGTAGTGAGGCTGCTCTGTCGTTGGCAGGTTGCTGCTGGTACCACGGAGAGAAATGCAGCTCAGACACTGGAGGAATTTCAGGGGAAGGATGTCTGGGGGGGTTGATGGTGGCTGCCAGCACCTCACCAAATAGACTCATAAACCATTCTCCATGCTTTGGTGCCTGTGGCTGACCCTCACTGAGGACACACGCTTTAATTTTGCACTGTGGCTGTTGGTCAAGCTGACCTACACACCACAACTCAAAGGTTCAGCCCGGTCCAGATGAGTCATGTAATGTCTTACAAAGGACTCATTATTCTTGTCTTTCATTAAAAGTGGGCTAATTAACACTGTTCATTTTCAGTAATGAAAACAAATGAATTTGATTTTGGACAGAGATACATGAATACGGTGGAGGTGTTGCAGGTGCACATGTCCTTTGAAGACATGTTCAAATGTTATCAAATATTGTTTAAATGCTATGTTCTGAAAAACTGCTCACACAAATTACTAATATGGCCAAATACTGTCGCAAGACTTATTCAGTTCATTGTTGTAGCACCAACAAAACACTAGATGGATACGTCGTGCATTTAAGGTAATACGATTCATTTATCATATATTGTTTTTACACTTTGAGTGACGTCACACAGAGTAGAAAATTTGCAGTGAAAGTGACTCGGCATTGCAAAAAAAATGTCTAGCATCACAGTGAATGAGTTTTAATCTTCTACATGTTGCCTTCACAATCAGCAAATACTACCAGCACCGCAGTCCTGTAGGATGAACATCAAGTAGGCCAAGGTGAACATTCAGGCTTAGGGTTGGCTCCACAAAGCAAAGTAGGCCCAATGTGTAGCGACAGTACTTTTCTCTCTTTTTCTGAGGGTTTTCAGTTCTTGCAGCAGAACTACAGTACAGCTTCACACTGAGTTCAAACCCCCCCACCAAAAAAACAAACAAAGAACAAAGTAAAGGTATCACTCACTCCTCGTCATATCAAGCCTGCTAAATTTTTGTTTGGCTGAATGGAATCACATTTGCTAAAGTGAAACAGCGACCTCTCTTTCCAGAAATAATGTCCAGTGCTTACTTATAACAGCAGCTTTAAGTGCCTTTCTAGATGATCCACAGAGTGCTAATCATTAACTTTTTCATGAGTGCACTCCCAAACAGTTGAAAGACTTGATGTATATGTGTGAAACATTCAGAATAACTATGTAAAGGTTTTTTTTTAACACATTGCACCTCTTTAAGGCTTTAGTGTGAGAGGCGACAGAATGACATGGCGACAGAATGACATGGCAAGCAGGCTGTGAACATTCACTATGTTGGATGACACGTAATCCAAAGTCACATTAGCCTCACTGCTCTGATTCGATCTGAAACTCTATTAAACATCCAACTGACAAACATCCTCTTACATACAGACACGTAATCCATCAGCATGAGCTGACTGATGTCTCTGCTGTTTTTACTGCCTTGTTATTTCCACACAATGTCTCTGATAAATGACAGGTGGTCACAGTGGATGTGCAAAATTTTGTTTCAGGTCATTTTTTAGCCTTTAATGTTTAACTCTCGGGCTAAATTTGAAACAAAAAAACGTTCTGGGAAGATAAAAATCTTGTACATATTACTAACATAATGACTTTTTCTTCAAAAACCTTTTATTTGCATTTGAGATCTCAGCAACATAGCGTATAACATGCTGATCTAATATTTCTCACTCTGATTAATTCAGCCCTAATATAACAAAGGAAGTAATTGATTACTGCAGAGACACTGCGTTCTATCAGACAAATACTTCAAGTTATTTCATTTTAAGTTCATTTTGAGACTCAAACTCAAATTTTAACAACTTTGCTACCTTCTGCACAGCAGTAGCATTGCAGATATCTCAGTGTGCGAGTGGGTAGTGTCTATATGCGTGTACTTACTGTGCAGTCTGTGGTGTTTGTTATCTTCAAGCAGAAATCTGATGCAAACTCCAGCTCAGAGAGACACACTCTGTTACAGTCAATCGTCTGTTGAAAGTCAAAAACACATATTATTCTGTCCTGATAACACAGCTGGGTATTGTAGACAGATAGCGTACAATAAAGACCAAGAAGCTGATTCCAGGTTGACTGGTTTACTGAAATGTTGTCTTGTCTCTTTGATAATTTGTAAAACTGAAACACAATTAAATATACAAAATGCACAATGTTACATAAGAAAATAAGATACAAAGTCTAGATATAAACATGTTCTCTCTTACAGGGACTTATAGAAGTAGGTAATTTCTCTAATAGCTTCAAACTAAGGTAAGTATTTTCATTACAGGTTTCAACTAAGATAAGTAGGATTTTCTTCACAGGTTGCAAACTCAAAGTAAGTATATTTACAGGTTACAAAGGTAAGTATTTTCATTACAGGTTTCAACTAAGATAAGTAGGATTTTCTTCACAGGTTGCAAACTCAAAGTAAGTATATTTACAGGTTACAAAGTTTAAGGCACGTAAAACCAGGTAGGCATTACGAAATTACACTAACACATATTTAATTTACAGACAACAGCTTCTTAGCTAAGTAAACCGTTAAGCATAGCCAAATGCAGAGCTAATTAGCTTTCCCACATGCTCCATTGCACACAATACAACTGGGCTAACCAAATGACTAAGCAGTTAGCTAAGTGCCATTGTTAACGACTGCCAATTCACACCTTTTAATCGCGATCTTTTTGTAGCTTAAATATACCGTTTTTAACATTACATTCGACATTATTGTAACCTTAAACATGTATTGCAACAATTTTGAACATGAACTTACAGTTGGTTCCACTTGTAGGGTAGTACAACCAAATTTCTGGCGAACACATTTCAGACTGCTGTCATCATGGCAGATTAAACAAAGAAAGGTCATTTGCAGGAAACAGGAAGTAGGTACAATTAAAGGTGTACTAACCCAAATCGCCCACTAGAGGGAACATGACCCCACCCAATGACTGACAAGTCAGCACACTCCCCGCTTGGTATACTGTACATGTATACCACTATTTTTTCTCTATTGACATCAGTAGAACAACATCTGAGATGGGTCTAAGGTACTCCTTAACTACTCCTTGGCTAGAGGTCTTAACTGTGACCTTACGGACCTTGTTGTCTGAACTAGGAATGACCTTAACTATTCGCCCTAGAGGCCACATGTTACGCTTTGCTTGACTGTCCTTTATCAAGACAATGTCACCTTCCTGAAGTCCGGGCTTCGCAGAGGTCCACTTCCTCCGCGGTTGAAGTGTGGTCAGGTACTCTGACCGCCACCTCTTCCAGAAGGAGTCCGCCAAGCTCTGGACCTGGCGCCACTGAACCTGGCTGAGGTGATCCAGGTCGAAGTCTCCCAGGGGTGCAGGACTGACACTCGCCTTCTGGGTGAGCAGAGTGGCAGGTGAGAGGATTTCAGGTACCTCTGCATCGTTGGAGACTGGGATTAGCGGGCGTGCGTTCATGATAGCCATAACCTCGGCCATCAAAGTTGTAAGGACTTCATGAGACAGTCTTGTAGCACTGTCCCTCACAAGCAGTCCATCCAGTATGCGTCTTGCCACTCCGATTAATCTCTCCCAAGCTCCACCCATGTGTGAAGAATGGGGAGCATTGAAAGTCCATGTACATCCCTGCTCTTGCAGATAGTTCTTGATCTCAGGATCTTCAGTGTTGATTTGAAGTTCGTGGCATGCACCAATAAAATTAGTGCCTCTATCCGACCTTAAGTGCTTGACAGGTCCACGGATGGATAGGAAACGCCTCATGGCGTTGATGAAGCTTGAGGTCGACATGGACTCAATAACCTCAAGGTGCACCGCTCTGGTGCTTAGGCAAGCAAAGATGACTGCCCACCTTTTGCTCTCAGCAGCACCACCTCGTGTCCGCCGAGTGGTGACAGTCCATGGGCCAAAGACGTCGAGCCCCACGTAAGTAAAGGGCGGATCTGTTGCCAGCCTATCTGCCGGCAGATCTGACATCTTCTGTACTTCTATCCGTCCTCTCAACTTCCTACAGGTAACGCATTTGAATAGGATGCTGGAGATGAGCTTCCTACCTCCTACAATCCAAACTCCAGCGGTACGCAGTGCACCCTCTGTGAAGTGCCGACCCTGGTGCGCTACTTTGTCGTGGTAGTGTCGGACCAGGAGAGAGGTCACATGATGACCGGCTGGTAGGATTAGTGGGTGTTTCTCTTGGTCTCCCAAGTCTGCTCTGCGTATTCGACCTCCGACTCTGATCAATCCATTCTCATCGATGAAGGGGTCAAGCTTTGCAAGGGAGCTTTGACAGTGCACTGTGGAACCCTGAGTTAAGCATTTGAGCTCCTCTTCATAAACTTCCACCTGTACAGCCTTGAAAATTCTTGTCTTTGCTTGAGATCGTTCTGTGGCAAGAAGCTGGCTGCATCGATGCCATCCCTTGCAACCATCGCTGTTCTCTCCTGAGAAGGACTTGGCTACATGAACAAGAAGTGCCATACCTCTTACTAGGCTCTTCCAAGAAGAGAAGCGTTCAAATCTTTCTGAGCCAAGAGGCTGATCGGTGAGTAGGCAGGTGGCTTGTGGCCTAACTTCTTTGTCAGTGTCTGCATCAACAAGCTCAAACGTTCCAGCCTCCTCATCCTGCTCCGTGGCTGACTGCTTGCGAAACTGGGGGCCGAGCAACCAGCTGGAAGATGAAAGTTGAGCTGCTGAAAGTGGTCTGGTTCCCTGGTCTGCAGGGTTCTGGTCTGTCAAGATGTATTGCCACTGTTCTGGTTCAGTAGATCCACGAATGCGAGCTACTCGGTTAGCTACATAGGTGTAGAACCTTCGTGAACTGTTGTGAATGTAGCCGAGCACAATGCGGCTGTCAGTGAAGAACTTGACTGCCTGTAGCTCTATGTCTATCTCCGACTGGAAGTTTAAGGCACGTAAAACCAGGTAGGCATTACGAAATTACACTAACACATATTTAATTTACAGACAACAGCTTCTTAGCTAAGTAAACCGTTAAGCATAGCCAAATGCAGAGCTAATTAGCTTTCCCACATGCTCCATTGCACACAATACAACTGGGCTAACCAAATGACTAAGCAGTTAGCTAAGTGCCATTGTTAACGACTGCCAATTCACACCTTTTAATCGCGATCTTTTTGTAGCTTAAATATACCGTTTTTAACATTACATTCGACATTATTGTAACCTTAAACATGTATTGCAACAATTTTGAACATGAACTTACAGTTGGTTCCACTTGTAGGGTAGTACAACCAAATTTCTGGCGAACACATTTCAGACTGCTGTCATCATGGCAGATTAAACAAAGAAAGGTCATTTGCAGGAAACAGGAAGTAGGTACAATTAAAGGTGTACTAACCCAAATCGCCCACTAGAGGGAACATGACCCCACCCAATGACTGACAAGTCAGCACACACATGATGCATAACTTGAAACAAGATAAATACTGAAGAAAATATGACAATAAGACCTGTGATCAAGCAAAATGAAAAAGTAAAGGAGAAGAAGAAGTTAGGAAAGGAATCTGAGCAGCAATTTGCAGCTCTTTGGTCTATTTTGGCTGCAGTGTTTGTATCTACTGGCTCACTGAGGACAGAATCAGCAGTGTTACTTCTGACCCTTTACTGCATATGTTAGTATATTTTACATATACCTTAATGTTCAGTTGGAAAAATGCCATTTTGTCCTCAGCTTTTCCGAATTATACCAATTTATGTTGTTTCAGCTGAATCAGTTTGAATAAAGTGTTTTACAGCTTAATATAATATTTCCCTCCAGGCTGCTACACAGCTGCCATGGCAATGTTTTCTCTGTTTTACAGGAAACTTTATTATTACAACTTTTGATTTTATTTCCTGCATTCTGGCCACTGCTTCCAACATCAGTTATGATAACATTTCTCAAAATAGGTCCCACAGGGAAACAAGATTGGCCAGAGGATCACACAATTGAACAGTGAGTGCACCCGTAATATAGTAACTCCTGAATGGCAGGGAAAACCTTGAGTGTGCAAAAGCATGTTACTGTAAGTACATTCACATACTGGACAAAATGGTGGCTGTAATGATGTCAGTTTGGAAGCAACTGCTATAGAAGTGGCTGCTGCTGGCAACAGAAACACCAACTGAAACTTTCTGCTGTTGACAGAATCCATATACACAGCACAGGGGTGGGCGGCAAACGAGCTTTGTCACTATTACATTAAGCCACAAGATGGATTTCGGAATACTCTCATTCCCGTGATAAAAGTTTCAACATGTCAAAAACAATGTGCTTAGCTGTGGCTGCGATAATGTGCAGGTCGAGGGCTATGCATGTACTCATGGAACCGGAGTTACATCCAGTAACTACTGTGAAACTCTTAAGCTAGTTAGGCAGTTATAACGTTATGTGTGCATCAGTCCTTTTACTTTGGGCTGCGTTGAGGGAAAATACAAAGCAAAGCTCAAGGACCTGTTGAATTTGGCATTAGCATGTTCCGCGGCTAATGTGGATAGTAGCATCTATTTTAGACCCACCTGCTGGAGCATGCTGGTGTGTTTAATATTGACGGACAGTCGAGACAAACTATGTGAACATTAAACCTCATTTGAAGCCAGTTAAATAACCAGAGTAGTTTCTTGTGTCATCTCACATAGCCAGGGCTAATGTTACTTCATACTGCAACACAAGCTCAGCTTTGTTGTTACAGTAAAGCTCCCTCTGCTGCATCAGTATGTGTCTGTTGCTGCTGTATGTAAATCTACTCAGTTCACCAACTGTTATATATAATATACTTTTATGTTTTCTTTCAAATAAATGCTGTTTAGATGCCTAATCCACCACCAAGCATTATGAGGCAGGTTACTCCTTCCAAACCACATGCAGGCCTATACTAACATCAGACACACACAGAGCATCCCTTTTATTTTTATAATACCGAGATATACCGAGCAACACACGCTTTCTGAGCTGGTAAAATTATGACTCTGAACATGAAACAAATCATATAAGGCATTTTTAAAGCACTTTCAAATTATTGCAAGTTGAACATTTCTTAAGTTGAACATTCTCATCTGTTATCACTGAGAAAACTCATTTGTTTTGCAGGAATTTATAATTCCATCAAAGGGCTCTCAATTTTACGGAATAGCAGCCAGCCTTAATGGAACGTTATTGGATCGTATCAATGGGAGGCAATAGATGAGAGTCCATGTAATTTGGGCAGAGGGGCTGTCTATTTGTCACTGGAGGGGAGAAACTATCGATTAGAGGATTCAAATTCCATTATATCAAGTTCTCCCCTCATTCATCACACCCACAGATGGGTGGAGGACATGCTACTTAGCAAACAGGCCAACCGGTGAAGAAACAGAGGATGGTGTGAGAGACAAGAGGGGAAAGCATTCAGACACAGAGAGACTCAGGAGAGGTATCTGTGCTGTAGATGTTGGACTGTGTGTGTTTGTTTTATCTCTGTGTAACGTGTGTGCGCTCTCCCATCAGCCCAGCGAAAACCGCTCTATCCACAGGGGGCTGAGAGTAATGAAGTTTCCTTAAGAGGAACTTAAACAAGGATTAGACAGATCAATCACCCAGTGCTACAGCATCAGCACGAGCACACAAGCATGCGCACACACACGCACACGCGCACACACGCACACACACACACACACCTTCAGGGCCCTATCTCTCTTTCCACTCCTGCTCTCATTCTCTGTCTATAGTCTAACAACTTGGGCCCCACAAACTCAATTGCTCCTATTTGTAGCTTCCAAGTTCCTTGTACATTAGAGTCCGACTGACATATTGGTTTGCCAATACACTGCAGGTTTAGCCTCTGGCAGCAACTTTTTTTTTTTACATTTTAACATAATGGCTGGTGGTCTGTATGCCATCTTTGAGCAACAAGTGCTACACAAACCCAGGTTCAGTGTAGACTGACAAAATCACCCTTTCAAGGTAGACTGTATCCCTCGACACAGGTTGCATGTCAAGCAGCATAGAAGAGAGATTTAGTGTCATCTGCTTGTTTCATTCAAACAATTTTTAGAGGCCAAAGGGGAAGGCAAAACAGTATTTCACAGAGTTTATTTTTATGTCCCACTTCAGTAATTGTCTTGTGACCACTTATATTCATCTAGATGAAACCCTCAGGTTGAGAACCAATGCTCCATCAATATAAACAGTTATGTCAAAATATAGAGGAAGATTTTCTAAGCAGCTCATACTCTGATTTACAGTATCAGGAAAAAATACATTTAAACTACAAATTTGAATTGCTGGAAAATACCAAATCTCTAGCATTTGTTTAATGTCTTACTGTAAATTCACATCTGGTGCTTTTATCAGATCATAGATATTGGTCAAAAATATAATTTCCTTGCAGTTTCTAGTACCAGTAGTGTTACTGGATTTCCAAGCCACTACACTGTTGGTTGGATGTTGTAGAACAAAACCCATAATGTTTACCTGTATGACTGTAGGTTCAGAGATGAGCGTGTCTGCTTTCACCACTTCCACCACAGCCTCAGGCACCACAGCCTTCTTCATGCACGCCATGCTGAAGCCATAAACGTCATCCCAGAATGCAATGCGGTCCTGGTGCTTCTGCGCGTCTCCAACTGCTGCCAGGCTGATGCTACAAAGGTCTGGATAGACTGTGGAGAAGAGAGAGGAGCAGCGGGAGACAAGGATTGTTCATAACATACGGAATTAATAAGTACAATATCATCATGGCAGTCAATGTTTAACAAGTCACAGGTCAGCCTCAGGTCTGGACATTGAAAAATGACCACATTTACCAGAAATTACCAGATGTTTGACATGAAATCCTGTCTGATTTGCTTTATTCAGCTCGTTTTTCCACTCTCCGGTTTATCTGTTCCTATATGACCATACCAATAAATCTTCTCCCACTGCAATCACCCGGGCAAGTTCACCTTCCTCCTTATGTGACGTACAGTATATTTACGTTAGGAAACTGCTCTTCAGTTTGCTTTCTTATGCTAGCAGTGTGATGAAAATGCTTCATTTCACCATTAAACAATCTCATCAAGAGGAACCAGAAAAAGAAGAGTTAGCAATGTTAGCCAGCCTGCAGCCAGAAGAAGGTGCCTGTTACCCAGCCATGAAGAAGTGTCCCCTGTGAAAAGTCCACAACCAGCTGAGCTGTGTAGTTTCTGTTAATTAGCCTATAGTTTTTTTGATGGCAGTTTTATGTTGTAAAAATTGCTTTATAATTATATATTTATGTCTAGTCACAATGCACTTAAATTGAGTGTTGCTTAAACCTTCTAACAATGCACTACACATCTACAAGAAACAAGGGCACCAAGCAAATGTATCACAGTCCATATTTGTGGAGGTCACTGCATCCCAAAGTGCAGTCTGGGCGTGCTCAACCACTGCTGCCCGGTCAGCGGTGAGTGAATCCCTTAGGGGATTTATTTGGCTTTAAACAAAAGATCATTAATCATAACTAAAAAAATGGGTGGGCAAATTCTGGTTCCATAAACTTCTACTGTCAGTGCTCAGACATGCTTAATATCAACAAATTGAATGGCTTGAAAACCATCCAACAAATTTAATCAGAGAACGCCTTAACATCTTGTGGGTGTGGAGCTTTGCATCAATTTCATGAAGCTGCTGTAATGACTGTATCCATCACAAAACACAGCCTGATGACCATTTCGTCCTATTTTCATAGTTTCCAATCTGGACACTCAATGGCTGAAATGTGGACAAAGCATGTGGACACCTGAACTCAACAAACTATTGCTAAAAAAGTTGCAGGCACTGTATTGTAAGAAATACAACTGCATGAAAACATGTCTAGACCGAGATACACACAAACATATGTGTCAACGTGTCTTTTGTCCTTACAGTGTACAATAAAACCCCAAAAATGGGTCGTATCACGAATGAAAGGTTGCTTCCTGAGGCTGTGATCACCAAGAACTCGTGCATTTGCTACAGGATGGTCATGGAAGGCAGGTGTACCATGAGCCTTAAATAGCTGACATTTTGAGTCACCTCACTGGCACTCCAAGATGACTGAGTCAAATTTCTCTGCTGTGCAAATTAAATCACAACAGAGATTAAAAATGGCCACCTCATTTTCTTCTTTAAGGAGTCAAAAAAAAAAAAAGCCTCATCCCTTTTCCATTATCCCCTTTATTACTTCAGGTAGGCGTGCTAATGAAAGCTGCACAGCATCGATAATAATGTTGCTCTGCCTGCATTTGCTCGCTATTTACCAGCAACACTGATAACTACTCTTAGTGGTAAAGAAAAAGGGAAGAAAATGATCCCGGCCTAATGCAGATTCATTACTTTGTTGGAAGAGATTCTGAATTGTTGGGGTACCATGTGATTTGGAATCATTTTGGAAGCTCTGATTCTGAAGCTTGTGCCAGTGGTGAGACCAGTTAAACACATGGTTTCACAGCTGACAGTGTCTCCATCACTTTAGAGAAACTACTGCTGCACAAAATCACCCAAGCTGTATTTTGGTCAAACAAGTTTCTACACCCGCAGCCTAAAAAAAACCATTTTTCTTAGAAGATGGAAGGTGTTGGTCAGTCACAGGGGAGGGGTTTCTTCATTTTTCATTCACTGGGTTTCTTCATTTTTCACATCTTCTGAAGAGTGAACTTTGGCGGTGATTACTGTCACCCTTCATATTACATAACGCTGTCGATTGAATGAACATTATCCATGTCTTAAAATGAGCATTAAACGCGAGCCTTAATGTCTTTTCTTTGCCTTCTCACATCTGAATAGACTCCTTTGTATGGTTAATATGCTTGGTGATTAAGCCAGAGCCGAGATGCTTGAAGCCATTGGTATCCCTACTGTGAAGTAACATTAGCTAAAACAGAGGCCTGAGGCCTAAACCGGAGTTCAAAATATATTCATGGAGGATATATCAAACTTAATATTTTAACATACAACTTAATTCCACTAGTATTAATGTAAGAATCTGTCCCAATTAGAGATGTTCATAGCAGCAGAGTTGAAGGACTTCATAGAGCGTTATGTAAACAGGCTGAGTGTAGCTGGGTTATAACACTAAACGTATTATCCATACACATGACAACATACAAGGCTGCCAACTCTCACACAGACTCACGCAGTGACACAGATCTCACTCTGCACTTCTTTTCTCACACTAACTTTAAGTTTAGATGGGCTGAGGCTCAGAGCTTACAAGGTCAAGGCAGCACTTTTCACAGATGGTCCTGGAACGTATCGATCGCCATGCGTTTCAACCAAAATTGTGCAACAGCAAATCACTTCAATGTGCATTAAAGTGGAGCAGCCAATCTTAATGACTTTGCAACTAAACCACTAAGCATGAGTAGAGTAAGGCTGGAGAGACTGCGGTGTTATTGTTTGCATTGTGAGGCTTGCTATGTGTGCACTACAGTTACAGTGCACTAAGTCAGTGAATGATGGATCAATATTCAGCAGGTAAGCTCCTTCATCACTGAACAACTTGCTATCTCTGCATGTTGTCTTTTTCGGAGTGTATGTTCAATGGGGGTGTCTCACAGATTCCAATCGCTGACCACTGATTTCAGTCATATTACCCTGACAGCTAGTGTGTGCATGGTTATCTCAGTGTCCAGATGTGCCAGTGTCAAGTGCACAATAATGCCAGTAACTAGCTGGAATTAACATGGCTGCTGCTTCAGCAAGGAAGCTGCAGACTGCAGAGGGGCCAGAGAAAAACAGGTAATCAGAATATTTAGGACACTGTGGAGACATCGACCAAATTTTCAAGTCATTTAATTATTCTTCTTTTGGGAGCAACACTATTTAAAATGTAAATAATACAGCTTTGTGTCTCAATTACACTACAAACTTTTTTACAGCCACTTTTTCTCATTTTAAAACTAAAAGCCTTCCAATGAGCCTGTTTTATTTATTTTTCACGGAATGTGTGTTAGTGCTCAGAGTCACATAACCTTCGACACATTGGACCATAAAACGTGTGAATGGATGGTGACAGCTCAGTGATGGGCAACTCATGGCCTCTCATTATTAGCTGCAGCCTGCTGGTGACCCTGTGAGTGTCACCATACCTAATGACTGTGCGCACGCACGCACACACGCGCACGCACACACACACGCACACATACACATACACATACACACACACACACACACACACACACACACACACACACACACACACACACACACACACACACACACACACGCATGCAAACAGCAGATTTGTCACTTCATTTTACTCTGATTACTGAACCGAGTGAGTAATTATGAGGGCCAGGTGAGAGGGGGAGGGCTGCTGATTGGGCAGAATCGGGACAGGCCCGTCTCAGACATGCGATGATAAAGAAATGGAGACAGAGACACGAGGAGGCGAAGGACGGGGGTGCTGTGGTGTGGATGGAGAGAGAAAAAGATGAAGAAGAAGAAGAAGAAGAAGAAGAAGAAGAAGAAGAAGAAGAAGAAGAAGAAGAAGAAGAAGGGGGGCACACAGGCCTCCCCAGATTCATGGCTTTGACATCTGCGTCCTTCTCGACTCGCTGCTCACAGCCCGTTTGTCAAGCCACCCCCAACCACCCACCCACCCACCTTCTTCTCGTGCTCTTTCCATCTCCCCCATTGGTCGGCTGTGAAAGAGGGAAAGACGGTGTGGGAGGGGGCATGGGACATAACAGATCCCTTTTCCCTGGACGCTGTGCAGTGCCAGGCATGCGGGGACACATTTAAGGATGAAGGGGAGGTTAATGTAGTGGGGAGAATGAGGGAGCCGCTGTAACTCTCTACTAATGTAGCTTAAACACACATACAGCAGCAGTGCTGCAGGGCCGGACTAATAACTCAGCACAGCTGTGAGCACACACACTCAAAATCTGAAAATAAACTCAGGAAAGAAAAGTTGATAAATCTAACGTGACACGGCGACTGTACATGGATCAACACTCAATAAATGAAGTTGTGGTATGTATATCTGTGTTTTGGTTATTGCATTACGGTGCAGTCTGTCTGTACTGAAAAGCAGAAATATCTGCCTCGTAGATTTGCACATAAATGCTGCCTGGGGCATGTTTACCTCTGAACAAAAACAACAACATGGAGGAGCGTCTACTCACAGTGTCAACACAGGCAACTAGCCTCTTTTCAGTGCCTGGCACCATGTATGCGGATCTGGGCATAAGAAACACAGTGAATTTTTCAAATTGGTGACAATATGAATCTCTTACAAGGGATTGAGCTATTTGACCAATATATCAGCATTTGGTCCAACGCTGGCTGATTCCCGCCATTGTATGTTGCTACTTTAATGGTCTGCCTCCGAAGAACGAGTGCGAGCCGCTGTTCAGCCACGACTCTAAAGCAAGCAAACCCAGCACCACAGTCACATTACACACCCACCGAGCCGAAGGGGAAACGGTGTGCAAAGACCGAATATTTTCACATCCAACTTGAAAAATCATAGGTTTATTTAAACTAATCCAGAGTTGGTGATTGTTGGAAAAATGGAAAGATCAAAAAGGTTTGGTTTCATTTTGTTCTGTCAAGTTTGAATGTGTTTTTTTACCATTAGGTAACAAGGTAATCAAGCTAAGCTTAAGAGAGCTTGTGGAATGTAGCGAACTCGCAGCTCACATACGTTTCCCATGTGAAATTATCGCAATCGTGGGTTATCGGGCTCCCATATCACCCAACCCTATCCCTCACTGACCTATACTGACGATTTCCAATGAACTGAACTCAATTTCATATAATTTCACAGAGATTAGCTGCAAGAACCAATGAAACCAGAAATAGAACCAGCTAATCAGTTATCAGGGTAAGATAACATGAGAACGTGCGTACACAATGAGATGTGCAGTTATGGACAAAGTCACTTGGTTAAACCACTGTTACATGCAGGTAATCAAAATAAAAGCACAATGTATATATAAAACAGCACAGGTAAAGAATCTAATTCTATATAAACAAAAACTCTGTTGGTCAGCAAAGTAATAAATGTTGCTTTTTCATATGCATATGAAAATAATGCAAATGAAAGCTGAGTTCAATATCCTCTTTAGATGTGATACAACATAATATAAACAAAAAGAAGCCACCCTGGAGGGACATATCATTTGCGAGAATATGTAGTGAGTGTTTTACGCTGTAGAGCTTTAAAGACAATTTTCCCATTTTGATTTCATGTCGCCACATCTCAGCATCATCATAGAGGCTTTATTCTTGGTTTTGAGTGTTTTCATTTTACTTCCTGCAGAGCTGCCTGACAGGAGATCCAGTGAGAGCAGCCCGTGCTGGGAGCGTCAGGGTTAAAGGCTCATGACAAACCATACGGTCTCCTATGACCTGTCACTTTCTGCCTTACTCTGGTCACACTTTGTCCTGTCCAATCTCCCCCGCTAACAGATCTGTCTCTGTAGGCGTAGGTGTAGGTGTGGGTGTGTGTGCGAGTGTTTGTGTTTGTGTTTGTGTGTGTGTTTCTCAATGTGCGAGTGTGACCTCTCCCTACTGCCCCAAGGAGCAACTAAATGCAGTGTGGTGGAACCGTTCCTTAGTTGGGTCACATTTGACACAAACCATTAAATCTGGTCAGTGGCAGGGATGGGGCGAGCCAGGAGACTGACACACACGTACACATGCACGCACACGCACACACGCAACACACACACACACACACACACACACACACACACACACACACACACACAGACACAGACACAGACACAGACACAGACACACACACACACACACAAAGACAAAGACAAATCCACAAGAAAATGATCTTTACATATGTGTTAAACTATCATCTATATAGGATCTCATCATTTTGACTCCTGTCATCCATGTCACATCTTTTACTTTTCTTTAATGGATCATTTTACATCATTTGAAATAACTGAAATAAATAGACCATTGACCTGACAACTGAAGCTATTGGACAAATAATAAAAAAAATAGTAAACAAAACTTAAAAGTATAGAATTGTCATCGCTCGCAAAAATAAGAGCGATGAATGGACGGTAAATTAACTGTATTTATATAGCGCTTATCTAGTCTGACGACCACGCAAACCACAACACGAGCCGGCATTCATCCATTCACACAATGGTAGCTAGGCCACTTGCGCATTACGAGCAATAACACACTCACACAACAATGTACAGCATCAGGAGCAATTTGGGGTTCAGTATCTTGCCCAAGGATGTAGGCTGCCTATGTCTACATCTGACGTCAGTATCACAATGCACACTCTGACTATTTAATGGCAGAACAAACAGCTTTAACAGGGCAATAAAACACAATTTATATCCACTGTTTGTGAAGAATTGTATCCATTGTATAAATGTTTAGTTAGAAACCTTAATTAATTTGGAAAATTAACCACTGCTGAACAGTGGGATAAGATGCAGCATCTGCCAATAATTAAACCACAGCAGGTAGTGGAAATACTGTGGCACACCTTAGTTTAGTCTTTTGGCAGTTTGCTGTGTTGTCAGAGACAGTAGAGTACATTTGCTCAGCACACATGGGTGTTGTGAAGTGTTAACAAAGCAGAGCTACACCCCCAACACTCCACCCAAATATGAGTAGGACAGAGTTTGGAAGGGAGTGTTTCATCACTTTTAACCTACATTACGGAGAAATTACATGATGATGCCTGAAGAAAAACAATTTTCTGTCTAAAGCCAATTCTGACACTTGCTAACACATAAGATTCCTCTGTGCTACCTTGAATTTTGTGGTGAGGAGATGTTATGACTTACCTGAGCCCGTGTCAGCCAGGTAGAGGTCTCTGGCGTACAGGACAGAGTCCAACATGGACTCAAACAGCAAGAAATAACCCTGGAAATAAGAGAAACACACATTATCATCCTGGTATCATCTGGAACAAGTTTACTGAACGAAGGACAAAGGCAGCAGTCCTTACAGCATCATGTGGTGTCCTGACAGCTTAAGGCAGGTAATAAACGCAAGACTACAGAACCGCTAGACAATTCAATTATTTTTTGATTCAACATCACTACGTGGAAATCTGAATTAGGCGTGACTGTGAATCAAGTGATGTGCCCACGTGGTCTGCCACCCAGCATCCAGAGGTTTGACCCTGATTTGACCTCGTGTTCTGCTCCAGTAAACAGCACATTAACCGTGGTATTATTCCATTAATGCTGAAATTGAGTTTTGTCCACATCTTGTTGGCTTCGACGTGAGTGGCAGATACTGCTGACAAATGGCTTTTTCTACAAGCTAGCCCTCCAACCAGCAGATCGACCAATCATATGAGCCCGAGCTACAATACTGGCCCCTTCAATATGGTGTTTGTGCACACGGCATTTGGCCGGGTTCCAACATATGGGAGGGAATATCACCATCTGGGACAAGGAGGCGGCGCAAAACCAGTAGAGGCGTATTTTATTGTGGTTGATGACCCATATCAGTCCTTTCAAAGGTCTGACAACACTGACTGGCTCCTGCAGGACCAAACTGATGCTTTCAGATCTGTGTTTCAGGGCAAAGCAAAAATATCGAAAGCAAAAGACCTTTAGTTTCTCATCTGGATATTTGGTTCCCATCATTTTGCATCACGATGATAAACTTGTCCACATGTTTACTGTAGATCAATGAGGACTTACAGGCCTTGGTTTGGATTTCTAGTGCAGTTCTAATGAGCTGATACTCCAAACAAGACATGTTTTGGTGCTTCATTCATTCAGGAATAAATCACATTAATGTCTACTCTTCGGTTTACCCAAGGCCAAACAATGTCCATTATTCTGTACTTTGCATAGAGAAAAGAGGAAGTGCTCAAGGTAAGAAGTGGGAGTTTTCAAGGGAAGTGATGAAGGGAACACAAAAGTAGTTCACAGTTTGGACCATCAGTTCTATCAGGTGTGATAACTCACAAAACATCCCAGAACATGGCAACAGTGGTAAAAATGAGGTTCAACAGGGCAATCAGATGATCACACATATTGTAAACAAGCCGATAATTTAGCCATTTTATCTAAACAACTTTATTTGGAGGTAAAATTAAAGTGAGTGCAACGATAATGTTACCAATAATCCCCCATTGCACAGGACACACAACTACAGCAAGTGCACAATGTTACTTTAACCAATAGCCTATGCAACAAAAATAAACCCCACGTTATGATAGACCAAAGTAATAAGCAAAGGTAAAAGCACAGACAGATGTGAAAGGCATTCAGCCTGATTAAAAAGCATTTAAAAACATTATAAAGTGGTTTGTTCACAATAATACAAGCAAGAAAGTTTAGTCAACAGACTGGCCTATTTCGCGGTGTAAAATACAACCTGAGTTTGGCCTGTCTCTTCTTTTTCACTTACAACTTTTTAATTAAAAGGTCTCATTACAGATAAAGGAATCAATATGATAAAGTGCTTTATTAGTGCTATTTAAGAATATGTGGAAATTGCCTTGGACAGCTGGGCCCGTCTAAACAAGATGTCAGCGGCTCTACAGTGACACAATCTGTGAGCTCAGTATGATGAAGACAAGAAAACAAAACTTTATTGAGTTCTGTCTAAGAATTCAACATTTGCACTTTCTCTTCAGTGGAGGGAAAAAGGGACAAGGAGAGGTGAGAGGCAGAGCAGAAGATAAAGAAGGGGTATGATGGAGAGAAAGTAGAGAGGAAGAGTGGAGAGGAAGAGCGAGACAAGAGTGCTATAGAGAGAATGCAGTGGCCAGTGGAATAGTAATTCACTGAGATAAGAGCCTTATTATTCAAATAAAGACAACCTTTTATTGGAGGGAGGAGAGAAGAGCGAGCGGCAGACAAACAGGGGAAACAGCCCTGATTTATAACTCTAACTCCAAAATCGTCACCATCTCTGTCACAGGCCTGAGCTGATAATGATGACAGCGATGAAGCTGATATAACCGACTCATCCTCCGCGAGGCGATAAAGGGAAACAATCTCTCTGTTTATCGATAGTGGACCGGTCTCGAACCAAAGTCAGGCCGGCAGAGCGTCTGCTGCTGACTGCTGTGGTCCGTCTGATGTCCTTAGCAGCGGAGCAGGTCGTTTTTAAAACCCTCACACAGAGTACACTGGCCTCGTAATTTAGATCCCAATTTCACGGGACACTGCTTCACTTGAAGGAAGGAGGATATGAGAGAGAGAGAGAGATGCCTGAAAGCAGAGTCACACCTTACTTTTATCGTCAACAATGCACGATTACTGCTCCCCGCACCCAGCCCCCCCCTGCCTTCCATGTCCTCCCAGCAGCTTGTACCTCACCCCCCTAATTTATACATCCGCAGCATTAATTACCAAATTCAACCTCGACACGAAACATCAGCAGTAACAATCCATCCACATGTCGTCACTGCTGAATGATGCAGGTAATCCCGAGCGATGTGTCATCCCCAAAAGTTTAATCTAAACTGGATGATGTAGCAGTTTTGGGCTGAGACGGTTTTCAATTTTAGAGGATCAATGCACCAACAGCTACCGTAGACATCTACATGCTGTTTCTGTCACAACTTTTGTACGGTTTAACAAGTAAAGCAAAGTTGGACCTTTAATGATACAAAGGTATCTTTCAGGCCACTCAGTGTTGATATTTTACACATGAGAACACAGTGGTAAAATGTAATATCGCCCACAGTTTCATCAAACTCTGACTCAGGAATGATTCTGAAGCTTTAAAGTGTAATAAAAATGCTACCATAGCTCCACATTTCTTTTTAAATGCTGCAGGACAGCATAAAGCTGCGTCATCCCTTCATGTTCTATCTTTGTCCAACCAGTGAAGATTGTGATTTAAGTGATTTTGGACATTTTGGACTCCAGCTGCAGCACCCACACTTGCTCTGTGTGTAGAATATTTTAAATGCTAAAAGCAAATAAGACAGAGTGAGAAAACAAGTTTGATCAATCTGCTCGGCGAACAGTTCAACCTTCAACCAAAAGAGCAGTTTGGTGTAGTTGGTGTAGGTTTGGAGGCCTACAGTACAAGAGGAGTCAAATATTTCTGAGAAGAAAAGATCAACTGAGACTAAACAACTGTGCCTGTTACACCACAACCTGTATGCATACCGTTTCATGTAGCACTGAGTCCCAAACCCCGTGTCCAAAACAGAGATAGCAACATGTTTAGCCTAGGTTAGCACAAAGAATGGAAGCAGGCATAAATAGCTAGCCCACGTCAAACATCTTCATACTTTTACATACTTCAGCGACACACATACACAACACGTACGACACCTTTGGATTTGTTGGAAGGCGAGCTACGCTAGCAGTTTTCTCTGGCTTCTAGTTTACTTTCTAAGCTAGGCTAAACAGATCGTGAGTACCCCTGTATTGAACGTACAGAGATGAAACTGATATTGATCATCAAAAAGGCATTTCAAAATACTGAAGTATTCCTTTAAAGGTTACGGCCAGAAGGATCTCGATTTATCTGTTGTTGTTGACATGTTTGTTGAACACATCTCATTTTAGTTGTTCAACATCTTCAGGTGAGAACTGCACCAAGACAAAAAAAAAGCTTCAGCTGTCTGCCTAACTTGACTTTCTTGATTTGTGTTTAGAAAAACAAGACAAAATATGAACACCAGACTGATTTATGACCTTTTTTTGACACCATTTCCACCAATCGACTTATCGGTCTAAGGGCTCAGAGACACAGACGGGCAGAGGTGTTAGTGTGAGGAAACAGCTCGGTTTACTGTCAGGCAGCCAGGTTGGTGCAGGCCATGCTCTGCAGTATAGTCACTGTGCATTTCCATAAAAGAGACTAATGAAAACCTAATGAGAATGGGCTGGAGCAGCTTATACACATTAACAAAATTAGCATATAAAACACATTCCCCTGAGTGGGCCATCACACACACTCACATACAAATCTACTTATGCACCAATACACACACACACCAAGGAAAAATGGCAAATGCACTTTTACAGCTGTGTTAGGTATGTCAAGAATTTTAGCCTTTCCATTGAGTTGTCACTGCCCTTAACTGCCCTCTTTTAATGAATACTGTAAAGCACTCTGAGCTGCATTTTATGTATTAAAAGTGCAATACAAAGTTATTACTATTAATACAGGGGTTACTTTTATGATTACTCCGGGAATGTTTTCCTGTCTTTAGCTGCTGGAGGCAAATTGGGAGGAAAAAAAGGCTTTGTGAGCTACAATTTTCAGATTTTCATGTGCATCAACCCTGAGGAGACCGAGTGGCTGTCAATTACAGGTACCAAGAGGCGTTTTGGTACAAAATCTGCATCAGCAGTTTACACTTTCCTCCGCCCTCCAGTACCTCCTCTCTCCTTCTGCATTCAACATACGTCTTCCTCAATTACTGCAGATCATCATCACTTCCAGTCCCACGAGGGCCACGGCAAAATAAAGGAGATGGTGTGCATGCATGAATGTGTGTGTGTTTCTGGATGTGTGTTGGTGTTGGTGTGTGAGAGTACTTCCATGCTTCACTGAATACTGGAGGCAGCACCTCTACATCAACAAGCCTCTCCTACACTACTCTATGATCAGATGACACCAAATTAGCATAAACATATCACACACATCGATGTAATAGATTTTAGTGTGTTAACGCTTGGTGATTGTACACCTTGCAGGTTCCAATATTAGCTTAATTTCCATTTAAAGGCACGCAAATGAGAGATAGAGGGGAACGATGGTGTAACACCAGAGTAATTTGCAGTATAGCTACAAGGTTATTAGAAGCAGTGGCTCTTCTGAAGTCATGTGTTTTGACAAGATGTTATAATTTACATGGCCAGTAAAACATTTCAATTATGTCTGCAAATAATTTGAAAGAAAATGGCATATTTTCACTTTAGACAAAGTCTCTTTGTTATTACGCAGTGTAAGATTTGATGTGGTTTAAAGGATGCATCCATTGTCCTAATCTTTGTCCAATTTCATGCTGCAAAATTTTGATCTGTCAGAGTGAAAAAGACTTTTAAAGGTGTGTTCAGACCGAATGCTAAGTGAATTTTTACCAGGCATTATTTTTAAAAACTTGCTCTCTGGAGTTTTTGGCATTCCTTCGCTGTTCTAGGGTACAAACATTAGCTGTAAACTAGCTAGCAATATATGCAGCAGCCATTACCCAGCCTATATATGACTTGCGCGTGACCCAGCGTCTGACTTGTTGTACAACTCAAGAGCATCTCTAGTTCTTTCAATCAATTTCTTTTAGTCTCTCTACTTTTAAGCCTTAAGTTCTGAGTCATTATTCAGATTTCTTGCTGTTTAGCTTGTGCACTTGGCCTCAATTTGCGCCGCCAAGGAATTTGGTTCTATTTATGTCCACTCATGTCACTTCATTGGCTTTTCAGTACAAGCAATCTGGCTTTGTCTAAAACGCACTTCACATTTAGCCTAACCACGATTTCGAGGTTTCTGGTAATTATTTTTTGGAATTAAGGGGTTTATTTCAACCAAAGCTGAGTTGGAGGTGACTGCTGAAACAGAGAAAAGAGGAACCAACAAGGTTTTGGTGAGTTTTATTTCAATAAATAAATGACTGTTTCTGTGAATGGAGTCTGGTGGCTGTTTCTGGTTAAACAAAAAGGCTTGTCTCTGCAGGGGTCCTTTCTATGATGTTTTCAGAAACAGAATATCAATCTGAGCCTGTCAGTGGCAAAAAACAAGCACTTCTACTGGACACAGTCTGAAGGTGCACATACATTGCAGAATGTATCGCGGCTGCAACGCTCTCACTCAATACTGGACCAATTTCAGAAAAAGTTGTGCAGATTAGTCACTTAGATACAACATGGGAGATAGGATCCAGAAACACAGATAATATTTGTCTAGAATTTCTCCCATTTGTTGGGGACAATGAAATCCTCCAGAACATGTGAACAGGCACCTGATGGAAACTTTAAACATCTTTAAACAGCATTTAGCTCATTCTGGGACACTTAAACTCTCCACATAAAGAAAAGGCTCTTTTTAAAAAGCGACTTGTGACCCTGGTGAAACAGACAGGAACCATTCAATAAAAGGGGGCTGTGGAATACTGTCTGACTTACTCTTTAGGTTTAGCAGCTCTTTACAACAAATAAACGAATAAAGTGAGCACAACATTATTAAATACCTTGTTTTTACAGGTTGTTGGTAGCTGTAATTAGGAGAGAACCTCGGTCATGTCTGCAGTGGATGTCATGACCAGATAATCTTTCCAAACATGTGAATCTACTGTTTCATTTTGGGAACGGCACTTTTACATAGACACGCATTTGGTTTTAAGGTCAAAGTCAAAGTCAGCAGCGTTCAAGTAAAGCAATGTTTGCCTTTGTGTGCCTTCGCCTTTGAGAAATAAAAACTTATCACTGTGAATTCACACATACACTATAAAAATCCTAATATACTTGTATTTGGCAGCGTACTTGTCCAAGCATTCACAGGCCGTTATTAAATTCATCATTTTAAGGGAACAAGGAGGCCATTTCTCTCCACAAAAACAGTGTCAGCTGAGTGATGCAGGATTATGGCTTTGGGTTTATGAGGATGTCTGTTTGAGGGATACATCAGGTCGTCAGGTTCATGTTCTGCATGTCGCAGCATTAATCAAACAACAGGGTAGTTGCACCTTTCCTTCGGATGTCTTGACCAGACGACAGAAATGCAACATTGCATTATAGATACACACAGTATACATTATTGTACTGAATTGCATTGTGTCTTTACATACCGCCCTGCTCATATTAAATAGCTGCATATATGGCCATATGCGTATGGTTCACTAGGCGGGAGGTGAAGGGGGAAAAACAGACACATAAAAACAGATGGGTGGTCTATTGACACATTTATGAAAATATAAGCCTGAGAAATGCATGACTGATTAATGAATAGAAATGCTTTAGAAATCCTTCTCCAGCAGGAGGAAACATGTTTTGATGCATCAAAGGATACAATTTGGGTGAAAATAAGTTTAATTAAACATGCATCTTTTACAAAAAAACATCTTTAAATTAAAATCACTAAATAGGTGAAAAACTGTAAAATTCATTCATTTTCTAAAAACATATAATCAGCAGCTCATTTGCATTTTCTTGCTAATTTTACATGGTCATCTGTTCCAAATAACCAGGATATATTCTGTACTGCATGTGGACATAATTTACTGTAAAAAAAAAACAAAAAACAGTGTCTTGTATATGCTTCATTTTTTGGTGTGTCTGGCCATGAAATCTGGATGAAAATCTGCTTAAACTCTGTATCTTAATAAAACCTGTGTATTTTTGGTGGAAGTCTGTCAAAAATGAAAACGATTCTCCTTACACTGTACATATCAAATGACCTGGTCCACACCGCAGCACCAAAAACCTGCCAAATAGCTACAAATTGGATGTGTTAGTGTGATTGGAATTTTTGTTATACTGGCAGCTGGCTGAAAACCGCTTCCTGAAGGTCTTGTGGAAGTAAGTACAGCTAATAAATCCTCATTAGAACATGGACACACCTGTGGCGCTGCCACCGTGTGTGTGTGCAGTTTTGTGCATCTACTATACTGCATCTGAGTCTCGTCTTTCTGTGTGTGTGTGTGTGTGTGTGTGTGTGTGTGTGTGGGAGCGTGTACTTGTGACTGACAGTCAGTCAGACTGAAGGACAGGATGACTGATGACGACCGCCCTCTTCTCGGGCAGGTGAGTTTCCCAGCACTGATAATGAGGCTAAAGAGGAAGAGCTGTCATTAATTTGACTTCACACCTCTATCGCACATACTGATTCGGACTTTGTGTGCTTGTGTGTGTATGAGTGTGTGCCAGAGCCAAACTATGTTCGCCTCAAGGGAAAATATCAAAGCTGTGGGCACAAAGAAATCCTCCACAGCGGAGAAGTTCCACAGAGCTCTTTGATGCTTTTCTTGTTCAGGGTTTCTTTCACATTTTAATGAAACAGACTGAAAACTCGCCGTTGCTGAGGACCAATTTGACATTCTGTTGGAGTTTCATCAAGGTGAGTTACCACATACCTCAAAAAGCTCACTATTCAGGGACACTGGCCTTCATCTCTGTATACAAACTGTTATTTAGAAGATAATATATAACACAGGCTCAGCATCCACAGTAAAAGGATACATATTTCTTCAAGGAAACGTCAACACTTAGTTTCCATCATAGTTTTCTGTATCATCAGATTGTGTTCAATGCGTCTCATGAGTTATTTTGGAATGAAGGTGAGAAAGAAAGACGGAGAGAGCTTTATGTATGTGGTACACAGATGATCTGAGTAACTTCGTGCAGTGTGTAACGGCTGTCAACAAACACTTTTAAATTTTAATTTAGATTTAATTTTTTTTTTTTAAATCCATATATTCAATTGTGGAAATATAATGCACGAAACAGTTATTGGAATGGTTTAAACCTATGTGGGTTTCTTTTGAAGGAATATTCAAACGTCGTTTTTGGCCAATTTTGACGAACCTAGTTTTGATTCTTGACCATCCTCAGAGAGCGAATCTTATAAAACTGCTACTTTTCTGGAGAGTTGAAGGGTGAAGCTAGAAAACAGGACGATGATGTATGCTGATGAGTTGCCATGCACCAAATTGTTATGATGACCTGAAACATTTCCTGCTGTCTAAACTGCCGGGTAAATCTAATAGATCACATGTTGTCTCCATTACTACAGTTATCCACACTTTAAAAATAAATTCACTACTACAAAAGTAGTAGAGTCAGAAATGTAACGTATGTCACTGTTCGCTGGTCGCAGTGGACTTTTCCATTAAGTGCAGATCAAAGGACAAACATGTGGTTGCTCATTTTTAGGCTTCAGTTTTTTTTTTTACACTAACTCTATTATGTTACTAAAGTTTGTTAAAGGCAACTCTTGTCCGACAGTCAACTTTAATGTCCACATTTGTGTGTCCCTGCCATTAAACACCATCAAGTTGGCAGGCCCATCACCTGTGATTGATCTTGGAGTGACAATTTTTATTTAGCCTTTCGGGGACTCAGCTCTCGTCCTCCCCGTCAGCCCCCCGGTCTCTTATCAGCTCTGGACTGTTTGTTTTTCTGTGTGCTGAGAAAGAGGACCGATCAATGTTGTGAGTTATGAAATGACAGCGGTGCCACTGAAGGCAGTCTCTCAAACACTGCCACAGCAGACAGACTCTCATTTGCCCCTTTCACCAGCACCACAGATACACCACATCCATCACCCATCTCTGTCTATTAGCCCTGTGACCACTGTCCGTCTGCTCGCTCCAACTACTCTGACAGCCGGACTTCAGCGATAGAATCCTTTCTCTTCCATAACAGCCTTAATCATCAGCAAAGTAACTTGTTACTTCAAGATAAAACTTGCAAGGTTATCTCTATGAAACTGAATAATTAAAGTTATATTTTTAAACCCACGTCTTTTTTATCATCATTTCTGACATAAGTTGTTTATGATGCCATTTCTTTTGGCTCTGATGACAATTTGCGTACAAATAAATAACTGATGCTCAATGACAGAGCACCAATAAAAATGTGAGTGATATACACACTTATCTACATAACAATATGAAATATCTACTACCATGTTAAATTCTGCAAAGATGGCTGCTAAATTTAAATGACATGACAAAATGGCTCAAACTCCTGTAATGGGAACAGTCAAAGAGTTTCCCACTTCTTCCAGTCTTTATACTAAGCTCTGCATTGAGCACAGCAAATAATAACCATATTGCTTCCTTCACTCTCCAAGTAAAACCCTACATAAGTACATTTTTTACTTATCATAAATCACTTACGCACCCCCAGTTAAGCTAAGTTTATTTAGTGGTATTTAAATAGGACGGTGCCAGCAGTATCTGAACACATACTGTCCATATGTTTAACTGCTGTGGCGACAAATGAAGTCAGTACATTTTTCATTACAGAAAGGAAGAGAATTAAAAAGGTATTCTCTGGAGTTTTTGGCCACTAGTAGTGCTATGGAGCAATGCTGCTCAGTAAGTAACTTTCACCGTGGGCTGTCATTCTATTCGCTTATTTTATGTACTGCATTAGTTTGCAGTCTCTCCGGAATTAATATCTTTTTAAAGTCTCAAACATTTTTCACTAAACGCCTTCCACGCGATATAGACTACTTTCCAGGCCAGAGAGCAACATTTTCAATCACAACACACGCGATGACGGATGAATGTGGTTCTTCTCTTGCTGTACAGGAGTGATGCTTTTCTTTGCCACAGTAAGCCCAAGGCTCTCTGATCCACAGAGCATGGATTTGTGGATCTATTAATTCTACAAATTTCAGATTAATTACACTGTTCAGTGACAACAGAGTCACTGACTGATGCTACTCTTTCTACCGCGATATGCTGTAGTGTAGCTGTTTGAAAGGTGCTCAGTGTTTAGTTCTAGTCTTCAAATTGTGTTTTTCCATTCTTCTCTTTCCATTTTATTTATTTATTTTTGGTTAAACTAGAGGAAGGAATACAGAGCATGTGGTTTATCTGCACAGATGAAACACTGAATATTAACCTATTCTTAGTTACAGGATTCCCTCCTGCGCACCTTTGCAATCGCTTTGACCCACTTTGGCATTCTCTGTTGCAGGCCATAGCAAGCCTCTAATCTGTGTATGTGTGTGTGTGCATTTTCAGCAAGGTCAGGTGACACCAGAGAGATGCATTAAAGCTATGTCAGGCCAAGGAATCACACCCTGATCGAAGCAGCATTTTGATGTTGTTTTGCTTCCACTATTTGCCATATTTACAGTTGAAGCCGAGTGGGGACAGGAACAATCAAAATGAATTAGCGTTATAATCCTTATGATTTGACTTCTGGCTGATTTGGTGACACCCATGGTCACCGTGGTGATGGCAATTGTAGGGGTCAGCAAACACCCGTTGAGCGGTTATCTTGTCAGAATTCAAAAAATGTACGTTCTTTAAATAAAAAATACTCACTAATGGTCCTTTTCCATCATGCCATGAGAAACCATGATCTGACTTCATGTCGCACCCTGTACAAGTTGTGCCATAAACAGCAGGGCCTAAGCAGAGATGGTTATCTTGGTGAGAATAAGGCTGTGTGATGTGACAATATATATCGTTTCACGATTGGAAAACCTATCTTTAATATTGTGCTCTCTCATTTATTTGATTGTGTCGCAAATCATACTCTGAACCACAGTATTGTGGCACGCAGTTTGGAATGGGAAAGAGGGAACATTCAGCGACATCAACCCTTTACTTACATTTAACTCAAAGACACAGCAGTGAAATACAGCCGGGGTCAAGAAATGCAACAACCACCTCACCAACGGTGAAAACCATAAACCAGCACAAAAATGACAAACAACAACATAAACTAACATTACAAACACTAACAAAAATGTAACATTTTGGAACATAAAACGGCAAATTTAAGATACTCTAAGCTAGTCCAGCTTGAAGCATGCTGGGAAATGGGTTGTTGCACGAAGGCAACACAAAAAAACACGGAGGAGAGTGAACGTGACACTGAATGAGATAATTCCAAGGAGGAGCTGACCAGCCAAGACAAGATGAGGAGCTAAAAGAGGGGCTGCTTCTGTCCCATGGATGTGGTTTAGTATGAAAAACCTAACACAAACCAGAACACTGTACTTTGGAAATTATGCTGCAGACCAGTCAACACAAAAAAGTCTTTCACCACCTATGCAAGAATTATGGCAAGCAGAACAGAGAGAATCTACAGATGAGAGCCATGAACACACAGCTCATGCTATATTGTAATGTGTATCATGGTCTGGATTGGTCACACTGCACAGCTCGACTGGAGACCTGGACATCTATAACCCCAATACCAAAAAAGATTTGATGCTGTGTGAAACAAACAAAACAGAATCTAATAATTTGATAACTCTTTTAGACATATATTCAACTGAAAACAGCACAAAGGCCATATCTATAATGTTTGACCTCATCAGCTTCATTGATTTTGTAGATATCTGCTTATTCTGAATCTGATGCAGCAACACGTTTCAAACAAGTTGGGACAGGAGCAACAAAAGACTGGGAAAGTTGTGGATGCTCCAAAAACACCTGTTTGGAACATTCCACAGCTGTACAGGTTGATTGGTAACAGGTGATAGTATCATGATTGGGTATGAAAGGGGCATCCTGGACAGGCTCAGTCGTTCACAAGCAAGGATGGAGCAAGGTTCACCACTTTGTTAAGACATGATGGTATAAAGGGTACTACTGCATGGACTCATAAACACTTGTTGTTGGTTATAAATGATGATGCATCCTGGATTTTTTCAAGTTTCACAACATCCCAACTTTACTTGAATCAGGGTTGTAACAGCTCACTGCAGCAGCTCCTTTTCGTTCCATTACTCCCTATAATATTTAAAACCGATCCACTGTGAAAAAATGCTGAAATGGCCGTTGTTGACACATTTTAGATGAACAGCCGCTGTCAGTGCAACCTCTCTGACAAATGCACTGTGTTTCCTGTGACAGCTTCACAATAAAAGCCAGTTGAGCGTTTTTAATGTGAGTTAGCAGCAGTCGGATATGTTTGGTTTGCATTAGCAGTAACTTAATACAAATACAATTTGACTGTACCAGCTGTAACAGTGAGGCTGAGAGCAATGAGATCAAATTATAAACAGTAACGCTAAATCACATGCAGGAATCGTTTCCTGTGAACCAAGCGTGGGAATGGAACTGACAATCAAGACTACAGTATTGAAAGGTAATTATAGAATCTAAACACACTGAACGGCTATTGCTGATAACATTTTTGGGCAAGAGGGAAACATAATTGTTTCTCTGAGCACCAACACAAGAGGTTAAATTATAATTTTGCAAAACATATTTGAAATTAGATTAAGATATTTAAAGTTAAAGGTTAAGGCAGCCCCACATGGGAATTCCTCTTACTACACCAACTGTACTTTGAGATTGACCTTATATATATATATATATATATACACATACACACACACAGACACACACACACACACACACACACACACACATATATATACATGTGACGATATATGACATACTCTGAGAGAAAAAGGCATGAAAAAGAAAGAAAAAACCAGAGTCATGACATCTCCAGAATCTCTCTCAGGTAATAAGACACTACCTGGCTATAAGACAAGGCCATTAAAGTTTAATACAGTCTAAAACCATTTACAATGACCAGAAAGTCCACTCCACTGACAACTGTCATTTTTCCATTTTATACAGGCAGATTGGAGGGCAGCTTTTGAAGTTCTGGCCACTCTGAGAAATGTCTGCCATCGCTGCCGTGATGAGAAGTGACTGGAGAATTCTTAGATTTATTAGCGCTCTCTGAGCTGGTGTCATCAAAGATTACGTGCCCTATCCTTCACTGCTCCACCGGCACGTCAACCACCGAATTTCAATTTCCCTGGTGAGAGGATGGGAAGGCTCTGGCTGGCGACCCCTGCTCGTGACCCTGGGGTTTCGACGATGGATGGGGGAGGTGGAGGGGGAACAGATACGAGATGCTCATGAATTAGGGATGACTTCAGCGGTGCGTTCAACTTTGGCCGTCCCGCCTGTATCGCCAGAGAGAATCTCCCTGATAAATGGGCATCAAGGGGAAGGAAGACTGCTCTTCCTGGTTAGGTATTCAGAGGAGCTCATGGTCAAGTTTAGCCCTGTTTAAGCCATGTTTAAAACATGCATCATTGCTACTGGCACCTTGGATTCTGCACACTCATTGGCTGGTAAGCAACCAATCTGAGGCAGACTTTAGCATTTACACTTTGGGTTATTTGCATGTATGTGTTTGAGGAGTTCTACTGTAAGATGGAAGCTCCCAAGATGTTTTCATAACAAACATGTAAGCATGTAAAAAAATATCATTATATTTTAAGAAAACCAGTAGCTCCCCGTCAACAAGCTTGTTAACAAATTCCAAAAAGCACCTCAAAGTATAAAGGATCTGGCACAGTACTCCCGCTCTCTGTTTGTGGCTGTATAATGAGGATCCTTAGCGTAGTAAATGCATCTACATGAAGTCAACAGTGCCGAAACACAGAGCTGTGAATTTTCATTAAGCCTTATTTGTAGTAACCTACTGAGGCTGAATTGGAGGAATGACTTGTTTGAAGTTGTCACTCACTATTTGACAGCATTAATAAAAGTTATAGTTGACTTACTGCATCAGGAAATTAAGGTTCATCTCTGTAAGGCAATTTCAAAACAAGCGCCTTGATTTCGGTAGAGCTATAATGAGTGTGCATTGCCTGTGAAAATTACTAATTTTGTTTTGCAGCACTTCTCACATTTTGATTTATCAAACACAGATGTTACTCACAGCAACAATGAAAGGTTGCATTCCCTTCAGGGGTTCACTGTCAGGCTTTAATTGTCTTTAATGGTGTCCTGGCTTTCGCCATTTAGTCAATATTACTGTTTTCCACAATGTACATCTTAATTCACACACCTATCATATATACCTCTTCTTCCAAACCAGTCATTTCCAATCATCCACCTGTACTGTTTCAGTCCTTCCCTCCTCATACTCTAACAATGTCATAGAAAGCCATTAGGTGATTAACGACAGGGAGGTGGCTGGAGTCTCATCTTTGAGCTGGAACTGAGCTTGCATCACTTTAATTTACTGAATCTAGGCAGCTTTCAAAATAGAAGGCTTTGACCAACTGGCACTCCTACATTACCACAATTAAACTGCTACAGTATGTTTACGGGTGTAAATATGTACTGACCATCCATTCTGAGATGATGATGTCAACCTTCTCCACAGGGAGGCTGATGTCTTCTATGCGGCCTTTGATCAGAGTGATCTTGTCCTCCAGCTGGTTGGACCTGTGGGAAATACAAGTCTTAAATACATGACTTATATCAATTCTTGCATCAAACAAACCAGTGGTTCAAGACTTGGCTTGTGGTTTATGCTTTAGGGTGCCCACCAAGTTTAAGCCCAATATTCACTTTCCCTTTTGTTCTGGTCCGGTCACTGCCGACTCCTGAAAGAAATATGTGATCGTTTAGCTGCTAAATGCTCTACTGTCAGCTTTGTCTGTCAGTTGTTGGTGCAGCTGGTGTACAGTAGTTTCAATAGAGCTTTTTCACTGACAGCAGCTGTGTAACGTGACTGGAAATGAGGTTGATGACGAGAGTGAACCAAAACAGAAAAGTCACGGGCCGTAAAACCAAAACAAAGAGCTCAAAGACACTGAAAAAGAGCTGCAGCTGGGTGATGACTCTCTGTAGGTTCATCACTAGAGCAACCCCTTTCATATTACAGTTATTTGACTGTGTGTAACATGATGTGACATTTGATTTCCAAACATTTTTGGACATTTTTCAAACTTGTTATTTGTAAATCACCATATCCTTTTCAACATACAGTATATTTGCAGTCTTTCCTGAGCTGTGGAAGGAGGAGAAACTGTAACTGTGGACCTGCAGAGGTGTCAGGCTCAGGTGGGGACTGTAAGATCAGTGCTGCTGTTTAAATGATCCTTCCTTTCAGACCGGCCAGTCTGGGTATCAATCTCTGTGAATATTCCATTATCATGACAGCTAATGTTACCGAGGACAGAACAATTACTCACAGCGGCCCAGAGTGCATTTCTGTGGCAGCGATCCTTATCTTGAACTGTCTCTCCCCTCTCTGCTGCTCTGCTACTGCTGCTATCACCTCCTCCCAGAATCTTACACCCCCCACACCTCTCACCCATAACCCCCCACCTCCTCCACCTTCCACAAGAGGGAAACACTGTAATCTCATTATTGGGGTAATTTAGAGGACAATGTCAGGACTCTGGGGAGAGAGTCAGTATCTGTGCGGCTTTGTGTGTGTGTGTGTGTGTGTGTGTGTGTGTGTGTGTGTGTGTGTGTGTGTGTGTGTGTGTGTGCCTGTGTGTGCGTGTGTGTGCGTGTGTGTGCGTTTGTGTGTGTGTGTTTGTGTGTGTGTGTGTGTGTGACAAAGAGAGAGAGAGAGAGAGACAAGAGAAAGAGGTTGTATATTTAATCACTCATCAGAATCGTTAAATATATGAATATATTATTTTTGATTTTTGTTTGCTTTTTGTTGTTGCTTCTTTCAGGACTTACACATTAAGGACAAAAATGCAATAAAGAATTGAATAGATTTTTCTTTTACGTTTTGTGAATCAAGCTCAAACAACATCACACCAGCCCTCATTGGCTGGCTCTAGTGACACCCACGTCAGGAGGAGACAGGGCTCCTCTTGTATATTAAAATGATGTAAAACCCCTTCTCACTGTGGCTAGTTTTTACTTTGGAAAGTAGCAATATTTTGTGGAACAGGTAACATTAGCAATACAAATGGGTAGTGTTAGCTATACCTCACAGTAGGTAGTATAACTCGAGTCCAAGTAGCACTACTTTTTTACACTACGCTAGCACGGAAAATGGCCAATTAGGGCTGGGATAATGTCATTTGAGCTTTTGATATGAGGACTCCCAGGAGTTACTCCCATAGTGAGACACTCATGCTAATCAAAGAACCAAGGTTATATCCATAACCTTAGGATTTACAAATAAAACTGGTTTCAAAGAGTCAGCTTGGTAAATGACTTCAACAGCAGCCGAAAGATAAATGAAAATAATAACTAAATAAATTACAAAATAAATTATGGCTAAAAATCTATTTTAATCATGATTTTGGGATGATGAAAAACAAAAACTTCAACACAAACATTTGCCAGGTTATCTGGAATTACATGTATTTATAATGTGTGTTACTAGCTGGTAAAACACTGATCAGCACCAAAGTCAAATATTGGCAGACTAACACCTACAATCTGATAATCTGTCTCTTTTCTCCATATCACCATTAAAGGCTGAATTTCACTCATCTACATAAAAAAAAATCCATTTTGTTGTCACAATTCAAAGCATTCTATTGGATAATCCATCAATTCCAGCCATTTAAAAATGTATTTAGACATTATCCATTAAGGAAGTGACTGTGAAGGAAAGAAGTCACATCTAGCTTTTCATTTAAACTTTGGCGACAGGGTGGAGAGAGGAGATGGATGCTCCTGCCTAACCAACAGGAGCCACTTTAATTACAATCCTGATATTAACATCAAGAGGAAGCCACGGACACACAAAGGCCAGCCGCATGCACACCCACACACACGCAAAAATAAGAGCTTTAAAATCACAACCGAAGCAAACAGTAGATTTAAAGAGACCCCAAGGGCTGTGTGTGTTTCTGTATGTGCATGTTTGTGTGCGTACATGTGTGAGTGTATAGGGGGGGTTACACATCTTTCTTTAGCTGAATCTTCACCGCTGGCGAACCTGCGACGCAGCTTGCATGCCAACACACACTCCAACAGCGAGTCAGTGGGCTGTAAAATTAAAACGTCCTTTTCCTTCAGCAAACCCCGTTGTTTTGCTTATACGACACTCTCTTACATAACGGTAATAATAGCAGTCATAATGGCCCCTAACTCAAAAATGCATTTTAGAGGCAGGGGTGTGATAGAAGAAGTGGTTGCAGGTAGACGAAGGGACAGTGGAGGCTCTGCTCTGGTAAATGACTACACTGTGGAGAACAAGCTGCTGGAAAACTGGAAACACACAGCACCTGAGATTGGACTGAGGACTGCGTTAAAAGGTACCAACAGGGGGTCATCTACATGTTTGAGTGCATGTGAGTGTAGGCCTTGGACTGAAGCTACTGCAGGGGAGAAAGAGGCGAGAGGTGAATGAGTCAAACCGCAGGTGTAAATTATGTGCATTATGGCCACGCAACTGACAGCGGCTCTATTGAAGTCAACCAGCTGCAACAAATAAAAGGTGGCTGGAGGTCACACAGACCTCTACTCCCACAATCCTCTGATGCACAGTGAGGAAAGAAGACCCATGTACTCTCGCAGCTCTCCAAGGACTGCTATGATGAGCAAGGCGAGGGTCACATGACTGACAGGCAAGCACTACCGCTGCTGAGCTAATCAGCTGCTGACTGAAAGACAAGTCGCTGTTGAGTTTTAAAAATGTAAAGTTTAATTGATGCAGCACCACAAATTAACAACATGTGTTTGTAGTGTGTATGTCTCACCTGACTATGTCCATGGCCTGGTAGATGATTTCTGATTGGTCGACTGCTATGACCTTCTTGGCCCCAGATCTGGCAGCGAACATGGACAGTATGCCAGTCCCACAGCCTACATCGAGCACCACCTGCCAGACGGGGTAGAGAGCGGCGCGGGGGAGACATTTTAGGAATGGGCGTATAAACTGCATTTTTCCTCCTTTTGGATCTTTAGGTTTTAGCTTTTTAACAATATGCTGCATTGATGTATTGTTTGGAAAGTTGGATTGTGGGACTTTAATGTCAGCAGGTTAACGGCACTACATTCACGTTGCTGGAAAAGAAGAACAAGAAGATAAATGATAAAATAAATGAGCAAGCAACAACAGTCAAGGTGGGCGAGAGATTTTTTTAAGGATTGCATGAACCTCAATTACAGAGTGATGTTTAGCTGCTTTCACATCATGTCATCCAAATTAATGGTGTGCATGTTCGGCTTGAGGAGCTTTGTTCCAAGTCCTCCAGTTCCCCAAGTAACTTTTTCACTCTATTTATTGTTATTGAGATTTTAATCACCTCTATTTCAGGTTCTCATAGGTTACAGTTAATTTGTTCATCTTCGCCTCCGACTGGTGTTAAATGACTGAGGCACAGCTGCAGTGACTATACACACATCTATATGTAACACTGTGTTTATGTGCCCCTATTTAAGCAACACCCCTGCCAGCATCCTGCTGGCTTTATGGGTTCACAGAGGGTCGCCAACACACTGCTGACTCAACACAGCTCCTCGCTCCTTTCTCCATCTTTCTGCACACCCCATCTTAACAGTATTGAAACAAGAATATCCTGTTTTGTTCTCTATCTACCACTTCCTGTAGAAGGTGACACTTCCCTCTCTGCAGAAAGTGTCGCTCTGACAGGGATAATGTACGTTCCCATCAACACAGCCTGCCTCCCTCCTCTACAGCCTCATCCCAGCACTAACCAGCAGCCGCCCATATAATGGATGGTCATGATACAGGCCACTGCTTCCTGCAACTAAAGGCAATGGAAAAGAGAGGAGTGAGGGGACGTTCGAAGGGTTTTTTGGGGGGGGTTGTTATGGGTTTGGTGGTAGATTGCATGCGTCTGTTATCAGCACTCTACAGTCGACGTTAGAGGTGCTAATAAAACCACACCATGTTTTAAATCAGACACCTTCACCTCATTAATGTCTTTCCTGCAAAATGCAATCATCTATTTCTGTTAACAGTCTCGGCTGTACATTAAAGCAGCTACCTTGCACATGCTGTACATACACATTAATACACACATATCTGTTTGCATTTGCTCAGCCGGCTCACCTTGTCTCTGAACACTTCAGGGTTACGGTACATGAAGTCGCGGTAACTCTCTGTGCGCACTTTGTCCTGTGGAGAGAATATTCAAAAATTAACAACAATACACAACTTTTCTTGAGTAAAAGAGTTAAAAGACAGGAAAGAATGTGACATGTATACATGTGCAGCAAAAATCTAAATATAATGCAGGGTTTCTAAGGGTTAAAGGAAGGTTTATGATTCTAACCTTTTGCAGCTCATTTGCGTTGTACAAGTTCTACAGCATCTTGTATTAGGATGCCTATACTGTCAGTTGAATTACACACTGGCCTTATCACCCCCCCTTGGGAAAACAAAGAGTATGACACGTAAAGCTTTTTCTATACAAGTGAGATAACAGCAGATCAAAACAGACTGTGGGGGATTCTTGGAAATTTCAGAGCAAACCTACAGGATTAATACAACTGGGAGGGACCCTGATATTTTTCGAGTGGAGGTCAGGTCAGGACTCGCTAATTAACCTGCCAATCAAATCTGCCCACAAACCCCACAACCTCCTCTCTGGAGGAAAAGCTACGGAATCTATTGAAACGACAGCAACATGCATTTGTGCAAGGTACAGTGGAACTGAGGAAGTCCTGTTCCATACTTGGTTTAAACAGGATCTGCAGCTCTTGGAAGATGTTTACATGAAGGAAAGTTTTCAATTAGAAAATCATTTGTAATGTGAATGCAATGAGCAAGAAGTCACTCGCTGTTCATTGCACTCAGCTAGAACAGTCAAATAAGCTCTGATATTGTGTCATTTAGCCATGATGCAGCTTTCAAGACGAGGGAAACACAAATTAACGCTACATCACAATGCTGCAATAGCCAAAGTCCATGCTGATATAGAGCATCGCAACAAAATACTGTTATCGTAATCAATACATCTTCCAGCTCTAATTACTCCCAGAATTTTATTTTGCAGAAAAATGTCAAACAGCATTTAGACTTAGGGTTGAATGATTTGGAGAAAACACTTCATGCTAAAAGACCATAACATTAGAAGATGCCTCCTTGATTTGGCCACTGCTCATGCTGCACATTAGCTTCAGCTAAACTCTGACGCATTTCTGGAGAACAGGGACTCTGGATTGTGTCTTCCATCACTTACATTAGGATCATGTTGCCATGTGGGTCCTATGTTATAGATACACTTGAAAATCTAAAGCTGTCTAGTAAGACAATGTTGGCTCAGGAGGTAGAGTGGGTCATCCACTGGTCACAGGGTTGGCAGGTCCCTCCTGTCTACATGTCAAAGTGTCTTTGAGCAAGAAACTAAACCCCAAATTGCTCCCGATGGTCAGGCCAGCACCGAGCGCGGTATCTCGCTGCCATGGGTGTGACACAGCGTGTATGAAGGGGTGGATGAGCAGCAAAAACTTTGTGAAGCTCTTTATAAATGTAGCCATTTAAAATGAAGGTCATAATTAAAACTTCAGCTCTTGCAGTTTGAGAAATTGCTCTTTCAAATCTGAATTTCAGTATGAAAACAATTAATTGTTCATCTTAGTTTAGACATTAACGTTCTCCGCTGAAACTCAGGCTGATGAAATTGCTGAGTGGGTTAACTCTGCGAGGCAAAGTGAGGAACATTTACTTTAGTCATCAGGATAATGTTGTCAGTAACAAAGTTGATTCATTCTAAATGGAAGTGACATAAATCTAACTGAGGAAATTCAGCAAACATGGCACCCTCTCTAGCTCTCTCTCTCACACACACACAAACACAGACACACACACTGCGCGTCATAGGTGATGCACGTCACGCCGACCTGTGAAAGAATTGACCACATTCTACCGCAAAGCCCTCCATCACGTGTTCTCGGCCCCTCCTGAGGCTCTGATGGAGTTCACAGCCTGACGCACAAACACATGACGCAAAACTTAACAGTGCTTAGCACCAATGAGGACAGCCAACAGGAATATGTCTAAGCACTGCGGAAAGTAGAACAGAAAGGAAGGAGACAGAGCTGACCCCCCCCCCTCCCCGAGCGCACACACACAACCCCCTCAGCCTGCTGACACTTTGAGCTTTCAGCACTTGAGCAGTGTAAAAATTAATTTCCGCGTTTCAGGCTTCCGTCGTGCACGATGGTGTCTCACATGAGAGATCAGCAGTTATTGCTGATTCGTCACTTTTGAGAACATGTCTCGTCCTCGGTATCAACATGAAGATGATCACTTTCATTTACATGCTACATCGGAATCTTTCAGCCAAGACGTACGCTGATGAACCCACTTTTGTTCCGCAGAGACTGCTGCGTCCAGGGGGGTGGGGGTGACTCACAAGACTGTAACGAGACCCGCAGGCCTGGTTGGTGCGTGTATTGCGTTGTGTTTCGTGTGCATACGTGTGTATTTGCACAACTCAGACCTTCAGCATCTCCTCATGGATGCCATAATGGCCGTAGGAGCTGAAGTAGGCCTCGTCCTCGTCCTCTCTGAGCTCGGCCACGGTGCCCAGGTTACCAGACTTGCTGGTTTCTGTGTTCAGTACCAAACCCTGAGCCAGAAGCCTGAAAGAGGACCGGATGGATCAGCGTTTAACTTCTCATATTAGGACATGGGACAAAGACAGCGGTCAGAGAACAGAAAGCATGCACAACCTTCATGCAGGACGTAGCAGTAAATGGAGGAAACAGGAGGCATTCATCTTTCTAACTCTCTTCCCAGCCCCAGCCTACCTCTTTCTGTAATTTTCCCTTATTGCCCCCCTTCCTACCCCCCTCCTCACTTTAACCTCCATGCTGCAGTGGAATTTTCCTTTCCCTTTTTTATCTTTCCCCTTCCTCCAAACTTCTTCCACAAGGTACTCTACTCGATGTTTCTGCAATACTGGGTTCACTGTGTCCCCCTGCTGGCCTCAGGAGGGTAGTGCAGAAGTAAAGCCCCACACTGAGTACACTGCAAACTCTCAAATACAAAAAAAGAAAAAAATCTACTCAAGATTGACAAGAGACAAACTAATGCGACAACTTTATTGCACCTTGTGGTTATTGGAAAAAATCTGACAATGCAGGAACATCACTGACTTGAGTTTGTGCAGGTCATCCATGGCTCTGGCCAGCGCCTCCTCTGAGCAACGGGCTCTCTCCTCTGCCGCCTGTGCCCTGTGCAGCAGTGCATCATGGGACTCGGTCCCAGATGACTGGCATGTCGATAGGCTTGACCTCTCGCTGCCACAGAGCTCCTCAGGGTCTGCCAGAAACACAGAGAGGGGGAGACAAACGGAGAAGTAAAACATGTAGGCTGAGCAAAGAGACTCAGAACAGGTTTTAACACAAAAAAGCAAAGATTCTGTCTCCTGCCTCTGATTTTCTTCAAATGCTTGTTTTCTGCTGTATATTAAATGCCTGCTGCACAAAAAAGTTTTCCAATTATGTGAGTTGAACTAAAGCGAAGTGCAATGAATCAAAGTGATTCATTGAATCTCTAAAAATGAACCTGCCTAAATTCTGATTTGATGATGGTCCAATCCAAGTTTTAAAAGCCTCTTATAAATTTTCACTGGACCAAGCCACAAAGTCTCCAGTGGGATTTACCAAAATGTAATCAATAAACAAGACTGTAAGGGATTCTGAGAAACATATCATTGACTGCAGTGTCAGCAGGTGAAGCTGGTTGAGAGAAAACAAGCTACACCAACAAAAAACTTCCAGAACAAATTTTATGAATTATATAACCCTGATTCCAAAAAAGGTGGGACAATGGGACACTGTATAAAACAAATAAAACAGAATGTGAACATTTGCTCATCCTTTTTGACATATACTTAATTGAAAACAGCACAAAGACATTTTTTTAATATTTAATGTTTCACCTCATCAGCTTCATTAATTTTTGTAGATATCTGCTTATTCTGAATTTGACGCAGCAACACGTTTCAAACAAGTTGGGACAGGAGCAACAAAAGACTGGGAAAGTTGTGGAACGCTCCAAAAACACCTGTTTGGAACATTCCACAGGTAAACAGGTTGATTGGTAACAGGTGATAGTATCATGATTGGGTATGAAAGGGGCATCATCGAAAGCCTCAGTCGTTCACAAGCGAGGATGGAGCGAGGTTCACCACTTTGTGAACACATGATTATATGAAAGATATTACTCCATGGGCTCAGGAACACTTTGTAAACAGCTGGCCTGTCGGTAAACAGTTTGCTTGCAAGTGATTGCATTCAGGTGTTTTTAAGTTTCATATGGCATCTTAACTCCTTTGGAACCGGGGTTGTACTGGACATTACATGAGGGTGGACTAATTATATTTGAGAGTAAAAAACTGCAGCTTGTTTTACAGGAAGGACAGTCAGATAACGTGACGTGTCCTCTGACAAATGTTATCAGGAGCATATGTAGCTGGAAGGCGTCAGTACACTTCAAACAAAGTGTTTGTTGGCTTGAACAGCATCTGAAACCCCTTCCCACACACACACTCTTTCCATGTCAGAATTCAGGCGGCCACATCTGACAATTTTTGCAACTTCCTAGAACCAACAATCAGAACTACTTCTGTTATTTCTGT
The DNA here is from genome assembly GCF_017976325.1 of Chelmon rostratus. NCBI lineage: Eukaryota > Metazoa > Chordata > Actinopteri > Chaetodontiformes > Chaetodontidae > Chelmon > Chelmon rostratus. The sequence goes on along the minus strand of NC_055658.1, from coordinate 25,317,564 downwards.
TATGTACAACTGAGTGCAACACCATGAACGAATCCAGGACAGACAGTCAAAAACTGTGCATCCTTATCTTCATTTTTACAATTCCATTCAATAAAATTCAAAATCTAACTGGACCAGAGCTGAGATCTGGGACAAACTGATAACGAGTACCAGCATGCTAAATGTGATTGTGTGAATTTCTGTTTGAGAGTAACAAGCCATGACGTACTTTCAACATCTAAAAACAGACATATCTGTTGAGACTGTAACTCAAATTGCAGCCAGTTACTCAAAACTAAAATGTTTGAAATAAAACCTGAAGGAGATGCTGCTGTACCTGTCTGCAGCAGGGGGTCGTCCTGTAGGAATGGTCGCAGGAAGTCTTCGCTCTCCCAGGGTAAGGGAGCGTCTGGCAGCCCCTTCAGACTGGATGCATCACATTTCTATCAACACAAATTTGAAAGAAATTGATTTGAATTGGATGCAAAATTAACAATGCCCCTTGAATACAAGGTATGAAGAAAACAGAGAAATTCAACAATATATAAATTTGCAGCACATGAAATTTTAAGACTTTATAGAGTATGTAAAAAGCAGGACCTCTACTCTGGAGCATTAAATCAGATCTCATTATAGACAGTACTTACTGTTGATCGTATGAAGTTGATCATCTTTATGTATCCGTAGTCATCTAAATCTGAAGAGGAAAAAAAAGTTAATCCATTTGCACTGAACTGAATAAGTTCTTCAGTGACTCAGACAGCATCAGTATGTACTCACTGTGTTTTCTTATCACGTCCACCAGGTTGACCTGGTGCTCAGCTGTGCAGTGCTGCAGGGTGGCAGGCACAGAGCTCAGTGACCTGCAGCACAAAAGAACACAGGTAGGAATATCTGGTTCTTTAAAAAAATCTAAAACATTTTAAACATGTTAATCTCTCAAAACAGATTTACTGGTTCCTTGCATAGAAACTATAGTGGATCATAACATACAGTTGAGTATTAACGTGCAGAGCTAAACCTTGACTTTCATGAACTGGCACACCTCTATAAAACACTTTTTGTGGTTCTTAAATTTGGAATTCCAGTAACTGTATGTCTTTGCTGCGTCACTGTCCTCTGCAGTGAGGAAACAGTAATGAGGCCTGACCTGGTTTTGGCTCTGCAGAAATCACATTAAAAAAATAAATCTGCGATTATTTTGAGAGATATCATGATTGGAATATGAGTCAAGATTTTAGTAGAAAAGATCATTTTTTGCATTTCATTTTCATTGAAAAAAAAATATATATAAAGCTGTTGATTTGTTTTTGCTGGTTTCTGGGCCAAACAAGCATGTTCCCTTCCATCCAGAGAATATGATTTATAGGCTGCGAACATCTCTGCAGCATCACAATGCTTTATTTGTAATGGTATGTTCTGACACCCTTTACTTTTATCTAAAAATAGCAGCCATATTGCAATTTTGATAATATTGCAATTATTTATTCAGCTCTGTGACTAAACACAAAAACAAACTAAATGACAAAATAATCTTCCCCACACACACACACACACACACAGTGGAGGCTCTGATGTAATTGCTTTACTATAATCAGAACCATTGAGAGAAATTAATGATTTGTAGGACTCCCAGTGTGCAGCAATCAACACATTCAAAAGTCTGCGTGGATGATCTCAGTACACTTTCATGTAGTTTTATAGAACTGAGGAAACAGACCAAATGAAAACTGGTCACTCTGACATGTTAGTATGATCCTGCATAAAAGAAACATGGCTGCCGCCCCTTTTACCTTCTGTGTCAGAGGTAGGTAGGTAGAGGCAGGTACCTTCAAATACAACCAAAACTATCTGCGCAACTCCATAAATCCATAGTGGTTACAGGAAAATGTTGTTTTTTCTTAGTCACGTGGGTCATGAGTCTTTACTGTTTGTTTTTCTTTATAAGTTGCTATGGAAACACTGAGTCGCTGTGTGGTGCACTTTTGATGGGATAAGAGGAGACACTACATTAAGTCATATATAGCATATTCAAATGTGTTAAAACAAATCCCAGTTCCTTTTCTATTTTATGTTTTTGGCCAGTTTCTGTCAAATAGTTTAATCTGTCACTATTATTTCTGCCCAAAACACATTAAAGGGGCTTATTTTGGATAACATACACACATTTTGGAATTAGTAAACATCCTCCAACCTCCAGGGACTTCATTAACAGCATCAGAAATTGTTTTATCTTTTGTCATACAAAGGGTCACCTCACCTGTCGCAGAACAGACAGGTAACGTTATCTTGCTGACCGTCCTCCTCCATGCACTGCCACTGCTCTTCGTCATCATCATCACCGTCAGAGAGCTCGGGCATCTCCTCAGCTGCTGCATCACAATCTGTCAAAAAAAACCTAATTTCAGCTGAAGGTACGCCGCACAGTTAGCATTAGTAAGCTAATTACTTTGAATTAGCTTTAGCGTTTCAACTGTTACAGCTGAGCTAAAGGCTGCTAAGGCGTCATAACGCAACTAAAGACACAATTCATTAACTATATACGCAGTAGAAACTATCGCTAACTAAACTGAGTGCCTGCGTGTTCAATAGCTTTACTTTTTGGGGTTACAATTTGCTATTTACTACACTCACGTGGGTCTGCGTATTCTGCCATGATGTCGCCTTGGTTTCACTGGACTTCCTGGTGACGTTGCGTGACGTAAAGAATGGCCGAAACAGAAGAGGTACTTCCAGGTAAAGCCACGAGATGTCGCCAAAGCTTATTTTATGACACACCTGTGTACTGCAACTCGAACTCGCTGATCTCACACAGCTCGCCGTCCAATCAGGTGGAAAGTACAATTATGACACAATATTTATTATAGGCTAGTTGTTTTGATCAGCACCATAACACCATCAGCCTCATAATAAATGAGAAAGCGGACAAATATAAGAGTTTAAAATCTTTAAACCCCACTGATCCACCTCTGGTTCTGAACCACCTCTGGTTCAGTCGTCACTGATTTATAAATTTGAGTGGAGATACTAAAGTTTCCAAAGAATATATCAGTCTGATTTTTAGGGGAATGCACATGCAATTATACACAATTTGATGGGAGGTTGCAGGTCTACATAAAATCTTGTGAGTCAAAACCTTTCACTTTGTCATAAAAGTTATAAAATAACAAATTTCACTCTGGACTTGGTGGAGACCAAGCCAGAGGTCAAGGGAGAGTGAGTGGACTTGCTCTAAATGAATGCTATTGTTGCTCAATGCGTGCTGGACATGCATGTTAAATATGTAACCGTTGCTGGTGATTGTTACTGTTATGTTTAGCTACAGCCTGTTGCTCCAAGGGGTAAAAATAGATAAATAATGAATGCTAATGCAGGAAACAGCTAAAAGCTACATTTATTCTATAGCAGCATTACTTTACTTTTTCCATTTTATACAACTTTATACTTGTACATATCTCAGGCAAATCTCAAAGAAAACATTTGTCTGACAGCTTTAACATTTGTCACTAATCAGAATACATCTCTTCATACTCTCTGTTCAAAGAAAACCATGTAGCTCCAGATTTGGTGATTCTGAATGTGAACTTTTATGATAAAAACAAGGATTAAGTGTTTCTTAATAGTTTGAGAAAATTATTGTATTTCTGCTAAATTAAAATATTAAAACCCAACTGGTTTAGTGTGAAAATGCCTTGCTGAAAAGGCAAAAACAGGACTTTTCTGAGATCATGATGAATTACAAATACATGGTTTTCTCATGACTGCAAAGCTACAAACATATGATCTTATAGAATATGATGCATTGCACTGACAATCCACAGCAGTGAAATGCAACATACACATTTTGCACCAGTGCTATAAAAAACATGCATAACACGAAAACACCATTTTCCTGCTTATTGATGACTTTTACTTTTGATACTTTAAGTACATTTTCCTGATAATTCTCATTTTTTTTACTGCACTGTTTACTTGCATTGTAGTATTTTCACTGTTGTATTGCTACTTAAGCGCTACTTTTTATCTCAATACTTCTTCCTGTACTGATCAACACTATGTGAGAAATGCAAAACTAGGCTAAGTTTCATCAGCTGCTATGACCACAGCTTTATCACAGTGTTTGAGATATGAAAACTTGCATTATGTATATACAGTAAAATGTTGAATGATTTAAGTCAGATTTATGCTACAGTCAGTCTATAAAAGACAAAGCAGAACAAAAAATAAGTTATTCATGTTATTTATTCAAAGTCAGACCCCTTCCTCTTAAAAATCTGGGTAGTATCACATCTCAAAGTAATGCAGGTAAAATGCATCCATTAAACCAACAAGGTTTAACCTCCTGCTGGCATTTCCACTAGTGCAGACTTTTCCCAAAGCAGCATCTCTCAGGTCAACTTAAACTGCAGCATGATCCTTTTCTAGAGGCCTTGAGACAAGCCTGTCCCCCTTTCCTTCCTTTTCTGCTGGTTGTAGCTTTGGAGGAAAAACTGTAAATGGTTTGTTTTGTTCCCAGGAAGGTCCAGCTGTTGACCTTTCAGAGTGACCCTCATGGTTTGATGGTTGAGGTACAAGCTCCATGTCTCGCCCCTCTGTCTGCATGGGTGAAGCAGACTTGGTACTCATCTCTCCAGTAACCATAGGAACGAGTGTTGAAGTGATACCTGTGGAGTACATACTGGGAGGACGGGTTGTCCCTGCAGATGTCTGAGTGGGAGCCGTTTCATGGTCTGAGTGGTTGAGAGCAGGGAGATCATTAGTAGGAAGTCTTTCGAAAGGTTTGAATTTGCCTTGCACGGGCACTTGTGCTCTATCTGGTGATGGAGGATGCCAGCTGCTGGGCTGGCTTCCTCTGGAATTGTGATTAAGATTCAGCCGCCTTTCATTTAATGCTGGAACACCAAGACCGAACCCTTTTGTTGAATCGCCGCCCTGATTTACAAACGGAAAACCAGATTCCAAGAACTTTCTACCTGCAGCAGAACTAGCTTGGGGTTGTGTCTTTTCCAAAACGGGCTTGATGCGGCGGACGTGGGCGTATCCTCTTGCTTCAGACGTCACATCACTGTTATAGACCCTGGGTCTCCAAAGTGGATAAGACATTTGTGCATCAGCTTGTCCTGCTGAGCTGCTGGCAGGAGGATGTCCCTCCACAATGGAGTCTGTCTTCTTGTCTACAGATTTTAAAACTTTCTGCAACATGTTTGCTCTGTCAGGGTTAAAGCTCTTGGGAAAAGCATAAGCAGGGTGATATCCGCCTGCATGAATCCTGTCAGACAAGCCCACTGGAGCTTTGTGCACCTGAACAGGTGAAAAGCCTCCTGTCAGCTTAGTTGTTGGACGATAGAGGCGGGGCGGAACCTGAACTGCACCTGTGGAGAAGACAAAATTAGAGCTTCCTTGATGAAATTTCTTGCCATCAGGAAACACGAATGCTTTGTTTCCAGAGCGGTTGTACACCACATTACTTCGTCGTCGCGCAAGTGAGACAGAGCCAGATTTAAAATGGTTGTTTTGGGTTTTTGGGACATTTCCATAGTGTGTTTCAGGGACAGGATAACGGCTGTGAATTTTTAATGGTTTAGAGTCGATGGTGTGATCTTCTTGAGCCGGGTAGATCCTGCCACCTCGCCCTCTGTCCACACTTGATGTCTTGTAACCAGCTGCAGGGATTCTGAAAATAGGGGGTTCACTCCATCTTTTATAGTCCCTGTCATCACTGTGGACTCCCACTGGGGCCTGTCCTGCCTGGACACGTAGGGCATAACCTATTGAAACAAAACACATGGACAGATACTGTGCAGATTTTTCTAAACAACTGGCAACCAAACCTCAGTTGTGTTAAAAAAGTATATTAAAAGTTAATGGTGCAAAATGACAGATCATTCACTACCTTTCTGCGTATTCTCGCAGTTTGCGTCACGGTCCAGCAGCCAAAGACAAAGCACAAACAGCCTGCAGAGGAAAGATCACAAAGTATATTTAGATGACCATTCAAATCAACACCTACAGTGTGTTTACTGGAACAATTTACCTAAAATAATCTGTGGGGCTCATTGTTAGGCTTTTTTCCACAGCACCATACCCAATGCTACACACCCAGTAAACCAGGCTACAACCACCCTGTTGGAACAGACCACTTTTTATAAACTCTAAGCAGTGAGACACAGATCAACTCAGCTGTTCCTCATTTTAGGCTAATTGCTGCATGGCCAAGATGGCAACACCCAAAGCTGCAGGAGGAAGACGACGCTGGATGTTTTTCCCCAAATAATGTGAGTTTGAGTTTAAGACTCCTGCTCAGCGTCACTTCTCAGGAGTTAGATTATGTTGCTTCTGTGCTTTGATGAAATGTGCAGTGTACTGTAGAGAAGCTGTGTTGGCTGTATGCTGAAGGAAGCTGTAGGCATGTTGGAGCAAATGTTTTTATGTTCTGGATCAAAAAAAGAAAATGCGCTCACAGCTGTAAATATTTAAAACTGTTTTCATTTTATTATGGATAAAACTGGATTTCAGTTGAAGGACTGACTGTCTTCCTACAGTCCAAAGATGATTTTAGATGGATTTATTGTTTTAGCCACTCATTAACTGCAACTGAGGCTTAGTTCAAAAGTTTGTGTGAACAGTGTCATTAGATATTGAGAAAAAGATGACTTTTGTTCTACAGAAATGTGACAGTAAAAAGGATGATTTTGTGTCATTCACCTGGAGTATTTATTAATTCGTCTTTGATTTTATCTGACAGTGAAACTAGTCCTCACTTGTAAAGTATGAGACTTTATATGTGTGTACCTGAGTTCATCATCCTTTAAGGGATTGAATGAAATCTCTCACTTCTGGCAAACCACTTTATTCGTCGCTTTAACTACCAGGCCTTCAGCCATCATTAATTTATTAACTACACTTGTACTCTTCCTGCTTTGACATGTCAAAATATCTGCTAAGAGGTTTATCAGAGATGAGTGTCATCTGTTTTCAAATGTAAAATATCACCACAAAAATGTCCACAAAAGCCTGTTTTTTCATATAGAGAATAAAAAAAAAGGTTTATCAACACACAAAGTTTTAAATTCTTATTTAATTTAATAGTAGCTGAACTGCTGACAGTTAAAGGCACATTTAGTTATTATGAGGGTAAAAAAATCTTTAGACAGTATTGTGGAGAGGAGTAAGTCCAGATCAGTACACAGGCCTTTAGCATACAATGAGTGTAACCACATTCAGTCACAGGGGGGCACTGCTAGATCAAGGAGACAAAAGACAAGTTTGTTTGAATACCATCTCTCAGACACATGCAGAGGAGAATAAAAGTAGAAGATAATTGAAAAAGAAGTAAAAACGGGAATGGAAACAGACAAAAATCTTAATATTTTATAATTTAGCAGGAGTGCCAGTTGATAGTGTTATGTTATTCTGTAGTGATGCTCTTGTCTGTCTACCTTCACTTAATTATATCTATTTGACAATGCTGGGACATGCATAGTTTTATTTGGTTCCAAGATGATTTACGTACAAAAAAGAAAACAAATGAACCAGACGATTAAAATACAAAAGAAAACATATATTAATATTCATCATCATTCATCAAAATCAATATCAGTATAACAGAAGACCTTAAACTGGTAACTTAAGTTGTAAACCCACCACGTAGCTTTAGAGACATGTCGAAAAAACATAATGATCAATAAAGATTATTCAAAATTGTTCTATTACTGGAATGACTGTAGAAATAGTAATTCATATCTTTGATTGATGGCATTATATCTGCATGTTACAGCTGATGTTAAATCTAAAATGAACAAATACCCTCCTGTATATTACCTGTAATGTAGCAGAGCATAGATATTGTGTATATATATGCAATATGAAGATGTACCATATGGCACAGAGACACCAGAGATTATTAATATTCATACAGTAGCCATTTAAGGAAACCTTTTCCTAAATCAAACACACTCAGTTAAATATTCATAATAATTTAATGAAAATAGTTTAACAACATCTAATATTTTATCTAGTGTAGAATAAACTTCAAAAAAACAACATTAAGGCAGTTATTCAGTCCATTGCCTCATAGCGCAAATGGTGAACATCAACAAGCCTGGCAATAGTTCCCTGATGAAAACATTACATTCATAACATACATATGATTCAAGACCAAAGAAATTAAGTCCAAATACAACTTAGAGAATCCAGCAGACTCACGATAAGAAGCACTTTTCATGGATTTGGTTTTCTGCAAAATTCACAGATAAAGTAATGTCAGTTTTAAAGTGAGTAAGATGATGATGATGGTGTGTAGTCGTCTCTATAGCTGCTGAAATTACCTGAAAAGAGAAAATGAAATGAATAGTTGGCAGCCAAAGGTCACAAAGAAGGTCACAATGAAATTCATCTGTTGGAGGCCAAATAATTGACTCTGTGCAGGTAGAGCTTCAGAGCAGAAGAAATATGACTCGTTACTCTGCAGAGTTTATCCTGTGAATCTTCACCAAAGCCAGAACAAGCCTTTGAGTTGTTATTTTAAGATGTTTTAATCTCACTTTATAGTAAAATCGGCAAGAATCTGAAAACATTTACCAACCTGCAATAAATGTTGGTTATCAATACACTTATTGGTTGTGTTTGGTGCAAGCTGTTTCATGAGTATAAATGAGTCATATTTTTCTCACCTCAGTGTATTTCCTGCTCTCTCTTACTTCCCTGCACTCTTTCCCAGCTGGGCGATGGCTTTGTTTTCCAGGATCTCGGTCTTCTGCTCGGGTTGAAGCAGAGTGTTTGACACCATCGCTTTTGCCACCACTTGGATTGGGATGGACATGGACGTAGAACCCACAGCAGACAAGGCACTGAAGAATTTCCTGGCCATCCACTCGCCAGGCCGACTCTCCTGCCGATCTACCAACAAAACCCTGTTGGAGGAAAACACAAAGGTGTTGATGACTTAGGGACTGTGCTGGGTTGGATCGGGTTATTTAGTGAACAACCACTTCCTACAAAAGATGGGGCATGATTTCTTTTTCTCCACTGAGGTGATTAACAACATTGATCCTCAATATGAAATACTTTGTAGGTCGACAATTCAATACAATCAACATTTTAATGTGAAAGGATGCCATCATGTTTCCTGTGGTCTGCACCACAGTGCAAAACTTGACTAGACTGCATCCATGACTTAATTTTCCATATGTGAAATATTAAACATTAATATAGCAGGAAACAACTATTGGCTATGTAGCGTATCGCTGGCACGCTCTCTGTTTATAAACAGTACAACTGTACATTAGCCGAAAGCTAGCGAGCAACAGTAAGCACTAAGGGTGTGTGTAGTTTCTGTGTGTTTGTGTTGAGTTCAGCCTCTGATCTCTTCCTGTTATTTCCCTCGAGTCTCTCCTTCTTGCCCCTCTCCTCTCTGTACGTTCATGAAGTAAGTACATTTCCCCTCCAGTCAGAAACAGTAACTAATAACAGTTAACAGTATATCATAACAGACAGAGGAGGTCGACACCTCTGGGCTCACTGCTGCAGATCAGAGTGAAGATAAATCCGCTTTTTAATCCCAACGGTAAATAAAAAAAACAAAAACTCTGAGCTCTCCTCCAGCCGGTAAACTGGCCAGAATTGGAGCAGAATCCTGTGTTACTTGGAGTGTTTACTCCTCCAGAAGCTCTGGCTATAATCCCAGCTCTCTTCTCCGGGGCTCCCCAGTGCTCAGCAGCCGTCTGTCGGCAAGCAAAGACTCCGTCCGCCTGGTCGTCCCCACACAACACGAACGAGAGCCACAGAATATGTAGGCATTTTACGCAATGCAGTTTGAATGCTTTACAATGATCTGCGAGATAAAACAACTGTTTCTGTAAATGGAGTCTGGCGGCTTTGAGGCCAATGAAGCGATTTTAACGGCTGTTTCTGGTTGTTTTGTTTGAGTCTGACATGTTGGCGCTGGTGCTGGAGTTTTGGTAACCTGTCAAAGTGCCAAATAGGCAGCAGGAGAGAAGTCCATCACAAACTCGATCACACTCCATGAATCATTAGAGAAGCAAAATGTCTGCACTCTTCTTCTCTGGTGTCGTATCAGCCAAGGCAGCATGGCCACATGGATAATTGTGAGCATCAGCCCAGGGTTAGTTTTTTTTTTTTTTCTGTTCAGCCTCCCTCAGCATTATATCTCCACAATCCAATGTGTTTTGGGGTCATTTCCTGTGGCGGGTTCAGATAATGTTCACATTTGGTGTTGACAGGATGTCATTCTCAGCTGTTTACACTGTTTATACTGTCCTACATGATGTATTCACAACTGTATTTTTTAGTTTGGGGACAAATTCTATCTCATACGGGAAATGCGGAAGTGTCTTATGAAATGATTGAACGGAGTAAATAAGATCACTCACCCTGGTCTGTAAATGGCATATCTGTCGAAACCCAGAGCCTCAATATCTGCTTCCACTTGTCCCTGGAAGAAAATCGGTTTCATGTTGATCTTTCAGTGATTGTCATCATTTCATGAGACACACTTTAGTTGAGAGCCCGAAGAAGACTTCTGTTTGTGGCATGCATTAGAGAAAGGAAATAAAATACCTTGACTTGAAGGTAGAGGAAGTTGCTGTTTTTATCGGCTCCTCTGGAGGACTCCAGGTGGAACTGTGTGCAGCCTCCTGACTTGGCGAGCTCTGCTGATTTTAGAACGTAGTCATGATCAACGCGGACGAATCCTTCCTGAAACAAAAGAGAGAAGTAACAGAAGAAAAGTAAATTTGATGCCATTTTGACAACACTGACAGGTGTCTGCCAAAGCTTACCTGTAGCTGACAAAATAAACAAACTGCAGGCTCACCAACACTGAATTTTTGAATCAAACAATATCTCAGCCAATAATATTTTTACATAAATGCATATGACTGAATTTTTTTTGCAAGGATCCCTTAAAATTTGTTTTTTAAGAAAAAAACAAGCCATGTAACTGGCCTATATTTACGGTGATATTAATGTCTGTGATAAGCTATGTCATAAAAAATATGGGTCAAGGCAGTTTATTGATTTAGTCATACTGGAAATGTTGGCACACGGTAAAGAAATTGCTACTAACAAACACCATCAAATCACATTAGATACACTGTATTTTGATGATTCTGTAACTGTAAAATCTTCATTAATTCACCAGCAAATCACACACATTGGATTTATTAAGTTTAGCTTACAGCCCCTGCTTTGGCTCTGGTTGTTCCCAGGCAGCAGTAGCCAACATCGTGGCCCTGAAAGGCAGCAGCATGATCATCAAGCTTCTCAAAGTCCACCACCTCTTGAGCCTGGAGACACAAAAGCAAAATTTACCTCTCCACATGATGACCCTCAGGTTATGGAATCAAGTGACAAGAGAATCGACCCCAGCTAACCAGGTTTTCATATGCTTTGTCCTCAAAGGTGAGCAGTCTCCTTCCGATGAGAGTAATCTTGGAGAAGATGTTGCACTCCAGCAGCTCCTGAAGCAACAGCCTGCCTGTTTCCCCAGAGGCACCCAGGACGAAACAGCTTTTGTTTTGCTGCCGGAAGTTTTCCTCCAGAGTCTTCACGTCCTCTGCCATGCTGTGCGACAGAAAACACAGCTCAGGTAATGCCAAAGTCAATCGAAGGAAGATTTCAAGCAGGGAATGTGTGCAAGTGTTAAAACATGGTGCAAGCATTGCTTAGTTTATTGGGTTCTGGCATGTTTTCACACACTCTTTCGTGACAGTAATGCTGTCTTCAGACGGAGGTTACTCTTACTGCAGAGCCTCAGTCATAAGTTAGATTGTGTCGACCGTGGTGGACAACAATAATCCACTACAATAAATAGTAAAAGCCGGTGTGTAGTGGATGCAATTTGCACCAAATGAATGCGCCCAGGCTTTGTTTATTACATGGTGAGTAACGTTACGGTTTTCATAAAGAAATTGATCGCTAAATTCACAGATTTCGAAAAGGGGTTTGGTTGAACTTTCGCTCGTTGATCAACTTCACCCAAGGGGACGCGTGGAGGACGTTTAGCCTGGTGGTCCACGTGTTTGGGGCCATTATAGCTAACATTAATTATATTCGCTTTTTACTACGCTACATGTCTATCTGGTGTAGCAGCTAAATTAGCTCGAGTAATGTTAAATTATCTGCCGGGTCCAGCCAGCAGAGAAGCTAACACAGACCTCCGATGTTCGTTACCTGGTGTATTTAACCGGATCAGGGTCGTCGAAGTAATTCAAAACCACTGCAATGACAACAAATGCGACAGTCAAGATCAAGGTAGCTTTTCCCAGAGTGACGCCCAGTAGTTTCATAACAGACATCGCTCAGAGCAACGATTAGATTGCTAAGACACTTCCTGGTTTCCTCATCTACACGGACGGTGCTCTCTTCCTACTCCGTTGATAGGCTGAGCAAAATATCACAATTATCGGCGTTATGTCGCTCGCTGAACGGCATGACTTGACTGTAAGACTGTTAACTGTATATCTTATTTATATAGTATGATATGGGAATAAACTCAACAGTAAGAAAGAGACTTTGAACTTCAACGAGCCCCGTTGTCATCCCCATTTACCACCAGAGACACAGCTTAGGAACAGCGCATGCGCAGTCGAGATAGGAAAGACCCTTAAAGAGTCACTGCTATATTCCACATTCACTTTCCGCCACTGATTCTTATACTGTAGGCCCACTGCTGCATAATAAACGGCCACCTGTGGTACTTCATTTCTTATAATTATGGAGTGGGCTTCTAATCTAATTCATTAGAGGTTTCATACTCACCACCACTATCTCGCAGTATCAGCTTAATCATACAAATCACATGCCATTAACAGTACAACAGTAGTGTGTGTGTGTGTGTGAGCATTATAGGACATAAAAATTTTGTTTTCATAAACATTTTGTGGTCGTACGTATTAAACTACTACCAGTCTTAATTGGGAGTAAAAGGCTGATTTACAGTATGCCTCTTCTCTCCTCAGGATGATCTGTTTTATGTTGGAAAAGTATAGAATCGAAGCCCATCACCCTCCTTACACAGACCAAAATTAACTCTACACATCTCCATCTATCAAGACAGACACATTTCTACTCTTTCAGGTATAGAGATGCAAGTTACACAGTGATAGAAGTACTCAAGTAATAGCAATACTACAGTGTAGAAATACTGTAACATGAAAAGGTCCTTCATTCAAAATTTTACTGAAGTACAACAGTACTAACATCAAAATATACCAAAAGTACCACAAAGGTGGTAGTTTAAGGTGGAGTTTAATTCTAGTTTCTTTTTATACTGCTGGGTTGCTTAATATAGTCTTCATGTATAATAATATATAGTTTATTTAATTTTTTTTATTATTAATCTGAATCTGCAATGTAACTAGTAACTAAAGTTATATCATGGAGTAAGGTTTTTGCCTCTGAATTGTAGTGGTGAAGCAGAAAAGAGAAGAATAAGTACCTCACACAAGTACTCAAGTTAAAGGTTAAAAATTCAAAAACTACCTAGTTCAGTCTAAATCAGTGCTCCTGGTGTCCTTGCATATAGCACTCATGACAGTATTACGCATTGGCTACAGTACATGGTGGGCAGTCGGAGGATGAGCTTGGATGGGTTGTTGAGGGAGAAAACTGTTCAGGTGTGTGGTGGTCCTGGTGCTGATGGAGGCAGTCGGATGGAAGCTTTCTGAAGAGGCAGTGAGTTCGGTGTGATGGGTCCGTCCTACTCTTTCCAAACAAGTTGTAAAGTTGTCTGGGATAGCAGCCCTTGGGTGCAATTTTGTCCGGAAATCCAGCCTGAACCCGGAGTGCAAAGCAAACCATGAAAAATGTCTTTGCCTTTTGTGAGACCTTCAGGGGGTTTCATTAGCCAAAACCTCCACACAAAGAAAGTAAGTCCAGTCACATGCAATGAATTCATCAACACCCCATGTTTTTAACACCCCTGCCACTTCGAACAGAAGGCATCGACCCAATTTAATAGAATATGATGGAGCCAGGGATGATCCTTTAAAGATGTCAGCAGTAAAAGACAGAAAGAAAAGAGGCTGAGGTTGAGAGAAGAGGCCTTAAACTGGCACTCTGCTGAAATGAAATGTCGCCTCTTTGTTCCTTAGCCGCGGGTGCTAATTGGGCCTAGCTGTGGGGAGGAAAGCTGCCGCTGGGCTCCTGTCTGTCACACCTGTTGAGTCATTGTTTCTCACATTGATCAGACAGGAAGTTGAAGTAAGAAGGCTTATGCCTCAGTGGGTGCGTGGCAGAAACGTGGTTCAATTTCCTTTTAGAGCTCCGCTGCTGGAGGTGGAAATACCAATGGTGGTCAGTGGTCAATTGCGTTTGTCCATTGATTAACGTGCACTAAAGGACATATGGATCATAAAGAGCTGTTTTTCATTGGCTTGTTCATATTCTTTGAACCTCAGTCACAGTCTCTCCTGCATTTCCTTAACGTTGCATAATATGTTTAACGTCTCAGAAACTGCTGTTTTGCAACACTTCACTGGCTGAAATGTCCAAAACTAAATCTCCAACATGGACATTAGAGCACACATAAAAACAACCAAACTTTTACTGTGATGACTGGGTGTGAAAACGGTTGTGTAAGCTCAGCTCACAGTTAAATTCAACACACTACAGGACTTTCCTGATATTTATAGCAAATTATAAAATTTATAAAGCAAATTATGACTCTACAAAATATACTTATTCTTTCTTAAATATGGATTCAACTGCTTAAAGTTCCACCGTTTTTATTTTTTCAAATTCAATTTGATCTTCATTGTTTTTTTTTCTGTGTTTTTTTTAGTGCAAAAAGCAAATGCAACTCTGTAGTTGGCCACAAACTCAAATTTTAAACATCTTTAGACAAATTGATTCTAGACTTGCTAGCATTTTCAGGCAGCTGTTGAGACCTCTGGCAGTTCAAAGTGTTAATTGGTGACATCTGATGACGCCATCTGCCATTTAACAGAAAAGTGCGCATTCAGAACTACAACTAACCAGTCGAGGCAGATGGACGTCCACCCAGAACCTGGTTCTGTTCGAGGCTGCCTGTTAAAAAGAAGTTTTTCCTCACCGCTGTCACCAAGTGCTTGCTCATGGGCGAATTGCTGGTTCTTTGTACATTAGAGTATGGTCTAGACCTGCTCCATATGGAAAGCTATTGTGATTTGGCCCTATATGAACAGAATTAGATTTGTATGGTGTGCCTATTTTTTTATTTTTTTATTTTTTTAGCTCCATGATCTATGTGGACAGATTTTAGCTTGTAGGATTGTGCCACATGATAAATAGATTTTTTTATTTAATTCAAGCAGAAAGTTTCTGTAAAAATTACCCATATGACAGAATAGGATAACAAAAAGAATCAAGGGTCAAAAGAAAGTTCAAGATATTTCACCCCAAAATCACAAATATGCCTCCTTTAATGCACTGATACAGTTGGCAGGCGTTCTTTGGTGGAAAGAAAATAATTTCTACAACTTTTTGAGCAACACAAGCCGAGTGCCATTTAGTTCCATTATGTTCGAGAGATGACCACATCTCCATAGCTGATATTTCCAGAATTTGACAGCTCTTACTGAAACAGTCTGCATTAATAAACAGCACTGCAGGTCAGAATAAAAAAAGATTTGGTGTTGAACTGTCCCTTTAAGACACTTATGAATTGGATTTTATGCTCAATTCCCAAAAAAAAAAAAAAAAAAAAATCTCATACGCGCATGCCTACATATACACACACATCACACACAGATTCACACACACACACACATGCTGTACACAAGCACAGCTTAAGGCTTAGGACCCCGCTTCCACAGACTCTGGAGTGTGATGCTAATGATGGAAATTAATGGAGCCTGACAGCACAATCTGCTGCCCATTGTCTCCCAATAAACAGCTTTACAGTCCACATGAGCCACAGAGGGGACGCTGAGAGCAGAGGCAGCGAGAGCAGGAGACAGGAAGGGTGGAGGGTCAGACCTCAGGGGACAGAACTGATCCTGAAGTGGGGATTAGCTCAATTAGAGAGGCACTGTCTGATCAAGATGCAGGGTTCGATGGTACATATCGCATGTGTGTGTGTGTGTGTGTGTGTTATGAAAGAGGCCTCCATTATTATGGCCGACTGTTGCCATTATTTGTTGCTGTGTCTGCTGATGCAGCTGGTGTGAACAATAGTCAAGATGATGCCTTTTGCTTTCCTGTGACCCTCTGCTCAGATATCCATTTATTGTCATACGTTTCAATGTTAATTAATCTCCAATGAGTTTTATCGTCCAAATGATGACAGAACCATGAATATTTCAGTGTGCTTCGAGTCAACTTGTTTCATCAGTAAAAAAAAAAAAAGGAACATGAAAGTTTTAAGATTAACACTTCAAGTTTTTTAGGACGTTAAAGACATTTTCACTATTGTCTAAGATTAATGTGTTGGTGTGTAAGCATCAATGATGTGTCAGAACAAGCAGATAAAGAATAAACATGAGGATGATAATCTTTTAATTTTCCACGTCCTAATGCACAGAGAAAGTTCTTTGTTTCATCCTGCAAAAAGATGCTGTTTGCTGAAGTTTACAGTAAATAAAGTCTTCTTCTAATAAATGCAGTACAGAAGGTTTGCTGCCATTAGAGTGAACCCAGGATCCCTCTAAAAAGCATTGAAAAAGAAACGATTGTGTAAACTACAGTGCTCCTGTTGCAAATTATCAAAAAATGTGTTCGAAGCTGAATTTCATCCATTTTTATTTATTACATATGTTGAAAGTACATTTTGTTATGCAATTATATGTAACGAAATAATAAATATTAAAAACAATTGCCCCATATGTAGAATTCTGTTAAATTCTCAATTTTTTTCTCAATTTTTAAGGAGCTTCAGACAAAATTTAAAGGGGAAATTGAGAGGTTAAAAAGGCCACACCAGCTGCCAGATCCTCTGATCAGCTGTGAAAAAAGCGGCACAATAAAGTGAGTCCACAGTAGGACGGAGTCTTCCTCGGCTTGGCTTTGTTACAGGCTCAGACTCGAGGCTCAGACCTTCACAATATGTTCGAGTCGAAGCAGAGTATCAGCGGCGATGAGAGGAGCTTTCCTGCTCAAAGAGCTGCAGCTAAGCAGCAATGAGACCTGCTTTTCCTCCTCTGAGGAACAATGAGCTCATTAAAGGAGCAAACAGATTATGACTGTTTTTCAATAGGTGGTCCTAAAAAGAGTCTGGGGGACCTGGCAGATCCCAGCAGGTAGAGATAAGACTTCACTTGCACATCTGGCCAGCCTGCTGCTAACTGCTGCATCTCAGTCTATCAGCCTATAATCATTCAATTACTCTTACTTTACTTACTTACATTTGTCTACATTTAGTTTATTCCCATCATTTGTGCATTTAAAAAAGACATAGCATTTATCCTCATTGAGGAAACACAAACCTTACAGGATGAAACCTTGCTAGAAGTAAATTGCTTTTCAAAATTTCTAAAATGCTATATAAGAAGAAAGGGAATGTGACAGATGTTTGTAAGCTGACATGTTTCTGAAGGATTGTTTTCTTGTGGAGACATTGAGTGACCAATCAAATGAAAGCTTTATTTTTTACTGTGATTAAGCCATTGTTCATGAGGCACGGCAACAAATGTTTTTTTATTCTTTTTTATAGGAGGAATTGAAGCCTTGTTGCATTATCTGCATGTGAAGAGTGGAAGGGAGAGAGCAACTAGTACTTTCAAAGTGTCACGACAACGTTTGCACTGTTCAGAGGTAAGTGGAAAAAAAGTTCTGGGTTTTTGAGTTTCTTAAACCTGTTAGAATCTCTGAAGTTCAGATTTAACTTTCTGTGTCTGCATCCCCGCAAATGTGTGAACGTTGAACTGCGCGTGAACACCCAGTAATGTATAAACACAACCACGTACACATCCGCTGTCTGTGCTTGCATCTGTTTTACAGTAAATCTGTGCTGTGACGAAGCTTTATCTGCACTAAAATCAGGTGAACTGTGCAAATAGTGTTATTTTGCACATGTTCAGTGACAGTCAAAGTTGCAGACACATGCATGAGTGATGTGATGCAAAATAGGAAGCAGAGAAAATAATAGTTGGCCAGTGGGAAGCTTCCTGCAACAGTACACATCTGTAGAATCAGACTGCAGCTTACCTGAATTACCAGAAACAAATTATCCAGCCATCTGACTTGACGGCACCTTTCCTCTATTTCTTACTTACGTAAAGCACTATTAAGGTCAAAGGGGGAAACAAAAACCTAAAGAAAGTTGAAATACAAACATTCAAAAAACAGCAACAAAAAGGTTGGCCAGAGAAATCTGACGCTGTGTAACCGCTTTGATTGATATTGATAATCAATAAGCAGAAACCATCAAACACGCTCAGCAAAATGAGCTTCCAAGCCCTTTACATCAAAGAGCCGACCAAAATGGAGACAGAAACAAAGAAACCAGAGGAAGACAACTCTGCAGAGTAAAACAAGACAACACTTTTAACGAAAGTGTACACCATCACACACGTCAGGAAACCAAACTCATGCTTTGTTTTCTTACGAATGCGTCCTTGTGTCTGTAAGCATCTGCTGGAACTCATCACACACCCAACTCCATCATCTAATTGGATCAGCAACTCTGAAATCCCACTTTATGTCCTGCAGTCACATCTACAAAAAGCAGTGTATCGTAGCTTTTGTTCCACCGCTGAGCTGCAGACCTGTCGTCTGAATGCATGTGTATTGGCCTGTGAGTCCTTTTCATCAGTATGGCTTTTGTTAAAGACAGTGAACTATTTGACTCATTTTTGTCTGTTGTTGGAAGTTATACTTGCATTCGTTTGCTAAACCTTTTTTGATATCTGGTCTAAATGCTCTTTGGTTTGAGTCAAGTATGATTTAAGCACTGAGTTTAAGGCCCAATGAAATGTCAATATTTCTGATCATCAGTTTTCATTTTCTCTCATCAATTCTCGCAATGCATGAGAAGGACAGATGATCCGTTATGATGAGACTTTCCCAGGAGAAAATTAAACTTGAAACAGTTCAATCTGTACGGTCTTGTATGGGGGTGTAATAATAGCATAATACACCAAAGCCTCTTAGTGGATATTTATGTTTGGCTTTGAGTTTTCACTATCAGATCTATTTGCTGTCTTAAATCTCCCCTTTGTGGCAGGACGGGTGAAGCTTAATGACTCCTTTGAACTGCCGACATCCCCGGCGGAATGGCTTCGGGAATGTCAACCAACTAACCTTTAGTCTCTTTCCCACATCCAGCAACAGTGAAGGGCACGTAATACCCATCTTGCAATTCCTGTCCGCCACCTACATCATAATCAGTCTGTCATGTTGTCCATCACACATGCAAACATGAGGCGATTATCGTAATAAAGAGCATCGGTATAACACCCACAGAACATACACCACATATTTACGGTTTTTGCAGAAATCAAACTAAAGCAACATCTTTGTTTCTCTGGTAGGAAAAAAAAGCAGAAAACCGGGTAATAACTGCAGTCACGATGCTTTCATGTCCATGGTTTTTAAGCACATTTAACCACCTGTCATGCTTTTGAACCCTGTAGCACCTTTTGAAACGGCTTCAATGCACAATGATCACACTTAAAACATGTTTCTTTGTCTTATTTCCCAAAACAGTGACATTTTGGAGACTAAGACTGACTAAGTGAGGGTCAGAGAGCGACAGGGATCAGAAGTCAGCTGTAGATTTAAGCCACAATATTTGCAAGAAAATCTAAAAAATAAAGATTGCATATCCTTTTTTGGTTCATGCAAGCATCTTTCGTTTCTTAACCTGCTCATTTAATAGAAAAGTAGCTCAAATCTCTTTGTTCTATACCTAAACCTCAGTGTTTGTCTCAGATCTGTTAAAGACTTTAATTAAATGGAGACTGACAGTAATTCAATATTGTCGTATAGCAACTTTCAGTGGAATCATCACAGTAATGATTGACTGTTTGATCGTCTTAGTGATTCTGGTTCTTGCACGGCTGGATGTTGTCGTGATGTGAGTACAGCGTTATTAAAGAAAATACTGGCCAAAACCAAGAAATTAAGATCCAAGTTGTAATAAACCAGAAATATCCTTTTTGGTGGTGATCACAGAGGGAGTCTGGGGGCCGACTGTTGGCTTCTGAAAGTTTTATCACGCGATAAACCGATGCTAGATTGTTTTGAATGGTGGGAAATGTTGGCGCAGGGAGGGCCAACCCGAGAAAAACAATGCATTATCGTATCTATATACTTTCTGATGGACATTGTCAGTGTGATGCTGCTGGCTCTCCTCTGTCCCTCTGTCTTAGCTTCTGGCTCTTACAAAACCAGTTAAGTTTGTCTCCTGGATGGACCCCGCTGTCCACTGAGATCATGTCGGATCATAACGGACCCACCACAGCACAGAGACCTCCCTGCCGATGAGCAAACACCGCTACAAATGGCAGAGCTGGCTGGACAATCAGTCGGTGAATGGAAGCTAATTAGCTGGAGTCTAATGCCAGTTTACTAACACCTGTATTAGCGTGCTCGCTCAGCAGGGACTCAGGGCTGGCCAACAAGTGCTAATCCCTCATAAGCCCAAAGTACTCCTCCCAAGATCTGGCATTAGCATATTCTGCTTTAGCCAGCTGTTACCAACCAGCCCAGTGTAGACAGGCTTCCACGGTGATGTGTTGATGCAGAGGAGGAGGAAGACTTTTTTGTGTTTGTGTTGGGTTACCTGAGTTTCCCCTATAGAAACCAAAGTGTTTTTCAATTGTGTCCAAGCTCTTGTATTGTGAAATTCATGGGATCAAAGTTTTTGGGCGTAGCACATCATGACAGCACGCTTCCAGAAAAATCTCAGAACAGGTGCGATGGAAAAGAAGCCAAAAAAGGAAATGCTGCACACCATTTGCAGTTTAAAGCTATTTCACAGGATGACAATCATGTCAAATCGAGACATCTGTGACAAAATGTTCACGTTTTAAGCTCTGGACCATGTCCTGGATCCTCTCCATCTCCCAAACCTCCATCTTCCAGGCCCCTGGGAACCCCGCCATGTGTATGTGTTCACTTTCAGGCTCATTCCTTTGCTCTTGCGCGCTCCCATCCTCTCCCACTGCCTGGGTGGTGGAGTGATTACCCAGTAGCCGTGTGTGCATCAAGGCGAGTGCGAGGCCAGTGTGTGTGTGTAAGGGATTAGCGAGCTTTAGCATTAACATCGTGACTGGACTGGCTACATTCCCTCGCTCCGCTAATAATTTGAGGGGAGGAGAAAGCGGCTGGTCCATTAGCTCAGTCTGTTTGCTCAGGAGTTGGCCGACTCTGATCCCCTAATTTCTCTCACCGATTCCAAGAGGATCTCTGGCTTTTGTGACAGAGGGATGGGAAGATAAAGGATGAGACTGAGGGGCACATTGATTCAGAGATCACCGTCCTTGGGACATTCTGTACACTTACCAAACTAATCAGCGTGTGTAAACACAGCGAGACATGTTGAGGGCTGGCGGCTAAAAGGCCGGGGTCTCCGGGGTTGATTAGGAGGAGCTGTTGATGGACCACACTCAGAGTCTGTGCGCTCTGATCTGCAGACCACATGCAGCTCGGCTCATGCGTCGTTCTGACTGATTGTGCGTGTTTAAAGAGGCTCAGAGTGAATCTGTTGTGGTCTCTGGTGGGTCTACAAAATGTTCAGCAGATAAATCGGGTGTTTTTTGCGGCTTCGGCAGTACCAGTCATAACATAATATGATGATATGTTATGATGAGTTTACATAGTTTGCAAGAATGCTGGACTAAAAAGAAAACATTACAGTGGACTTTATCGTTGGCTGCAGATACATGCAACTTTTCTCACATGTTTACTCCTGGAGTCTTTACTGTAGCTGGAATCAATTTCAAGTCAGCAGTAACATGAGTACTATAAAATCTGTGTATAAAACAAGTCAGTCAGCAGATTTCTCACCTGTTACCTGACTGACTTTGAAACTGTGACTTTTATGTTCAAGTATTTGGAGCAACACAGTGAAATACACAGTTTTTCCTCACATCACAAATGTGTCTGTTAGAAATGCTACCGTTCAGCTAACTGACAGCTAACTGACATTGTCTTAGGCATACTTCCATCAGCTAATTTGGAGCAAATAAACTAGGCTGCGCAAAGCTTAGCTTCATCAGAAGTTGGTGGTGTAAGCTATGTTAGGTATGGCTGTAATAAACAATACGAAGTGGAGGTCTTCAACCGATAGCAGAACCAAAAAGGTGAAAAGGTGTTTTCCAATTATTATTCAAAAAAATGCAAAAAATCACCTCAAGTGAACAAATTTGATCATTTCCACCAACCTTTTCTCACATGATACTTCATAATGTGCATAAAACACATTGATGGAAACACATCTTATGTCATGTTTTTCTATACGTGTAAAAAGCTGATTATAAACCCAGATACAGTCTCTGCAAACCAAGAAGTCAGCGTCCTTTTACAAGAAACCAGATTAGTGCTGAAGGCAGAAGCAGCAGTTCAGTTCACACAGACACATGTTTACTATCCACCAGTCAGCTGCATATTCTCCCTGTAAGATGATCGAGGCATGCATCCTCCCTGAAATTATTAACTCTATATGACTTTACTTTTGTTTTGGTTGATGGTCATTTTCATGTTTGTGTTTTTACCGCAAGTAAAACTGACACCATGCCTCCCCTTAATGGCCGTATCATATAATTGCTGATGTTTTCTGGCTTGTGGAATCGATTGTGTCTTTATTTATTTCATTTGGCCAGAAAAGAAGAAACACTGCTTTTTTGGGCTCCAAAAAACTTCTTTATGCTCCCACCAAACTGTAACGCAGCTGCTGTGACAATGAAATCAACTGGGCTGTAGGAAAGGACACCTAAACGCTACTTTATATAGGGATGCCTATGTTTATCGAATTTATAAGTGAAAATATGTGCACATTGTCAGTACTGTCAGTATTCATAACAGAAAAACATTTCAAGATGGTATGCCAGCATGAAATTTTTGCATTACATTCAAAATATTTGGAGCATAAACAAAAACTCAGTGTTTCATTGTAGACCAGACTAATATTCAGCTTTTTACCCAAGCGCTCTGCAAGAGGAGCTGGAATCAGATTCGCTGCCGCTGCAGTGACAGGACGTCAGGTCATCAGATGCTGTCAAATAATTGAATTCCAAATGTGTTCACAAGACCTGGCTCACTTTTAACTGGTCAGAACAAACATAAAAATTTCAGCTGTGGAGTGAAAACGAACCAAAAGTAAAATCAGTTTGACTCGCGGGGCTCGTATTATAATAACCCATCAATCATCAGATCCTAAGCTGCATCCCAGGGGGATTTTCTTCTGTCAGCACACTATGACTCAACATTGTCTTCATTTTAAGTGGACATCAGATCAGATGTCACTATCAATTCCCTGAAGCCACGACCTCTCCTAATACCCCTCACTGCCAATTAGGGGAAGTGATGGTAGCAAACCTTCAATGGCAATGCACAGTAGCTAGTTAGAGCTACACATGCTACCCTGCTAGCCGCTGTCAGTGGGGACAGGGGCTAATGGGCAATCACAGGGGGGCTTATGTTGCAAATCAGCCCCAATCCACGGGACTCTGCTGGGGATTCCTGTCCAGTGTAGCTTGATTCTGGAGCTTATGATCCAGTAATGGGTGCTTTGGTGGAGATCTAAGAGGGCCCCTTGGGAATATGGTGTCAAACCGGCCCAGGCTTCCTCGGGCTAAAAGGGGCTTTGATAGGCAAAGTAGCTTGGCATAAAGAACATGGAGGAACAGGTCCCTGCTGATAGGATGTGTCACTGCTAACTTGTACAGAAGCAGTTGACCCCCTTGCTTTTACAGCCTGAACCGATGAACTTGTATCTCAGATATTTCAGTCATCATGAATGTTTTTTGTTGTTGTTTTTTTTGCGTTGTTGGTCCATAAAGTTAGTGAATCAAGTGAATTAACACTGATGATCTTGATTTGCATTATATTTAGATACATTTAGAATCATTTTTATTTTAAGATATGAAATTAATTCATGCGAAAAGTGCATGAAAAGTGTGCTCAACAGCTCCAGCAGCATCGTTCACATTCTAATCACCAATGTACCAAAGCCTGTAAAACTCAGCAGCCAACAGGAGATAACTGGAACAACTCTGGAGTGTTTATTCTCTCTGGTCTGCCAGTGTGCTTGCAAGACAGGTGTGTTTGGATTTGGCTGAACAATTATGGACAAATCATCCACAATCTAATGATCAGCTGATATGACTTTGGCACAGACATGAAATTCAGCATTCATTAAGCAATAACAGGTGATTAAATATATCAGCAAGCAGGTACTTTGACATGAAGTTCAGCGTGTATGTGGAACTTCAAAAACCAACCTATCCTGATCTGGTGGCACTTTTATTAGCTTTGATTTCAATAAGGAAGAGAAACCTCTTGCAGTTTAGTAGCAAGGCCTGATCAATAATAAATATTACATTAAAAGTTACGGAAAAAAGAAGTTGTATGATTGCTGTGAACCTCTGAAATGCTGTCCCATGTGTCGCCTTGTTGCCACGGAGCAGAATGTTGACATGATAGAGAAATTGAGCTTGATCCCCTCTCATTGCTCATTATTGATCACAATAATCCTATAAAGGGAACGCTGTCATTGTCAGTGTGTATGTAGTTGTGTAGTGTGTGTGTGTGTGTGTGTGTGTGTATGAGACAGGCATTTAGGCTGAATTACAGGGGTTTATGCCGTCTGTTCGTCCTGTCAGCGGACGGGTGGGTGTGTGGTGAAGAATGGTGAAGGCAGGTGGTGTGACTAAAGCGAGGACTGGACCGAATTGGGCGGATGCAGGCTTTAGCCGAGGGAGGAGGAGATGGGACAGGGGTGTCACCAGTCGACAGGGCCTGTCCGAAACAGCGGCGCACACCACACCCACCCAACTGTTCCTCTTTCAGCACCCTTCTGCCCGTTTCTCCCTCTCTCCTTCCCTCACTCTCCCTGCCTCGCTTTATCTCTCTCCTCTCCTCCTCTTTTCTTTTCTTTTCAAAATGCATTGTTAACAAAACGGTTTACAAACCCTGGCTGGTACATTATCCACGACCGCCTCCTGTGAGATTGATTTAAGCAAATGGATTCAGAAAGGGAGGGAGGGATGGAGGGAGGGGGGTTGCATGGAAAGGATGGAAAAGGGGAAAGTGAAAAGGGGTGTGTTCCTCAGTGCAGCAGCTTTACAAAACCACCACATGGGCCACGTTGAATATTCCCCTTTCTCTGCATTTTGAGAAGCCATACATTAAACGCTCATTATACAGCCTTTATGTGCGAGGGGAGGCGCCGCCTCTGTGAGGGTAGAGCGGCTGAGGATGGACTATGATCTCCCTGCATATGCATGCATGGAGCATCTTTAGAGGCTTTCTGACATGTATGATATCATCATGACCGAGAGATTTGACTTTCATAAAGCCCGACTCAGGAAAGGGAGGGTGTGTCTGTCGCGAGGCTAATTTTTACGGTGCGAATCAGATTGTGCGTAATGTTTAATAAAGCCGAATTTTCGGACCGCTGGCTTTTGTCACAAGTTGGAACGAGAGGGAAAATTCAGCAGCCTGAGAAGCCAGAAGCTGCATCCAGAAGAGAAGCACAATGAAATCAAATAACCATTTAAGAGAAGCTAGCAGCTTCTTTTTTTATTAGTTTCACTTAAAAAAAACCTGAAAAGCGCAGAAGTTCGAGTGTGTTGGCCGTCGTCGGCCTTTATTCTCACACACTCTTAAAAAGGACACACTTCGGCTGTGGATGATTTTCTTTCACTTTTCATTTGACTTTTTAACTGTATCATTTCACTTTCACAGTCCTCTCTTCTTTTTCCAACAATAGGATCCTTTTCTAGAGAGGTGTGTGTGTGTGTGTGTGCATGTGTGTGTGTGCGCGCGTGTGTGTGCGCGTGCACTTGATGGGGGGGGGCAAAGGTTGAACTGGGCATCCTATCATGATAAATCACTGGTTAATGAGGACTCCATTGTGTCCTCACACATTGTGTCCCCCTCCTCTCCTCCCCCCCTCCTCCTCCTCCTCCTTGTGTCCCTTAGACCGCTACCTTTGGGTTGTTAAGCTGACACAGATAATGAACTGGCCGCTTTGAACTGTCCTCACAATATTGACTGGTTGCACACAGCAGATGTCTCGCTGGCAGAAAGCAACTGGTAAAAGCACATTAGGTTAACAAAGAGAGCTTTGCTTTGCAGGGGTGGGGACTGGAGAGGAGGTGGCAGAGGGGTCTGTGTGGGTGTGTTGTGGGGTGGAGGGGACGGAGGGACGGGGGAGCAGAGGGCAAGCTTCAGAGTTGACAGATCTGGGGGATTATATCAAAACAACACATTTGTCGATTATATGAAGAAGAGAAGCGGCGAGAATAAGAGGCCGTGCTGTCAAAGAGAATATCTCCACCGCTTGTGTCGAGTTATGAATCTTACACAGTTCATCCTCAAGTGTAGCAGAGGCAAAAGCCTTAAATAAAACGTGGCACAAACCAATATGCAGCAGCAGTGTGAGAGAAAGGCCAGTGTGTTTGCAGAAGCGCATGTGGTCTATGTTTGAATGCTCGCTGTGAAGTTTTATATTTCTGATTTTCTACAGTTGCAGGCAGCCATTGGTTTTCATTAATTTCTAAGTGGAAATAAATGAGCAGACTCCTAAAACTCGCTTGAGTAGTCCATCATAGTGAGGTTAATTTTAATTTTACATGACTGTAGACTTGATACACACTTTTAAGAGTTTGTTTATTGATGAATGGATGCCTGGAATGGTTAAAAAATGTGCCCAGTTGTCTGAAACACAACAAGATGTTATGTAAAGTGGTTAGTTGTCATGTAAAACGTGCAAAACTGCTGGTATGGTCCTTTAAAGATAACAGTCTGAATCACAGTTTGGCACAGATGAGTTCATTTGGCCCACAGATAACAAAATGATTAACTTCATTTTCAGTCTCCCTCTCGTTATTGTTGTTCAGTGAATGCAGCGCGGCCTGCGAGCCGACTGGTTTCTTTCTGGCAGTGGGACGGGTGTCTAATGGGTCAATAATAAGCCGTGACTAACCGTCTCCCTGAGGAGCAGCTTGGCCAGACACACACCCACAGAAAGCAGCAGAAAGGTATGAGCCACCAACACTGATTACCATATAATTGCAGCCATTGTATTTGACATGGAGAATTAGTAGCCCGCTAGGTGGCTAACTGGCCTTTTATTCAGCTTTGGACGGGACAAAAAAACACACCCACACACAGGCAGACATACACAGCTCATACTGGATGGAATATGCATTTATGTGCACACAGTCATTTGTGTTGGGACAGTACAAATCCCTGCGAAAGGAAAAGATAAACAAGGCTTTTGACAACAACACGTTTTTGAGCTCATCTTGTAGCCGTTTTAAGCCAGAAGATGAGAATCTTTCAGCAGCTAGAGGAACATTATTAGATGAACGTGATGTATGATTTAGATAGTTAAAGGTGATGATTCAGGGACAGCTACATGGATGAGAGAGCTTCAGGGAATCTGATAAATGAAACGAATACTTCAGCTTCTTTAAAGATTAGGCTCCGTCCTCCATCACCTCTCTCACACCTGTTTCTGTTGAGCCGCCACATGGACTCAAACTGGAAACGCAGAGAAACATGTTTGCTGTTTCAGCGGCACGGTTTTAACCATCCGAGTTCAAGGATCAGTGTTCATACACACTGGATAATCTGCCATGGCCCATTCAAATTCCTCCTTTCCACTTTGAGAATTACACACACCGCCAGTTGTGAAGTTGTGAGCTTTTCCCACAAGGAACCACGTCCTCAGACTTTGAGGCACGGAACAATTTGATTTGGTTTCTGGCATACGAGTCAAGAGGGTTAACAAGACCCACCGCCATGGAGTCCCTTCACCCCACGTGTGGCTAAACGATCACTTCCCCGACCGCTTCACATCGCAACAAATCTCTTTTCATGATCACTTTTCACTCTTTCTCTTTCTTGCCTGACTGGGTCTTTTTAAACCGAGAGGGAGAGGAGAGAGAGTCAGGGAGAGAATTTCTTTCCCTCTTAAAGGTTTTGTGTGAGGACGGCTGAGTGAGCGTCCATTATAAAAAAAAAGCCTAGACCACCACTGGATGACCCTGCTAGCAGCGACAAAACCCAATTGGTCACGGCCGCCAGCAGCTAATGGGCCAGAGAGGAATAGCCCTGGGTGGGTAATGACTGTATTCTCTGCCTTTCTCTTTACGCCCTTCTGGTGCCCTCGTACCCCCCACCTTACCCCAGCAGCCACCAGCCTCGTTCCCTCCCCGTACCCCTGCAGCAACCCTGGGTACCCCACTGGCCTCCTCTTCTAGTGTCATCTACACTAACACACACATCTACACAATGCTGTTGGTCACAGTGTCTGTCTGTGTGCAGCACTTGGCAACAGATGCTTTAGACAGATCAGTCAGAGGGAATCAGGACCATATGTTTGGATGAGACATGGTCCTCCTGCCTTTCCCACACAGCGGAGCTCAATGGAAAAGTCTCTGCACGACGGAGATTTGGATATGATACACTGAATCTGTGAAGTAAATGGGTGCATTTAACCCAAGAGGAACTTCAGAGATTCCAAGGCTGCGTTCAAACCAACAACAGCCCCGCATGAACAAAAAAAAGCAACTTTCCCATTCATTTCAATGAGACCGCTGAATGGACGCTAACAAGTCTCCATACCTCAAGAGCTGCCACCGCTACAGTTACAATGTGGATATTTTATGCCTAACCTTAACAGATACCTTTTCCATGTGCAGATTATGCTGCAGAAAAAAATAAGTTTGGCATAAAACATGACAATTTATTTTTTTTTTTTTTATTTATTTTGTTATGTTTGTTTGTTTTAGAAGTGGTGATTTTGCAGGATTTTCCGATAGCAGCATGCTGTGGTTTTTTTTATGCAGTTTTCTTGTTGACTTGAACACAACTTGAGTAAAGTTGCTCTCAGTTGATTGTAATTGTGTTTGTTTTTTTCACTGGTCCAGTGCAGAAAAACCAATGAGAAACACCTGTAGACTGAACATATCCATCTGAAAGTCCTTTTTAATATGACCATCCTTTCAAAATGGTACTAGTGGAACTTCAGTCATAATTTTCATACGAATTCCCTATGAGGTTTTAAATATAAATATATTCCCTATGAGGTTTGGAAATAAGTCTTGTGCATGATCTGTCCCAGATACCAGTTCCAACAAAGTGAATAAAATCCACCCAGCAGTCCTGTAACTACGGTATTTGTGGGAAATGGAACAAGGTTTGACACACCGGTGTACCATGCCATGTTAGCGAGCTAACCACTGAATCTTAGCTCTGTGCTGCAAAAAGTTTGACTGATGGGTGGATGTCATGATATTATTGGTTTAAATTGGTTCAAGCCTATGTTAGCGTGTTCATATTTGTTTAACAGGAAGTAAACATGATCAGATTTTCATAAAAGAATACAAAGAAGTTGTTTTTTTTAGGTGCACATTATGAGCTGGGATGTAATCTTTAAAAAAAACATTTAAACTTTAATGTTAATTCTGTGAGTAGTTTGATGGAAGACCAAAACAAAACCGGGCTGTTGATGTCATATCAATAATTTAAGATGATTAAGTTTGCAGTTTTGAATCAGAACCTTCAGTTTTTGGATAAAGTAGCTCGTGAAAAATAAGCTGTGCCAAATTTAGAAAGCTGAACATTTATTTCATAGTGTCAGATATATATTTAGTCAACAATTATTGGATTGTACTCTGTATTAGCTGATGCTCAGTATTAAAGAGATGGGATCGGGGTCAGGATCAAAATAACTTGATCAGGACATCCCTTCTTTAAAATAGACCAGTGATTTGTTTGGCTTGTTTGCAAGAATGAAGTTGACGATAAGGCTCTCACTGGCAGGATGGTTGGGGATGCTGGGTGGTGGTAGTGGTTGGCAGCAGATAGGAGGGGTAGATGGAGAAGAGAGGAGGAGGAGGAGGTGGTGGTGGTGGTGGGCAGGTCACACTGGCTCTATTCAGGCCCTAAGACAACACCACACAGAATGATAGACTCCTCATGATTGTTTGTCCCTCATGGCCCATTCTCCCTCCTGTCTCCCTCAATGGCACCCTTAGCCGCACATGAGAGGCTCTCACAGGTACCAGAGAGAGTGTGTGTGTGTGTGTGTGTGTGTGTGTGTGTGTGTGTGTGTGTGTGTGTGTGTGTGTGTGTGTGTGTGTGTGAGAGAGAGAGTGTGTATGTGTGTGTGAAGGGTGGAGCGGGGTGGTGGAGGTGGAGTTGTATTTTAGAGATAAAGCCTCCTAGTCCTATGGTTGATTGCCCCGCTATAGACACTCACTCAGTGGCTCTGAAAGGCTCCCTCAGACACCAGTGAATAAACTCTTACTCTTACGCTTCCATACATCACCCTCCACCCTCCTCCTCTGGCAGATCCACCCCCTCCACTCTCTCACTTTGAATTTTCTGGGGATTTGAGCACAGCCCCTCAACACCCTCCTCCCTCGCAAAAGTCTCCACACTTCTCTCCCCCCAAAAAAGTTGCTTTTCTCTCCACCTTTTCATGCCTGCAAACGTTCATGACTCACAAATTTGACAGTCAACATTCCCATATTGTTCGATGTGGGCGCAGCACTGCTATCTGGATAGTCATGACACATCGAAGCACCAATAGCATTAATTTATCCTCACTCTACAGGAAGGACACCAGCATCATCCGTCTTCCTCCTGTATTTGTTCCCGGTTACAGATGCATAATCACATACAGCAGAAATAATCACAACTGATTGGTTGGATTGGGTGGAAGTTCGACAGCTGATCAGGTTAAGCAGTGGCAGGAAACAGAAGTGCTGACCTCTGTCAGCCGTCTTCCTTCTTGTTGACAGATGAAAGAGACAGATGCTGAAATGGCAGCGTTGTCGTGGCAAGCTAACCATTAGCCTGCATCTGTAAAGGAGGTAGTTAGCACTGTTGTGGCTCCTGTCAGCAGTTTCCTGCCTGCAGGAAGGATCCCTCTGATACTTATTGACGCAGCAGGATAGGCTGACCAATTCATGCAGACTGATCAGAGGTGGGAAGCCAGTAAATACATTTACATACATTTACATTTACTTAGTTAGCGTTTTTGATGATGTGGTGGTTTTCCTCTGTTCCTCCATACTGAACCTTTACATGATGCTTTACTACTTATTCTCTAGCATTCTTTACCTTCATTTGTTCAATATTTGTTGTCGTTATTCTTACCTGTATATTTGTTCCTGTGCTACATCATCATGGTTACAGTATATAAGCATATAATTATGTTAGGGAATGACTGCAGTCATGATTAACACAAACCAGAGTTGGCTGTTGGTAGGAAACAGTGAACATTGCTCTCCTGTGTTAAAATCTCCTGTTTTATTGACTCATCCATCCACCCTCATCTTGTGGCTCCACAACACCACAACACTTCCTGCTTTCCTCCTGATTCCTGCAGCTGCTTGTCACCTGAAAGTAAACATTAAGGGTTTTTTTTTTTTTTTTTTTTTTGGGGGGGGGGGGGGGGGGGGGGGGGGTGCTGAAATAACTGATGCTCATCTGATCTCAGAGGAGATCCCCCAAATTGATGGTTTTAAGATAAGAAACTTTATTCATCCAACATGGGGGAAATTTACCTGTTACAGACAGCAAAAATAAAAAGGAGAGCTAGAAAGAAAACAGACAATAAAAAAGGTCCAAAATAAAATCAACCATACATATGTATATTATATACAAAAGAGTATGGGAAAAAAAACATTGCTTTGTGAAGAATGGTTCAGTTTCAAAGAGGAAAATTTTGAATTACACATGAGGAAGATATGAATCATAAAATTAGATAACATTAGATAAGACTCATAGTGGAGAAATTTACTGTTACAGAAGGGGGGCGGGGGGTGCAAACAGTAATCAAAGGTGCAAATGAGAACAGTGCAAATACAGTGTCTTTGTGCTATTGCACAGTAGAACACGTGTGTGTAAATCTATACATTCAATTTATATATATACGATTTAGATTTTTACTTTACTTTTTAAAATTGCTGTTGTAAATAATGTAAATTCAGCTTTGTTACTTGTCACATTGTATGTTTCCATCGTTGTTGTCCAGTTTTCGCCCCTGCAGCTGACCAATAAAGCAAAACAGCTTCCAGGGATAATGGAGGAAAACAACTAAAGAGCAATCAAAAGTTATTATTCTGTTGCGTTGCCGAGTACAACCGAAGAAAAAAAGCCAAAGGGATATTGTGAATGCAGCTCAGCTCCCATGTAGTCGTCTCTCAGCAGTGTAGACCTGTGCAGCGAAGATGAACAGAGAGTCAATGCGCCCTCAAAGACCTGGGCGGTGAGGCTTTCCACACAGCAGTTTGATTGACACTGTCTGTCACAGGCAATGAACTCAACTCTCATTCTTTATTTTTACCCTCCTGTCGCTCAAGACTTCCGTGTGAGGGACAAAGTTTTACAGTTATTCATTATTTTTTATTTGTTTGACTGTTAATTAGCCTTCCTCTTTCCCAACAGTGACGCTATACAAACATGCATTTCCATTCTTAAACCCCTGACTTCCCAGTCACTGTCATACATTTACATTTGCTAACCTTTATATGTAAAGCTGCAAGTGGCTGGAGGAGCTGAATGTTGCCTCCTTATGGTGCAGCCTGGTTTAAGCCATTCAGATTCGGCTTCAGTGTGGAGGTGCAGGGCTTTGCATATTCCGCAGTCCTCTGGGACCTCAGCGCAGGCGGGCCCACCTTTGTCTGCACCTCAGCCTGTGGACCTCGGGGAGTTCTTTGCTCTGATCAGGCCTCCATTTAAACAAGTGAAACAAAAACGGCATTTAAACCGACCAGGTTCCCTCCATCGGAGATTTCTTTGCAAGCTGTTGCCCTTCTGCTCCTGGTCCGATGGTAAATGCTAATTACTCTTTACATTATTTCCTAATCTGCACTTTCACCACAAGAAAATCATCCAGTTTACCTGCTTTGCTGCAGTTTTCCATCAACCTCTGCGTGATGTCTTAGTGAATTTTCTAAATAGAAGGTAAAGATTTTGTTCAGTTCTGTTCCAATGAGGGAAAGTAGGCCAACTGATCTTCTGTCTTTTTTTTTCTCCAACTGTTATTTTCTTTTTAATGACACATTCAGGCACTTCAAAATCTTCTTCAACAATGGATCTAATATAGGCTACCCTCCAGCCCTCTCCCTCACCTCTGTTTCAATCGTCTCATGCACTTGTGAGGAACTATGGCTAAATTAGTCTGCTTAGAAACGGAGAAGTGCCTTAATTAAAACTTCATCCTCTATCCAAATCCCCCTCTCCTCTTTATCCGTCCCTTCTCATCCTCTTTCCTCCTCCACAGCCGCGTCTCATCCAGCAGACAGAAGGGGGACATCGTTGACTTGCACTCCAAGGCCTTCACTTGTTCGCCGGCCTCTATAGAAAGTCCCAGTTAGATACAATGACCTTGCAAATTAAAGGAGTGACTGTCCAAATTAAATCAAGCAAGGCAGCCCCATGCAGGCAGCCGGGCTCTCAGTCTGAGCTTAGCCTGCTCTCTGCTAGCCCCCCCTTCCTTCCAACCCTTCAGTCTTTCTCATAAGCGAGAGGTGAGCACAGAGAGTGAATGGAGGTTTTCTTCGCAGTCCTCCTTGAGATGCTACTTCTTGCTAATTAACTGGTGCTCTTTGTCATCTCCCCTGTGAGTATGAAGGACCTCGGGGGGACTGAATAGAGCTTTCTCAACTGGCAACCCTTGCCAACTGTCTCTTGCTCTCATGCTCTCGTCATTCTGCTCTCTTTGTCAGATGTTGCAATAGTGAATGAATCGATAGTGCTTTTATTAATTAGTTTTCTGCACGCCGCCAGTGCCGTTATTGTCTCTAACTTGAGAATTTTTGGAGGGAAAGGACTGATTGTGATTGACATTTTTGTGCTTGCCGGTCATTAAAAATGAATTTTCATATGAAAGAGGAGTAAAAACATGAACTTCAAAGTGTGTGTGTCAGTTTAAGTGCGTGTGTGTGTGTGTAGTCTCTTTGCATGTGAATGCAACCATGATCCCTGGACTCAGGAGACGGCCTATCATGGCCTGTCATCTCTAATCCTTGAAATATTGTCCCAGTTCAATGAATGGTGTAAAATTGGAACATATGTGTCATTATTCTGTAAGTCTTTCATTATACCGTGATGGCCTGTTTGTCATCTCATCCCAGCCTCCTTTCACAGACCATTCCCCACAAGCTGCAACCATCCAATATAACAGTAACTGCGAATAGTCATTTTTTTTTTTAGCAAACATTTAGAAACTTCTGTTTGTTTCTCAAATTGCGTGAATGACGGCTGCTGATTTACTCCAAGTGAAAATATGACTCGGCCTCTGACAACAAATGGTAGCTACAATTTCCCATCCATCTGCTGGGATCTTGGAGATTGTCAGCGATATGGCCAGGCTGCGCTGGTTGGACACACGTCGTAAAGCTAATAGGGTTGGACTCCCAGACTGTGACACTGAGATTTGCTTCTCCCTTCATCAATTAGTCTCCGCTTGTCCCACTGTATCTGCTTCAGAGAAAAGAGTGTAAAGATCCATCAAACTGTCGACGCAAAGGCAGGACGATGGGAAAACCCTAAACGGGAACCATGGCCGTGGATAATAGCTGGAATCAGACTGTCTCATGAAAACTACAAAATAAAACAACTGGAACCAAAAACTCTACGTCTACGTGTGTGGCAGTGCAAACAATGGGCCACTCTCAAAGCTTGTACATCTTCCATATTCTCTAATCAGAGGGCAACATTTAAGAGCAGGCTGATCTCCCTCCAGCCTTAACCATATTTTACCAAAATGAAAGGATGACGTCTCCTCTAGAAGCTTTACCTCATGTGATTTTCTGAAGGCAAGTGAAAGTTTCAAATTCCTGCTCTGCGGCTTGTTGTCTTTGGAGTGGACTCTCTCTCAGGCCATTGTGCTCTCCTTGACCTTAAGTGTCTTATCATTTGGCCCTGTGGAGCAGAGGTCACCCTGCAATAGGTGACCCTTCCCCCTGCCCGCTCCATTCGGCTTTTGTACAAGAGTCCTCTAGGAAGACTCTCCAGCTAAGACAATATACAAAGTAGTCTGAGCTAAACCCCAATGTAGCTTTGAACGAAAGGGAATGGAAAAGTTTCCACGAATACAAGACTTCAGTGGTCTTCTGCAAAGTTTCTGAATGCTTTTGCTCTTCGATGTTGTTTCTGGTGGACTGGCTTAACCCCACATCCTGGTCATGAGTTCATCATGAAAGGCCAGTTGCAATCCTGGTGTCTCTTTGTTCACTCAGCTGATAGCTACGGAAAAAAAATCCCAAAAAACATGAAAGTGCTCCTCTGTCTCACTGTCTCTGATCTGGATAAACTGTCATTTCTCGCTCATTAAGCTGAAACGGCTCTGAGCTCAACATGGCTGCTAAACCTGAGGAGAGAGGAGGCGTGAAGAAGAAGAAAGGGGGAAATGGACTGCAGGAGATGCTGAAAGGGATAGACGAGTGATGGTTTGGGGAACTGACAAGCAGAAGGGGGGAGTTAAAGACGCGGTGGAACAGAGGTCACCTCACCTAGGGTCTATTAGATCCCCCATAATGCAATGACTGACTCAATTACAGGCCACACTGGGACTGAGAACCAGCACAGGCCAGTGCCTCCAAATGGCTGCATGTGACTTTGAGATCCAGGACTTTGACTGCTCCAGGAATCAGACCTGAGGGGGTCTGCTGTGTGGAAAGTCAGTCAGACCACATTACCGCGGCCCGTATGACCAAAGGCCCTTACCATCCCGATGGTCATCATGCCTCACAGAGTTTCAACGGGGTAAATGGACCAGCTGATGGTCCATATCCGGGTTGAAGAGAACTGCAGTGGCCCTGTCAGCTTCTACGGCAGGCTGCCAGTAAACTGCCAGCTCACACTGAGACCTGCAGATGTTTCTGTCATGGCTTAATCAGCAGATGTTTGATCTACCAGCTACAACTCAAATATCTAAGAGACTGGATTACGGCACGGCTAATGTAGAATAGATACTAGAAACTATTAGGACATTTTATGTTTTTGTCCTGTACTGTTGAAATAAAGCAATGATTGTGATGTTAGCAAGCTGCTTCTTAGACAGGCCTGTAACTAATTGCTATTTCATTCTCAGTTACTCCATTGATTGTTTAATGGTTTGATCAGTTTTGGCCATCACAAGCATCCAAAGCTCCACCAGCAGTCCTAAACCAAAATACTTACAATGAAGTAACAGAGAGAAGCAACAAATTCTACATCTGAGAGGCTGGAAGAGAATCTTTAAAAAAAAAATTGGCAGTGATTCATTTTCTGCTGATCATATCTGGCAATAATTCAGCACTACTTTCTGCTCACACTAGATGAACAGGATAGCGATTGTGTCCATTTTATATGTAACCCCCCAGTTTTACAGGACAAAAAGTCATCAGACAAGTTAAAAGAAGCAATTTGACATTTGGTGTCATAGCATTTGCAGTCAGTGACTGTGTGACGAACCACAGACATCACCAGTGTCTATGGATGTCTGTGGGATACCTACCTGATGATGCTCTGCTCGGCCTGTACTGCAGCCATCTTCACTTCTTTGTTGTTTTGGTGGCTCTTTGCTGAATTAGTTGCATAGAGGTCAGATTGATTTGGACTGATCAGAACGTTCCACCGTTACTATATAAATATATATTTGCTATTGCCTTGTTTGCATGTTTCCGGACTGTCCTGTCCGGCCACTGTGTATAAAAAGGTGTTAATCGTCCTGCACTGGTAATATGATGTGGAATTTGTGGACCCCCACAAATCATTACATTTAACTAACTTCCGTGGAGATCAAATTCAGCAGGAACCAGCCTGATGGTTAGAAACACCGACCCTCCAAATGAAATCCCCAGAATCTGAAGGTCAGCAGTGTTTTCTTTGGTCATGTTCATTCATGACAACATAAACACTGAACTCTTGGTCCCAGCTCAGTTTTTTTTCCCCCCGGAAGAAGATAAGTGGAAAAAGCTAAATGTTCTGTCGTTTTGTTGTTGATCTTCGATTAATCATGAGAGGCCAAGTGCAAGAACCGTGTCCAGCCTTGTTTATGCAGGGCTCAGCTAAGGCCCTTTCAAATACACACACACACACACACACACGCAAACACACACTTGTGCAGCAGGAGCAGCAGCAGCACTGAAAAGATCACTGGTTTCCTCCTGTTATGCAAATGCATCAAAACGCTTGAGTGAGAATTATATATGAATCCAATGAGGCTTTTTCTCTCTTTTAGAAATGCTTAGCCACAAGTACTGAGAGCCCTCAATGGCAAGCGTCCGCTTCACTCCCTGGCCATGCGTATTATTCAGCTTGACGAGACGCAAACTGACATAAGCACCCGGGCTCACTTTCACCCACTGGCAATCCGATTATATGGCCAACACGGCATCAATGCTGCAGGGCCAACAGGCAGCGAAGTCCGTCAAGCATCCCCTCCTCCACCCAAGCCCCTTCTTTCCCCATTCATACCTTCTTCTTCTTCAACTGCCCTGCACAGCTACCCCTCCCACACACACACACAAACACACACACACACTTCTTCAAGCCTCCGGCTGCAGTAAACAACCAACCTCCAGGCCAGACTCCTCAAATAGCAAGTTTTTGCCAAAGAATAAATTTTGTGAAGCAGAACTTGCTTCTCATCTTTCACTCTGTATGAATTCAAACAAACATTTTACTGCCTCGTCCATGCCGGCTGTGCAGCTCTGCAGAGCACAAAGACAGTATTAGGCAGCTGCATGTGGTGGCCTTCTGAACCCTGTCTAGTGCCTGTTCATTCCATAATAATCAGATACTAGTGGCTATATCTATATCAAACAAGTGGTGCAGGTCGGCCTGACCGGGAGAGTCACCGCTAATGTCACGACGGGACTCCTAAGCTAAACCGGTGTTGACAACCACACAGCCTGGCCTTCTTTTCCGTGCTGCGCGGTGACGCTTGGGTCCTCAGACGGGGCACCCGTTGAAGCAGTGGGTGTTTACATGACGCTACCCGAAAAGACTGCCAGGTGCTTGGGGGGGGGTTGGAGTTGAGACTCCTCTTGCAAATCGCCCCGCATCCGTGAAACTAATGTAGAGATGAGATTAAACTTGCAGAGAGATACATTTGCAATTGATTAACGCTGAGCCACTGTGACAAATTGTATATACTTTTGAGGGAGTGTGTGCGAGTCTTTGTGTGTGTGTGTGTGGATTTTATACAATATCACTGCCAGATTATTGTTAAAACTTGAGCGGTTGGTTAAACAACAACTACTTACACACCTGATTCTGAGTACTTGCGAGCACCAGATGCTTTTATCAGAAACCAGAATTAAAATATTTAGATTTGAATACATTTTCATCATTTCAGGTAGTTTAATGAGCCAGTGGAAGATGTTCCACCTGCCTGCCCGTCCCCTCTAAAACAAGGATTTAGAGGACTACTGTGCTTCCTCTGCACCCCTCTGTTTTGTCTGGTATTAATGAGCAATTAACTTTGCATACAAGGTCACGGACAATAGTATTGGTTGTCAGATTATGCTAATGCTTTTGGCTGTGGCTGCACTGAAAGAGGACAGGGAATCCCTGTGAATAGAGAGGGTTGTGGCCTTTCTCCAAGATGAGAAAATGATATGCAAACTGTACCAACAAGCGCTTTAAGAGGATTAGGACACCACTCGACATCCATACTGACAACTGCTAATAAATGAACAGCAAAAAAAGGGGAGGCAAGTGTCCCAGTCTGGACCAGAGAGAGCAATTCTGCTCCGAAACTTTCGGCGGTAAAAAAGTGGAACTTGTGTGTTACACTTCGAGCAGTTCATGTAAATGTGAAATCCGTGTTCTCATCTCAGTGGCCCGATTTGATGAGTTGTAAACGTGGGGGGTGAAGATGAGATCAAAACTGATGACAAAAGCCCGACTGAAAGAATTCAGTGTGGGGTGAAGCAGATGAGAAAAAGAGCCTGGGGTGAAACTAAGAAGTTGAACTCCCATGGCCAAGAGAGAGGGAACAGGTGCAGCCAGAGTTCATACAGAGCGCTTTGTGCACCGATATGGCTCCAGTCCATTTGGGGAAGAGGGAGGGGCCCATGTTTAATACAAAGTTAATATCGATTTAATGCTTGTCACTGCTCTTCTGAATCTTGTGGCATTGCTAATTCGCCCAGTGTTGAGCGGGGCTTTTGCGCCGCCTGCGCCAGATGCTGCAGGGACCTTCGGCGCCACCGGCGGGCCGAGGTGAAGCTGCGGCCAAAACACCCCAAGTGGGAGCCGCTGCTGAGGTGAAGCCCGGTCACAAACTGAATCCGCTGAAATAGATGTTTGGTTAACTTCACATGGCAGGAGCGAGGATTCGTTCAGCTTCACCTCAAACTCTGTGAACTGTGACATTTTAAAGCACGACGGGCTCAAATCTGAAACAGACAAATAATGTGCGCAATGGTTGCAGAAGTATTCAAAAACTTCAAGTACAGTTATGGACAAAATTGGGCATATTAGCAAGAAGTTCTCCTCAGTCTTCTTGTTCCTACAGTTGGATGTTTGAGCTTCACTGTGCAGAATGATGTATGATTTGCTGAAAGCATAAGTTTTCTGTGCTAATTGAAAATCTGATTTTAAGAGGCGGGCCTACGAGCTTGATTTGTGACATCACAAATTGTTTGGAAGCCAATCTTGGGCCTATTCAGCAAACAAGAGCCTGACCTGGAAACCTGAAACCTTCAGTGCACAAACACTGAGGTGGACTTTACAGTGAAGCAGTTAAACTTGTGAACTGAAAAATATTTGCATATTCATATATTGTGAAGTTAGTGCCATTTTAAGCCATTTTATTCTGCAAAAAACAATCCAGACACACATTAGTGTCACATTTTAATACATGTGTGGAGGGGAACTTTAAATATCAGAAGTCTGATTCTCTTATTGGCTTACTCTAATGCATTTTAATGACGTGGAACTAATTTTAACTGCTTTATGTTCTGTTGGGTAATTCAGTCTCAAATTATGCGTCATGTTTTGTAAAATATGAGCATGCAATGTAGCAAATATAGTGAAATACAAAATATTATCAAGTGGAAATTTTAATCAGGTGTGTCTGTGGCAGTCAAATTCAACTTTATTACTTTATTTACTGCCACTTTAACAACAAATCTTCATCTGTCTTAAATGTAAATACGTAATTTCCGTGAACTGCCTCATAGTTTTGCAGGGATGTCTTTTTGATATCCGAAGATTTATTTAAGTTAATTTTAACTGGAGAGCATGTGCCGCTGCATAAACCCGCTAACTCGTCCGGACGGATGTGTTAACTGAAATAAAGCGTTTCGTTAAGCAGACCCTGATGGAGCTGCATGCAGGCATGAAAGGCTGCAGGGCTGAGATGGATGGACTGGTGACCGGTGTCATACACGAGGCTGGAACCAGTCAGCACAATCTGTTCATCCCCGGTTCAGTGAAAAGACGGGGAGTTCCCTCTCCTCGGTGCGACCACGTCACCGATAAATAATGAGGGAATAATAAACAGTGAACCACCTGTCGGACCCGCGGCACAATGGGCCGGCCCATACAGAGCCTCTCATGCATGGGTAACATATTTACTCAGCCCCTTTCACTTAACGAAGCAGAAAGAGAGCCAAGACAATGGTTAAGTTCATCTCTTTGGTAAAGTGGCATCAGGAGAAAGTCTGACAATCTGATAATATTCTTGTTAACACATGCGCAAGGTGTAGCAGCGCATATGTGGAAATCCATAAATGAGTTCCGGAATATTAAAAGTGTAAATGACTGGTGATCCTGATCGAGGCTAATATCTCTATCATCAGTGATTAATACGAGTGATGCTCCCTGCAGATAAGGAGCAGGAAATCCCTGTGGGCACATTAACCTACAATAAGTGAACATAAACATAATGAGCTAAAGTACCACATTTAATATTCTAAAAGTATAATTATTAGTGCAAATGAGCAGAAACAAGTGAAGAAAAAACACGTTGTTAATAAATAATTTAGAATAATGTGCAATAAACGTACATACTGCTGGGCCTGAGGTTGGAGAAACCCACAAACGACCCCATAATGCCATGTAAACTTTAACATGCTTGAATCCCACAGTGTAATAATACTGAAGCGATGGGACTTCAGGGGGCTCTAACAGGGGGAGGGGCTGTTGTTGGTGGTAATATTTCAGAGATGTGCTTTTAATGGCTTTAATTCAGCCGCAGCCAGCTGTTTTTACTCGGCCTGGTAAAGGAGCGGGGACGTGGCAAGCTTGCAAAGCTCGTAGAAATTAGTCTCGGTCAGCCAGAGCAGCCTATGCTTCCTGCTAACCATCTGCTTACCGCTCACAAAAGGAGGATTTCGGGCAGCCGAGTAAAGGAATATGGGCTCATAAAAAAGCTTTGAAGGTCTTGTTACTTAGTGGAGGTGTAGCTGTGGTGACGGAGCGCCGTGTTAACGCCTGTTTGCGCGTCCTGCGCGCGCTCATAAAGCAGGCGCACCTCTGATGAGCGTCGACTCTCTCCAAAGGATCATTTCACGGAGGCGTTCCCTTTTAATTATCGGATTGTGGCCAGTTTATATTAGATTGATGTTGAACCACTTATCATGATTTGAGCTGATCCTGAATGATGCAAAGCTGAGCGGCGGGTTTACTTCAGCCTGGAGCGTCACTCAGTGAATAAAGCAAGCGTAATAAAAGTTTGTTAAAGGACGCAAAGCCTTTCTTCTTCCTCCTCTTCTTTATTAACCAATATAAAAACTATCATTTTCCGTCATATTGGCTGGAAAAACATAAAAATATGATCAAAACAAAGCTGCAATTATACTTCGTATTATCTGCTTCTTAATATGATGAGTGAGAGATAATTGCGCGCTGTTTTGCAGAAATATTAGTGTATTTGTGTTAAGTGAAAAAAAACAGTGTGACTTTAAAAACACATTTCTATTCTTGAAGACTTATAAATTAAAATATTGACTACTGAGGTTGTAGGCTATGATAATAAATGCATCAATAAAAAAATCAACCTTAAAGAAATAAAATAAGACAAATTACAGGTAACTAAAATTTAACATCTAATAACTATTTGTGTTTTCTCTAAATCACGCCTCTCTGTCTGCTTCTATTTCTCTTTTTAATTGGGTTTCAAACTGGCAACAATTAGGGTCTGCGGCGTATTTTCGCCTGATTGCGCTGCTTTAACGGGTTTTCAGGGGCAAAGCTGACAGAACACGACTATCAGGCTCCAAGTCGCTTTAATAAGAGTTTTATATGGGGTCTCAGTGTCCGCTCATATGAATGCGTTTTAAATCAAATCACAGATGCACTTTTATTCAGCCGGTTAAAATAGCAGAACAAAACCGTCTTTAGAAATAAAGCTTTTTTTATTCCACTGGGCTTTTTTTTTGAAGCGGAGAGAGGGAAGGAGAGAAAGGCCGAGGGGCGCCTCCTCCGCAGCTGAGGGTGACAGTTAGTTCATGGTTAACAGGATCATGAGCGCACGGCTCAGGCCGCACACTTCTCCTGTGCGCACTGAGCTGCGGCTCTGCGCACTGAATGCAGCCTGTGCGAAAAGAGTGATATTTAACACATCTGTTAAAGCGTTTTGATAGCAGAAATCCGTTTAAGACATTATTCCATGACGAGGGCCAGATTGAGTGTTGAGAATCCTATGAAACCCTAAAACTGATTTACATTTGAGATGCTGCGCAGCGTCTGCCTTAATGTAGACGGTTCAACAATAAATGCAGAGAGTAGAAATCAGTCATTCTATTAAGTTAATTTTATTTATAAAGCACAATATCACGATTTTCCCTTAAGAGGCTTTAAATCGTATAATATCTACAGTAGTAGTTTAAAGCCTACTTTTTTCTACATGTGCTTATTTTGCAGCGCTGAAAATAGAATAAAAGAATAATTTAGCATTTTTAACCAGCATATTTTTATATCCTGCATAACAGACGTCCTGAATGGAAAAGAATAATGTATAACCCTTTAATATAACCCTACTCATTAAAAGTCCCCATTTAATAATGAATCTGTAGAGATTGCGCTTTAATTAGGCCGCTTGCCTCTTGCCAAACAAAACAAATTGAAAGGAAAGTGGTCAACATGCAAAATTGATGACTGAGGCTCTTTTGTGGTGGGGACATTGTGTGTTGCTTGCTTATGAAGTCTAATGCAATCATAAATTGCGTCCTCCGGCCAATCAGCGGGCCGGGGGATGCGGCATGAAAGCGACCCATGTGGAGAACTTTGTTGAGCCCCATTGTTGAGGCTGTCAGCCCTGAGCGGAGGGCCGGGGGGGCAGGCTGCTATAAAACTCCTTTCCCCAGAGTGAGGAAACCAGAGGAGTTAGCAGCCATTCACACGACTGATTCTCTCCCAGCTACCACAAGGAGTATCTCAGATTTCACACACTTGATTTTTTTTAAAGCCGGGACCATGATGATCCCAAGCGTCATTGCGCCTCCTGCCCTCTACCCGGGGCTGTACCGGCCCGCCGCTGCTCTGCCGCTCCACCAGACCCTGCCGTCCGTCTTCCCGACCCACTCCAGCTTTCTAGTGGAGGACCTGCTGCGGATAAGCCGCCCCGCCGCCTTCACGAACCGGACTGTCCCGCCAGCGACCGCCTCCACAGCCACCGCCACCAGCACCGCGTCTTTCAGCGGCGCGCCCGCGGAGCGCGCGTTGGCCACGACCGCGATGACGCGCGAATCGTGCTCGCCGAAAACGTCAGTGCCGAGCAGCAAGGACCCAACTTTTCTCAAGTTTGGAGTGAGCGCCATCCTCGCACCTTCGCCAAAGATCGGTGAGTAGACGGACGTTTCCACCTGCGCGGCAGGTTGATTTAATCCTTAAATTTCTTTTTCTCATTCTGGGATGAATCCTAACATGTGTGCTGTTCCTCCACAGCTTCCTCACCCCCTACAATCCACAGTCTGCACTCCAAGACCTTCCCCATCCCCTGCTTTGACGGAGCCTTTCACCCCATATTCAGGACGCCTTATTTACCAGGTAGGCGCAACTTTTACGCACTCTCTGGCCTTTCCAACTCTGTCTCCACTAATTGCATTTAAATGTAAAACCCTGTCAGCCCCTGTCATAGATTTTGACCAGAAAAGAAGAAATCACTGTCTTATTAATGGGTACCGCTGGCTCTGGCCCCTGCCCGGACCCACCCACCCACCCCCTAATTAACCAATTATCCCAAATCGTCACGCTCTAAATTTGAGGCGGGGTGGCGAGTTATAGTCCCCCCTTCCTCCCATTGGGGGCGTTTTGGCATTTCCCTGGCCCCGCGTTTTCCCACAGCGCCCGGGGGGCCACCGGGCCGCTGTGGCGGGCAACAAAGCCTTCAGCACCGTGACCAATTTGGTCAGCTCCCACCGGGCGAACCACCCACACACCCCGGA
This sequence comes from Chelmon rostratus, assembly GCF_017976325.1. Lineage (NCBI taxonomy): Eukaryota > Metazoa > Chordata > Actinopteri > Chaetodontiformes > Chaetodontidae > Chelmon > Chelmon rostratus. Next base: position 25,273,072 of record NC_055658.1, on the reverse strand, counting down.
GAGTGACTTTTACCAGGGGGGCCAAAGGCGTGAACCAGTCATGCACTAATTTCCCTATTAGGCGCTATTGAGAGTTTTCAATATTCTCACAAGACCACATAGCGTGTTGTTGTTCCTGATTCTGCTGCGGCCACAGGGCAGCTGCAGTCAGGAGGACGTCCAATCGAGTCCAGTATCCAGAGAGGAAAAGTGTCCTGCGCGGTGGGATTTTGAACTAAACCGAGTTTTAAAATGTCCCAGCTGGGCAAAGTTTCTCCTGCGCGCCGCGCGGCTCATAGGATAGGTTACCACTGACCTCCGGTCCCCACTCTCTCTGTGCCCTAAACGTTCCTCTTTTCTCCAAGCGGGCCAATCAACGAGGTGAGATAAAGAATAATCTCTTAGAAAAGTCTATAAAGTCGCTAGTCCGTGCTTTCATTCAGGCGAATCATAATGGAGATGGAGTCTTTTCATGGGCTCAGCTGAAGGCCTCAACAAAACAACTCCAGCGCCCTGAATAGCTTTTCGTGTTCATTTAATGAAAATGATTTGAAGGCACGAAGAAAAAAAAATTCCCCTCCACTCCTCACTCCCCCCACCGGGCATCAGTATTCTGGTATGCAGTTGTGTTTAGTTTGAAAGTGTAAATCTCCTTTTGTTGCGATAATATATGGCCTTCGCCGCCTGTCCAGAGTCTTTTCTGCGTTAGTTCATTACTACACAATTACCGTTCACGGTTTATTAACTCCTCTATCCGCCCTCACAGGGTTCCTTAAAGGATATGCTACCTCTTTACCATACCAATGCGGTTGGGGACCGGCCAATGTGCTAATTAGTCACCTCGTGCCATTTCACTCAAAACGGAGACGTATTGCACAGCTCTAAAGGGGGAAACTTCCAATCCGAATCGCTTGAAGAGTTTGGCCTTAAAGAGAAATTATTATTTTCATTAAGGAGCCTCTCTCAGGTTTATAAAGCAGTGAGATGTTTTCCATCTCCTCTTTGGTCGGTTGCGCTTTTTTAAGGATATTTTCTTCTCTGCGAACAGATCTGTTCTGAGATGTGGCACCGAAAACAAAGCTAACAGGTCCTCATGTATCCTCTGTGTTCGTATTGCAGCATCTTCATCCGTTGTTCCCATCCCCGGGACCTTTTCGTGGCCCCTGGCCGCCAGAGGGAAACCCCGCAGAGGGATGCTGAGGAGGGCGGTGTTCTCCGATGTGCAGCGCAAAGCTTTGGAGAAAATGTTCCAGAAACAGAAATACATCAGCAAGCCCGACAGGAAGAAACTGGCCTCTAAACTGGGCCTAAAAGACTCACAGGTAAAACTTCACACGTGCCCACAGTTGCTTGAGGTGTTCAATGTGTCGTGCGTAATTTGCGCACAAAAACGCAGTTGCGCATTCCGATGCACCTGACGCAGAGCTGTTTCACTCACCGTTTTCTCCCCGACTACAGGTGAAAATCTGGTTCCAGAACCGGCGGATGAAGTGGAGGAACTCCAAGGAGCGAGAGCTGCTGTCGTCCGGCGGCTGCCGCGAGCAGACGCTACCCACCAAGGCCAACCCGAATCCAGACCTCAGTGACGTGGGCAAAAAGTCCTCAGCCGATGAAGAGGAGGACGAGGAAGAAGAGTTCGGAAGAGAGAGAGTGAGGGCGGCAGGGTCCGGCATCTCCTCTCCGTCTCTTTCCAGTAAGCACTCGGACTTCTCAGAGTCAGACGAAGAAGAAATAACAGTATCTTAATTTATTTTAAAAAGCAAATATAGAGAAAATATAACCCGCGTTTTGTTTTCCTGTGAGACAGTGACCAGACTTTTAAGAAGCTGCCGCCCTGAAACAAAACCCCACAACTGTCAATGTTCACAAAATCAAAACGTGTTGCTTCAGCAGCGCACGGCCGCTGTACAGGATCTGCTTCTGAGACACCATTTGCTGTTTTGCACAGCTTTGTTTAATTGTACAGTATTTTGTACAATTTTGTATGGAAATTTTATGCCAAGAATATTGAGTTACTTTTACCTTGAATAGAGTTGTTTATTGAAAATGTAGCTATTTCGTTAATAATTTATATGAATTTGTTTAATAAGTATGTTGTATTATGTGCTGTATATATGTTTATTTCACTTTTTGTACAAATGCCAAATAAAATTGTAAACAATTCCCAATTGTGTGCATGTGATGCATCAACACAAGAACCGTTTGCCAAAATTCAATCATAAATAATCATTAATTTTATTGAATCACAATAACTTAAGACTAGTACAGTGAAAGATTTAATTCTCCGAGCCCTGGACAGACTGGTGATGACAAACAGCACCGATCTGCTCTGATGTAAAGAGACTGTACACAAAATACTCCTTTTCAAGTACTGTTACAAATCAGCTAGAAAAAGTCATCAAAATGCTGCAAGGTAATCAACTATTTACAAAGTTATGTTACATATCAAAAAATGTACATAGCAAAGAAGGCTAAACATTCATTGAGTTTGTGAGTAATAAACTGACAGACTGGTCAAATGCTTCAACAACATCCACACCTCTCAGAGCAGGCGTTACACAAGACGAACACAATCAGTCTCTTTGTGCTTAAAAGGACCGTAGCAGGGGAGCCTCTAGAAAATGCACAGACACACACATGGACAAAGAACGTGGGCAACAAATCCGAAAAGTCTTCACAAATCTGGTTCCATGCTGTACGTCTCGGCAGTGCTGGAAACGCACGTTCAGCTTTTGGCTTCCGTTTGGAGATCAGAATGAATGTTGCATAGGATCGGTGACAGAAACACTGAAAGCGACGCGTGACCCCGGCTTTAAACGTCTGCCTGCCCTTCCCACAAGGCAGGCTGGGAGGCTTGAAACAGAAAAAGTACAATATTCTTTATTTTTTAAGCCACAGAAATGATGTCGAACCGTTTTACATAATCATTCAACCACAAGTACCTTTATCTTTAACCTCAGATTAATTATATCACTATTAACAAAGCAGCATATACACTAGTTTTCACTTAATTAGTTCAACATGTTCGTTGTTATAGTTTTGCTCATCACAAATCACATAATCAAAACAGAGCATGGCGACAGCACAGTTAAAGGATGGGGATGAGGTATAAAATCAACACGTCTTCCTAAACTTCCCTCACCCAGTCGACCAGCAAAAGGTTCTGATTTCAAGCACCAAAACACATCAAAATATTTATCTTTCTCGCTAGTGGTCCAAATATATACACCAGCTTCACAGCGCCGGGTCACACATGCATACACCTTAATCTGAAACCCAAAGTGCTGCTTCTCTTTCACAATCCCGCAGCACTGGCGTTTGATATGACGAGAGGTCGACGCCGCTCCTCGAGAGAGGCGACTCGGAGCCCTGTTAAGTTTACAGCCATTTAGACAAATAAAGAATCCGCTAATGCACATAGTCTGTTAGAAAAGAGTAAGGCATTGTTTGAATTCGGTCCAGCACCAGAGGACGTTTGTGCTACAACAGCCTGTTGGGGCCAACGTGCATGGAGATCTGGAGATCATTAAACTGTCAGAGCGAGAGCTTCGAAGCGTAGAGGCGTTCTTTGTGAAATGACACTTAGTTACAACACAGATAGAAAAGGACGTTATGTCAAACGTGGTAAACAAACAGATAAATCCAGCCATGGTGAATGTTTATTTCCCGGTTAGTGTCTGCTCCTCCTCAAAGTCTTTGTTTTTTGTGAGAACTGGTACCCTTCAGGTATTTTTTCATATATTAGATTTCATCCTCCTGGATGTTGCACTGAACAAGCGTTGGATTTTCAGGAGGTCTGGTCACAGTTGTGTGTTCGGCCAACGAATCTCAAACATCTGAACAAAGTTGAGAGATTTTCTCTCCTGACACTAGTTCTCATCCTTATTGTCCACTTAGTGTCTTGACTGTTTAACTCACATTCAGATGTAGCTGGTTATTAGGACTCTTTTAAAGGTAAAATATGCACTATTTCCACATTAAAATGTCTAAAAACAACTAGACATGTTATATATTTAGCTGAGTTGTGGACTTGCATTATCCCAAATGTTCTCAACAATGTTCAAACCCAGAGAAATCTGTCATTTCATTTGGTCGCCTGTTGATGGCGTCATATCGCCTTCACTTCCTCTAGTTGTAAAAACACCAGATGATTCGTCACTGACAGCCACTCTATTGTTTATTATTGTTTGTATTGCTCACCCGTGATGAAGCACCATTATTCATTCTCATCACCATAGTGGTTGTTTAACAATGAAGACCACAACTCCAATGATCCCACGCTACTTCACGATGTCATCAAGCTGCATCTTTTCACACTGTTTTGATTGAGAGACCCCTAGCGGCAGAAATTTCATGCTGTAATTACTTCACTTTTTTCCAACTCGTAAATTTGTCAAACATTGTCAGGAGAAATTAATGATCTCTCTGAGGAGTTTCTGGCGAGCACGCTGGCTTAACATTCACTTTGGCTCGACTTATCCTCCAGCAAACACACAGGAACGTGAGCCGTAGAGTAGGAGGAAGAGCAGACGCTGGCTGGTTGTTCGTGCATCCACCCGACCAGCAGACTGGCCCCTCAGCTGGGAACTCAGACTCCGAGGGCCTGTATCGCCATCTGCAGGCAGCTTGGGGGCACTGCAGCTGGTCCCATTCAGTTGATGAGCTGCAGCTGCGGCTCCGTGGAGGATGGAGGACTCCTGGCGGGTATTTTGATATGCTGATGGCTGGTGATGATGTCGATGATGACGCCTCAGCATCAGTGACAGGCTGTGTGCTTTTATTCTGTCTGTGTGAAGTAGATGTCAGGCTCCTGACAGAGGAGCATCGGGCCACAGCGGTGAAAAAACAAACGAACAAAAAAACAGCGCAGTGCAGTAGAAACCTTTGTCGCCCATTTTCTGAAATGCAGTTTGAACTTTTTTTTTTTCTTTTCAAACATTTGGGTTACCTGCACCCAAATTAAGGTGGCTGGATTTTTGTGGCATGAAATTATACCCTCAACAAGAGGTTCTCACAGTGAGAACAGTTCTTAGAAAAAGTTCCGCCTGAAAACGGATCCCCGCATTGAGTTTTGATGGCATCACAAGGTCGACTCCAGCGACGAGTCCAGGATGTCGTCCTGGTGGCTGTTGCTGTTCGAGTCGCTGTCGTAGCTTTGTGGGCTCGACGATGTCGCCGCCTCCTTCAGACGCATCAGCATGTTCATCTGTCGGCAGAAACAAGTGTCAGTCTGATGGATGCCTGTTCTTCCAAAGACTGTCCTCTTACTCAGTTTTACTTCACTTCATAGCTTTCAAGCTCTGTAGCAAAACCAGGAAGCTGAGGAAGTTAGTGGACATCCAACTTATCTGTCAAACTAATGTAACTTTCACATTCTGTTTCCTCTAAAATGTCTGAAAAAGGACAAACAACTGAGCTGCCTGACTGTTTAAACATTCTTCTTCATGTGTATTTTTACTCACCAGTGGGTCTGCGTCGCTGTCGCTCTGCGGTGGCTCCTTCCTGACTCCTTCTCTCGGGGCAGAGTAGCCATCGAACCCCACGTCCTCCGGGCGGAGCTGCAGCAGCGGGGGCCATTCAGCTGGAGTCGGGGTGGCTGACCACGGGTAAGTGTCAATCACCCAGGCGGCAGGGTCCTCCCACGCAGCCCTGCGGCCGTACAGCTGCAGAAAGACGCAGGATGGAGGAGTGAAACATACTGAGGATGCTCTCAGGCAGATTTAGCGTTTCGGACTTGGACATGAGCGACACGGGTGGCGTGGAGGAGCAGGTTCACTTTGCAGGTGCGGTAGTAACAAATGAACACAATATCTGATTATTTCTTAAAACCAAGCAAACAACGGATGGAGAATCGTGGCTGTGGATGAACTTCACTTTAAATTTAACACCTGCTGAGCTGCTGCACTCTTTTGATGGGACATAGTGATGTTTTCAGGTGGAGATGCAGCCTCAATTTTCCCGTTTCAGCATCACTACGTTCTCGTTTCTCGTCTACGTTGCTGAGAGACAATTCGTCTGCCTCCTGCCAAGCCCCCCTTCATTCCCACTCAGAGGTTGCTTTCTGGTAATTAGCTGCAGCCTAATTAAATCAGATGCTAATCACACGCAGATTGAGAGTACAAATTGAATCCATTTCACTTTGATGAACATGACCCCGGTTCTCCGAGAGGGCAAATCCGAACAATTCTATCATTCTCAAACTCGTTCCACTTCCACTTCATTCAGCCTGATCCCTAAAACATCCCATCCCATGTCCTATCAAGTCTCTTTATTAATACGTTTTATTGATAATCAGAATCCCAGACCTGCACCACCACCAAAACTCTAATCTGTTGTTCTTTGGCCACAGCCCAATCACTCCATTATTTTCCATGTAGAGCACATGGAAAGTTTTTGAGATATTAAGCCAGCTGTGTGAGTATGTGTGTGTGCATTTGTGTGTGTGTGTTACCTGTAGTCCCTCTCGGACGGCCTCCAGCATGTAGGGGATGATGGAGTAGTTCCAGAGGTCAGTGAACCAAACCCTGGACCCCTCCACGTCCATGGGGCAGGACAAGAAGAGTCGAGGTCCTGCACACCGCAGAGCAGACTGGTAAGACACTGATTGTTTCTGCACATTCACACTTTCTTCAATCGTGGGACGCTCTCTTACCGATGGTGACGTCGGACGAGCTGTGTGTCTCCAGGAAGCGGTTGAGGTGGTGCCACACCCGCGGGATCCAGTCGATGATCTTCACCAGCTCCATGTTGCGCGTTCGGCTGCCGATCTCCATCTCGATCAGCTTCCTCCTCAGGTAGCGACCCAGGAAGCCTTTCACCGGCTCCATGTGGTTGGCGCACAGCACCCACCTGGTCAGGGAACACACGGGTTTGAGATTCACCTTGTAAATCCTTCAACACCTCAGACCTCCAGCTGCCAGTGGTAGGTGAAGGATAGGAGCAGCGACTTACCTGAAATTGTGGTGAAGCTGCAGGTTGGGGGCGGATGACGTGGCTTGGCTCATAGTGCCGATAATGTAGGGGCTGAAAGAGAAAATCAGTACATGAAGTCATAACATACTAACATCGCAAGTCTCCATATCGTGAGGTTAGAGTCAGTCTCCAGGAAATGAATGGAAGTCTACGTAATGTAAAGTGATGGAAACATGATTGTGTGTGTGTGTGTGTGTGTGTGTGTGTGTGTGTGTGTGAACTGACCAGTGCTGGTAGTTGCAGTTGAAGACGCCGTTGAAGATCTCTCCCAGGGAGCTGACGTGATGCAGGTTGTCCAGGATGACCACCAGAGGACCATCTGCCCCCGGGACGCCGCTGCACTGCTCAGCCAAACCTGACAGGTACTGACGCAGCTCCTACAGACACAGAGAGCATGTCAAATCATGGTACATCTGTTTTTCTTTATACAGGATTTCTACTCGAATCATTTCTGACCTACATATGTCTGAATGGTTAGATGACTCGAGGTCAGCCTTTAGCTCTTGATGATGTCCCGATGTGTTGAATGAATAAGAGGCAGCTACTGTTCAGGTGCGGGTCGTCCACTTATCAGAGGGTTGGTGGTTAAAGTTAAAGTGTTCTTAGGCAAAATATTGAACTGCAAATTGCTGCACCATCGGTGTGTCTGTGTGTGTGAATGGGTGAGCGTAGAAATATCACAGGGGCCCATGGATAGAAAGTGCCGCATCACTCCTGACGAGCAGGTGGGCACCTTGCATGACAGCCTCTGGCCCCAGTGTGTGAATAGGTGAATGTGGCATGTGTTGTAAAGCACACTGAGTGGTTGGTAGACTGAGAAGATGCTATATAAATGCTGTTTACCATTTAAATCAACCACTGGTGCCCTAATTTTGCTGCACAGTACTGATGCTATTTTTCATATGTTTTTTGTTTGTTTATTAATTGAACATAGTAATTTACTTTACAGCCTTTAACGTAATAAACAGTGGGTTAACATCTACTAAAAATCTGACGGATGCAATACAGAGTTTGCACGTGTGTTATTCACCTTGCTGGACTTGTGGTCCACGTTGAAAGTGACGACAGCATGCGGGGTCAGAGGTCGGCCCTCCAGCAGCAGCAGGTGTCGAGACAGCTGATTGGCCAGGTAGGTCTTTCCTGTGCCGCTGGGGCCCGACAGGATGACGCGCCTGTGCTCCTTCAGCAGGGAGACGTAGCGCTGCAGCATCGGCTTCGGGATCAGAGTGTCGAACACCAGCGAGTCCACGTTCTCACTGCTCACACCTGGACACACACGTCCGGATATTTATGTCAACTGAGACGACTGGTTTGTGGAGGACAGATGATGAGTCTCTGGAAATGTCTTAAACCATTATCAAAAACAGACAGTCGGCCTCAGGATTTCCAAAGATCTAAGTATTCTACTGTTGAGATTTTCTCTTCCTGCACATGACTGAAAAGGATGGCTATAAGGCATAAATTTAAGTGTTTTCCAGCCTACCAGACTTCCTGCATCTATTTTGGATTTTTACATTAATGCTGTCTGTTTGGAAGTTTTTCTCTCTTTCTCTCATCATTTGCAGTGTTGGTACCTTTGAGCTGGATGTTGATGGTGTTGCTGTCTCCCACCAGGTAGCCGCAGGGCAGCAGCTCCGGCGTGCGAGCGGCGCTGGGGCTGCTGGGCCGGTGGATTTCTCCGATGTTGTATCCCTGCACGCTGTCCGAGCTCAGGCCCAGCTGGCTCATCGGGTCCACATGGGTGATGTACTCCTGTCAGACACAAAACTCTGCATTTAAAAGATGTTTTTGTACAGCGATGCCAGATATAATGCTTTTGCAATGTTTTGCAAGTGTTTTTGCTGAACAGAAGCTGTTCCTTTAGTTGTACAAACAGTTGTCTGTGTGCATTTTGTAACATAGCAGAGTGCCAAGACTCAAACATTTTCAACATCCTTAATCCTTTGAGACCTTTCAAAACTGACACCGAGGTGTTTCTGACATGGCCTTCTTAACTGTTTCACAGTTATCCCTGTTTATATTTACCTTGAAAAGGCGTCGGACCACTCCATCCAGGACGTCCCACTTGGTTTTACCACTAACACCGATGCAGCCAATCAGGAAGTGGCGAGGCCGGCACTCCTGCGAAGGAAAAACACGGCTGGTTAATAATAATCTGCACCAGCGAAAAGGCAGTTTGAGTTGTATTCTTATAAAAGGTCTCACCTCTCCCCACTTGCTGTCCTCGTCCAGGCTTACGACCATCTTCACGTGTCGACCCTCCTTCCTCATCCCTCCCTCTCCGCCGGTGTCGTCCAGCAGCATGTCTGACATCATCATCAAAATCAGACACACTCAGAAAGCACCATCTGTTTACTAGTGGAAATTATTCCCTCTCTGTCCCCACTGGGACTAAACCAGTAAAACATTTCTAAAGAACATTTAAGCAAAAAATAATTTTATGCTGCATGTTCAACTGTTGTAGCTCCCATGTCATCAGCTCTGTCTTACCCAGGCTGGTGGACTCGCTGGTGGTGAGGTTGAGGCTGTGCTGGGAGAGCCCCGGTCCGGTTCCCTGGGCCTGGTTGTGTGTGTGAGGGGGAGGAGAGGACGAGATGGAGGCCTGGGAGCCCGTCCTGCTGCCCTGATTCTCCACCTTCAGACGGTCATTCTCCGCCTTCAGCTTCTCGATCTCCAGCTGCAGACACACACACAAAGTTAGACAACAAAGAAACAGCTATATAATTTATTTTAATTCACTGAAATTTTGTTTGCTGTTTAAAATTTGATTTAATTATAGCGCCCCCCTCAGGCCAACTAATGTGTTTGTATTTAAATGCCTGTTGAGTACAAAAATGTCTCCTTTCAAATCTCTGCAAAGTTCTCTTTGTGCCTCCTTGTCTCCTCCCTCCTCCTGGCTGTGGATCTATGAGCGAGGATGCAGAGGCGTGTGTGTGTTTGTGTGTGTGCAGACCTGCATGCGGTTCATGGCCTCCCGGAGCTGGTCCAGCTGATGTGCGGAGCTGAGAGCCTCCAGGCGGATATCTGTCAGTTTCATCTCCTTTTCCCTGAGCTCGCTGCGCAGCTGCATCACCGTCTCCGCCTCGCTGTCCAAACACTCAGATAATCTGCACGCACGCACACACACACACACACACAAGCAGGACAACACAGTCAAGCTGAGTTTGACAGTTTCAAATACAGACTTAATTTGGATGTGTCTCTAGAGGAAAAGTTGTATTTCTAACAGATGATGCTCTACATACAGCGAGTTGGAGTGTGTGTTCCTGAGCATGTGGCCGGAGGCGCCGGTGCCGTTGTGGGGCAGTTTGGGGGAGGACGGCAGCGATGAGTCCGTCATCTCCTCGATGTCCGAGTGAGAAGAGGCCGACTTGGGGGATTTCTTTTTGCTGAACGCTTGTTTGAAGGAGCTTCGCAGCTGCAGGCAGGAAACAGATAAAGACAAAGCAAGATGGTGAGAAGGTGAGAGACACCCCCAGAAACACACGGCTGAGGAGGAGGAGTAAGTGGAAGAGGAGGAGGAGGAGGAGTGTGCCAGGGTAAGTGGAGGAAAACAGCTGTTAAAAAGTGCAAGTGAGTCAGAGGGAGAAAGGAAATTATGGGTAGACTCTTATAACTTGAGCTCAGCTCTAAACACAAACCCAGAGTGTGTGTGATGTGTGTTTTTTTAGAGAACGGTAAAGTCTATAGCAACTGATTTATATTCGACTTATGGTTTTTATTTATTTTTCCAAAAAATTGGATGTTGGTGCCTTCCTGAATGTATTAAAGAAGAAAAGTTACAGTGAGCAGGTGCTGAGAGTCCTTTGTGAAACATTCACACCGAGAATTAGATATTATATCATCTGCACTGCACTACTTTCATTTTCTGAAAGCACGATATTTTTTTGGTGAGTTTTTGGTGAAAAACTGAAATCCCAAACATGATGAGCCGTATTTAAACTACATGTATACATTCAGGGTAAGACACATGTCAACATGTTTGATTTCCTCATATTATTTTAGCCAGAGTTTGTGTTTAAAGGAGAAATCCACTGTGAAAACTTAACACAAGTTTGTGATGTTCAACTCATTCTGTTATTTTCAGAACTGTCAATCACTTATTCACCTTCCCCTGATCGTCTGCTTCTTCCTCAGTTAGTGATTCACTACAAGCTCTAACAATTTCCTAAGAAATGGCCTCTGTGCTGAATGTAGGAGGACAGAGTCATTGAGATAACACTCTTCACTCTGTTTTCCTCTCATGTGGGGGAAGAAACTGGTTCCTGTGCGTCTTCTACCATCTTTTGTTCTCTGCAGGATTTTTAAAATCAGTGCTTAACACCGATTTTAAAAAGAAGTATCTCTGATTTTGGCAGCAAATCCAGACATATTTTGGAGTTTTGTCTTCAAACGTCTTTGCTCAACATTAACTCATGTCAATTATATGAAAACCCAACACAGAACGTCACCCGAGACACTAAACCTCTTTTTCTGACAGCGTTGAAGTATTTTCAGGTGGATTTTTCCTTTCAAGAGCCGGCTCAAGTGTCATAAGAGCAGATGTCAGGCACTATGGTGGCAGCAGAGGGCGAGGGGGCAGGAGGTAAAGGACAGAGGTTAGTAACCTAGAAAAAGTGCAGGGTTAGACAGCTTTGTTTCTTCATTTCACACAGCATACCACTCTTACCTCATAGACCTGCCACATGAAGCGAAGCAAAGGAAGACAGAGAGACAAAACAGCACATGTTCATATGGGTTTGGGTGTGTTAATGAGTTATGGAGGGACAGATTAAACGAGAGGCCCCTACAGGACTAACACTGGCAGCTGCAAGCTAATGCTACATCACAACCACTGTGAAACAGGGGTGTTTCATGATCCATTATATACCCTCTAACACACACAGCCCATATACACTCCACATCTCACACACACTGCATGAGCACCTGCATGGAGGAGCCTCCTGTGGGGTCTCATCTACACAAACTGACAGCTGGAAGCACATCCACACGCACACACGGGAGGGCTGTTTATTATCACTGTGGCCTAAAGCAGGAAACTCTGCACGAGCTCACGTCTTTCAACAGCTACCACAAAGCACCACCCTGCTCCGCCTAAAATTCAACATCAGGATCAAATGCCGACAACACATCGCTTCAGCCTACGTGACAACGGAGAGGAGAAAAAGTTGCGTACGTCATCGTCTTTGACTTGTCCTCCGGTGCACAAAAACGTCTTTTAACAACAAAAAGGAAAAGTTGTGAGTGAAAGTATGAAGATGTTTTGTTGTATGATTGAAAAACAACTAATGAGGACTAGACGCCAGCTAGAAAGCATTGATTTGGTGATTTTCAGGTCAAGAGAGAACAAATACAACCACATTTAGCCCAGTTTTAAATTAAATATCTGCTGTTTTTTACCTTCAAACCACCAATCAATCAATATCTGGTATTCAATAGCACTGAGTCTAAGAAAATCCTACGTGTATTCACCTTTTCCCCTGTGAAAGATGCCTGAAGGGGAGAAACCCAAACATGTGACACCAATACACATGAAAATGCACAAAGAGACAAAGACAACAAACCACTATGAGTCTGTAGCTCATTGCACGCTGAAGTCAGCATCTTACCCAGTTCTTCTTGTTCTTCTTCTTGTTTTTGGCGTCGGCGTCCATGTTGGAGCCCACACTGGAGTGGCTGGTTGCGCTGGTGATGCTGCTGACGCTGTCAGAGGAGTGCTGCCTCCTGATGCGCAGGTCTGGCTGCTGATTCTGCTGCTGCTGACTGCCGTTACTGCCGGCTGAGGAGAGAGTGTGTCATCCATTAGTCTGAAATATGTTGTTGCGGTGATAGCAACCAGTCATTATTGACAGTTGTCTGCAGAAATTCAGATTGGAGTGAAATGTTTGGAATTTGCCCCTGTTATCAAGTAGGTGGAGTGTATTATCTTCCTTTAATGTGCTGAGAACCACAAACGCGTTTACAAGTTTTAGCTTTAGTTACTAAGCTACAGTTTCAGAGGTTTTTCCTTCCTGAGAAGAACAACACACCGTGATACATGCCTTTCCCTTTAAATATCGCTGCATCGCGTAGTGTTTGCAGTGTGTCTGTACCTGTCCTGTCCCCTTTAGGCGTGAGTTCAGGTGTGTTGATGACTCCGTTGATTGCAGCCTGAGCAACGGCGTTCTGCTTCTTCAGCAGCTCGATGGTCTTCCTCAACTCATTCAGCTCGGAGTCCTGCACAGAGACAATGACGAGAGGTTCAAACCAACAAATCAACTGCAGCAGCTGTAAACGTGTACTTTGATTAGCACCGTCTGTTATAAACCAAGAGGAGCTGTGTTCACCTTCTGCTCTGCCGTCAAGGTGAGACTCTTCAGTCTAATGGTCATGTTGCCCAGACTCTGTTCAAACGCTGCCACCAGGTGAGCCTGCAGGAGATGCATGTTGCACAACTGTTAGAAAAAACGACTGAAAAAGCTGAATGAGGAATTCAGTAGAGCTCAGATCTGTTTGTTATTCATCTTCCTGGATTTACCTGCTAATAAAATACCACATGCATCCAACACCATAACTTCTTCACTATATGTTAGAATTAGAAAGCAGAATACAAAGCAGCGCATATGATCCAGTCTCAGAACCTAAAGATCTGTCCACCAACACTTCAGCCACATTTCACCTGTAATATCAGACATCTGGCTTAACAAACACCAACATGAGTGAAGTCAGAAGCTCCTTCCAACAAAGATAAAAAACATTTTCTCAGACACCTCCTCTAAAGGTGAATCCATACTGAGTGGAATCAAGCCTGGATCAAATGTCAGTAGTTTCCCCCACTGGCTGCTGCACCTGGACAGGGAGCCAGAGCCCCGTGCTGCTCGCTGCAGGGTGACAGCAGCTGGACGCAGTGGAAAAGGCGCTAAAGTTAGCTAAAGGTGCTAACTGCACAGCGCTAACAGGACTTCTAACAACAGAATGAATGTGGACAGATTTAAGACTGAGAGGGAGTGAAGACGAGCTGAAGAGCCCAAACAGCCTGCTGCCTTTGAACAACTGGCTCTGAAAAAATATGGGAGCTGTCGACACAACTGCTTCAACCTTGGGGCCAAAACCCAAACATGACATCAGTCATGTAATCTTCATACTAAAATGAGAACAGAACCAAATCCAAATAATCCTGCAAAATAAGAACTCCCTGTGATAAATGATTATCCCCTGTAGGTCAGCTCTGGACATGTTCCCACACTACAAACATAGCACTGAAGCCAGACCGTTACCTCATCTTTACCAAAAACAGTCCTTGGAGCTGGAGCCATTCATTCATGCTGAGGCCCAACACACAAATCTTCAAAAACCTCTTTGGACTACAGTTTGGGCGATTTTTATGTTCTGCCGTTCTGGCTCATAGCGAGTGAAACAGGCAGATTTCAAAGGAACATGTAGACATAGACCACAAGCATCACACGTAAAAAAAATAATGTAAAAATAAAAGGATTAAAATTATAAATGCATACATTTACATCAAATAAGCCCTCTAAAAGACTCGAACGTTACACTGCTGATTTAGCTTGTTTAAACACACCAGTTAAACAAGCGGCATCCATCACCACACTGCATCAGGCTTCAGACTTCCCAGATATAAATGATCTGCACATGCCTGCAGGAAGTGTGTGTGAGAGCTGAGCCACACGTTGACTGATGTGTGATTCAAGTTGTGACTTCTTGAGCAGAAGATGTTCTTAGATTCTCGGCCTCGAGGGCTTCAAGGTGTGTGCGGATCATTCATCATCCGTCTGCGGCGTGTAATCAAATATTTGAACAAAGCCCCTCCCTCACCCTGCATCCCGCCTCATGACCCCCCACTGCCACCTCCCCTGTTTTCTGCCTGTGTTGATCTTTCAACAGTGGCACCACGCCTTCTTGTATCCAGGCGTCATTAGCTGTAAATCTTCAGTCCACATCTGGGACAGTCCCTCAGCTGTGTGCTGAGACTTGACTCTCTGCTGTAATCTAACACCTTTGCCTTCCTTCCACATCTCTAATCCACAGAGGAACAACCAGTGTGCACCGACTCAGGCGGCAGATTACAAGCGGAGCGTGGCCAAACTTGTGCAATGCAGATGGCAGCGGGGCAGAGAGGATCGTGTCTGGAGACGCTTCGAGAGATTTTCCGATGGTTCTGCACGATGTAAAATTACACCTTCCCGGAGGAAAGTGCTCAGCGGGAGCTATCTGCTCAGTTGTGATGAATATCACGAAATGTACTTGCATGTTTGGAAAATGTTTGCATGCTTGAGAGAAACAGCTTTTTTAAGTTGAGTCTGTCTTTTGGCAAAACAACATATATTTTAGCCTGCTAGTCATGGCATATTGATTACATGTGTTCACTTAAATGAATGAAATAGTAACATTGTTATTATTCAGTTACATATTATGTTAATATTGAATTCAAATTTACAATTTCCACTTACAACAGCTAATAGTTACATACATTATAGTTGGAATATGCACTTTTATATATAGTACCACTGTTTTAGTGTTTTTTTTTCTTATCTTTTGGCATTTTGAATACCAGCACCAAACTCTAGGAATGGCAGTGTCACTCTGTCTGTCCATCACTGTTTTTCCTGACTGAATAAAAGTATTTAATGGATTGGCACAAAATCTTGCACAAACATTCATAGTCTGCAAGGGGTGAAGCCTGCTGACTTTTCCTCTAGTGCCACCATGAGATGGATATTTTTGTTTTTCAGTGAAATATCTCAATAACTACTTGATCGAATGCCATGAAAATGAGTAGATACATTCTGAATGTAAGAACGATATCTTAACTTCTCATCTAGTGCTTATGGTCCATATATTACATACTTGGTATGTAATATATGTCTCAATAATACAGTTATACAAATGATTCATGATTCAAAAACTAATTTTTGAGCAAAGTTGTAAAATCTCTGCCAAAATTGTTTTTTGAATGAGCATTTGTAGTGTGATAAAACACTGGATTGAGACAGTGTGCTATCAAGACATTCAGGAGTGTGTGTGTGTGTGTGTATGTGTGTCTGTTTGCATGCTTGCTCTTACATTGGCACTCAGCTGTGTCGTCAGGGCGGAAACCTTCTCCTGGGAGGCGTCCAGCTCCCTGCGCAGCTTGCGGATCTGAGGACGTATAAGAGCACGACATCAAAAAGCACCGAGACAAAAAGCGTCCATACCTGCTCCACAAAAGCATGCAAACACATACATACATACGCATCGAGACACATAATGAAAAACAAAAACAAACAAAAAAAAAAAAAACTGAGGGAGGCTCCTAGATTGGTGCTCTGATAGATTCAGGTAAAAAGATGAAACACAGTGGATGCATAAAAGGGCACATACAGGTGCACACAGGTGTGCAGAGAGGAACAAGAGCCTGTTACTGGGTCAACCACAATACAGTTACATGTGTAACTAGACACAACTGTGAAAACGCCCCCATGTTCCAACAAGTCCAGCCACTGCACATAGAAAATTAAAGAGCAGAGAAAACACAGGAAAGAAGTGCTGTGGGCGGGCTGAAGCTTACCTCCGACTGAGACTTCTCCTCATTCTGTAAAAACAAACATCAGAAGGAGAGAAAACCATTAGAGGATGTACTGAGTGAATTCTGACTTGAAAAAGAAGAGCAGTTGCCGGAGGTCAGACCATGCACATGTCCTGACTCCTGTTTGATTTATTAGCTCCACAGAGCCCGGCGCTATAAACTGTGGCGGAGATTGTCTGGTGTAATATGTCTGGAAAGCAGAGATATCCTCCTGAAGGCATTTCACTGAGATATCTGTGTGTGTGTGTGAGTCCCATTGTCTCCATAGACTGCACACAGAACAATAGTAAGAAAAGACAGGTTGGAAAATACATGCAGAGTGAGACCAGGCAAAACAAACGCTCGCACGAACACAACACACCCTGCCGTTGCTGCTGCTGTTCACCAAAACAGTGAAACGTGCAACACCCACATTTACATGTAAACAGGCTGCACGCAAACTGCATCTGGAAATGTCTTCCTTAACCTGGTTTTGCAGCTGGTTTGTAGTGAGCGGTCAGTCGACAGTGAAATTTAGAGACCTAAGCTTGGCTCATTTGTAGCTAAAATTTTACAAGTTTAAAGCTTTAAATGTGTAAAATTTCTTACTTTGGTGCCATCCAGTGGTAGCATCAAAAACAACATTATTTTTGGCTCGGTTTTTTCCATAATCTTCCACATTCGCCAAGAGGTTGTTCTTGGCCCTACTTGTTTCTTTTAATATCTCAAAAAGCTGCAAAAGGATTTCAACCAAACTTGGAGGAATATTAGATCATGGGACAAAGAAGAAGTGTTGAGATTTTGGTGCACATCCAGAATTTTTTAAAATTGTGCGGCCATTTTTTGAACATTTTCACTATGAACTTCTGCACTTACCTCTGAATTAACAAATATTCTTCATTTATCCCATGATATATACATTCCAATGCAGATTAAAAGCTTCTTGTAATTTCTAACATCAAAATAAACATTAAGGATTGTGCAGCCTTGCTGGAAGTATGTGCATTTTTCAAATCCCCAGTCTTTCAGGATTTTCAAGAGGCAGAACACAGCGATTGTGTTGTGACAGACACAACGAAGCAGAAGAGCCGATAATAAATGATTTTTCATGCGGTTCCACCTACTAACCACTAAGCACTTGAACAGGTTTCAACAGCTTAATGTGTCTGTGCATGTACAGCGGTGTGTAAGCACATGTGCTCTGTGGCCTTTACAAAGTGGCATCTGTCCACACATGGTCTACACACTCAGCCAGAGCTGTCAATCACACACGCATGACCAGTTGATCCTACGTACACAAACAGTGCAGCCTGTCTGTCTTGGAAAGGCAGACAAAACACAGAGATCTCACTCTGATGCCAAATCCTGGACCAGCACTTCACAAACAAAAACGATCCCATGAGCTACACATCGCTGCAGCACAGCAAAGTGCTCACATGGTAAAAAGACTAAAAATAAATTTAGAATCTAAGGAACACTAAAGTTGAAAAAATGCACTGGCTTTCATGTTGCTGGTGTGGAATTTCCAAACATTATATTAGTTTTTCATATATCAGTCAGACAAGTCAGCTTTATGCTAATTTACCAATAAACAGAGAGAGAAACGATATCTGCTATTATCTGTTCTGTGTAATTATATGTTTGGCTTACAGCTGTGTTTAACTCCAAAAGAGGGCAAAAAAGCAGAATGAAGCACTGCTGCACTCTACAGACCTCCTCATCCCTACCGTTTGTTGCCAGGACGTGATGGTGCCCGTCAGGGATAAAGTCGCCATCATTTTGCCTCCACTTTCATCCCCCCTCTGACTTCAAACCTGTGACTCTCAGGTTCAAACCGCCAGCCAGTGCCGAGCTGGGATCCAATGTCTGAGAGTTTCTCTGCAACACCTGCCCAGGTGAGTAAACCCGCCCACAGAGGGAGGAGGAGCTACGCTGTGAGGACTAGGCTCTGATTGGCTACTGTGTACACATGTGGGCTGTGCCATGTTTGCCTGTGTGGCTACAGCCAGACCTTTTTCTCCCGGGTTGTTAACTGGATGGATTAGAGGGTAACTGTGTCACAGAGGATTTGCCAACTCAAATACTCAATATTTCAGAAATCCACAGGCAAATGCAGAGACTGGTTGCTCTGGTTTCTACGTGGATTGTGGAGCTGCCTGACCTGAAGAACACTTGCTGCTTTGCCAAGATTTTCTAAAGTAAGATGCTGTCTTGATGCCAGAACAGCAAAGGGTGCTTAAAACACAACACTTTTCTCATTTTGCAATAATTATAAGGAGCTGCTTTTTCTTTTTTTCTCTCAGGGTCGACAAACACAGCTGATATTGATGCTTCACTAAATGTGTGAAATATAATGTGTTACGTTTAATGTTATACATTAAATCAGAGCCAGACATACACATATCTTTAATTTGATTGGGTTTTTTTTAGCAAGTTTTGCCCTTATTATGCAAAAGATCCTGGTCAGAAGTGAACTTTGGACGTTACATAATAATAATAAACTTTATTTAAAAAGCAGAATTTATGCATAAAATGCAACACAAAGTGCTTAACATAAAAGCAAATAATAATCCATATGTAATAAAAACAATAACAAGGAAAATAAAATAAAATAAAGCTGAATTAAAGAATATGTTTTTTACTCTATGTACTCTAATCACTGATCCACCAGGAAGCACATTTAATTTGGTTAATTTACAATATTATTATTTTTGTTTTATTTTAAAGGCAGTCCTTTATTATTTTCATACTATTTTATATATAATCTACACAAACACATAGTTCATTTGTTCTTTTCTTTTTCTCCTTTTTGTTTTTGCTGTCTGTAACAACTAAATTTCCCCGGTGTGGGATCAATAAAGTTTTATCTTATCTTAATAAAGGGTTGTGACCGTGTCAGTGCTCCCTCGTGGACAAACTATTTAATGGCAAAACAAAATGTGCCAAAAAAACAAACCAAAGCATTGCTGCTATACTGTATCAGTACTGACTGTATCTCCCACACAGGATGAAAGAGAATTCACACAATATCCAGCTCTAATGAACTCTTGATGTTTTGTGTACTTACTGTGGAGTAAATGGAAGATGTGCTGGAGACCAGAGACAGAGATGATCCATGAACTACAGAGACAAACACAAGTGAAAGTGGGGATTAGAAAGTGTAACTATACACATAACAGACCCCACACAGAGTCCCCATACATACAAACCACCCACCCTGCACCAGCCCTGCCCACCCATCACCTTTTCTCCCGGTGTTCCCACTTCCCCCAGCCCGCCCTGACCCCACAGCCCACCTCCTCCTGCACACAACCATCGTAGCTCTGCGGTCATAAAGCTAAAACTCCTACACGTTACAGTCGGGCTGTGGCGCAACTAATGACAGCCTGAGCATTACCCCGCTAATGACTCAGCCGCTAATCACACATCAGAGGCCGGGACACAACGCCAGCACTGTTTCCTGCCTGAGAGCAGATCAGAAAGGATCAGCAGCATGATGTCATCAACCACACAGCGAGGCCGGGCTGATCCCGGCAGATTCATTCATTCACCTCGCAGGGAACAGACATGAGTTTACTGAGGACTCACTTTTATCTGAGCTGGGTCTAGACGGCGAGGTGTGCGGGGAGCCACATGAAAAGGAGAATATTCATTCAGACTCGCTGCTGTCTGGTTTAGATCTCCTCGACCAGTTTGTGCAGGTCACATGTGAAAAGATCTTTCAGCTGTTCTCCTTCTCACTGCAAAAAATCCTGAACTGACTAGACCTGCGACAGTAACTTCATTGATCGATTAGCTGACTGACAGAAAATACATTGGAAACTATTTGGACAATTGATTAACTTCTTTTTATTTTTTTAACATTAAATTTTGCTGCTTGATGATGATGTTTTTTGAGACATTTTCTCTCTGAGTTGTTCTGGTTTCTGGCTCTTCAGCAGTACATCTTATTCCTTCTTTAACATCAGCTGTCTGTAACATTAAGTGCATTTTAACACAGTAAGACAATTGCACAACATTGATTTGAGGCTTCTTCCTGTTTATATAATAAGATTGCTTGTAGATGTTTTTTCATATACTGTTCGAGAATATAACACACGCCACTGCACTATTCCTAATGACTTTAACTATACTGACTGTGCACAAAAAGTGAGCAAAAGGTTGTGGTAACTTCTGAACGTAATCCTGGTTCATAGGTTTTGACCATCTACAAGAGAAAAGTGTACAAGCTGTCTGTGCAGATGTAAGAAGGCGAGCATACCTAAAGGTGTGTGGGAAGGTTTGGGGGGAGGGGATAAAGCGACAGTGTGTCATGGTGTTGCTCCCACACAGGACAAAGTGTTGGGTGGATGATGTGACTTTTGTCCTGTCAATCTAACAACGGTCGGGTAACTCTACACCTCAGCAACACATGCATGTACACACCATGTCCTCGCAGAGCGACACACTGCCATCCAACACACACACAAAGTGAGAGAAAGTTATGTTGGAGGATTCTTGTGTGTCATCAAGTCTCTCTCACGCCTCTCACTGTGATCCCCGTAATTATCTCCTCCTCTGAAAGGGACGGCAGACTCTCATGGAGCAAAAGAGTGAGACAGACATGCTACTGTGGACGCAATAATAATAAGTTTGTGTTTGTGTTATTGCGCATGTGCACATTAGATGTGTGTACCTGCACGTTTGCATGATAGCTCCGTACCAGGACAAGCTCGACAGGCATTTGCTTTAGACAAAATGTTCGTGTAGGTTGTGCAATAATAGATGATTGATAGCTGTCTCCTCCTCTTAGACGACACAATGAAGCTTCATGTGCATGATCAGACAAACACGCTGCTCAGTGGGCTGTAACTGGAAAAACAAATCATTTTCCAAGCAGTTGCAAAATCGTGCGTCACCTTAGCCGACTGGTGAAGTGGTTCAGGAGTTTGAAGAGGCAGTGAATCACGTGATTATCTGAAAACTTATTGCATAATTTAAAGAGTTTAGATGATTTGACTCTTTTGTAGTGTGTTTCTGTAGCTTGTATTTGCTCGTTCTGATAATGTGGACATACTGACACCGAAGGATTTCAATGGCTATGAATGACCTCTTTATAGACTTACTACTGACTGACCTGTGAGGTCAGTAATTTGAACCTGTCCTATACAATATATGCTCAAATAAAAACAGGCTTTTACCCCGAAGAAGAAGAAGTTGCACCAAACTGTGATGCATAGAATCTGTTGCACAGGCTGAACTGATTCTCTGGTAGGATTCTTAAAGAAGACACACACACACACAAACACAAACACACACAATGTCACAGACACAATGCAGCAACAATGTCTTGTGGCGGCATTGCATTGTGGTTACTTGTTTCATACTCATACTGCAGTTTACAGCTGCTTCTTCACATTATGTAAGTGTTTGAGACTGGATTTTACTTTGAAAGGAACCATCTTCAACACCGTACTGCATCTACTTCACTCCCAGTTTGTCCCTCTGAATCAAATGTTTCTATGGCCCTGAGGATTTAGGTGACTCCAGCGGAGCAACCTCGTCTGAGCGGGGAGTCTGCCTGCTGGTGGGAAAAGCACGGCTGGGTACTTTTCCCAATAAACAAGCTTACGAAAAAACAAAGCCGCTCCAAAGCTGATTATGGATTTCTAAGGGGATAGAGGGCTTTTCTGAGAGGAGCGGGTGTAATCCGTCCTAATGTTCTCTAAACAAACGGAATAATAATTCTTTTGGCACGGGGATGTGGAATAAGGTAGGAGAGGCTTCAGAGTCATAGAGAGACGGAGGCATGCAGGTCTTGGAAATGGATTACAGCTCGTTACAGACTTTGCTAAAGAAAACATGGCCAGGACTCACACAGAGTCAGTGAAAATACGGTTGTCTTTGTCCATTCATCTCTCGTCTCCTCTTACCTTCCTCGAAGCCGTCCCTGAAGGAGCCCGATCTGCTCATGGTGCGAGTCTTCTCGTCAAGCGACATGCATGAGTTCCTCAGTCGGTTGTCGCCACAAGGGTCAAACGGGACATCCTGATTGGTCAGGCTGTTGTTGCGCATACCGGCGAGGTTGATCTGAGCTGCTGAGGTCGGACTGGATGCTGTGAAAACGATACATGAAATGATAGTCAAGACTGGATTTTTCTTTCAATTTTATTTTTTTAATTTATTGTTTAGTCTATAAAATGTTAAATATCTGTGAAAAATGGCCATTAGCATTTCCAAGTCCAATGACCAAGTAATGGAAAATTCTTTCACTTGAAAACTGCTCTCTCCTCCTACTATTTGACAACAACATTGTGTTTAACTGGATGAGTTTCAAAGACTTGAGTTCATCTAAGCAAACAGAGAACAACTGAACAGTTTAATGATTAATGTTAAATACACGCTCAGTGCTGGTTGTGCTGGTGCGTGTGGCGTACCGAGCTGTCCGAAGTTGAAGCGCGTGCCGGAGGGGGAGGTGAGGCTGGAGCCGGGGGAGAATGGGGAGTTACTGGCTGAGTCCTGCAGCCCGCTGGTGGAGTGGGAACGCAGCCAATCACGGGCCTCCTCGTGGCCTCGCAGCTGTGGCGATGGACCATACCTACAGGAAGTCGAAGAAAAGGTTAAAGTGGAAGCTAGGACACGAAACAGAACAGTGTGGAGTCCGTTACAGGACAAGTTGATTGAGATTTTTCTGACTTTTTAAAAATCAGTGAGGTGTTTTGTTTTTTTTTCTCTTAATGAGCCAGATTAGAAGCTGGGATCGCACATTGGATGAATCAGACACTGAAACGAGGAATTACAACAGTGTACACAGATTGATTCTCAGCTGTGAGCAACAGAAACTGGTGGAAAAAAAGCAGAAAAAGAAGCCAAAGAAAATTTGCCCCCCCCCCAAATCAAGGCTGCAACAGCATAATACGGTGATTGCTCCGCACGACGACAAAGTGACATGCCTCTCCACGGAAGCACAACACAGCAACACATGTGCCAAGCGCCAAACGAAAAAGCATTTTTAAAAGCGTGCGCACAAGCCTCGAGGAGTGAATGCAGACGCAGAAAAAAAGAAAGACAGAAGACAATTTGGTGAACCAGTGTGCAGAAAGCGCCACATGTCCAGCAGGAAGTGAAGTCAGTACCTGAGTCCTTTCTTTGGCAGAGTGTTTCTACCACAGTGTGGCCCGCTGTGGGAGAGAAACACTTCAGAGGAGGAAAGCAAAGGAAGCAAGGAGGCAAGGAAACATCTCTCAAGGACTACCTCCTACTTTTAATCTGCAAAGATATTTTCCTTACCGACAGTAGTACATCCTAATATATACACTGCAAAAGCTCTCTTGTTTTTGCCTTTTTACTTAGAAACCTTTCTAAAATTTTACAAGAATTTTTTTTTAAAGAAACCAGACTTAGGCAATGGAATAACAATGGAATGAAGAAAAATGACACTTGATTGTAGAAAGAGCCACATTTGACTCATTGCACTGGCTAATTGTTTCCATTACTTTGCTGAAAAAAGACTTCAGGGCTCAGAAACAGCAGAACATCCACTGATATTGAGATTTTTGCAGTGTAAAATCAATAACAAACATCATACTACTGGGTAAATCTGCACATATAAACTCTACCACAAGGTGGCAGTATGTAAACAGTCATAAGAGACTAGGGCGGACCACTAAACAAAAACACTGAAGCTGCCAACATCCACACAGACGACCTCACTCTCTCAGAAATGTTCATTCATACAGGAGCTAGAGGTCCTAAAAATAACCACAAGCTACCACACAGAGCGACACACTTCCACACATAAACCAGAAAACACTACAAGCTACCAAACAGAGCTTCTCTCTGCGCTTCTCTGTGATGCTGCCTGTGTGGCAGCAGGTGGTGGTTTAGTAGGAACCTCCACAGCTGTTTCACCAGAAGCCTAACACTGCACGCAGGTGCATTTACCTGTCCTGCTTCCGAGGTAGCGTGTTTCGGCTGAATATTGGGCTAGCAGAGGGGGAGGAGAGGGGACTGATGGAAGACAGGAAGGAAAACACACAACAGACACAGAGAAAGAAAGTTTTAGAGAATAAAGTGGATGGAGAAATCCTTCAGAACAGAAGTCAACTGCCAGATTCTTCACCAATGAAGTTAATGAGGAAACTCAGTGAGGAGGCTGATGTCATAGCCCCAAAGCTTTGACACCAGATGCTATTAAGTTTCCTCTCAGACATTCCTGCCACATTACACAGTCAACCTGTCAGGAAGGAATCCGCTACAATAACCACAATTACTGCATAATCGACGCCACAGGGTTCTGTTTCTCTGCTGCAACGCAGACAGAACGGCGAACGAGAAGAGGCACCTCATCAGCGATGGACGCTATGTGCATCATCTCCATTCTGGAGGAATTAATATCAGAACTGGGCAGGATTTTAACCCGGTCAGCAATGAGGAAATATTTAGATCCCTAAGTTAAGTGAAAGTATCAAAAAAAAAAACTATTTAAGTTAAAATCATTCATTCATGCATTCCAAAGTTCGACTTGACAAAAAACATACATTTTATAAGCAAAATGCATTGAAGTATGAAGCATTCATTATGCAAGCATAGCATCAAAGCATTATATTATACATACACTCTATGACTGGATTATTATTGCAGATGCATTAAAGCATAATCAGCATTCTAATGTTTTTGCTGGTTTAAGTGAAGCTAACTTAGCTAACGCTATAAACTTTTGGGTTATTTAATCTGTAACAAGGAATTATATTTCATAAACTGATCATGTTCTTCTTCTGAAATGCAATGAATAAGAAGCTTTAAAGAAACACTATGTAACTTCTAAAAGGAGAAAAAGAACCTTAAATCTTTTATGCAAAGTTGAGCTCAAAAGCAATAAAACACACCATTGTTCAGTTCAGTTAACATAGTCGTGTGTTTTGCTGTTACAGTCTTGCTTAGTCCGGTATGACCAGTTGCTTATGATGGCTAATGTTGGCAAACCTTGCATGGATAAGATACGTTTCAGCATTTTTTGAAAATTACCACTCGCGGCCACAGACAAGTCAGTCAAACTTGCATCAGTCTGTTAATAAGTTCATGCAGCTTGTGTTAAGTCACACTAATTCATTAGTCACACTACAACAACAACCTCATATCACACTGATGAAGACAGGTGTGGGTTGTTTTTTTTTTTTTTTTTGGAAAAGGAAAAACGATTTTTAAAAAAAGGACACCCATAAATTCCCCACTTTTGTGTGGCCTCACCTCTCAGACATGCCGGTCTTGACACTGCCAGCGCGGCCCAGAGCGGACAGGGTGTCCTCCCTGTGGGTCCCATGGCCCCCGCTGCCCAGGCTCATGTCGATGGACTCGCTGCTGGTGTGCATGCTGCTGACGGAGGGGTACCCAACGCTTCCTGTCCCGCCGTGCCCGCCCAGTGTGCTCTCCCGGCTCTGGGCGGAGGAGCTGCTGAAGGTGGTGCCCCACGTTAGGCTGTTGGAGGGGCCAGTGGAGGAGTAGACTGAGCCCGGACTGGAGGCCTGTGGAGGGGCATTAATCCAAAAAAACATTAATGGATAGATTAATGAATATAAAAATAAATTGAACGTATTGTGATGTATTTTTCCCTTTAATTAGACAGCTACTTAAACTTCTGAACTAGTGCTTGGTGCTTGTAAAGACACGACAGCTGCTTAAAAACAATGCCCTATGTGTCACGTCATGATTAAGAACTGTTAAAGTCGTATGAATCATGTGAGAATGTGACACAGAGTTTGTGTCTGAGCATGCTCACACATTTCTGCTCTGCTACAATATGTAGCCTGCAGTTAGTCAAACAAGCACCTACTGTACACTGTTTGTCTGCACATCAACTGAACATTAGTTCAAGGAATTCATCAGGTTTGTGGTATTAGTCAGGTGACAACAAAATCATCCTTGTGCCCCTGCCAAAGCCTTGTCATTAGCTCACCTTCTTCTTCAACACATACACACTTAATCTTCCGCCTCACAAGACTGAGAGTGTACAGCAGGGGCTGTCAACATGCAGCCGGTGGACCAAAGGCAGCCCTCAGAAACATTTTCTGCAGTCCACCAAACGTGGTGGTAAGGTGGTAATGGCATGCATGCATCATATTCTAATAATTCTATTTTCAATAGCCTAAACTTCGGCTCGTCAGGTTAGGAATGACAGCTTGTAGAAAGCTCCTGGTCTAGTGGTGATTGTTGCAGGAATTCTGTTCAGTCAGTAACGTTAGTGCTTTGATTCAGCTTCACAGTTTAATGTGGAAGTGAGACGGAAAAATCTCAGATGGAAGAGGACAAAAGGAGGTTTCAAGAAAAACGGATCAACTCTTAACTAATCAGTCTAATCAATCAATCAACCAATCAATTCTCCTGTGCAGCCCCCCCTCACTTTTTTTTTGGCCACTTGAGGGCACAAGAAACAAGTGAACACACTACTGACACATCTTCGTCTTTAAGTTGATATGGTGAACCTATTAACAAAGACTTGTTTATTACATATCCAGCAGTTACGGGGCAACATTTGGAGTCTTGCCTTCTAGTCCACCTGATGAATGTAAGCCCAAAATTCACTCTCTGTCTTTCAGCTCTGTTTTTGGTCTCTGACAAACTCCGGAGTGAAGCATTGAACTCTTTAGCTGCTTAATGCTCCACTGTGTTCCACTGCTAGTCGCTGACTGTATGCCTGCTGTGTGGAGTACAATGGGTTTTTAGAGCAGTTTGGCAGAAAACAGCAGCCTGCTGCAGCCAACGACAACAGTGAGATTAGTGTTAGTGAACCAAAACAGTAACATTGAGGGCCAGACAGCTAAACAATGAACTGAAACTCACTATAAAGCTCCATTAAGCTACAGGAGCTACAGGCTCATCACTACAGCTTTGACACTGTCACACTGACTTCACATTATATTAAAAATATTGATTACAGCTGCTTTAAAGAATCACTTAAGTTATTACAATTCTTTCTGAGGAGGACACAAATGTTTGTACAACATCCGTCCAATTGCAGTTCAGATACTGCAGTCTGGACCAAAGTGGTGGACCAACTGACAAGCTGACATTAGCATGGCTAAAAATAACACACATGCAACGCAAAACCAAACTAAATGAAAAAAAAATAAAAAAACGTTCCCTCTTGTCATGGTAAGTAATGGGTGGTGTGGGTGGTGGGCAGTTGGAGAATGTGTACTGCTAAAAACAGCAGCATAACTAATAAATAAGTGGCTGATCCCGTGACACAGTCCTAACAATAAACCAGACCAGTGATTTTAAAGCAAAGATGTCATTTTAAATGGATCTAAAAGCCAAAGAATAAACAAAAAAAAGCTTTTTCACCTTTCCCACATTGTTTATACTGAGGCTTTATCATACAAATGCTGTCACTCACTACAGTGTAAGGTTACCATGAAGAATCACATCCAATAATCCCCCAGGACCTCAGGAATGGTTTTGCTGTCTATGCTCTGATTATTTACAGAGTAAGCTGACTGATCCATTGTCTCCTTAAAGGTCTTGCTCACCTGCTCGCTGCCCAGCGTTCCCATCCCTGATCCGTGCACTCTGCCTCCAAACAGGGGGCTGCTGGTCTCACTGTCCACACCTCCCAGACCTGCGTCGGGGGACTCCAACACCGTGGCCACATGGTTCATGGTGGCGTGCGGGTTGGAGATAACAGTGGAGTTCTTCATGTTTTCAGCCGTAGTAACGGGAGCCTGTTTGCTGGGCTTCCCACCAAACAACCTGCAGAAAATCAGTGAAGGGAGGAAGGGTGAGAACTGGGCTAAAGTACTAATAGCGCAAATAAAAGAGCAGGAATAAAGGAAAAGATGCAATTTCCAAATATCCTTTTCATTCATACGAAAAGGAGCTGTGAGTCATTCATTTATGTCCCCTTAACAAATCCCATACTTAATAACAGGAGCACTGTGCCAGAAGAAGAGGCATTCTGTCTACTGAACATCTGAAGACAATATGACGTTATGCTTTGTTATATATGTCGTACATGAATACATCTTTTAACGCTTAATCATTTCACATTGCTTTAAATTAACAATCTTTGCAGGTGTTGAAGCTGCTTAAGGAGGATTTCCTTGAGGGTCATGTTTTGTGCAGAAATGGAAATTGAAACCTGATGCTGGTGCGGGAAAAAATGTCAAAGGGTTCAAAATCATTAAGATTCATCCTCCAGGGAATATGAATATTAACAGGCAGTTTAACAGAAAATTTGATGGAAATATTCCTCTGGATGTCGTGTGGAGAAGCAGGTTGACTCATTAAGGTCCCACTGCTACTGGGACAAAAATTCCAGTATTATTCTTTACTTCTATGAAACAAACAAAAAAAAAAAACAGTAGAAGGAGAAGGCCTACAGCCAGGAAAGGTAGAGTCAGTGCTCAGATCTGAGTCAAGGCCAACACACACACATTTAAACCCTCAAACCCACACACACACACACACACACACACACACACACACACACACACACACACACACACACACACACACACACACACACACACACACACACACACACACACAGAACTCTCTCCTGGTTCTCTGCTAATCCTGGGTTAGAGTTAAATGGCAGGCTGTGATGACTGGAGCCGCGGTGGGCGATAATGGCAGCACACAGCCTCTTTGAAGAGTTATCACTCCCTCACATTAATGAGGGCAGAGCGCTGAGGTAAGACTCAGCTCCTATTACCCCGCACCACACCCTGCCCCTCCACCCTGCCCCCTGCGCCGCCAAGGCTGAGGCTTGGCAGCTGATCAGCCCAGCTCAAGGCCTGCCTCTCACAATGGCCTGATTTAACCTCACTAAGCTTGTGTGTGTGTGTATGTGTGTGAGCATGTGTAAGTGTGTGTGTGTGTGTGTGTGTGTCTGAAACAAGCCCACACGTGTGATCCTTACTCACCACTGTTTATCATTTACTGTGACTACATGATTACTGTCTCTTGTGTGTGTGTGTGTGTGTGTGCTGTATGTGGGTAAATTCAAGCCCATACAAGAGGGCCCCACTTAGCATGGCTCATCAGGTAGCCGTCATTATGTCTGCAGAACTACCGACAATACAAATTATGTTCTGTAAGAGTGCACGTGTGTGTGTGCGCGCATGTGTGTGTGTGTGTGCGTGTGCTCACCTGCGCAGTGTAGGTGAAGAAACCTGCTGTCTTCCTGTCAGAGGAACAGTCGCTGCTCCTCCGCTCCTCAGGTTGTCGATCTCAGAGACGCCTTTCTCCCGATCCGTCTGATTGGCCAGCAGGCCTCCAGTGCCGTTGGTCTTGGTGATGCTGATTGAGTTTTTCCCATGAGACGTGACGGAGAGCACGGCGGCCTCAATGCTGCTGGTGGAGGAGCGGTTTCCGCTGCGGGCGGCTGCTCCCGAGCGGCTGGGCCTCGGCAGGCTGCGGTACTGCAGTGTGGAGCGGGCGCTCATGGGGAGGAAGCCGTCATCGTGGTGACCCAGCGCTGACCCGCCATCCTGCCCACCGGCCTTCAAGCCTCCAGCCAACGAACGTGCCCCGGACTTGGGCATCTTCCCCAGTGTGGCTGACCCACTCGTGATGGTGGCGCCGCTGGCAGTAACCATGGTTACCATGCCAGGACCCTGCTTCTTAAAGCCAAAGGTGCTGGTCGGGGTGCGCGAGGTGAGTGTGTGTGTCTGGGAGTGGGGGTCTGATACGGTGTGCGTGAGGACGTTTGTGGTCCCTGTGCGACTGGGGGGGATCGACTGCTTCTTTGCCTCGTCGCCGCTGCTGCGTCCTGCATCTGAGGGCGAGCGGTGGAGGCCATTAGCACGCGGAGAGAGACGACCCTTTTCAGACACCTTGACATCATCTGTTTTACCTGCAGACATACAAAACAAGGCGCTGATAGCTGAGGTGAAGAGGATGCATCTCCAAAAGTTTGCAAAGAGATTATCCTAAACAGTTAATAAGCACAAAGACGGCAGCATCTCAACCCATAAGGGACTAAACGTGAAAACATGACCACTTGGACAAACTCAAGACTTTGTCATTTTCCTTAGCTGTTGGCTGCATGCCCACTAAATGAACATCATTAATTACACACACACTCTATTCCCCTCAGACTGTTCTCTTTCACATCACACAGTAACGTCATGATCAGACAACTATTCAGGACGTATCCTTAAATGACTTCTACCTCTGAATGATAAATACTCCCTTCATTATCTATTATGTTCTGATTATTTATTTATTTTCACATCTAATAATATTCTAACTTTTTGCCAATGTTCCCTTAGTGTTGCAGCGACTCTTAACTTCCCAGCTCCTCTGCTGCTGCTCCACATACTGACGGAGCTGAAGTTACAAAATGTTAACAAATGAAGAGCGAACTATTCAAAACAGCATGTCAATAAATATGTCCAGTGTCTGTGCAGCACATAACACTGCAAAAACACTGTTCATTGTGCATTCAGACTTAAAATTAACATTTTCCACAAAGTAAGTGGAAACTTAAGATAATGCAACTTGTTTACAATTTCATTTAATACTGGTATATATATTTATGTATATATTTCTGGTATTTTTATTTAGGAAGTGAGGAGATAAAAGATGAGTAGAATATAACTGCATCAGCTAGGATCAAGAAATTATACTTGACGTATATTTAAATCTAATTATTTACAGATGCATCATTTATTTATATATCTTATTGGAGGTGGATGTTTGTGTTACCTGAACTGTGTGTTTTGAGGCCAGCGGAGCCCGTCGAGCTTGTGCTACTGGTGCTTTTAGTGCGGGGGGACGTCACCCCAACCTGAGCGGTCATGCCTCTCCTCCAAGAGCCAGTGTGGGACACGGAGGGGGTCTTCCTCCCCGAGCCGCCCTTGTCCGACTCGTCAGACATGTCGGAGGGGTTCCGGCGACTCCACTTGGATCCCGGCTCCATCCTGACCCCGCTGTCTGACCCTCCGTCTGGCCTCTTCACCTCGTCTCCTGACCAGGCCTGGTGCACGGCTGTGGAGGCCGAGTGCTTCTCTGCATCCGTCACAGGCTGGAAACACACACACACACACAGTATGTCAGATTTATTACTGCTGAAGAAAGCGTCTTTTAAGAAACGTTGTCAAGTGCTTCTAAAAAGCACTCCATTTTATGACGGCAGCCATCGTGCTGTGTTATCCTGCCAGCATCCACAACAGCATCACCTGAGCAGTTTGCTCAGTTTTAACTCAACAAATAATAAGTCATGTAAGTCTTCCAAATTCAAGAAGATGAACATTTTTTCTCTCTGTCTCTGCATGGAAACCATTACAATGACATTTTCCTTTCAAAACTGTGTTGTTACAGGTTTTGGCCGCTTTTCAAGGCAAAATGAGAAATAAATATTCTTAATTTTTTTCACTTGATTGAAATTTGAGACTTAAATATTTTGCATTTAAGTCTTGAGGTAGTCAAACCTCAGTCCGCCCTCAGAGTAGGAAAGTCCACTTGAGTCCACGTCTCAAATCCTAAATCTCCTCTGATGACTTGTTTACAACAAGAAGCATAAAAATAGCTCCCGCTGCTGATCACCCTGAACCTACAACACACTGTAAGCAACTTACAGCTGCACTGGAAATTTCTTTTAACTTTTTTTGTGGACTTTTTATTGTTTTAAATGAAAGCATGACTTAGCATGTTCAACATAGCCTTTATTTTTCCTTACAGTAAATTACAGCTGTTTGAGGGATGATGGCTGCTTCTAAGTTGATTCCGCAGCTGCTCAGTAGTTAAAAAAACCAAACACGGTCCAGCTGATCTTTCTTATCGCCAGAGGACAGACGAGGCAGGCTTAATTAACCTGCACTTAGTCAGGCAGCTGTACTGAGAGAAAGGCGCCTTTGTTTTTCTTCAGCACCTCTGCCTCTGCAGCAGTAATGGACGCACATCACATGGTGACTGGCTCCACACATCAGCAACAATACGGTGTGTGTGACACACACGTGAGTCAGCTGACAATATTACTGTCTCGCCGATCACTTTCCTGAACCTTAGTGGCTCTTAATCAGTGTTTAAAGGTTTGAGGCCAGTGTCAAGATCAGCTTTAGCTTTGTGAGTTCACAGCTGTGCCAGACCGACGTAGTCTCACATTCTTCCCTGAACGCAGAGGAATGCTGGGACAGACTGGGTTCAGGCAACTGAGGCCAAGAGGGAGAATATGTTTGCATCAGCTTAAGTCTATGTTTCTTTCAAACATTTTGCAAGACCAAATGAAATCAGGCTGCTTTACATCTGCAGATTTTTCATTTAAATTAATTCACAGGCTGAATGTAATGCTGCTGCCTTCAAATGGACCTCATGTGGTCATATTTTTGACAGATGCAATTGTATATAACAACAGTGTTGCTAGGCGACTGACAACCAGAAATAGGTGTTGCCTTGTTGCTTTGAAAAACATGGCGCAGGCAGGTTTCTAAAACCATCATTGTACATCGCAACTCTATCAGAAAACTTCTAAAAAGTTGCTAATATCTCTTCTCCTGAAAACAATAACCATGGCCCCTGTAAAATATGCCCTAAATAAAGCCACTGCTGCTTGGAGGGCATCTATCTATCTATCTATCTATCTATCTATCTATCTATCTATCTATCTATCTATCTATCTATCTATCAACACACTGTCACTTTATTCACCACCAGTTGTTAAGCTAATTCTTTTTGCACTACCGTTTACATTTGCACTATTACATTCTCAATGTTTCATTGTTTAGATTGTACAGTTTTTTACTTAGTTTGTACAGTTTTTATTTAGATTGTACAGTTTTTACTTACTTAGTTTGTACAGTTTTTATTTAGATTGTACAGTTTTTATTTATCTCTTTTTTAATATATGTCCTGTCACAAAGGGTTGAAGAGTAACGCAATTTCGATTCTCTGTTTGTCCTGTACATACTGCAGAATTGACAATAAAGCTGACTTTGACTATCTATCTATCTATCTATCATGTTGCTATATACAGTGGTATAATAATAAAAGAAAATCTCCAACTGTCATAACTGTTTGCAGACACATGCAGAAGAGAACCTGGACCACCAGCACAACTGGAGTTTGATGGAATTTCATCAAATCTGAGTACAAAAAAAACTAAATCAGAAATTGTGTTGGGTAGTTTACATATTTGGTGTTTAGATAAATGAATACCTGAATGTTTTGTACATTGTGCTTTTATACAAAAAAATTGATAAAGATTTAATTTTATTTATTTTACTCTGAGCTTAATGAATCCAGATACTTCACCAACTTGGAACCAGGTCCAAAACAGAGCTGGCTATCTCAACCTGTGGTACAGTCATAAAACAAAGTATTTTTCTTAAATAAGGGCGGGTGTGGGTGTGTAGTCTTACCTGTGTGCTGAGGCCTTTGCGTTGTGCAGCAGGCGTGTTGGCGTAGGAGGAGATGGAGGAGCTGGTGTTGATGTCATCTGTGTCGATGTTGTCGCTGATGCCACTGCTCACAGAGCTGCTGTCATCCCAGCTGGACACACACACACACACAAAGAAAGAGAGACAGACTCACTTTAATACTCCTCAAACAATAAATCTTGCAGAGTAGACACGATGGGGGAGTCCACTTGGCTCTTGTTAGTTGGCGGCTCTTTGGGAACATGTTTTATTCCTCTTTGAAGACACTGAATCCACTCAGCAGACAGTCTGCAGAGCCTGACGACACAGCAGTGAGGTGTGACGCTTCTTATACCAAGAACACAACACTGCTCTGATTCAGTCAGCTGAACCATGTAGAGACAAGGATGCTTTTTGGAGCTGCAAATCAGGGTGTAAAACTGTATGCGTCTACATGCAAAAAGACAAATCTTCGTCTTGCAAGGACAGCAAGTATGTGTGTTCAGCTTCTTTTCAGATAAATATATGGCTTTTTATGAAAAGCAAAGAAAAACTTGCAGCATTGAGAAGAAATAAAAAGATTGATAAAAAGATGGATCCGCCGTCTGTGACTGCCTGGTGATCCTCTTCCTTTAATCTCCATCTAAACTGGCTTCAGTTTGGGTACGCACACACTTACACACAAACAGGCTGAATGGGGCTGTCTATCATACCAACAAAGGCTTGTCGGAGGGGTGACATCATGGGGTGTTTGTGTGTGTGTGTCTGTGTGTGTGTGTGTGTGTGTGAGTTGTTCAAACAGACCCATCTGAACAGAACAAACAGGCCGGGAGTTAATGCAGGATATTTGTAAATATGTGTGTGTGTGTGTCTGGTGTGTGTGTACGCGCTGGGAGTCTGAGGGGGACAGGAAGCCTGGCCAGTTGGCAAACATCACTCTGAAAGGACCAGAGGGTGGCTGATGGTGTCGGCCAGTGCAGGGTTGGCTGCACCAGAGGACACGCGTGCACACATGCTCACATGCAAACGCGCACGCACACACACACACACACACACACACACACACAAACACAAACACACACACACACACACACACAGAGCTGGCATTGTCAGTTCCTTCAATTCAAACTAATGAAACATAAAAACCTGTCAAGACAGTCTTTTGTATGACACCAGTGAAATACAAACATGCAAATAATCACTAATCACATACGCATGCACACGTACACACAGACACACACACACAGTATGAACACACACACAGTGCTTGAAGGAGTCTCACACCTTCTTGTCTCTTTGGCTGGCACGCTGACTGTTTCTCTTGCTTTCCCAGGTCTGCAGTTACTCAGTAACTTCATTTATTGATTAAGCTGTTGATTATTTTTTGCCAATAAACTGATTTACTGCTTAGTCTATAAAAAAATCAAACACCCATCAACAAGTTCTCAGAGCCCGAGATGATGCCAACCAATTGCTTAAGACAGCAGTGCTGCCAGCAGTCTGAAACAAAAGATACTAAGTAAAATACATCAAGAAAAAAACTAATGCTCAAATCTAAGTAGATGGAACGACAGTTCCAAAACTCAACTCAAATCACTAGTTATCAAATAATCAATGGATCAACTAACTGTTATCAACACTATAATCATCTTATTAATGGGTCTGCATGATGTTTGAACATTGTCATTGCTACTGCCAATATGATGTCTGGTGTATCTGATACTGATCTTTTTAGTTAACTTAACAAAATGAGCCAAACTTGTCCAAAGATCAGTGTTACATATTGTGGCCTAAAGAAAACAGTCTAAAGTTTCCTGAAAATTTAGTCATCCTACATCTGACAGCTGCTGATGTTGATGACACAGAAACATTTCATTTTGTGCAAAAATGGCTGAAGTTCAATCTCCAGGGCTGCATATCAGCTCCCATTTATCATCAGTCACATTTTTAGACGAGCAAGATCAATGCAGAGTGGCTCAGCAGCCAACTTGGAAGTCCTGAACGTTTCCCACCACCAACATGAATGCAGCATCATAATTATGGCTTGAAAAAAAACTAAACAAAAACAAAGAATGCTCAATGGCTCAAATCCCAGATTCAGACTACCACCAAAATCTAATCAGCTGGTCTTTGGCGGATTTCGAGCCAAATACATCTGCTGCTTTTTCAGCAACCTTGCAAACAACCTGACAAACAGAGACGGAGGGAAAACATGACTTCCTTCAGGATTCACCAGCAGAATAAATCAAACAGCAGCAGAGCGGAGACACAGAAAGCATCCGTGGAGCAGACCTGCTGAGGGGTGCTGAGAGATTTAGAGTGGCCACAACCGTCTCAACTCGTCCATACAGCCACAGGGGAAAGTCCCCCCCCAAAACACACACACACACACACCCAGAGAAAGAAAATAAAGAAATGTGGACAGCCATGAAGAAACACACACGTACAAACCCACCAGGATCTCAATGCTCCCTCAACGAGGACAAAGAGAAGAACAAAAGTTCACTGACACAGTTACGCGCACACGCACACACACATGCATCTACCTGGTCAGGGTGCCTGGGTTGCCGTGGGAACCAGAGCGCTGCGGGAAAATGCCAAGCTGGACAGAGAGCTTCATGACTTCATGCCGCTGAGAGAGTTCACACAGCCAAATATCTCTCCCTCTCTCTGTCTGCCTCTCTCGCTCTCTCTCTGAGCTTTCCAATGTCTCTCGCCCTCTCTCTCGCCCTGGCAGCGTTCCTAGATCGAGCTCCTTTGTCGCTCGTTGCACTGATGCTTCATCCCCCGGGCACTGTTCGTCTCTCTCTGGACTAACTGAGAGAGAAACTGGGGGGGAGAAGAGGGAAGGACCTGCCCTGCTTCTGGTAACATGAGCCTCCCCCGGGACAGTTAACCACTTCACTGCTGCAGCCACGCCACTAATAGAGCACACTAAGAGACAAGCAAACACACCCCGAGCCCTAAATAAGCCACTTCAGCCTAACAAGAATCAAACGGCAACACAAGTCAAAGCCGCATGATCACAGGCAAACTCGCCGAAACTGAAGGACAATCCTCACCCCGCCGCTGCTTTCCTGTGTTTCCCAGCTATGGTTTCTGTCTATGTGTGTCTGTGTGTACAAGACTGCAATTTCCCAGACAGATCCACCCTGACTAGCTGACAAGCCAGTGCTAATTAGAGATCAGGGCAAGCGGCATGGCCCAGCCCACAGCCTCCTGCTGGCAAAGCAACCCGCCAGTTAACAACCACCGAGCCCTTTACGGCCAATCACAGGAGACGGAGACCTTAAATGCGGGCTGCCCCCGGGAGGAAGTGGTGCCAAAACACAGGCTGACAAGGCAGACAACTAATAGATCATCACACTGAGGAGAAGCTTCTTCCTCTTCTTTTGAAAGGGTCAATTCAGCCAAAATCACACACAGAAAAAACACATATACCTCTTACAGCACTGAGCCATGTGGATAGTTTTGGGATTTTCAGATTTCTGCCTCCACCATTACACGCTGGAGGGGAATGCGATTCTGTTTCTGGTGCTCATTGCAATTACAAAAGGTTGGAATTTGGGTTAATCAGCTGCGTGTGCAGTTAAGACTTTGAGAGCAAGCTTGTCGCTCACCAGGATGACATAAGACTTCATTCTCTCACTCTCCCTAAAGAGGCTAAAAGGCCTGGAACCCGGTCAGAGAGGACAGTGGTGCACAAGGAAAAGTAACCAAAATCAAGACATTCCAGAGCGGAACCTCGTCTCTGGCCGCGTCGCTTTAGAAAGCTTTCTGCCTTCCCAAAGGGGTCAGAGTTCAGAGGTCAAACCTCCAAAGCTTCCTTCAAGAGAGGAGCAAAGTGGGGGAGGCAAGGGGACCAATGAAAAAAAGAGGCTGCCTTGTGGGTCAGCCAATAGGAGTGTCTGGAAGTGTCCTGAGAAAAAGTCCGTGGCTGTGTTTGTTTAACTTTTCTTGTGCGCGGCCCTCGGGACTGCGGTCGGTCGATGAGTTGGTTGGCGCTGCAGTTCTGTAACCCCCCTCCTGAAAAAGCCGGTCCGACTCTGGCACATGCACACAGGATCTGTGCCGCAGAAATATACACACAGACATGCGGCCACAACAGAGCCGTGAAGCAGAAGTAAGGGGATTTCCTGTGTTTGAGGAGCGCCTACTGGTCCTCACAGCGCAGCTGGATCATATAACCCCAACCTCTGTCTCTGTCCACACAGACAGACAGACAGACAGACAGACAGACAGACAGGCAGGCAGGCAGGCAGGGCGAGGAAGAGGGACCGTCCCTGATTTACAGGCCTCAGAGATGTGGGGGGACACCACGGACAGCGGAGCTGATGTTGTGACTTCATCTCCAATATATCAGCACTATCAGAGATACGCAGAACAATTTTATTCATACCAGGAAATATGGTTTTCATAACAGCACAAAATGAAAAACAAGCTTCCTTCATTGGCCATAACGCAACCTGGCCTTTTATCAGTTTTTAGTGGAATTGGGTCTTTTTGATGCCTTAGTTTGAAAATTGGAATATGTTTCTCAGCAAAACCTTATTTCTTATCTAACAAAACAAGCCAAACATCTTAAATTCAAATGTTATATACACACACGCAGCTGTGCAAGGACTTTGACTGCATAAAATCTGGTCTAAAACGGGCATAAATCAAGACCTATGTGATCATACAACGGTTAAACAGGATTGGAAATCTGACCAGACACGTGATGCCAGTTTCTGAGACACATTTCTTTTACTGTGTATATATTTTAAAACAGAATGCAACGTGTCCAGACAGGCATAAAACTCATATGGAAATGAGGCTACTTGTAGCCAGTTTTGCCAGTTTTATTGTATCACAGAGAAACATCACGATTCCTCACAACAGCATCTGTACTTGGAGCAGCTTCAGTGTTGGAACATGTGTTAGGCTAATACAGGCAGGCTCTTGGCTATTTAGATGTGCGGTTTTGATATGATCACAGGTGTACCTGTACTGGATCGGTTAAATGTCACGTTTTTGATATTATTCTGACAAGTGTCAAGTGTTTTTTCCCCACAAAAACAAAACAAATAGGAAAATCTATACTTAAGAAGCAGCGTTATCATTGTTGCAACATTTAAAGGTTATTTTTTACATTTTTTAAAGACTACAACTGTATGTTTTTTTTGTATTTTTTTGTTAGGAGTAAATAGTGTGAAGGTGAAGGAGGCAGTGAAGGGGCCTCTGGGACGGCACACATTCCAGGCTGGAGACCAGGATCTGCGTGGTACGAAAATGACACAGCTGTCCCTGCACTGACGAGAAATGACAGGACTGGACAACACACTGAGGAATGTCTCTCTGTCTCGCTCCCTGTCTGTCTCTCTCTCTCTCTCTCCCGTCTCTGGTCCCATTGTCTCCTGTCTTGGGAAAACATTTGCTATCTGCACTCAGAATTTATGAAAGCATTTAGATCCCTCTGGCCGCCTCTCTTTCACACAGATTTCCTTTGACTCGTCTCCTTCTCTCTCGCTGTCTGTTTGATGTGTAAACACACACTCCCTTAGGTTCGACCGACTGACCCGGATCCACAGCAAAAACACGGCAGAACTCTTCACACACCTGACACGCATCGCTGAACGCAGGCACACGACTCTGCCGTGCTGCATCCGCTCGTGCAACAAAAAGCGGAATTTAAAAGACTGCTGGGAAAAACATGTGGAATTTCTCACGTGCGTGCAGACACACTACTTAAACACACACTGCATACAAACCAACTTATTGTCGCCTCAGTGCTAGAATGAAACACAAGGCTCTAAGTCCTGCCTCTCCACCTGTGCTCTGCAAAAAAGATTAATGGGATCTCTGGAGGCCAAATAATAAAAAATTTGGGGTGCAGCTGCAACACAAAGGCAAACTTTGTTGAAAGTCTTTTTGATGCTCATCTGGTTTGAAGTCTTCTTTAAAAGTGTCTCCAGATGAAAGATGAAGATACACTTTAATAAAACATTTTCAGGAGTTTCCTCTCTCAACTTCAAGCCACTATTTTTCCTTCTTTCCCTGTTTTTCCACAGATGTTCTCAGTCGCTTCTCCATCTGAACTTAATTTTTGGTTACACAGTGCAGAAATGTGTATTAAATACGTCTTTATGTTTATTAATGGAGAAGAAATGCAGCAAACTAATTAAGCTGCATAGATAGAAACACAAACACAATAAACATGTTGTCAATTAATCAATAGAAAACTTGAATTTGTTACTGATAGTGTGGAAAGTTATTAAGCTTAATGCTGGCCTTTTCAAGCCCAAACATAGCTCAAACCCCCAGAACTTTAATATAACCTCTCGTGGATCTCCCAAAGATTGCAAAGACACCAAGTGCTGCATGTCAGGCTGAATTTTAGGGAAATTTGGGCATTTTCCCAACTTGAAAGTTACTCACGGTAATATAAAATGGGCAAACTGTAAATTCAAGGGTTAAAATCAGAAATTAAACAGGAACTTTCCCTTATGAAAGATACCGTTTGGGGCTTATGATACCAAATCTTACCAATATGTGGGTCTGCAGCCTGTTACTTTTAAAGAGTCCCTGACATGAAACCTCTTTTGCACGCGGGCTTTTGTCCCCGAGCTTTTCCTGCAGCTCACGTGGTGAAATGTGGATAATCAACTTTATCCTGTTACTTTAAAGCTGCAACCTGCACGAACCTGCTGACTCCTCTGCTTCCCACCCGCACCCAACCTGACGTAAAATATCAGTCGAGGGAGTTACATGGAGGTGAATAGAGGATTGAAACTTACCCCTGTGCTGCGAGCTCTGAAAGCCACTCACTAGAAATGAATTAAAGTCCATCATGCTTAGTTCCTTTACTCTACTTTCTCCATCTATTGTTCCCTCCTGATGGCCTGGTTCAGACCGAGCCTCTGACCTCTGCGCTTCCCTTCAAAAACAGTTGGCTCGGTGGCTGCTTCAGCTGGCGGAGGCTCATATACTTTGCAATCAAGACGTCCTTGTTTTGAATCTGGCCCGCATCCTTTGTTGCATATCAAGCTTTTCCCTCTCTGTGGGTCATTTCCACATCTGACTGCTTTCAGCAGAGCAATAAAAAAAGAAAAACAACAAGTTCAAACAAACAGTTTGACCGAGGAGTTCGTGAGAGTGAGCGGTGTGGATGTGGCAGCGTTTGACATAAAAAAACAGAATGTGTGAGAGGAAAAACCTTAGTTACCTGAGTGAGCCCCACCCTCTGCAGTGTGTGTGTGTGTGTGTGTCTGTGTGTGTGTGTGTGTGTGTGTTTCCTCGGGCGAGGCAGGTGTGCTTGTCGAATGCCCAGAGGGAGGAAAGATGCTCTGCTGATACAGTATCCATAGCAACTAAAACATAATTTCTCTTTAGACTCTGCCTCCGTTTCTCTGTTCTCATAACAAACCACCTCCTCCCACGTGAAG
Organism: Chelmon rostratus; assembly: GCF_017976325.1. Lineage (NCBI taxonomy): Eukaryota > Metazoa > Chordata > Actinopteri > Chaetodontiformes > Chaetodontidae > Chelmon > Chelmon rostratus. Next base: position 25,231,817 of record NC_055658.1, on the reverse strand, counting down.
ATGGGAAGTAAATTTCCACTATATGTGGTTACACTACAAATAAATCTACATTTTAACACGTAAATGTAGCTTTTTACAATAGTTGCTGCCAGTACAGTACGATTATTTCAATCTTGTGGCAATAAAAATCAATGTGTCCTCAAAGATGTTCCACAAATGATCACACCCCGGACACATCAGAGAGCGGCATGACAAAATTCAGCCTTGTCTTCACGAAATATGCAATTCTAAAAGCTTAGTGACATAATTACTAGTGTAGCAGGTGAGCTAACATGCTAGCGATCATCAGTCACAATGGCTCTCAGCAGCCTTACAGAGGAAGCCTGCCTGTTATAGCAAGCTTGTTCACACAGTTTCTAACGGGCCAATAACTTGAAACATTTCATTCAAATGACATATTTCCACCATCTACTCCTGTCGCCTTCTTCTTTGGTGCAACAGTTATACTCGGACAGAGGCGGGCTGAATAAAAATTGATGGTGCAGGCTATGACATCTTGTTATTTGTCAGTGGTGCAAATCTGTGTGTCAAAGTTCACCAAATGAAAATGTGTGCAGATTTAATCTGTCCCCACAAGCAAACCTACTGATCAGAGCAATATGGAAAGAATCGATTGTTGTTTTAAATGCTGGTACGACCTGCCCTTCAGGCAGAATGCTAAAAAAAAAAAAAAAAAAAAAAGAATAAGAAAGAGGACACAGCTCACAGAAAATTGTGGCTTTGTATTGAAAACACATTAAAATTATCCTGCAGCAATGAGGATTCGCTTTTCACTTTTTAAAACAAGGAAATAAGAGTGAAATGATTAAATGGAGATTTTTGCAGTGTAGGTGGAGGAGTGTTGTGCAGCAGCAGCAGCAGCTGGGTGTATGTGGGTGTGTGTGGGAGCATCATTAGCTTGGGAACATATTTGACCTCACATCTTGAATCAAATAGCTACAGATTGCAGGTCAGACTGCATTAGACTGCTCTAGTGTGCCCCAGAACGCCTCAGTGGACCAGCTTCATTACAACCCACACACACACAGACACACACACAGACACACACACACACACACACACACACACACACACACACACACACACCACTGGGACGCAGCAGATTGCAGCTTTCAACATGAACTTGGCTGGGAGGCATTTACAGCATTTAGTATTCCGGCAGAGTCAAAGGCTGTGTGAGAGCCTGGATATCTGTGGAACAGTATTTGGTTGCATGAAATGTGTGGTGAGCAGAAGTGAGTGCAGAAGATAAGGGGAGAGCAGACAATAGATAGGTGTGCCTGTATCTCAGAGCAAATGCTGAACACATTCTCTTCTCTCAGTGAATGTGAGGCTGATAAACACACGTACAAAAGCCGTTCCTTTTTCTCCATTTTATCTTTTCTTGTGTAAAGACTAAATCTCGACAGATTTCATCAGTCTGCGGTGATTTATAGACGTCATTGCGGGCTTTTTTAATCACCGACGGCAGACGGTCAGGTCGAGTGAGACTGGAGTTCATTCTAAGTTTCAGAAGTTTTCTTACTTTCCTCTTTGACATTTAAATTCAAGATTTTCTGATTCTCATCTAATAGGAAAGGAATGGCACTAATCCCACTTGCCAGCATGTCGGAAGCTCTCAGTCTAATGGTTTTGGATTGCTATGGTCTTTTATCAACATGGTAGCGAAGCCAACATGCAAAGACTTAAATGGACTAAGCATGCAAGTTGACTTCAATCCTGGTCTGACTGTACCATTTCTACCAAGCTCTCACGCAGTCTGAGTACTAGTACAAGTACGATACAGTTCTTGAACACCAGAAAGCCAAACTGACAGGTGTGTCGGATCAAGTAATTGACAGATTGTTTTGATTCCCGGGTTTGATTCTGCTGTCCTGTGAAAATACGCTTCCTTTCGCTGCAGTGATTCTAAGTCTTGTTGATTTGGAGCAGAATGCACTTTTTTTATCAACAAATTTGTGGCCATAATGTCGAAAATATTAAGCTGGTGTGAAATCCTGCAGAAGTGTATATATTTTTTAAACAATTTCTTATCATAGCAGTCAAAAGAAGTAAGAAAACTGTCTTCACAAAAAACACCACCCTAATTCCACTCTGAAGGTTTTCATGGTTCATAACGGAAAATTATTGGGAAATACCAGGCAGACTCCACTGGCAGCCACTAATGGTGTAGGTGTGTTCATCATTTGCCTCTGATCCTGGTAACCCAGCACTGACTCACCCTGCTCCCCTCTGCCATCACTGACCAAAAACTCCTGGTGTTTCAGAGTGGAGCCAACACACACACATCAAACTGGGAGCCGCACACTGCGGGGTTAGTCCTGAATCAGCAGCTGTGATCAGCACTGACAGTTTGATGTTATTTCCAAGCAGTGTTGAACCAACCTGGACTGGGTGTGACGGTTTAGAGGGCAAAAGTGCAGGTGAAGCTGTGTTCCTGTGTATCTGTGATTATCATACAAATAGAGTCCTGGTTCTGTGGGGAACAAGATCGCTGGCTCATGAAACGACAGGAACAGAGGGAGGGCGGGAGACTGATCCAGCGATTATTATTACAGCAAGAGCCTGGAGGCAAACCACAACATTCACTCTGCTGAACAAGTGAGGTGGAGGAGCAGGTGGAGGTGGGGTTACAGAGGACAGACAGAGAGACAGACAGGTAGAGGGAGACCGAGACAGGTGGAGCGCCAGGTGTTGTCAGTAGCTGAGGAGAAGAGTCTCTTCCTCTACCTTAGGCCTACAGGGCCCTGCTCAAGTCCAGACAGGCGAGATAACATATTGGGGCTTAGGGCATGTGTGTGTTACATTAAGTGTCTGTAATGTGTGTGTGTGTGTGTGTGTGTGTGTGTGTGTGTGTGTGTGTGTGAGTGAGTGTGAGACATGCTCTAGACAACGAAGTTCTATTGCAGGTGGGATTAAAGTCCTCTTGAGAGAAACAGGGAATCAACAGAGATGCTTCTAACACACACACACACACACACACTTCAGACAATGAACCATCATCAAAGATCATTTGAAGTACTGTCAACATCCATCGTTCTTGCAGTTATATGATGATTCCACATGTTGGGGGCAGACAAAATAATTTGAACATGTAACATAATAATGTAAACATTGAACTTTAATTAACACGGCTCATCACAGTTAGCCTACACACCAGTTTCATGTGTTAATAACATTAAAATCAAACTTTGGTTCATCATGGGACTAATACATAATACACAAGCACGCAAAAGAAGAAGAAAAAAAGCTAAACAATAGCTCGATGGGTTGACTGCGCAATCATTTGCAATAAATGAAGGGATTTTACAACTCTGGCAAGATATCACCGTAGAATTACGCAATTCCCATCACAAAGTCATTGACCAGGAATGCGGGCCTGCATGCATTTGATCACATTGTGTAAAGTTATACCTGTTTCACCTTGCGTTTCTTTTCCAGAGCGTCACTGACATAAATGATTCTGCTCGCTTTTTATACTCAGTGGACTGACTAATAAGACTAGTGCTTACAGGCTTAGTGCCACAAACACGAGTCATGGCAAGTTTATCCAAGTTTATCTGTACAGTAGCTTTTAAACACAAAGGCAATTCAAAGTTCTTCACAAAAGGCACTAAATCTACAATCAGAAGATAATGAGAAGGACAGTGAAGGGCATTAGAGTGAGTGACAGCTGGAGGAGGTTGACAATAAAGCTTTTTCTCATCTCTGTTGGTGACTTTAGCTTGAGATCATTGTTCCTCTGTGTCCATTTGCGATGTGTCTGACTTTGTACTTTGTAACTCTGTCCTGTCGAGTGTTTTTGATGATATGAGGGAATTCTGCTTTTTCGTCTTTAATTTTTTGTAGCTACAACTTGAGTACAGATGATTTTGACTCTGGAGCTGTGGTGGGTGTCTCTCATGTCAACATGCTCATCGTTACATCTCTCGATAATGATGCAATTTGCCTTAACCTGACATGACCCACCTCCGCAGCAGTGACTGTACGTCTAAGGAAGAGTTCACACGATGATCACCTTGAGTTAATTTTTCACATCAACTATTTTTTCTGTGCAACATGTTGGACCAAACTAAATGAAGGCTTTCTGTTTTCTGTGATTATCTTTGGACAGCACATGAATGAGCTGCAGCCTTTGGCTTCTTCTGAAAGAGAATGAGTCTTGATCCTGCACCACCGGCAAGAAGGATAAGGAAAATAGAGGGAACCAGACCATTGGCAAAAACGTCTAAAACAAGAAGGATCCTTTATCAACCCGCCACCTCGTTTTACAGATTTCTATACTTTTTCCTGTGACAGCATCTGTCACCTGCCTATGCGGCACTCTCCTCTCTCCTTTGTGTAACATCCTCGTTCGGAAAAGAGAAATAATATCTTCAACGCCTCAGTAAGGGGGGGGGGGGGGGGGGGGGGGGGGCTCTAACACTCACCGCTACAGTGGCTTCACACCACAAAGACCTCTCCTTTGTCTGCTTTAACAAAGAGAATTCAAATCAGAAGACAGACGGTTATAGATTGCTTCCTCTTTCTCCTGCTGCAGAGATAAATGACAGGGATAAGCATGCTCACACAGACACACACACACACGCAGACACACACACACACACACACACACACACACACACACAGTCTCTATTGTCTCTGCCTGTTTACTCAGCCTCGCATGTCCTGTTGTCCCTGCTTTACATATATTTGACAGTTGGTAAAACTAGTTTTTGCTCTTCCAACAGGGGCTGCATATCAACGGCACTGATCAGGTTCAGCTGTCACATCAGTCACCAACTCAGCTGATGAGATACAAACTTTAATTGGTTTCTTATCATCTCAACGAGCCATTCAACGCTGTGTTTTCTGGTTTGCGTCTTTTCCTCATTAGTGCAGATTTAGTCTGATCTGGAGGGTTTTAGCGTGAAGGCTTAACAGGTTTCAGAACACTCCTAACTGTGAGCCTCGACCCTTTGAAGCTTGTGACCTTCTCGTCCAGGGGTCACAAGGTTTTTGCCCCAATGCCACGGTGACACCCAACACCTTTCCCCTACCCCCACTTCCCCACCAGCTCTGAGAAGCTCAGCTGCATCACAAACCAGAGGATGTTAAAAAAAAAGTCTTTAAACTGTTGCAGGTTTATAGATGGGTCACACACCCAGTGAGCAAATACAGGCGGCACACACCTCCGAGATCAGAACTTCAGCTCACACTCACACAAGATGTTGGAAACACATGCAGAGAAAGGTGTTCGCCCTCCTCCACCAGCCCCAAACTGCACCATTAACCCCCCTCTCATGTATTAAATTAGCTTCATCTTTTACAAGAGAAAACCAGTCACCCTTCTCTACCCTCCAGCTCCACTGGCTTCCGTTTGTTATGCTAATGCATTTTATCTGCCGCTTCCCCATCTCTCCTAATTAATCCCAAACTAAAAGCAGTAAGCACATTTATCAGACATTCCTTCAGGGGGGAGGAGGTGTGGTTGGGAGGAGGGGGAGTCACCTCATCCCCTCTTAATTTTAAAACTCTCTCCTTCCTGATGTCTCTAATCTTATGAAAGCAACAAAGAGGCAGCCTGAAGATCACGAAAGAAGAAATGAGAAGCTTCTGGAGAAACGTAACATCTGCCTGCTTGGTCAATTAAACCTCAGAGAGACACATGAAAGCACGAAATCAAAGAGAAAAAAGAGAAATCCCCCAACTTTTATCAGTTCACTGCTTTCCAGTTTCTTCTACTTGCTACAGTCTCTAATCCAAACAAGTAAAAGGAAATAAAAGGTGGGAGGAGTCCTAAATGGTGAGAGAGGAAATAAGGGGGTGAGAGGGGAGAGATGAAAGGTGAGGAGAGGGACAGTTTGTGTTAAGTCCCACCTAAGGGCTGGGGAAGGTTAATGTGTGTGTATGTGTGCATGCAGGGTAAGAGGCAGCGAGAGGGCAAAGGTCAAAAGTCTGGAAGACAGGAAATTAGCCACACCTGAGGATTTACAGAAAAGGCTGCTTGGAGCTCTCAAGAGTGGAGACGGCTTCTGTGCAACACATCAGTTTGAGAGTTTCAAATTTCAAATATTTCTAATCCTAAAACACAAGCAGCTGGTGTGTTTTTTTTAATAAAATATCACAAGTTAATGATAGCCTGGTATAAACTGAGGGAATTGATCATTCTGCTTGTATCTTTGAGTCCCGTCTTTGTCTCAGTTTATCCCTCATCCATCCATTCTGCAGTCCATCTTCACATCAAGCTTATTCCCTCCCCCCATCTATCTTTCCGCGCCGGGTCTTTCTGCTCGGCCGTCATCGATTTCCGTCTGTCAATTAGCCAGGAAGTAAATCCCTCTCCATCTCTGTGACAGGACAAAGACGGCAGCATCGCACCGCTTCCCTCATGCCGACGCGGGATGCTCCGGAGAGTCCCGCTCATACACGAACACTCGATCTTCTCACATTACAATATACCCGGATAACACCAGCAGAAATACATGCGTGTTAATGCTGCTTCATCGCAGATCAGCTGGTACATCAGCAGTGTGGCTGCTAAGCTATGATACATCATCATCATGCTGTGTAGTGGTACAAGTCTGAGCAACATCATTCTGCGTGACACATTCTGTGTCAGTTAAAGCCTCATGAGACAAAACACAAATTGTGCAATATCTTGTGTGAATTTTCCTTATACGACGCATTTGATTACAGCAAGATGTTTTCATGTTTCTCATTTTCCACAGCATGAGATCCTGTTAACATTAAGCAATACACAGGACATGATGGTGAAGCTGTCAGTTTTCTATTTGTTTTTAAGGTTTCAAGTCCATCTTGAAATGTACTTTTATCCCATCGACTCATAAACACAACATTTAAAACCCCCCTGAAGAAATTTCACAATTTTGCCCACAAGGATTTCAGCCAAGGCCAATGAAACCAAAAGAGAACTCAACAGTATATCAACCACCAGGAAACAAGACTACATACCTACACTACACCTACAGTGTGCAGTACGCTGCAACGTAACAACCACAAAGACACAACTATATTTACTGTTTATGCCAAACTTCCACAGCTGAACAAACACATCAAGCTCAGGAGCAGGCATATAAAGTCATTCTGGGAAATACAGGTAGCCCACAGTCATAGTGCAATACACTGAAAGATCATCATGCTTACCTTTGTTTACCTGGCATATTTAAAATGGTAAAAACTGCATTTCCAACTGAAGCTGAACTGGTTAACACTCAGAGTAAAAAAGAATTTTGCAGGCTCAAGCAGCCTGCACACATTCGTGCATTTGCTCTTCTATATTACAAATTATGCAGCACAAGAGAAAATCAAAAGGTTGATCTGAGTGACCAGTTTAACTTCAACTGGAGTTAGCAGAGGTTGATAAAACAAGCTGTGAGAATGTAAACTGTGTAAGCAGATGTGTCAGACTGACCTGTCAGCATCTCCCTGTCCAGACGACGTGTTTCGGTGGAGTGTCTCTCGGACGGCGGCCATGCTGTCGGGCAGGCGGTTCAGGCGTCGCGTGTACAGACCCAACCCTCCGTCAGTCATGTAGCTGCCAAACACAACAAAGCACATTAGATACAGTCACATAAAGTAGTTGTAAGATACACAATTAAAGGGCTCAGAGAGGGTGATTGCAGCACCACACTTTGTCTAAGACTTTGGCCAGAGTTAATACACTCTGTTCTTCTTCTCAGAGCTGCTTTTGTTGTATGCACAGCATCTAGTTTTCCGGCCGAGGCAAAGCTCTCATCAATCATGGCCAAACGGTTGGCAAAGAGCTCCCACACTAACACTGAAGAGACCAAACTATCTAGCTGAAGACACACTTCTCTCATGTGGCCAGTGGCGAACAACAGCGGTCTGTAAAAGAAGTGGAAGCTCAGGAGACAGAGGATGAGTCTGTTCTTTATTCCGACAACAAGGATATCGCCAGTCATCGCCGCCAGGGTCCATCATCTACTCCAGGCTGGCATATTATGATGGACGGAGGATGAAAAAAAGTTAAAAATACACGTTTCATAATGAAACTTGACTTGATTTATTGGTTGTTGAGTCAGAGGCTGATCGTTCGCAGCGGTTACAGTCTGAAGCTGATGCTGAGGCCATGAACACTTACACAAACATTCCCATTCAAACTAAAACAACACCAACTAATTCCCCAAATATTTACCCATGGAGGAGATTCCTAATGGAACTAAATATTGACTCATTCAACCCAGGTGTAATTCAATGAAATGTTTGCTGATTTAAAGTTGAGGCTGGTCCGTTCGAATGTTGAATGCTCTCTGTGTGGGACTGATGATTCTGTTTCTGCAGTTAAGTGAGTAAAAATAACAAATAAGCCGAGCAAGAGTTTGACCACTAAAACACTTTCTGTGTTATCTCCATGTGGATCTCAAGAGCGAGAGCGAAGCCAGCACACATACACACAAACATGCATTTATACCGACATGTATATACAGTATACACAGAGTACAGTGTTTCCTATAGACAGAGCTCCTTTGTGTAACCTGCAGTCAAACGGAATCACCATCTGAGCTGCGGGACAGAAACTTAACGGCAACCAGGAGCCTCAGCAGAGAGCAAACCTGTGCAGATGCTGAACAAACTGCAGCCTTTACAACGTTAACAGCTGCAACTATGATTATTAATTCATTATTTTGCAATAATTCTGGGATTTGTTTTGCTCTCTCAGGGACAATAAAACAAACTAAAAAACAATGATGACACATTATTGCCTTATAAAGTCGTTACAGTGAATTTATACCTACACTATACTAAATACTTGCACATCCAGCAGCGGCAGAGCAACATTTGCATTCATGTGGAGTCATGTTTGTGTCCTCCTGATGAATTTAAGTCTATTATTTACTCTCCTTTATAGCTCCAGTTTGGTCTCTACCAACTTCCAGAGAAAAAGAGCTGACTCTTTAGCTGCTAGATGTTTAATTTCTTTGGGTTTATCACAGCTTATTTACTCAACACAGCTGCCTGCTGCTGCTGCAAATGAGACTAAGTTTGCAAGCTGGAAAACCAAAACAAGCTACAGGGCTAAAAGAGGCTAAAAAATCTTGGCGATGGGGGATAATTCACTGATTAAAAAAAAAAAAAACAATCTGGGACTGATTTTTGTACCCAAAAGCAGGTGAATACAATTATGTATTAGCAGTAAACCTGAAAGTACCAGATGTTGTACTTTCCCACCACAACATGAATACAGTATAAAGGCTGTGGCTATTCTCTCAGGTCATCTGGTAGCCTGCTAACAATTACAAAGAGTCAGTACTTTAATACCATGCACAAAGAGTTCGAACAAACTTCCAGAAGAAACAGGACTTGGACAACCTTTGGGTCCACATGAAAAATGATTATAATCTCAGCTGTCTTTATGAAGTATTCACCTGCAGTCAAGTGGTTTCTATCATTTTAATTTGTGTTTTTATGTCTCATGCTGTATTTATTGTTTGTTATTAAGGTATTTTGTCAAACATTTGGAATTGCTGTTGGCTAAACAGTGGGAAGATGAGCAGTTTAAAAAGCCTCATGGTTCCAATCATAAATCCTGACAAATACAAGTAAAATCAAACGATCCAAAGCCCACCAAATATCACACAAATTCATATCTTTGAAAAAAAAAAAAAAACAATCAATCAGACAGACACAGCAATGATAATTTCCTTTACTGAAGACTTGTGTGGCAGATATTCACCAAAACAAAAGAGACGATGAAGACAGCTCAAGTCTGACAGAGGACCCACTCTGAGGGGGGTTAACTGTCCTTTATGGAAGGCATTCATCATCCCAAAGCAAAGTCACCTTGAAGATGGCCCGGCAGTCACACACACACGCACGCACACGCACACACACGCACGCACATGCACACGCACGCACGCACACACAAACACACACACACACTCACTCTCCCTCACTAATGAGTAACTGAGCCACCCTGTCCTCCTCTTTTAAATTCCTGTTAACCTGTAACCTTCTGCAGCAGGAGAAACGTGTTCAAACAAGACAGTTTATGGGCTGAAACCGAGCAGCCAGGTAGAATTTACACAGTCGTGCAGCTGACAGAAGCTGAAGTTCTTGAGTAAATGAAACTGCAGAAATATTTAACTTACTAAGAATGCATGCTCCGGGGTACTGACAGGAGGAAATTCACAAAATGTCACGCTCTGCAAAAAGCTAACAATCGCCTACAGACCTTCTGATTACTGTTGATGGTTTAAAGCGCTCTGACGTACCTTTCTGCCTCAAACATGGTAACACAGTTAGTCCAAAGCAAAATAAACCAGTCCAGGTGAGGGTTGATCCCTGCTGATAAAAATCTCCAAAGCAAAGGTGTCCGTTTTCAACCGTCTGGCTACTGTCTGTTATCAGGTCTGAACCTGTGCACGAGATCTGCTGTCATGTGAATAATATCACCAGGTGAGAGCGTGTTTGATCATGGTGATATCAGAAGTGGGTGAACTCGCCATGTGTGGATTATGTGTCCATGTGTAGCCTGAATGCGAATGTGCTGCTCTGTGGGAGCTCAGTGTTGGTATGCAGCCTCTCTCCACAGCTCCACATGCTTTTCCCTCCTGGCTGGAGGTTGGGTCTGACTGCGAAAGGTGGAGGAGGGATGGGAGGGAAGGCAAGAGGGGGAGGGCAGAGGGGTAGAACGGGCAACATACCCCCGAGCCGAGGAGTTGGCGGGAGGAGGGGGTCTTGTCTCCAAGGGCCAGAGAAGCCAAAAGGAAAAACAAAGGAGGGGGTTTGAGATTGGATGCAGATACTAAATGTGGAGTCATCAGTCATGTTGTCTGTGTTGTAGGATTCAGAGAACGCTACATAAATTAACTATCCAGACAGATAAATGCTGATCTCCTCATTTCAGTCTTTAGTCAGACTGCTTATAAATGCAATGATTGTTTTCAATACTTATTCATCTCACATTTGCTTTTTCTGTTTAATTGAAAAGAAGAGAAGAGTGAAAAATTAGCATTTTTAATCCCAGACCTGACACTGACTGATGTTGACATTGCTAATTTTGTCCAACCAACAGTCTAAAAAATCAATTTCGCAATGTCATTAATCCATGGCTATGAAGTAGCAGGGAGTTAAAGGCCAAATTTTAAAAAAAAAAGGCTCAGATATCTGTCACTGTGGTGTGAACAGTATAGAAAAACTGTCTCTATCAGAGCATCTGAAAGATTGATAGCGACTGTTTCTTTAGTACAAAGTAGTAGCTTAGATGCTCACAGGAGTAAAAGAGACATTGCTTCTGGAGAGGAATGCTGCTGCTGAATTTTCTCAGTGTAATTTTAATGCTGTGAGTGAGACAAATGAAATTCTTTACCTTTTCCCTTACGTTTGCTGAGGGATTGTGTTGAGGAAGCAGATATCTTAAATAAGATCAGAACTGTCAGCATGGCTGGAAGCCACAACTAGTAAAAAAAAAAAGCTTATTTTGTTATTGTCTTGTAATTTGTATGAACTGACTCTTTAATTGACATTTATGTGAAGGGAAAGATGGAACTGCCTGTGATGGAGCTAAATGCTAAATGGCCTGAGGATCTGGAGGAGGGTGCTGGAAATCATCAGCTTGTGTGTTTTTAAAATGCTTGAATCCTTGTAAGAGCAATTTTTCACAATTTCTTACATTTTATAGACGGAATAATAAATCAGATTACAGATGAAATGAAAAACTGATGAAAATACTTTAAAAAATAATTTGTAATTGCAGCCGAACAATGTTTGAAACCCTCTGAAGGAAATTGTATTTATGTTGCTTTGCCTTCCTTGCAGGTCCAAGCCAGCCTGAATATCAAGTTTTCAGACGGAGTAAAGTGGCTCTGCTCACCTGTTCACATCACTCACCTGCCCAGGTGTGGCTGTGGCTTGGCCTTTGTCTTCTCAGCTACAGATTCAGACATATCAAGTACTTCAAGAGCACTTAGCTCCCTCGACTACTACAGCTGCCTCAGGGCTGATGAATCAGTGCAAATCCATGGGGGCAACAGGAAGTAATTCCCTCTCCAATTTTTAAGAGATTTTAAGACTTTTTTAAAAAAAAATAACCTCTCTTTATTAAGCTCACAGACTCTTTTTTATATTCGCTTTCATTTGAACTCAAACTAATCCCTGAAGCAGCTCTATTACCAGAACCTGGTCTCTCTGTTTCTGGCTTTTTGATGCCATCTGAAGGCAAGTTGGCACCTTTTCCAACTTATATCTGATAGTAATGATGACAGCAGTGGTTTAAATTGCACAGTGTGACGGGCAAAGTATGAAGGAGGCCTGTTACAACATGGACAGTGGCTTTGAGAGAGCAAATAAACAGGTAATCAGCATATCAGCATTACTGCACCCGCAAACAGAGAGATGGGATACTTGTGGGATCTCAGCTTCACAGAACAAATGCTGCTTATGCCACTAAGGATAAATGGTGGGATATCATCTGGCACTTGGATCACAGGCAGGAACAGCGAGCAAGGGACATTACTGCCCTCTTCTGGTCAGCAAAAAAAACTTGCAGCCTATGAATTACCTGAACGTTATACAGTGTTAGGCTGTTTCTCTTTTTGGTGCTTTCTTTTTTGCGTAAGAAATAATTTATGCCATCAGATTGTTTTAAATGACCACTTCCTGTGTGATGATCAACTGTAACATGATGTAAGACTTTCTAGAAGTGTATATTTACAGCAGAGTTAAGCTGCTGATGCTTTCTCTCATTTGTTTTCTAGTGGAAGGACACACTGCTGTGCTGGTAGAGGTTGGGCTGCGACTAATGATTATTTTCATTTGAATAATATATTTACTGATTGATTGCTTAGTCCATAAATCAGTACACGGTGGAAAATGACTGTAACAAGTTTTCAGACCCCAAAGTGACGTTTCAGTAATGGCAATTTCAAACTCTTTTTGCAGGATAAAAAAAATCTCCTAAATATAATTCACTTACCCGCTGTTGACATCATCAGTGCGTGTAACGTTCTTGCTCAACACGTCTCCATCGCTCATGTATCCAGTGACCTCCATGGAGATGCTGTCCAGGTCAATGTCCTCTCCGGCTCTGTCTCCGAGATCCACGCTGCAGAGGGCTCCTCCCCTGCCAGCCAGCTGCCGTCGGAGGTGTCCAGGGTACAGGTAGCGTCCTCCCTGGCCGCCAACCGCCCGGCCGCCATAACTGTTGCCCATAGATGGAGCATCGCCCGCTTGCAGACGAGGGCTGGACTGACCCAGTCGCCATGACGACAAGGAAGGGCGGGTAGAAGTGAGGCTGAGGATGCTCCGACCCCCTCCGCTGTTGTTGCTGCCGCCTCCACCACTGCTGACGTCTGTGGTGACGCTGCCATCGAAGGTGGTTTCCAAGGTGCTGAACAGGTAGAGAGGAAGACAGAGAAAAGAAAGAACGAAGGGACAGGCTGTAATCCCCATGATCAAAAATTAAAAAACAAGACTGGAACAAGTTGTCGCTCAAAACTGACTGAGAGGTGTTTGAACACACAAGGTGACTCTACACACTGAACTTTTCTCTGATGATGTTCTTTATTTGTAGCAGCACAAAAACATAACAGCCAATAGAATAAACTGAGCCAACTGAAAACAAAAAAATCTCAGAGGATTCAATGGATGGCATAATGATTTTGAGTTAAATGTCTACCTGTAATGTCATAGTTACAATATAGATGAAAACAAGCTCTTTCAAATGATTGTCTATCATTGGCTACTGGTTTTGAATCACCACCAAAACCAGATTGGATTAGTGTCTTGGATGAAAGCCGATCTGCCCAGCAAATTCAGATAATTAGAAAATCAGAGAAATCTGTTCAAAGCTTCATGATGTAGAGTGTCATTCAGGTAAACAACTACTACAACTACAGCTGCAAACTGCACAATCTCCTCTCTGAACAAACAGGGAGAAAATCCTTTGTGACGCTAACAGATAAAACAGGAAAACAGGACATAAAACATAAAACAGAGCCCAAACTGAATCTAGACAGCTGGGTCAGCACTGAGAGCAGAGGTCAACATTCTGTGGGAGGCAAAGTGATTAGAGCTAAACCTGAATCAAAGTCAACATGACTGACATGGCCTGTGATCAAAGCAAAAGTAGCTCAAAAGAGGGATGAGAGAGGAGCAAGATAAAAAAAAGAGGTAATACCTGTAAGCCCAGACTGACACAGTCTGCTGACCATGAGGCCGTTCAGACTCAAATCCCCAGCAGTTAGCCTGATTTGGCCTGTTTACCACTCAGCTACAGCAACCGTAATAAGGCGCTTCACTGTGATGATCCCCAAACAGTAGAGTTTTGTTTTTCACTGCAACATGTTTTATAAACTTCTTTCTGAGCAGTGCTGAGTTACAAGGTGAGCAGAAAATGCTTTAGAAAAATGATTTTTTTTCTAAAGCAATTTGACAAATTACCAGTAATTTTCTATGAGCTCTTTCTTAATGTGTCTTTCTACAATAGCTTTGCTTTACCAACTTGAAAAACATGAAATAAGCAGCAAACAACATGGCTTGTACTGCTATAAAGCATAATTATACTGCATTTCTTCTGTTACCTGCTGTATATGTTATTTACCTGAGATGACATTACTTCTTTTACATTTTACAAAGTTTGCAGTAAACAATCTGGGATAAGAATAAATATATTAATGAAAAAAAGAAGTAAAAGACATCAACAACAAGCTTGTTAGATTAGGATTTAAATACAAAAAAGTTGGGACTCGCCCATTCTGTTTTCATTCATATTCTATTTACTTCCAGCCTTTTTCAGAATCAGGGTTGTTCTGCAAATACTCGTCAAAAGCTCAGTAGGTGGACTCTGTCGGGGTGCAGCACTGTCAGTCACTGGCAGTTAAAACCAGCTGAGAATTTTTTTTTTATTTTTTACCTGTGTGAGACCTGAGTTCCTCGCAAGCTGGACATGGTCTCCTCCAGGTTTTGCCGCAGGTCTGCTATGTTTTTGACAGTACGCAACCGCCTCGTCTCCGGGTCTTCGCCTGAGTGAGACAAATTAAAAACAAGATCAGAAATATTTAGCAGCACAGTCAGACATAACTCATATATTCCGAACAGAGACAGACCCTACACTGTAAGTGAACACCCACCTGAAAGGTCCTCGATGGAGAGCTGGCTGGTCTTGGTGAAGGAAATGTCTCCACCTATTCCACCTGAGCCGGTCTCAGGGTTCGCTGTTCCCTCGCCGTCTGTTTGGGATCTGGGGAAACAAATTGTGCAAGGGATCAAAGGAGGGATATCATCGATTCTGAATTATTGTGCATTTAGTGGGAACCTAATATTAAGCAAATTGTCACGAAAGAGGGATAAAACCTGATTAAGAATTAAATCTGCTGTGTTTCAAGTCTTGTGACCAGGGTCCAAAATGAACGCCTGCTAAGCCCGAAATGCCAGTAAAGGTTGTCTTTGAAGGATAAATCAATACAGCCGCTGCACTGGCTGGTGCTTTTTGAGACGATGACGTTTGAATGCCTCGCTTATGTGCAGCCTTTGGTCTTTGCCTGATCCTAGACTTTGTCCTTGTTGACTACTGTACACTGTGTGTGTGAGTCAGTCAAAACCACAGGCTGCCGCTCACACTGCTCTACAAAAAATAACAGCATCTAAACTTTTCTTTAACTTCTGGTCAAGTGACCTAAAAACAGTTGGTTATTTTCATGCACTAACATTTTTTATGGCTATTGGGTGCTTTTTTTTTTAGTATACCAGTCCTTGGCAGGTGAGGGGGAAGTATATTTTAACATTGATTTTACTAATTTTTGTCTTTTCTGTCAAACATACTCTTTCTGACAGGTGGAGGTGGTATAATCTGGCTGATAATGGTACGTGACAGGTATACAGCGAGCAGAAGAATGTTTCTGAGAACTGAGGATGGGGGTGTTTTGGGGAGGTGGGTCGGCTAGCTACAGGTCAGGATGTACAGAGGCAGAAAGGGCAGCAGTGCAGGAAGTGTCAGGAGGCTAATGAGTGGCTGTTAGAAAGGACTCATTGAGAAAGAGAGGGACCTCCTTCCTTATCACACTGGGACCGGGACAGAGGTCAGAGGCACACAACATCCACACATATTTGCTTAGATACGTGCACACACACATGCAGACAATACACTCCAGATACACACAAACACGAACATACACAGATGTGACATTCCTGGTTAACAGCTCACAGATGGCTAGATTCGGATTTTGTGCTTTCAGATGCCCTCACAGAATGAAATGTCAGTTTTGTGATCAGTTGAAAAAAGCTCTTACAAACTTTGACTTGTACAATCACTGTAACATAGAGGGTTACACACCAATTTAAACTTATTTAAGATCTTAGATAGACAAGAACAGCTTGCACAGGTGTACAACTGCACAAATACACCCCAGCAAATATTTGTCAACTTCAAACAGTAGTCGCTGAAGAATTCAAACTCACCAGTTCTGGAAAATGTGCAGTGTGTGTGACTTTTAGTCAGAAGAACATGTGCAAGGATTTTGTTTTATCTGTGTTTTATGAAGTCAAGTATTTAAATCAATGCAGCCGAACCACAGATATTGTCTTTTTTATTGCACACATTCTGCATCCTTGCCAAAACCTGCAGCCTCCATTACCCACAATGTAAATGTTATTTGTAACTCATTAAGTCACAGATATTTAATGTGATAGAGAAACACTAAATATGGAACATATCATCCTGATGCTATAACAGGTGTTTGCAGCTCTAGTCTGTGTGATCTCACCTGTACATGAAAGGTGCCACGGTGGCCGTGTTGGGGTGGCTGTGGTGCTGTTGAGTCTGAGGTAGCTGCACGCTGACAGTGTTGCTGGCTGTGCTCTGCGTAGTGCCTCCTGCTGCCACCGGGGCAGAGCTGGTCTTTCCCTCTGTGGAGGCCAGACTGGAAGTAGAGCTGGAGTGTCTACTGTCCCGGTCTCTGTCCAGGGGGCTGCGGTGCATGGCGAGACCCCCTCCTAAGCGCATGCTCCGAGGCCTCTCCCCCGCCTCCTTCACTGAGGAAGCTTTCCCCCCGACTCCTGGGGCTTTGCCTCCTGGCTTTGGTATTCCGCTGTGTGCAGGGGTGGAACTCTCCTTTTTGGCCACTTTACCCCCCTTGGGAATGAAGCTGGTGATTTTAGAGGTCCTTTTGTTTGAGCTGTCTGTGTCTACAGCAACAGGTGCTACTTCCTCCTTTGGCTCCTCGCCCCTGAGCTCTGTCCGGTCGGGGACAGAGATGCGTTTTCCCACCTCCTTCCCTTTCTCCTTTTCCTTCTCCTTCCCCCTCTCCTTGTCCTTGTCTTTCTCACTGCCTTTGACAGAGCCCTTCTTGGCAGTCAAAGCTCTGCTGAAAGTGCGCTGGGCAATGCCCCTCAGGGCGATTTTGGGGCTGCTGGCGGTTGTGGAGACAGTAGTACCTGCTGAGGGAGCTGCTCCGTAGGCCATCCCGTTGCTGGTCCCATTCATTCCCGGCCGAACGTTGCCATCATCTTCCTCCAGGGGGTCAGTGTTAGAGCCAGTCTCGGCTCTCTCCACCTGCCCCGCTCCAAGCTGTCTGGCTGCGGCTGCGTTGTCCGCCTGGGCCCCTACTCCATTGGAAGAGGAGGAAGATTTGGAGCCTCCTTTACTGTTAAAGAGTTTAAGCTTCTCCAGCATTGACTTCTGAGTGACAACCTTGGGAGGAGGTTCACCTGCCAGGGCCGACTTAGAGGAGGCGTCCTTCTCCTGCTTGACAGACTGCATGGCAGACAAGGGGGTGCTGGTGGAGGAGGGAGAAGGAGACGTGTGCTTGGAGCTCATCGACTTGCTCCTCCAGGGCTTGCTGTTGGGCTGGGGAATGGCCGTGGAAGCGGAGGATGAGGATGATGAAGATGGGGCAGGAATTGGGGCAGAGGTAGCAGCGGGGATGCTGGTGGAGGAGCTGACGGTCACTGCAGATAACGGAGCATGCTCAGTCATCACTGAAGGCTGTGAGGTCATGCCCTCTGAGGAATCTGCACCAGAAAAGAGACATTTTATTAAACAATGAGATGGGCAGGTACAGACGAGGAGGAGAAGTCAAGCACAGGGAGGGTACGGGGGAGAGAAGAGAAAACAGATGCTGAGGGTGAGTTGTCTTTGACCCCACACAAAGTGACCTTATAAGGGCCTGGAGGTGGCCTGTGTTGATGCAGCCAAACGTGCCATTACTTTCCTTCGGGCTAGCCACCAAAACTGTTAAAAACCCTTTAGCACTAACAATGAGAGGAGCCCATCACAAACTGTTTATAAAAACAATGAGGAGCAGGCTCAAGTGCTTTAAAGTCTTGCCAAGCAGGCCGAGTCAAGAAGCAGTGCTGCTGCACTTATAAGGCTTGGACTTATATGGACTGCTTTTGGTCAGCGTCCCTCTGCTTTACAAAGAAACACTATCTGGTTAAATTTGGTTACATGTACTCAGTCACTCGAAGATCAGATTCCTAAACAGGATAAAAATACAGTTTAACTTGGAGATAAACAGAACAGAAAGCCTTTTGTTGCAGTGCAAACATGCTCCAGCAAACCAGCGTTACAGATTTATCACCCCAGAAGAAATTGCCTGGGCAACAAGTGACTCAGCAGCATCTCCACAAGCAAACTTACCAAGAACTGAAGGAGCAAGAGAAGAACTGGAATCTCTGGTGTAATTCACTGAGAAGCAGATTCTCCTTAGGTCTGCTGAGGTTGTCAGTGTGGTGCTACCAGCAGCACAGAGTTCAGACCAGTAACATTTGAATATTCAAACTCCAACGGCCAGTGAGAGAGGGCCTGTGCAGGGAGCACTGGGTGTAATTAATCATAACAGCTCTGCTGCAACGCACTGCTCTTTACACACACACACACACACACACACACACGCACGCACGCACACGCACGCACGCACACGCACACGCACACACACACAGACTTGTATTTACTCCAAGTCACTGCTGTGGCTTTGCCTTTTCATAAAACTGCAGTCACCTTAGTCATCTAGTTTAGGTTCTTAATTCATTGAAAAAAAAGTAGGAAAACACAACAGTTTCCTACAAGTTTTTTCATGGACTATTTACATTTGCTTATATATGATCCCTGTGCTGTTTGTTCGTGTGACTTTCTCCTGATCTGAGATCTGAGGACAGTGTGGACAGACTTTCTTTGTTCTGTCACAACCTTTTTGAAAGAACACAGCATTATGAAGGTTGCTGCTTTCGCCTAAAGACATGAATGATACTTGTTATTTAAAGAAAAAAAAGTATGGTGCTAAACCCTACCATATGACTTAATATGCTGCATAAAGAATCATTGTCTCTCTTTCTAATGGTGCATGCAGGAAAATGATCACAAAACTCTTACAGGGTTCACTTGGTTACGAGTGAAGTTTCCTTTAATTAACGCAAGCCACATTCATTTGGTATTTATATGTTATTCATATGGTCTCATTAAGTCAGTATTTATGTAGAATATTAAACACTTAACCCGCTTGTTTACCCCTTTCTCATCTGGCTCACTTTATTTCATTTTAACAGCGCCTTTCATGCCCTAATTGGAAATAGGCACTTGCTCACCGCCTTTCCTTTCTCCCCCTGTTTAGCATTTAGTGAGAGCAGCCTGAAACAATGCAGCCATTAGGAAGTGATTAGAGCCCAATTAGCCGTGCTAGCAGTTAGCAATCGGAAAAGTGGGTCAGGTTGCTAATAGTTGGTTTCCTATTGGAGGCGGCTGAATGAGAGAGGGACCTGCTATGATTATGGAGCAGGCAGAGAGAATAAGGGGACTGCCACGGCAGGTTTGGGATGAGTGAAGCTTTGATGTGGGCCAGCAGGACAGTCTGTGCTGTCCGTGAATGGGGTCAGTTCGGATTTCGGGTCAGAAAGGAATAGAAGAAGAGAGGCGGACATGGAGAGGCCCTGGACACTGGGAAGGCTGGTCGTTGTCATGACTGGACCCAGTGACCGGGACTGATGCGCTCCATTTGGGTTGCCAAGGGTGAGGAAAGCGGTCAATCTTCAACATGTTGGGTCAGAAGTGACACTAGAGTGATGGACTTGGACACTGTTGCATCATAAAGCCAACCAAAGCTTCCAGACAAGGTTCAACAATTTGAAAACATCAGTCTGTCACAAATAAAAGACGGATTGAAGTGCGTTCACAATTTTCTTTTTTAAAAGGGAACCTACTATTTGGAAAAAGTTCTGCACGTGTCCTTTTTTTTGGATGCACTTGAGGAAGCACTTTTCTTTCAAAAATAATCACAGAATGGTCTTAACATGCCGTGAAAATGGGTCACTGACCTAAAGACCCTGTGCAGCCTTGGGCAAAAACCTGGAAATAAACGGCGCTATTGCCCCTCTTTCACCGCCCTGGTTGAGCTGTCTGCTTGAGGAGACACGTTGAAAGAATTTCACTGTTTACAACTCTACTGCTTAATTACAGCAGTCATTAGAGTATAAAATCAAGAGCAGAAAATGAGCAGTAGAGGAGTACCCAAAGGGAAAAGGATCACAGACCACCACTGCTACTTCCTGTCTGTCATAAAAACCTGTCTTACCCTCTCTGACGCTGTCTCTGGGTCAGTCCAGCTGTCTACTCCTCAAAGAGCCTCCTGACAACATCGAGGCATTTTGTGAAATAAGCCGAACTGGATCCAGAGCTCTTTTCATGGATCATCACACTCATGTGTCTGTGTGTGTTCTTGTGCCTTAATGCCCGTCTACAGCTGAGCAAAACCACGTAATTTCACGCAAGTGTCAGCACTCTCTCCGTGTGGACATGCCTGCGCATGCATGTCAAGTCTAGGAGCGAGGGGGATGTTTGTTCTGCTCAGCAACTTCAAACACTTTGACCCATATGCCTCTTTCAGGACGGTGACCAGGGCTCACACATTTCAGCACAAAAAAATCACACAAACAAACAAAAAAAAACAAGCAGTAAATGCATTAGAAGTAAACGTGATACTGTTTAGACATCACAAGCCTTCCAACCCCTCTCATGCTCGCACTGGTCACAAGACATTAAGCTAAACCTTCTCAGTCAGTCAGCGACCAAATTGCTGACCTGAAAATGCCCTCCTGACACACAAGTCACTAACTTACAGAGGACTGAAAACATGTTTGTGCTTTAAGACCCAACGTGCAGAGAAGTTTTCACACATGTGCTGCACAGAGAGAGCACTGTGAGAAGAGCTGACTCTGATTGGTCAGCTTGATTTCATTTACTAACACGTTCATGGACATTTCAATTTGTAAAATCTGCAAAACATAACTGGCACAAAGTTTGAAGCTGCAGGTGTTTGCTTACTCATCATGTTCTGCTTTCAGAAGCCTGCTCTCTCTCTCTCCCCCCTCTCTCTCTCTCTCTCTCCCCCTCTCTTGCTCTCTCTCTCCCCCTCTCTCCCCCTCTCCCCTCAGTCATTGTACTCCAAAAAGTGAGAGGGACAGCCGGCTTTTGTGTGGAGACTGAAACTTTTAAAGTTTCTCCACATGAATACACTCAAACAGTGACGCTACAGCTCATCAGAAGGCTATTCATTCAGAAAGGGCACCATCCATGCAAACACACACACACACACACACACACACACACACACACACACACACACACACACGGGCAACAGAAGCGTGCACACACACAAGTACACAAGCACAGGTGCCCCCTGTTCTGTGTCACCGGGTGGACACCCAGGCGCTGTCACCTTGTGTTAACACACAGCAGAAGAGAAGATTCAGGTCTGTTTCCTTACTGTACACCCGTGCAGTAACGAGCCTCCATTCTGGTGTCAGAGCCATTGACACAGAGGAGATCTGGCCTCACAAAAGAAGCTGCAGGTGTCTGTCTAACCATCTAAACCTGCAGCAACACACATCATCTCACAGCAAACATGTGTAACATAACGTGTTGCACATAAGTCCCAACATGCATTTTTGAGGCAAAAACTGTAATATCATACAGACCCCCCTAAAAACAAGAATTTTAAAATAGTGCCAATTTCACACCACATTAGCAAGATTCATTTCTAGTAGCAACAACAACAAACCAGTAAAACTGATTAAATGCCATATGTTCAATGCAGAGCTCAAGTTCAACATCTAAAACTCTAACCTGCAGTTTAATCTACAAGTGCATGCTGACAAACCTCATGAGTCCTGCAGATGTCCAGGAGGAACAGAGAAAGAAAGGAAAGGACAGGAGGAGATGGACAGGACAGGGGGAAGAGTCCAAAACCATGGCCAGCCATGCAGAGAGTGTAGCAGGAGCAGGAGGAGGAGAAGGAGGAGGAGTGTGGTGCAGGGCTATGGTAGAGAGGAGGGGCTTGGCAGCATGTCAACAACAGGGCAAGAAAGAGGGGGGGTTGACAAGTGATTTTCATCATAACTACTGCCAATCATACGGCGTGTATGTATGTATGTACACACACACACAGACACACACCTGTATGCCAGCAGCGTGAATTTACTTTGTTAATATAAACCGTTTTTTAACAAGGTTGATCTGATTTTTTGACTAACTTTCTGGAAAGTTGCGATACTACTGCTGCCAAGTATACTGCTACTACTACTACTATTACTACTACTACAACTATTACCATGTCTACAACCGCCACTACTACAACTACGACTTACTGGCTTTGTAGTAAAGAGTTATATATAACTATATAATTGATATCACTCTCACATCTGTACAATAAAAATGAAGCAACCAGCAGCAGCCAGTTAGCTTAGCTTAGCTCAAAGCAAAAAATCTCTGCTGGTTTCTTAGCAACCTCACAGCGACAAGAAGATGCCAGGAAGTCACTGGTAGGGCCAAGAAAACTGATAATCGTGGCTTTAACACTTTCTGTTCAGACTAAACAAACAAGACATGAATTGTTAATCAATGAGCTTCAGAGGTCAGAGCCAGGTTAGCTGTTTCCCCTTGTTTTTAATGCTGAGCTTTGCTAACTAGTGGCTAGTTGTAGCTTCATATTTAGCATGCATGATGTGATATCGATCTTACTAATTCTAAGCAAGACAGAAAATAACAATGTCTCCCAAAATGTTGGACTATCCCTTTAATACTACCACTAACGCCTGCCATATACATGTTCATAAACCCACACATGTGGCCAAAGACTGTCAACTAGAAACTCCCCCATCTCCAAGGGAGCTGCACATCAGAATAAGTGTCCCACAGTGCTGCTCGCAATGTTGGTCCCAGTTAATTTGTCACTATTTAAACACAGTCAACACACACTCTCTCTCTCTGACACACACACACACAGACACACACACTCTTCCTCTTTGTGGGCGGTCAGAATTCTCTGTCTAATGTAGGGTAATGAGTTTAGACTGTGAACACTAACACAGTCTATATAAAGCCTTGGCCCACTGAGTTGTGACAGAAGCTATTTCAACACTGGTCTAACTAAATATACTGCCAAACACTCAGTTTATTCTGCAGGACACCAACACTGTGTAGAATGAGTTAAACTGGGTCACAGCACTTTGGAATAAACTTGTGATTGTACAGTTTTGACTCAAGTGCAAACATACAGTAAGACAGAGAGCAGGTTTATTCTTGATTCTTAGGCGTAATCTTGCCGTTGTTGAATGTATCTAACATTAGCAGAGAGAGACCTGGTTATTTGTGCACTGACAATGTGAGGGGACTGACTGTTGGAGCACCTGGATAAACATGAAACCCTCCTGGTTGAATAATCAGCACAAAAGATGAACAAACATGTTGGAAAATATCTGGTTCAGTTATTAAAAGTCAGATGTACAAGCCTGTATGCATCAAAAACTTCAGCAACTCTGACTCTAAGCAGCACTTTATTACCAGATATCCACTCATCCAGCTTAAAGTTCTGCTGCATGTGTCACTAACAGCGAGCAGGAGGTAAAGATTACATGTTGTAAGAATTTGATAAAACACTCAGTTTCAATCACTTTCCTCTCAGATTATGGATCGATTTTGGATCAATTCAACAATTTTTGTGCAAATCTGACTGGTTCTATTGCAACAGCAGCTAAACCTCATGGGTACCGTAGTACTTATAGCTATTCACAATATTAAAGTGATAGAAAAAACAAGATTTCTCAAAAACAAAGCAGGAATAATTCTGATCCATCAGAATACCTAAAGGGAATTCTGATGGATTGTTTAATTTAGCCAAATGGGAGGAGGGTGCTGTTCTTACAGACTAAACACATCTTAAGTTTTCAGGATTTCTAGTCCTTTACAGGCCATATGAAAAAGTAAAGAAACAGCAGATTCTGAAATCGATGTTTCAAGATGTTGATGCCAAAATCTCAAACAAATTCAAAAACCAAAGCTTAATTGCCCAAAAAAGGTGAGATGGGAGCTGAAACTGGGCTACACCTACAGTAACCTCTCCACCTGCAGGGACGAACACAGACTGTGTACAGCAAGTGAATGGAGGTCTTGATAACATCTTCACTCACAGATCACAGCCTGTCGCCTCACCTTGTACACTGTCACGATGTCCCTAAAACAGGAACTGAACACAGGTCCAAAGGCAGAACTTGAGATTCTTCCCTACTTACACTGTACAAAACAATCAATGAGGCTGCAGTCAGACAGAACAGAGAGTTCTCTCCTCACGATGTTCAGAATTAAATGATAATCTGAACTGACCTTGCCAAAGGAGGCCATTTATTCTCTAAAAACATCTCAATTTTATGCTCACATATTCTTTGTTGTTTCCTCTTGAAAGGACACAGTTGTTTCAGCGCAGCGTTACATGCTGAAGGCTACGCGTTATCTCCTGGCACGGTTTTTAAAAGTTTCCCTTGGTCTCAAAGCAACAGAGCAAACTTGAAATTACCACTACGATGACAAAAAGCACCCCGAGGATTCACAGTCACCTTAAATCCGTCCTTAACACCTCAACAATAACAATTTTAAGAGCTGGAAGGTTGTTGTCTCTTTTTTATCTTTCACACACACAAACTCACACTTCTGCTTTTCAGCATTTACCAGGAGACCCCCTTGCAGTGTTTCCAAGTACACTATGTCACAGTGTGCGTGCATGCATGTGCGTGTGTGGCCTACCTTTGTTCAGGTGCGAGTTGGCTTTGGTCTTGTCACTGAAGCCCTGGCTGCGTCGGTTCCCAGCAGCACTGACTGAGCCTCTTGGAGGGATGTCACTGCCAGCAGTGGACACCCTCGCCATGGGGCCGGGAAGTCTGATGGAGGGAGAGAGAATGAGAGAGAATGAGAGAGAGAGAGAGAGAGAGAGAGAAACACAGAAGAGAAAGGAGGTTTACGGAAAACTTCTGAATATTTGATAGAAAGCCTTCATCTCACAAGCCGAAGGGACACATTCGTTATTGCAGGTTTATAACTCATTCTCCTGGGACAAGCACACATCCAGTCCACAGCCGATAAGGAGGGTAACTCTTAATTAGGACTGAGAGTACAGGGACCATGCAGGTGCTGCAGATTCATTACAGTAAGCGTTTTATGTGAACAGGCAGAAAACACTGCAAAGGTTAAGCGGCAGCTGTAGAGCCCTTTCGTCTTTTTGCGTTCACGAGGAACGTGAGCAGCAGCGCAAAGAGAAGCACAGCAAAGTGTGTCAGCATGATGCTAATATCTGCTGTTTCAGGCAGAGGCAACTGCTAATGACAAATTCATTTTCTGAGTAAAGGAAGGGCCAAAAGACAAAAAAGGCTTTGTTTTCTGTTTTCTGTCGTAGCATTATGTCACTATACAAAGTGAAGTGCTGGAAAATGATGAGCATCAATCTAGCTTTGTTTTCCACGTTGTGACTATGGAGTTGCAGCCTAAATAGACACCAAGGGAAGTTGATGGACCTCCACAGCGTTACTGAATTCATGATACAAACCTTTTGACCCTCTTTATTGATTTCCTTGGGGAAGAGTGCCCTCTTGTTGGGCAGCAAGGTCGAGTCTACCGCAAACAGAGGACTAAACTAAGCACTCAGCCACTCTGCTGCCTGGATCTTTTAGACTCTTTTTTAACAGTGAACGTTCCCTCGATGCATGTTTACATCTGACTCATCTTCAGTCTAAAGTGGCTTTAATTAGAAGATACAAGCAGGTTAAAAAAAATGCAAACTTAGCTATTGTCTGTGTTTATTGCAGCTCTCACAGCTTGGCCCCCACCTCCCTATATACACCTACAGTAATCTCATGGAGACAGATGAGCTCACAGCAGCATGGACATGTGTGAATGGGCTGGACAGGCTGACAGAGTGCGCGTCCCAGGGGAGCTGTGAGCTCAGCAGCCTCAGATTACATGTCCCGCTCCTTTATTTCCCTGCATGGATTAGACAGGATATACTGGCCACGGATAAACCTCGGTGAAATTTATGACACCTTGATTCCATATTGTGAGTCAATCTGTCGCCTTTGGTGAGGTCTGTGAGCCAAGCTGTAATCTAACCAGGCCGTGGCACACCGACTGCTAATGAAATGCTAATTCACCAGTGGCGACATCATCATCGTCCTGGGACTGTGAGGCGGATGCTGATAAACAGATTACAGCTCACTCTCTCTCAGCTCTTGTATAGATTATTGAAACTCTCATTTCCGGCATGCCATTCACTGTGACATTATTTATCTGGCCATTGCAAGGTAATAACTTTTACCACATAATTATCGAGAGTAGCCTGAGATCATCTGGCTTCCAATTATAGCAGGAGCTGTCTACTGCCTTCCCTCTTTGGACTGGCCGTATATAAAAGAAGTATTTGATGGATACCAAATTTTTACTCTCAAAAGACAATACAGGCAAAAATGACAAATAAACTAAATGGCAAATAAATATCCTGTTTAAACATCGGTTCTGAATCAACTTAAAACTTCAGGGAGGTATTTGTTTAAAAATGTGCTGCAGATGAAAGAGCAAGGAAGCCTTTCACTTGTGCTTCTTTGGGTTTGCTTGTCTTTTATAAAGCACATGTAAGAAATGCGTTGCCCGCTCTCCCGCTTGCAGAAAATTAAGGTTTTATGTCCTGCAAGATCTTCTGCTGATGTGCATGGGATCTCTGATTATCATATAAGCTCAATTACAGTGCACAAAATATTAGAATTTTAAGTAAATTTACTTATTTAAAGCAATTATTTTGTACATTTTTGAAGAAAAAAGTCATATTTGCAGTCTATGTGTCAATATTAATCAGCCCACCAAAAGCTCATAAACAAATACACCTGGCCTTTAATTGCAATATTTGCAAACCATGACAATTTATGCAAACCTGTCACCTCTTTAAAATCTATCTACTGTTAGGTAGATAGCTAACACTAAAGCATTTGCGATCATAAGAAGAGCCTCAATTCTTCATCTTGTAGTTACCCCCGTCGGCCAGAAGGTGGGGCCACTGCATTGCTTTGAAGAGGAGCTGGTGTGGGGCAGGTGTGATGCAAACAGAATGTGGGATGGGCAGCATGCAGAACCACATCCTAAATCCAATTTCAAGGCGTATCGTTGCATAGTACAACACTGCATGCTAAGAAAGAGGATAATGTGAACGCAAAAAGATCTGGGAGCATCACAGCAAATGCACACAGAAGCTAAATTTGACACATTGTCATATTACAGATGCACAATCCTGCCTGTCTCTGTTAAATATTAATGTCACATTATATGGGGGATGTGCTTGCCAAGCAAACCCACGCACACACAAGCACACACACACACACTTACTTAAGGGTTATCTAAAGGTCTTTCACAGCCCATTTAGCAGGCTCGCCAAATGAGGCGCGTTGCCAGACAGACAGGGGCGTCCGAAAACGGAGCCTGGAGATTTAGTTCCTATCTGCTCAACACTACCACTCATGCATATTAGATAGTGCTTGTAGTAGAAATTGCCCTTAATCACAGACAAAGACACAACATGAAACTAAATGTCATCCATGATTAGGGGCAATTTCTACCTGTCTTCTTCCAGGAATGACACGGGATGGGAGGTGTGGTGGAGGAAAGAGAGGGAGGAGCAAGAAAACAGAAAGGCAGAAGAAGCTGACCTAGAGGTCTTTTTCTGACCAAGGGAAAACTTGAGTAGTTTACTCTGAGACCCATCCCTAGAGGAGAAGAAAAGAGAAGAGAGATATGGAAGAGGACAGAGACAGAGAGGTCAAGTTTACAGTTATAAATGACAGGAAGTGTGAACAGGAAGATCGAGATGACAAAATGATGGATTAGAACAGCAGAAACAGCAAGAAAGTGAAGAATTCAGACAAACCCATTCACCTAGTTTTCCAAAGTTTGCATTAACTGGCCTCACCTAGACTGCATCTCGGCCTGCGCTGCTTTCTGGGCTGTGAGGGCGGGAGTCCCATGCGGAGAGTGGCCGAGCTGTGCCGGGGCGCTGCTCTGCTGGCTCAGGGGAGGGTGTGTGTTCTGGGACTGGGCGGTCGGTGGGAGAGAGGGCTGGGAGTTCTGACGCTGGGCCTGCTGCTGCTGCTGTTTGTAGCGGGACAAGCTGAAGAAGAGGCCGAGGATGGCTTTCAGATTACCATTCCGAATCTCTGTGGGTCCGGGAGAAGGACAATGTAGAGCGTTAAACAGGAAAAGGCAGATGAGGTGAAGAAGGAAAAAAGATGACAGATTAGGGCAAAAGATGAGGATGAAAGTTGTAGAGAAATTCTGTTACTTCAACCGTGCAAAATGACAGCTGCAGGGCTGTTCTGTGCTAAGAAACTAAAGCTACTAACATGCTACAGGACAGCACTGTGTCTACTGCTTTTATTGGCTTCCTTTATTGCCTTTACGTACTTACTCCTATTAAGCATCACAGACAGAAAGTCTCATTTATAACTATGCAAAGTAGGCCGGCCATGTAGTCCAAACAAAACTGAATGAATGAATGAATGAAGGTGTCACAATGAACTGACTTCATGTTGCAGCGAGTACACTGGTATTGTTTTGCAAAGCCATATTCAGCCGCAGCATGAAACACAAGGCATCTGCGGTCTGCTGCCGGCTTCAGCTCCCTAACATATCAGACTTGCATGTTTTTGGACTGCAAGAGGAAATACTTGGAGAGCATGGACTCCTTACAGAATAAAGAACTGGCCCTGTGTCTTTCATGCTGGGGGACGTCACTGTCCACTGATTCACTGCACAAAGATAACACCAGTAGTATTAGTACCATTACTATTACTGTTCCTGTGTGAAAAATATGATGTGAGCATTAAAGCTGACATCAATCTTTTAGATGTAGGCCACTTTAAACACTGCTCTATTGTGAACTTTCTGGTACATTAGTTCTATATTTGGTGTAATCAGCCCCTATTGAGCCTACATGCTTTAATGTGTAGTGTCTGGCATTAATGTAGTGTGTCCTGGCAAAAGAGCTTGCCAATAAAAAGGACTCAATAGATCAAGTTGCCATTTCTTTATCTTATTTCCCTAGCACAAAGGACATTTGTTCAGTAGATAGGCCTGTCCTGGCCTTGGTTTGCGTTTACCTCTCTCGCTCCAGTGAAAGCAGAAGTGTAGGAGTCCAGCTTACCCTCTGAAGACAGACCCTGGATGTTGACTCCTTTGGCTGCCAGGAAACTGAGGCAGGCATCAATGTTCTCAATCTGGACAGGGAGACACATACACACAGCTGTGAGACACTGCAGCCTGCACATTTCCATTTGAATTTGCATATTTGTATAATGTGAGGAAGCATGCCGGTTGTCTCTTGCACGCTTCTCCTGAGAGCATGATGGCAAAACTGGAAGTGAGCGTCTGCAAATCAATCTAGAAAGGAAAGCTGGCAGCACAAAATGTACTAACCTGTTTGTTTTTGAGTTTTTAGAAAAGAAGTGCTGACACTGACAAGGCTGAAAACATTGGGGTGACAGATCGTACATCCTTCTATATTCATTGATTTGATAATGTTGGACCAATGAAGAACTGGCTACAATAACATTTGTTTTTATTTCCTTTGGCAGTAAATACAGATTTCATACCAGTACACATACATTTGAAAACACTCAGACAATACTTTCACCGGCTAAGGCCTCACAATCCTCTAAATGTATTGCATTTGGATCCAGCTCTGAATCCAAATGCACATAAGAAACAATCATACTGATTCACTGATTTTTGGAGGCTGTATGAATATATCAGGCTCTGTTAAAGGATGATTTGTGCAAAATTTCAAGCAAGTCAGATTTACAAGCATTTAAAATATATCATATTGTAGCACTAACTATAGATGGAATACCGTCAAGCTGTGCGCAGAATTGCTCAAAGCAGATGCATCAGCTACAACCCATCACAGGAAAATGGTATGTGATATTAAAATTGGCCAGATGGCGCCAGTCAAAACAAGATTCAAATCAAGAAGACCTTCAACAGCAGAGTAGCAGAGAATCAAACAATCTATACCGGCTAAGTTGCTATGACAGCAGCCATGGCAACCTGAGCAGACTGCTGAGCTGTCACTGGACTGCGCCAGGATTTGATAGGCAGACAGGCTTTGTTTAGAGCCCATGTGACCCATTATACACCAAGCCTGCTGGCTGGCCCACGTAATCACAAAGCAAACCACATAAAACAAGTCATCAAGCCGAGGCACCGCAGATGAATGGGCGATCAAAGTTTACCAACTGTTGTTTTCGATGAGCAAACGCACCAGGTACAACAGAAAAGATATCAATATGGCCCAGCCGGTGCTCTCTCATATTACATAGGGGTAGACTATAGAGTAAGGTGCACTCCAGGCAAGGCAGTTAACTAAAGAATGGACTGTGAAATGGACATTTAAAAGCATTTTACAGTATGCACAAGGGTTAAAGAGGTGCTAAATCTTTTTCAGCATGACATTTATTACAAGTGAGGGTAGATTTATAACAGTGAGGGTAATCTGCCACAATGTACTTACAGCAAATGCGTTTTGAAAGAACAACAGCTCAAATATAATCTCACAGGCGAGGGAGTGCAGATATATTCCAGTGATACTCCAAGTGGTTTCTAAACTAAAATACATGTGAACTGTGTCCTTTGTAAACGAGGCCGGGTGTGGGCTGCAACCGGGAGGGTCCCGCTCACTAAAGATTAATGACATGATTACACTTAATATGCAGGGACTAAATATAGCTTGACCTACGGCTCCCTCTGTGGTTCTTCTGTAAGGAAGTATCCAGCTGTGAGGTGCGAAGCTGAAATAAAAGCTCATTTACATCCGCCTCTGATAAAATATGTTAACGTCCATTACTGTACTACTATTAGTCACATCCTCGAGCATGGTACTATTAGTTTAAGTCCAGTATCTGTCTATCTATATATATTTGAACCTATTATCATAGTATTAGTTTCATACACACATACATCCACAACTGTATTGCTGTTAGCTGCATCTGCTAGCATTTACTATTGGTTACTGTTAGTTTCATCCACCACTTCACTTGTACCTTTACCATTGAACCACACTGTTTTTAATCAATTGACTACTCGAGCACTACTGTTTATTCTACTTCTAATTTTAGCTCTACATATCTGAGCCATGTTAGTGTGTGGAGAGGCCGGCGGATTTCGGGTCACTGATTGAGTTGAAGCAGCAGTGCTGCCCCTGCTGTCATTTCCGTAACCTCTGACCCCAGAAACAGCTGTTGGAGGGGCTGGCATATGTTGTCCTTTGAGGTGATACAGCAGAAAACTGAGGAACAGCAGGAATGCAGACTATTGCCCTCTCCAAATACCACAGGCTCCTTAAAAATAAACCTCTCTGAAATACCCCTCAAACCTAACCGACATACCCAGGGACTTTCTTTAATACCCCTGGCCTAAACTTCATCTGAGTGACTGAACCACTCCCCGACTGCCCCGAATTCCCTGGTAGAGTTGAAGTTTAAATAGCAGCAGCCTGCAGAAAACATGCTTCATTAAGATACCCCATCACAAATGCCAGGCCTGTCCTGCTGAGATGCTCCCAAGCCCCGCCTCTCAGGGGGTATAAATACTGAAACCTCTCGCTATTTAAAACCTGCAGGGACCAAAACTGTGAAAACGCAGAGGAACACGCTGCTACGACAATCTCCCATCAGCCACAGAACCCGAGATCTCATCCAGTCTGGTTTTAATCGGAATCAGCTGTGATTTGTCCCCTAAAAATCCTCCTTGTGCATAATTTTATCATTAAAAATTTGTTTTTGAGGTGTTCGTATCGTGTTCATATGGTCCAGGGCTGTACATATAATTGCAACATCCTCTGGTTGAATCCAGCTGGGGACCTTTGTTGTGTCCCTCCTCCCTCTCCCTTCATTTCCTGTCACCACTCGACTGCCAGCTATCAAAAATATGGGCAAACTGTTTAAGTAAATACACTATTTGATGATGTCATTCTGGGTTCACAGAATATCTGATGGGCTTTTTTCATTAAAAATCACAATTTTGAATTATCAATCACTGCATCTAAATCAATCATTGATCTTAACAAATCAATAAAAGAGCAACAATCGATTAACTGATGCATTAACCTACAACTAAACTAAACTGTTAGTTGCAGGCTTACTGAAGGTGTCACATTTAACCAGCCATCAAAAGAAATAAGAAAACTGTACCACCAAAGAACAAACTGAACCCACAAGCATGTATCACTAAGCTGTTTTCTACTTTCTGTAAAAGTCCTTTTTGGTTTTTATGTCCACCTTCCAGGCTCATTACTCTTCTGTTCTCCACAAACAACTGTGCTGAGACAGATGGATGAATGAGAATATACTCAAATAAAAGTAAAGTGACACAAAAGCAGTCAAAAGAGCAATACCACCTAATCAAGAGAAGCCTGAAGAGAATACTCTTGTTCATTTCCCCTACTGGTGATCAGAACAAAACACCTCTAAACAAGCCCAGACAGAAATCCGAAAGAAATCCTCTCCAACCCTGAACGACACCACCGGTGGCTCCTACCTGCCTGGATGTGTGATGTGTCCCTGCAGTGTGACTGCTCTGCCTGACCTCACACCTCCACCCAGGCCACCGTCGCCTCCTGCTCTGCTGCGGCTCCCGGCAGCGGCACGGGGCTGGCCAGCCAACAGCCGTCTGAGTAAACACTTCTCCCCATCACGAGGATGCTATTGTGTGTGTGTGTGTGAGACAGAGAGAGAGAGAGCGAGAGAGAGGGAGGGAGTGTGTGTGAACAAGTGCGTCTGAAGCCGGATCTGACAGATAGGAGCTTTTGAAGACTGATACTGAAGCCGATAGTTTTAAACTAAAGTTCCTGATAGCAGATCTTAAGCTATGATTTTTTTGTATGTTAATTTGCACCTCAAAGATATGACATGTAATGAGTTTTTGGCCTGAATTTTATTCTTGTCAAAAAAACCTTCGAGACAGCACCAAGGGGTGCAAAGTCTAAACTCAAACTATGCCGACTGTTGCACATAAAACCAAGATAGACACTGAGCTATAAACACAAACCTGAGTGAAGACTTCTTTGACCACACAACAACAGCTAGTCCTACTTTAGAGTTTAAACTCTGGGATTCACATCTTTAAATTTGACTTGAGTCTTATTGATGATGATAGCAATGTAGTCGCAAACGTTATTGCTGAGTTCTGGGAACAAGGCGACATTGTTACAACAAGAAACACAAGCAGACAATCAGTAAACAGGCCGACAGCTCAGCCAGATTATCTAAACCACTTTATTTGGAGGTTTTCATTGTGTACGTGGCTCAGGTGTTCACTTCATCTTTCATGACTTCTTTATGAATACTGAAAGGCGCAGTACAAATAAATATTACTTAGCAACTAAAAGCGAAAGTAAGCACACCAATATGTCGTTATCAATGAATTATTGCACTGGCACATGAATAGAAGGTTAAAGCTGAACCAGATAGTGGTCTATAAACTGTGATAGATGTTTACAACCGACAGTTTGGGTAATAATTTTACTGTTCACCTTTGTTTTCTCCTCCACATAAGTTTGGCTGTTCATGTAAAACCCGTCTGATCATCTGACGGCTTGCATTTTTGGTCCGTATGACTTGACTTTAATGATGTCAGCATGTTCCCAGAGGTTAACTAAAATAAGACCGACGCTGTAATAAATTGGGATTATTCTTTCAATGGTGAATTCAAATTCTTCCTGGTCTGATCAGGAAGAAACCTCCTTCACACTGTCTAAATAACATTATTGGCTCGTATCTGATATTTCTGATAAACCCGATATTGGCCCGATAATTTGCAAAGTCTGCTCTATCAGTCTGGCTCTGGTGTGACGACACCAGCTTCATTGCCGTGAGCGCGCCGTCATTTGATTTTCTGACTGTTGGGTCTTGTGGAATCTGATCACATAACAGGGTTGTGAGAAAACCTGTTGTGATGGTATGTGTGTGTTTCTGCGCGTGCGTGTGTGTGTGTGTGTGTGAGTTAAATCTGTGGTTAAATCTGCTCACATATACTTTCACTCTCAGGAGGTTTCACAGATTACAGTTAGTTGCTCATCTGCTGAACTTTGACATCTACCTCAGTAATTCTCTCTCTCTTTATACTGAAAAATGTATGCAGAGGTTGCAACACCTCAGAGAAGCGCCGGTTTTCACAGGTCATTAATAAAAAATGATGCTCCGCCAGCTTCGACACACACCATGATGCAAAATTACACACACCAATTTCAGGCAGCGTATTCTGTCTCCTGCAAATGCATTTTTATAGACTTGCTGTAGTGCGTCTTTATTCCTGTCTGGTATCACTTTACATTCACATGCATTTTATGTTTTAATGTATCTTAAAATTGGTTCTTATAAGTTTTTATTGTTATCTCCTTGAAAGATTTATCATTCCTTATTTCTGTTGTTGATTTTCCAAATTATCCTCAGGCAGACAGAAAAAAAAAACACAAATAAAAACAATAATTTCCTCTGGCTACATCAATATTTCCCTGCTGAACTGTGTACAGAATAATTAAGGCAAAGCTGCTTCAATTTGCTGTCAGAAAAGCACCTTTGGGTTGGGACTTTGCTTGTTCAGGAGGCATTTATGAATCTATTTTCATTGAAGAGAACCCATGTTTTTTTTTTTTTTGAAAGGTTGATGTTTCTGGAATAATTTCTTCTAGAATTTACTGTTGTGTCATATCTCCTATGAATAGGCTAACTGTTACTGCAACAGATGACTGAATTATGCAACAAATGAACACAGTGCGTCTGTGTGTACTGTACTCATGAAAACATCATCATTAGCTTCACAGTGGTAGCGTTTGTTGCACGGCTGTTGAATTGAACTGCATTATTCAGCCAAGTTTTTCTGTTATTTTGTCCAGCCCTTTCAGGTGCTGTTTCTTTGTTGCCCATGGCTTGGAAGCCTTCAGGTGGAGGATGGACTGTCTTCAGGGCCACTACACCTCAGCGTCGTCTAAAATAAGGATTTGAGCTTTGGTATATTTGGTTGCATAGAAACAGTTTGTTTGATTCTCACTTGTTTCCAGTCCATCATGTGATCATCAGAGTTCTGACCAGCTGACACAGTTGGGGATTTCTCTTTCTCTCACACACAGAAAGTACCACTCCCTTTGATCAAACATTAACCAGCCTGCTGAATCATTAATACAGCACATTTTGGGTCTTGTCCTGCTTATCTGTGTAAAGCTTTACCATCTACAAAAACACTCAAATTCATCTGCATGAAAAAAACCCACCAGTCTGAATCTGTGATCTTCACTGTGCACGCTTCTGACTAAAACCACACAGGCATCGATGTGACTGTGTGCACTCAGGTTAAGTACTGGGTGTGCTCCGATCAGGTTAAAAACTGGGCGGCAATTTTGAGTGACACTGCACCTGAAGCTGAAACAGAAGGTTAGCGATAAAGAAAAGCTCCCTTGTTGAGCCACTTTAACACACAACCACAGAGTATCAGCAAAGAGCCAGTCATGAAGAGGCAGAGCTGAACATTCCTCTGTGGCTGTTGATGTTCCCTTCAGTGTGCTTTTCATCAAGCTCATTAAACACCTGACCCTGCTGGTTTCTACCTGTGTGGCTGTCTGTCACTCTACCTTCTGAGCTCTCCAGTAGAAAATACGCAGGTTGGAGAGGATAAACCAGTCCAGCAAGCAGGGTATTAAGAATACAGGTCATTTTTAAACCCGAGAGTATGTCCAAGAAACAAGACGAAAGAAACCTATAAAATAAAATAAAAATCCAGAATCTGTTACTCTCCCTCTCCTCCACTGTATAAAATAGAGAAGTGCAGCCTACAGCATTGCATGGCTAACTTTGTAAACATATATGTAATTGATAATCTACACATTTATAGTGAAAATAATAGAGCTGCAATGATTATTCAATTATCAACTATTTTGATAATCTATTAATTGGTTTTCAGCTATTTTTTTAAGAAAAAAGTAAGTTCTTGTTCTTTCTCCTCTATGACAGTTATTTGGGTTTTGGACAAAACATGACATTTGAGGACATCGTCTCGGGCTTTAGGGAAACACTGATTGACTTTTACACCATTTTCTGGCCTTTTATAGAGCAAACAACTTACTGATGAATCAAGAAATGAATCGACAATGAAAATATTAATTAGCTAGTGGCCCTAAACAACACAGGAGTGAAGTTTCCAAAATCTCATCTGCTAAGGGCCATGAGATGACGGAATTTAATTAAATGTAAATACAAAAAACAATTTCTCACTTTTAGCATCTGGACACTCAACATGGCGCCAGTATTCATTTGAACTACTTTCTTGCAGTGAAACAGCCCCTTTAAATTTTGCTTAACCTCAAAAAAGTTGGCTCATAGTATCTGAAGTAAAAAGTAAATGAATCCATCACCGAGAACCAAACCGAACGAAATGATGAAATGTTTGGCAGTGGTGATTGATTTCCCAGGCCTCAGCGAGTGAAATCTAGTTAGTTTCAGAAACTGTGTCTTTGGGGTGTTTGGACGAGACGCCCCGTCAGTGTTTACTTGTGTGTCTCTGTGTGTGCTCGCTATCCTGTGTGGTTTTAACAGCTCAGTGTCAAATCAACACACACACAGAGCCTGACCGGGTGGCAAAGGAACGACCCGATGACGGGGGTCCGTTTAACGAGGATGTGACAGTTGTAAAAACAGCCTCTGACTTTGGCCTGGATAGCCAGCATGCTAATCAGCTAGCGCGAGTGTGAGGTGAGAGTTCTGAGGTCTATTCCACTGATGGAACTTATTTCCATGTTTATTCGTTTAGAAACGGAGGTTAAGTTAAGTGGTGGTAATTGGCAGCAGCTTTGGAAGCTTTGGGGGTTTGAAAGCAATGAAATAAAGTGCAGTAAAAGTGGGCTCTCATACTCCTCCACCCCAGCTGCCAACTCAACTCTCAGGACCTGATTGTGTTTTGTGTGTGTGTGTGTGTGTGTGTTTGTTTTGACAGCACTACAACACACAAAGCATGCATTTGCATAATGACTGTGATTGCACCTGCCCTTAGCACTGCTTGAGTGCCTCAGATTTTGCTTTAAAGCTGACAAACCTACTGAGATTATACGCAGCGATCCAAAAATACTCACATACACACACAAGCTGCAACATCTGAGCGTATAAAAGCACATTTTGACAGCCGTTAACAAATAAACAATATCACATTGCTTGAATGCACACACAAGAAAACATTTTTTGTCTGTCAATCACAGGAATATTATATATTTGGAACCACTTGATTAGTCTCAGAAGTATCCTGCAATTTTCAGAATTTTGCAGGATTGTGGGATATCTTCTTGTCTTTAACGACTAAAGACATCATTTAATGACGTGCTGTGTTTGAAATCAGAACCGCACAGAGACGCCCGGACCACTGAGAGCAAAGAGTTCAACACGCTCAATTACAGGCGACTGAGGGGCATAATCAGCGCTAATGGTAAAGACCTGACTGATAATGAGTGGGACAGGGTCTATAGAGGGAGCTGAGCCATATTCAAGTGTGTAGTTTCTGGAGAGGAAAAGAGAAACATCCATAGCAAATCAATATTCAACAGAGGTGCATGAAGAGGAAGAATTGGCTAAATTAAACATGTATTGAGGATGATTTGGGTTTACAATCTGCAGTATGGAAATGAATCAAGTTTTGTTGGTCCTTAACTTTTTACAGGGTTACTGGTAAAGACACCTGTAATCCAACTATGAAGACAAGGCTTTTCAAAAGACTGGAACCTGCTAAACATTCCCAAACTGACTGACAGGTTTTCTAAATACACGGAGAGTAAATAATGATTAATTCCCAAAGGGATTTCTGATAGTGTTGATGCTTTTGCATTATTATTCTATCACCACAGCTCAGAATAACATGAGGCGACTTTGTGACGACAACTGAAACATAAATTCTGCCGTATGTTCTCTTTTACTTGCAAAATTATCCAAACACTGTTAATTAGCTCAGAGCAAATTAGAAATGGAACACTTCAGCCAGATGGGCCTAATGAGACATTAACTACTCGTCTCTCGTCTCTGCTTTGGCCGAACAAACAGTCCAACGTTACTTTTAACTGTTTATGTGAACAACATATTCATAACAGCTTCTTCTAGCAAAAATGCTTTTATATAATACATAATATGTGATTAATGTATATATTTCACCTCCTTGAACATCAGCTTTTGTTGTTGCTACAACAAATTTCCCTGCAAATCTAATTTAATTTTAACTACTTCAGTGATGGTTCTGATGATGTTTGTAGCTGATAGGAAAAACCCAGAGTTAACAGAATCAGTTGATAATAACCAGCTTTGTACCAGTTAGCCATCACGATCACCAATGCACTGCAAAAAGTGAAATCTGAGTAAGATGAATGATCTTAAATCAAGACAGTTTATGCTTGTGTTTGTCTGACATGATTTATCTTCTGACTGAGATTTTATTACTGGTTATGAGTAACTTAATGCTTGAAACTAGAAGTTAGAGAATTACACAGCTACAAAGTACAAATCCTTCTTTAGTCAAAATTTCTTTGTATCCAGACAAATGTATTTGTTTTCAGTCTGGTTGCACTACGTTTTGGACAACTATGGGTTCTTTGAGTAAAGGTATTTTTACTTGCTCTAAAAATCTTGGTAAGTGAAGCTTTCCTGTTCTGTTGGCAGATAATTTTATGTTATTGGCTTATTTTAAGTTATATTCCCCCAATTTTATTGCTTTGTTTTTTCTTGCTTTTCAGAGCTGAGTTTTTGCACAGTGTATTCAGTGAAGCCAGCTAACCCTCAGAGAACCAGACTAGGTTGTACTTGCTTTGTGGCACAGATCCCAGCTTTATATTTTCACTTATGATTAATTAAGATAATGAATAAGGATTCTGACTGATGAGCTAAGTATCTATGAAGGTGGTGAATTTTCCATAAAACACCAAAACATAAAACATGGCTGAACACAGAAACAGACATCAAAACATGAAAACAAGCTATAAAATACTAAAAAAGCACCAGAAACAGGATGTCCTCAAAAGTACAGTAATATGGGTCTATGTGGGTAATGAAGAAGGAGAGTTCAGGGATCAGCTGTGCTTCCACCTCCTCCTCAGTTGTTAACTGTGGGTGTGTATCTCCCTCTCTGGTGCTCGGAGAGGCTTCAGTAGTCTGGCTGGTGGCCAAAAATAGCCCCCTCAGCTGGCACACTGGCCCAATTTACGGCCCTTCACATTCAGCCGAGGGCAGCCCTGCCCAGGGCGCTCTCGGCTCATTTCCCACACAGAACACAAAACTGTGACAACACTGGAATCACCACCAGCAGCGTCACAAAGGAAATCCCACTTACATATTTGCTAAATGTCACTGACGACAAAATCACATCATCACAAGCGGCTGTAAACGTTTTCTTTGTCATCAGAGCTGATGCTCCCTGCCTGCTTTCACTCCTGGAGATGAGGGGAATGCTGACTCCTTTGCAAGTGTAATAAGATGAGGCAAAACTGGCCCCAAAACCAAAGCCTGTGATGCTTTCAACTGAGCGCCAACTGCCAGAAGTCTGAGCCAGAGGTTTCACGGACGGCAGCCCGCGAGACCGCGAAAGTAAAAATAAATGGAGTAACCATTCCCATCTACAACTGTTCAGAAGTGACTTATGCACCACAGCTTCCAGCGAGGGCCACAGGAGCCGATGAGATGGGACATCAGAGGTGTGTTACCACACACACAGACACACACACACACAGGTAAATTTCACAACATTCTGCCAAAACAAACACGGAAGGTCACTTACCATCTGAGAACGGCTCTTGGGACAGCCATTGATATCGTCAATCTTCTCATTGGCTGAGGAGAGACAGGAAGAGGAGGCAGAGACAGAGAGATAAAAGAGGAGAGAATGAAAACTCCTTTCAGCCGTGTTTGGTAAATGCAATCCTCTCTTTTCTTTCCAGTGGAGATCCCTGTGTGTGTGTGTGTGTGTGTGTCCCACACACTGACTGACTGAGGAGAGCAGAGGTGTTCAAGCCGGTGACTGGGACCCCCCCCTCCTCTACCCACCCGCCGGGACATGAAACACTATCTGGTCACAGCAAATGGGAAGGGGCCGCCGGGGGTCCGACCGAGATGTGTGCTGTGCTGCTTCTTTTCAAAGGGGGCGTGTGCGTGTGTGTGTGTGTGTGTGTGTGTGTGGTGTCAAAAGATTCCTCCCTTCTATTAGAGGCCCAGCCCAGAGCAGCTGAGACACGGCCGTCAGCTGACAACTGTGCCAACAGCACGGCCTCCTACATCAGGAGGCACGGTGAGGCCCACGGTGCAGCTCCATCTCAGGGCCACATATCGCGCCACCTACCTCGCGAGAAAACACTCCTCTTCCTGTCAGGTGAATAAATACGCAGTGTCTTTTAATGTGTGCTTGTCAACTGCCTTCTAATACACACATACACTTAGTGGATTCAATGGACAGTCATAACCAGGCTTTTTAAAAGTGGTTTTATGGATCTTGACCCCATAAAACAAACTCGTGTGGACTTCTGACCCTCGTCAGAGGTTGCATATAAGCCACATTTGGAAGTGAGATCTCAGTGACTTTGCAACAGCAAACAAGTTTAATAAAGTTAAATAAACTTAATGAGGCCAACTGAAAGGTAAATACGTTCAATTTATTTTTCTTCCGTCAAATAACTTTTGACTTTGATCAGTTTGTTTGACTCAATCAAAAAATATCAGAAAAGCTGACAGGTAGCTGTAGCCACCTTCAATACACTTTATAAACAAAATGACCCTGTCTATTAACTGGGACATCAGTAAAATAATGATTGCAGAGGAGATGTTAGAGATTCTAATGATCTTTTGCAAATTTATTTTTTTAAATGTCTCATGATGTTTGATACATTAGCAAAAACATGACATATATAAAAATATTGTAGCTACTCTGTGATTCTGAGATATTTGAATAAAATAAATGTTCCCAAAATAAAAATAATAACAACCAGACACAAGACTAGGAGCTGAAGACTGAGCAAAATATCTTAAAAGGTCAGAGATCAGGCTGAAATTCAAACTTTATGGGTGACCTGGATGTGATCTGGAGGTTTCCCTCTTCCAAAATCCTGACCCTGAATGTGTGCTGATCAAATAGCGAACCGTGTGCCAACTCAGGGCCCAGAATGGCTGCTCCGACACCAGCAGGCTGCTCCGGTTTCACCAGTGACGGTGTGGTTCAAAAGTTTTCCCGGTGGACATGGGCAGCAGGCAGAAATGCAGGACAGAACAGGTGAATGGATTGTTCTGGTTCATGTTGTTTTAATGTGACAGCAGAGCAGCAGGAGTCAGCTGTCGGAGTGTATATATCATATGTAGTCCCCATCTTTGCTTTCCAGCATCCATTCAAACACCAGTGTTTCAACAGTATTGTTTCCTCATCACATGCATATACACTCACAGAACTTTTAGTTACTGCAAGTATTTCAGGAAAGTATCCACTACAGCAAGCTGAGTTACTCTGTGGTCCTCATTCAGGAATGCAGGACTGACAGTTGCTGTAGTTGAAGCAACTACACTTCTGGAATAATCAGAATGACCGTCAGAGCCAACATGATGGCAGGAAGGTGGAGACAGTGCGTAAAGCTATGTATAGGAGGAGGAGACCCTGGAGCATGAGATGTAAATTTACATTTTACATACAGTCTAAAATGCCATCTGATACCCGCAAGCCTGATCTAGAGAATCACATGCAGCAGCTACAGTACAGACCGAGAAAAGGGAGACTCTTTCCTGTGCAGGATGAAGCTGTAGGAGCGACAGGAAGCGTAAATCTGGGTCAGAGACAGAGGGGAAGAG
This sequence comes from Chelmon rostratus, assembly GCF_017976325.1. Classification (NCBI taxonomy): domain Eukaryota; kingdom Metazoa; phylum Chordata; class Actinopteri; order Chaetodontiformes; family Chaetodontidae; genus Chelmon; species Chelmon rostratus. The sequence continues at coordinate 25,189,667 of NC_055658.1, read as the reverse complement.
CTGGGAGCAGAACGAGTCAGTGACATGCTGAGTCACCGGTCAGCTGGTGTCGGCCTGCTACAGCCTCAGGGTTGTCAGCAGATGAAATGACAGGCTGAGGACGGCTAGACGAAATGACAAGACCGATGACGACAGAGACGAGCGCGAGGGGTCAAACACACAGAGGAGCAGCCCACAATCACAGCCCACACCAGGCTGAACATCTTCATAGTTCTGCTGTCATGTGAACACATTACATCATACAAAGTACAAACTTCACATTTAGGTTCTGGGACACTTTGAAAACACACGTGAATCTGTTTTAAAATGCATATAGGTCAATTTGAAAATGAGATGAATTTCATTATGCCCTGAAAAGTTGATTTACACATGTCACCAAACCGTGTCAGTATACCAATAAAAGAGGGCCTGTAACTAAAATTTAGTAGAAGACAACTTGCAGGTAATTTATCATCAGCTCATAATGATATTTCATTTCCTTATTTTGTGTTCAGACAAATTTCTGTTACTTAATAACTTTCAGTAAGGATTACACAATTCATTCATTGTGAGGAACTTTAAATGTGACCACAAGCATGTTTTTCTTTGTTTCAGAGTGAGAAAGTTTTTGAAGACAACAAGCATCTTACTTCTTCAAGTTCACTCATGAGCTTCAAAGCAAAAACTGAAAAATTACTAATTTCAAGAATAATGGCGTTTTGTCCTGATTGCACCAGCACACTGCAGAACAAATCTATCCAACTGTGCACGAGGAGATAAACTCATTGCATGACTCGTACGGAAATTGACAGTCTTGCATGAGATAATAGAGTTAAAGGGTTTCAATCTGTAAAATCAACTCTGTCTTGCAAAAGAAAAGCTTGTTATTTCATTCATGTGTTCAGTAAAGGTCAGCCACGTCTTTAAAGTAACCAGTGACATGTTCACATTTTTTTCCAGCAACCACATGATCAGCGCCGTCTTTCTTTTGCAGATTTTTGGAATCGAATGTGACTTTTCCTTACCTACGACCTGTATGATCTCAGCCAGCAGCACGCCGTCAGTGACGTCTGTTTGCAGGTCCTTGATCAGACGCTTGTGTCCTGACTTGGCAAGGTAGTGGTTGGCCCAGTCCGTGTAGATCTGCGGTCAGACACAAACACAACCACGGCGTTCATTAATGAGCCAAAAACAAAAATGTAATCCGGTTCAAAGCAGGGGAAACCCCCTTCAGGTCATCCACGTGTTTCAAACTCCATAAACACTTGAAAACTACAAAAGGTATAAATGGTTGAAGCAAATTTACGACTCTAATAAAATAACAACATGGTTGAATGGGAGCAGAGTAGCCCTCTTTCTTTTGTTGGGACTCCGATCTGGCATATATCCGCGTGGTATTCAAATTGGGGCCATTGTGCTCAGCCAGGGCATTCATCTCAGAGCGCACGGCGGCTGTTTTCAATGGGCCATGCTGACATCACTCTCTGGGGACAGAAAAGACCCTTCACTGCCTGGGGGGAGGAGAGGAGGGGGGCAGAGCAAGCATCTGAATAATCTGAATAGCTTCCTTCATAATTAGTCGCCAAACTCTTTCTCTTTTACTCCCTCTCATCAAGAAAAGTGAGTTTCTATTTCTGGTGAGATTTTAAAAAAGGCACACAAAGGTTGAAGAGAAGGTGCAGAGAAAATTATTCCTAATAAAGAAGAAGTTATTTTTGACAATCTGAAAGCTTGAGAATCCATCTTGATTTGCAGCATCACTAGGCTTGTCTGTAAACTGCAGAGACTCTGTTTGAGTGTAACTTCAGAGCGGTTTCACCCCCACAGGGATCTGGAACATGTGCGACAGCTCGGCTAAATAAAGACACCTCTCCCTCTATGTCTCACTCGTGTTTTCACACAAACACCAAAACTGTTGTTGCCGGTCTGGTGAAAAAGATGACAGAGGGAAGACGATTGGTTTGTTTAGCAACAGGGTTAACTGTCGGCTTTCTGGTTCCTTACACTAACAGCGGTGCGGCAAAAATCAAACAAATTACTCATAGCGATGCATCTTTATGTTCAAAATGATGAAATCCAGACGGAACACAGAATCTAACAGTCTGAATATGTCTGTTTCTACAACTGAACATTGTTTGTAAAATTCAAAACATTTTCAGTGCAAGGAAAAAAAACCCATCTCCACTCACTTACAATTCTCCTAAAATATGTAAGCCATGATTAAAAATCAGGTCAAGCACAGGGGAGAAATCTGGTTACTGACTGCATGTATGCACAGATTTTACACTAAACTTGCTACTATACTTTGCATAACCATGCTGTTTGATTCCCTGTGTAAACTTAGTTCTCCAGCTTCCTGGTAAACTTTCTCAAGAATGTCAGCTTTTCTCTCATTACAGTGAAATTCAAGTGCACATGTTAGCAGCGATTGAGTGCACAGCATTGTTAAGGTCAAACCTCAGCGCAAACCTTGACACCCAACATGCATGGTGAGGTGTGTGACACGGTGGTGACCCTTGTTTCTTTGTGTTTGCACTGTAAGCAGACCTGGAGCTTTTCTGCCACGCTACTCATCGGATGAATCACTGCTCCCATGATGCCTCACAACAGGTGTGAGCACTTCAAAAGGCACACATACACACACGTACATACACTCATCTGCAAGCACAAGCTCAGATGCAAAAGGTTTATGAGAGTGCACGGCCAGGCACTGAACACAAAGAGCCTCTGAGCGACGTTTAAATCACAGAGGCTGCATACCCAAACACAAATGCACAGTTATAAACAGACTCTTGAGTGACACACGGGGGCTAAATAAGCCTTCAAGAAGCAGGATTAGACTCTATCCTCTCAATTCTCACAGTCAGCTGGTCGTGGAGAAAAGGAAGTGCAGTGTTGAAGAGCTTTTGTGTGTGTCTAAGCTTTCTTTGAAGTAGTTTCGCGCAGGTAAATTGAGGGGTGTGGAGTGTAATTAAAATCGAGGTGAAATGGGTAGCTGTCAGTCACAGAGCTACAAACTACAGGGGGGTCAAGCAGCCTCAGGGCAAGCAGGGGGGTTGTGAGAGGAAAGGAAAGGGGAAGTGAGCAAGTCTAAACAGGTTGCTTTTAAGTCCTGCAAATGTAACTTTTCAAAAATACAATCCTCACATCACATCTGGTCACCACTGCAACTGTGACATCTCAGGTTATCTCAGATCAGTTTCACAGAAAAAACATGCTGTGTGACACATTTTAAAACTGTGATCTATAGAGAAATTGTACAATGGCCACAAATCAATATTTATATTAAGTGAAATAATTGTGTCTACTCGCAGTACAACTTCACGCAGTCGTCGCCTAGCCTAATTTGCTGCTCAGCTGCGCTTTCAGCTTCTTTTAGCTCATTGTTTTGGTTTCACTACATATTTACTGTTTAGTCACATCTCACTTCTCTTCACAGCCTTGTTTCCAGCAGCAGCCAGTGGCTGTTTTCAGCAAACCAGCCCTGATAAACCCACTGTACACTACCTGCCAAGCAGCAGAGTTAGCAGCTAGCTAAGGTAGCGGTTGAACGCCTAGCAGCTAAGGAGCTTTCTGAGGAGCTGGTGGAGGCAAAAACAAAGATAAAAGGAGGTTAAATATTGAACTTACATTAATCAGTTGAACAGATGTGTGTGTTGCTCTGTGTCTGCTAGATGTTAAATAGGTAACTGTTAGCAAACACGCTAGCCATAACAACCTTAGCCCTAATGTAGATGCTGTTGTCTGAATGTTGGGGAGTTCTTCTGACCTCTAGTGGTCAAAAACATCAATTAATGAAGCTCTGGCTGAGTGGCTATCTTTACAAAATACTCGGGACTACTTTAAGACTCAAAGAAGCTTAAAAAAAGGTGCAGGAGGAAGCCTAGCATGCGGATGCAAAATGTAAACATAAGGAATGAATTACTTGTAACCATTAATAATGAAACCAGCCCCAGTGATGCGTAACTCGCACTGTGGTCCATCCCACCACAGACCAAATGCTACAACATCAGTCAGATGCCTGTGAATCAAAGACCATGTTAATAATTGAAAGCTAGAAAAAACATCACAAGTGCATTAATCTGGATCATGCTTGTTTAACCGCACCTTTATTGTAACTTCTATGATGTGAAAATGGTTTGAAAGGTCAGAGAAAGACAGACGGGGAGGTGGGGGCTGATGAAAAGCAGGCATCCGATCTTAGAGACATTTTAATAAGCTGCATGGTTAGTGATAAAGCATATTGACTCCATATTGACTCTATCAGACAGGAATGAGGTGCCGCTGACTCTAGCCATCAGAGGGAACCACTCTGCATACTGAATAGGAAATTTAATCAAAACTCCTGAGGGTTATGAATGACTGATGAATTGATATTGTCATTATATCAGAAATTGGATTCATTTAATGGATAAGAAGGCAATGTACAGGCTAAGTGGTGGACATTATTACCTCACAGAGGGTCTATCCAAAGTGAGAAGTAGGTTTAATATATTATTATTGTACCAAATTAAATACATATGAAGCACTGAGTACTTAAACCTGTCAAGTGTCAAAGACTGGCACTGAAGGAATCATTTTTACTTATTCTGTGATCAGCTGTTTCTTGATTTAAATAACAAATAATTGCTAAATTTAGATCTAGTTTGGGCAAAATTCTTCTACGTCCACTGTAAAAGCAACATTAATCACTGCTGCTGGCTTAAAATGTGGCTGATACACATATATTATACAAAAACAAATAATCTAGACATCGTGTCTGCCTCGCAGTTACAACTGTAATGGCACAACAACCAGTCAGGTGTATTTGCCTTTGGCTTCATGTTTACTGGGATCAGCTTCAGTCACCCATGAACAGGATATAACAGTAAATAATATGCATGACCAGGATGCAATCCTGAAACATGACAGATAATGTTCATGTTACTATCATTACAGTACCTCATGGTACTCAATTACAGTGCTAACCTCCACTACTCGCTCACATCCATGCGTCAGCACTGTGTGACTGAGTGATCCACATCAACCCGTCTGATGTGAAATGTTCAACAGACACAAGAGGGAAAATCCCTCCATTCCCAGAAACTCCCAGTAATCCCGACCCTCTTCACATGAGATTGAGGGTCTTTTTTAGGCCGTAAATCTGTCAGTGTCAGGGACATTCCCGTCACCAGAGAAAGCAACATGACACTGACTCATTCACACTCAGTCAGGGCCTTATGGAACGTGTCATATGTGGCCTATTGACCTGCTGCTTTGGGAGTCTGTGATGGTCATGAACAAAACCTGGGCCCGGAATGGATCCTTTTTGTTTTTAACGCTGACCATGAACAGCGCAGTCTGAATGTATTTCAGCAGCTACAAACTTTCTACTGTTGTTGCTCTGAACTGCAGCACATTGGGTTTGATGTGACACAATGACTCTGAGTTTACTGTGCAAACATTCAGCTTTCATTCAAGTCTGTTCACATCCATACTCAACCAGTGTAACTGGTAGTCCTTTTAGTAGAGTCACAAAATAAAAATATTCACTGTAACACTAATTATAGTGGCAGTACTACATACTATATATACAGTTTATTGTATATATAGTATTTTTTTTGTCTTCCATGTGTAACTTCTATTGTTTAGCTTTTAATTCATGAATTAAGGTCACTAATTTCTTGACGTATATATCTGGTAAGTTTGGCCTTTCTTGTTTCATTTAGATGGTGTGAGTTCTATATAACTGTTTATTTATATTTTTAACTTGTGTGGACCTCAGGAAGACTCACAAAATTTGCGGGAAAGTAAAGGGGATCCAAATAAAGCACTAAAGAACAGCAGCCCATCCCCTCCACCACTGTACAAACAGTGGGCTCAGGCTGGGTTGAATAAATTGACACTGTGATACTTCATCTGGACTCGAATCAAAGATGATGTCTAGAAAACAACTGGTCATGATTTGTCAATTCACAAGCGTGCGTTGCATGAAAGCCTGGACTCCATGTGCACGTTCACTCAATAACCTCCAATTTAAGCCTTCAAAAATGACACAGAGTCAGTTCTTCAAAGCCCGTAACAAACAGCGATGAGTCACTCATTCAGACAGCTGTGTCTTCTTTTCCTCACACAAACAAATCTGCCTCACATCCCGCATCCCTGCTGGCCCGGTTCGCTGAGTCACCAGGCTGGTGTGCGATGCCTACAGAAGGGCATGACGCACACAGGCCATCCCCGCAGCGCCCGGTCAGCCTGGGCGGAGAGATGGTGAGGGCAGCCAGGGCACCACACTGGGCGAGTGCCCTTGAGTTGAAAGGGACTTTCTGAAGAGGGGAGAGTGAAAAGTGAGTTTCTGTTTTGTCCGGATGGCTCAGCTGCAGGTGCAGAGGCGTAAGTTTAGCAAATGTCACGAAATACCACGACGGAGGCTGATTACACAGTAGGAGAAGATAAGCAGATGTGTGTGGTGGCAGTGGTGTGTGCTGGTGTGTGTTCGTGTGTTTATGTGTCACATTACTTTGCTCTTAAATCTCTGTTGTTGTTTGCACTGACTCGGACTTGTTCAGCAATAACCCGCTTGCTAATCAAACACTGCTGTGATGCTGATATAAACACTTGTGTCATTGCTGGTTGGTGAACCATTTATTAAAGTTAAGAAAACAACACCTTAGTTTTTAGGTTCGTGTGGGTCAATTTTTAATATATGTTCACTCTGTTAAGTTTTTCTGCAAAAAACGCTCAAATAGGAAGAATGCTTGTCACCTCTTCCCTAATCACCAATAGTTTAAAAGTAATCAAATTCAGTCAAATACACAGCAAGCCTCACTCTGCACAAAGGAAGCTCCTTGTAACTACGACGAGAGTGAATGAGACATTGTCTTCTGCATCAAGGACAGCATTTTTTGTTTTTTGGAGCCTGTTGGCAGCACACGCAGATTCACAGCATGGTGGAGAGCACTGATGTTACATATAGAGCCAACTGGTGAGAGTCAATCACAGAGTCAACTCAATAGAAAAAGCGGGGCCGAAGTGCAAACAAGTGAGACACAAGTGGGTTAAACTAGAGAAACACCCACAAACATTCCTGTTCAAGTTTCTGAACTCTTACAACTTACTACTTCTTCTGATGATCAGTAAAATCTTAATGAAACCAAAACTTTTCTGGAGGAACCTATTGGCGTTGACCACTTCAGCTCTTCATTTAGTTGAAAATCACAAAAACAGCAGCGGACTTTTAGCTTGGCAATGCCGTGGAGCACTTCCTGTCCACCTCGTGGGTTCTCGACTGAGAGGTTTGTGAACTTCCTCAACCTGTTGGGGAACATTTAGTCTTTCCTTTAAAGTTCATGCATTTAAAAGCCAGCAGCTACACTTTTCACAAGACAACAGTAACACACACAACACCTCAGGTCTGTCCACTGAAGCACAGTTCTCACATGTGTTGACGGCGCACGGCTTTCCGCAAAACAATTACGTTGATAACTTCAGGACTATTAGCCTTATTACTTTCAGGGTTCAGTAAGCAACCTAAAAAGCGCTGCACTTAACACGCCATTATGAACTAATCTGCCGACATGAGCGAGAACTATAAAGAGAACTCAGCAGGACCAAAGCTGCTATAAAGTGCTATCTCTCACGAGAAGCTTTCATAAGGAGCCAGGACTGAAACAGCTCTCGTTCTAATTCAGGTAATGGCACCGAACCGAGTGCTGAGTCTACAAAAGACGTGCTCTGATAACAGGGCTTTCTTCTACCTGTTCAAAGGAAATCTACCTTTGAACGTAAAGCGCGGAGCCAGCGAGATGAAGGCCTCTTCAACTGACCAAGTTTAGGACGTCCAGAGGTTTATGAGGTAGAACCGAATCCCAGCGGAGAGCTTTGATTCATTTGTGGAGCTCACAGTGTCCGCTACCTGCTGCTGTCGGGGGGGCTTCTAAAGTAATTCCTGGCAGACTCCTGGAGATCTGGCTCTACCCCGACGTTTTCTATTTCAGGCTGACCCTGCCTCTTAAGTTTCTTGCATAACTCCCAGGTCCCCTCGGTTAATGTCTGACGTGGATACAAACAATTTACCTTTGCTGTGAATGGCTTTCTTAATGTCACTGTCCATTCACTTCATGGCAGCTGTCAGGGTTCAGAATGAACACATCACTGCAAAGAAAATTCTTCTTAGTTCATCAACATGGAGTTCGCTTAAGCAAAAATCCATTCATAGCACCCTAATAGCCCATTAACTCCCGTCCTCTTCCCGCTCTGGTTTCCTACCATTTTGTAGTTTTCGCAGGAGAAGCGGCTGTAGGTCCTGGCCGGCACCCTGAGGCCTCCGTACCTCGCCATGTGGACCCGTCACCTTAAGAAACCACCAGCTAGAGGTCCTTAAACTTCCAGAGGGCCAACAGACGAGCGCGCTCTGTCATAAAGGCGCGGTGGAGAGGGTAAATATAGCCTCGCTGTTTGATGACTATCCCCCTCACATCTCTGTAACAGCCCTGTCAGTCTCTTACTGACTCTGTATGAACAGGACAAGCTTCACTCCTCTTTATATGCACTTCCCTCTTACCTATCTCTCCCCCTCAGACCGCCTCAGAGTAAAGCCTCAGACATCCTCTCCGGGTGTCATTCACTCTGAGTCAGACAGCCTGACTGAGTTCCCTCTTCTGCTGCAGGTGGAGAGACAGACGAGCAGCAGAAAAAAAACCAAACAAAAAAAACAGAAATGGAACATTTACATTTTTTTACCACTCTGTGCTTTCTGATTTAATCTCAAAGACGTGTCCTGGTCATTGTAATTAAGCATAAGAAGGATTGTGGGACATTTTCAGCCACATCTATAGCACTAAAAGATATTTTGGAATTTTTTCTTTATGACAAGTGTAATTCTTTATAATAATAATGCTTCACTGTAAAAACTACATTAGACACACATTAGAGAATATTTATCTCTGCCTTAATACATGTATGAAAGGGATCTTTAAGTATTCAGGATGCTTTTTTTAACTAAAAAACATATTTCAACAAAATGCTTATAATATACATGATCTGTTGTGAATGGAGCAAATGTGGAAATTGGCCCAGAGTAACATGTCATTCTCAGCCTGACTGATTACCCCATTCTGCCCGTGGGCCAACCTTTGATGGTATACCCCCTCTGCCAAGCTGTGTCTTGTGCGACACTGGCTCACGATGATATGTGTGAACCAGGCAAATTTTTCTGGTGCAACGGGATGCCTCTCGGAGCTCCGGACCTGACTGACAGAACACGTGAGAGTTTTCTTCCTCTGACACACCTGGTGTTGTACGTTACAGCAGAAGCCCACACACACCGACAAGCATGAAACATTAGTGCATATGGGAGGTCTCAGATCTCCCTCGCTGAGTTGTGTTAATGTTTCAATACAGCTATTGTGATTCAACCAGAAAAGTAATGCGCTGGCACACAGACCCTGCTCCATATTCATACGCATGTAGAAGCTGCCCAGAACAACCTCATAGTTCAACTGCCGGTCTCACTGAGGAAACTCAGGAACCGGTCGCCCTGCTTGGCATTTTGCTCAAAATCATACTAAACAAGCAAGAAGGTGTCACACTGGGGTCAGACATGTCCTTTTTATACAAAAATTTGTTAAAAGGAAGCAACACACTGGCAGCCAGAATAAAACAGGGACTAGTGCTGACAAGGTCTGCACAGCGGCCTTGTCCACTTGCTGCAGAAGCTAACTTCAATAGGTTTGTATGAACTGAACGACATATTAGTGGAGAAAAGTGGACGCTGGCTTTGGAGTCAATAGCATTAAGACAGCGAAATTATCATGCATTGCCTCCCACTGTGTGATCATTGTCAACTCTTGAGATTCTTAAAGGATTTCTTGATCTTAACGAATTATAAAAATCCTCTCAGCCATCTTTAACGCTTTTTCACGCTAGTTCTCTCCCTCCATGTCACCTCATTGGCGTTATGCAAAGGACATGACACATATTCTCATTTGCAGGACCATGTTGAGCCTCATCGATAAGGAGTCAGCAGCTCTCCATGCTGCGGCAGGCTGAGGGCGACATGTGGCGGCACAACCCCTCTGACCCAGTCTGTGCCGGCGAGCAGATGGCTGGTGGGAGGATGATGGATGAACTGATGGATACACTCACACAATAATCTAACAGAAGGATGCTGGGAGGAGAAGGAGTCATCGATAGGTGCAGGTGTGCATTACTTTCTCTGCCACACTGAACATGGAGAGGAAACCGAGACACAAGTTGTGAATGGAGGAACCTTCCTCAGCTTAAATAAGTCGACACTGGGTGAAGAGAGTCGTCTGTCGGTGAACATTTGCAGACACAGACAGATGGCCCCTGAGAAATCAGTGTTCCTGGTCTGTTATGATATGACAACAGAGGACTGCAGTCTGCTCTGCCAGCTGCTGGGCTGCTGTGATGCTTTATACAGGACACAATGACCGCATCCAGTGCTTGACCAACACAAACAGGATGCCTCAATAACAAACTGGACTGAGGCATCCTGGTGGTTCTCCTCATCTTTCCAACTCTACAGTCTGATGAGGGCAAAAAGGCCAAAAGATGCTAAAAACTGCTGCACTGGGCCTTTCAGTGTAACACTCTAAACAGCAGGGCCGGCTTTGAGACATCCTCTTTACATTTTGTAGGTTGCAGGACAAATACAGTGTTTCAGATAAAACCAGACGTTCAATGAGACAAAGCAAAAAAAATGAACTGGAGAAAAGAAAGTCTGCAAAGATCAATCTTTGGATTTTAAGAATATTAGAACATTCAAACGGTCCAATAGTGCCCAGAGTGCCAAACCGCATTGAAGTTTTTTTTGGTTTGTTCCTCTTCTTGCACTGTGATTCCTCATTTTTCTATAATCTTATTTCATTTTTTTTTTCTGCAGCAGTGTGTTGGAACCCGTTTCTGCCACACATCCTGAGCACATTTACACTAGGAACTTGTCCCACAAGCAGTCGGAGATCAGTGAAAATACATGCAGAACTGTGACGATGTACACACCTTATACTGCGCTGGATTCCTGCAGTGTCTCTGAAACACATCTGCTATCAAAGGAAGGCCAACAAGACAGAGGAAAGAAAACTAAACTGAGATGTAGAAAGACTGGGGTGCTGACAGAAAGATTGAAGGTGTGAGAAATTCATTCAGAGTGTAAACACATGAGTTGCATGTTCTTCAAACAGTAACCATATGGAAGCACCACATTTCTCCCTACTCTCTCTTCTCCATCACCACTGCAGCTGGAGCTGCTTCTTCTCCTTCCCGGCCCCCAGCAGGACGCACCATGGATGGCTTTTGGTCTGGGGGCCCCTGACAGCTACTCCCCGCCTCTCGGGTCTCTGTTGTACTCAGACAAGCCTCACAAGTGGCTTTAGCCCGCAGAAAGCTGAAACAGGCCACTCTAAATGAGCCCTCATGTCTCTGCTTGCTCTCTGTTTGGCACATGAAAGACATGTGGCTTTGTGAGGCATGGAGGCCATACCAGGCACATGCTAGACAAAACGACTTGGCCAGAACTCTGAACTTTAGATTATGAGAAACAGAGTCATTCATCAGAAAGCAAAGAGACTGGGTGTGCATGTGTGGTCATCATACATGCAATACATAAACTGATCTGAAATATGTGGATGGAAGAACCATTTGCACACAAGAGTGACAGTTTTGATAATGCTTGTGCAAAACCAAACATTCAAACGTAAATCCAGAATATGATAATACTGAATCATGAATACGAGTCTTCTAAATCCCCTAAATTGGTGCTTTGGTGCTGCACAGTAAAATGCCACAGCAGTGCCTGCCATGCAACATCTGATCAGGACAAATCCTGAGACATGCAGTCTGATGCACATGAGGGCACAGCAGCCCAAAAGTGTTATTAAAGAGGGCTTAGCTTGTCAGTAATACTGTAGGAGTGAACAAGCCATGATTTCCCTGCAGAGAAAATCCTCAGGCAGCTGCCTCATGATCCTTAGAAAAGCAGGTACAGTAGCAGTGAGGGTCAGGAAACTATAATGACAAGGCTTCACCCACAATACAGCATCTTAGGTACTGTAGTTTTGAGTTCTAGAATTCAATTCAAATACAATATCATTGCCTTTTGCTGACTCAGCAGGGGTGTGAAAAATGCACCTATGAATGCTGCTTCAATCTCCTCAGTTCAAATCTGGCCAGAGACCCTTGTTGAATGTCATTATCCATCCAAGTTTCAGGTGCACTGACATACTCAAGACCTTGCCTGCATGCTCTCTTCATTACGGGCTATCAAAAATGCATGAAATGCCTATAAGTTAATCTGCAAAAACAACCAAAAATGTAGGCTGGAGAAATCTGATTCCAACTCACTGAAAAAATTCTGAAAAGTAGCAAACACAGGTAGCTGAATTGAGCTTGCTTCATGTGCTGTATCACCTAGATGCTTGAGATTGACCTTTACAGACAATAAAGTCTTTACTCAGTCAACAACATCACCGAAAGAGCGACCGAAAAATCGAGCGAACGGTTAAAAACATTCTGCAGCAACTATGTGCACAAGTGAGCTCCACACGTACAGTGTTACACACAGACACACAGAGCAGCACATGACGACTGCAGCATACACCTGAAAGCAGCAAATACAGTTCATCCTTTTTTTCCTGCTCTGTGCATTGTGACGTGTGTGAGGATTGCACACATAAATCATGCATTTTGATTGATGATTCATAGGTCATATGTTGACATAAGGACCAAGACAATCAAATAATCAATAGAGGTGTATTAGAACAGAGAGGATTATTGACATCGACTACACTTCATAATAAAAAAGAAGGTCATTTTAATTTCTGGAAGTGTGTGCACGTGTTCAAGTGTGCATTCCTGTAATCCCTTTGTCATTCTCTCTCTCTCACACACACACGCACATGCTGACCCTGTGGCCCACCGGCCTCCTGTCAGTCATGCTGTGTGGAGGTTAGCGGTGTGTAATTAAACCAGCGTCCTTATCGGCACATCTCTAGACTCTGGTAATAACCTCCTGTGCTTCCATCTCCCCTTCCTCTGTGGGCTTACAGCAGATTCAGATAAGGACCTCAGCAGAAAGAAAGAGAGACACAGAGAAAGACAGGGAGAAAAGAGAGAGAGAGCGAGTGTCCCATCCGCCTGTGTTGTGTGTAAACTCAACAGGGTGCTCATTATTTAAAATGACTTCTATTAAATCTGCTGCTTCCTGCTTTTATCATGTACATCAGCTATTACAAAGGTCCTTTTTTACTCATTTGTTTTCACCACATGACCTTTCTGCACCTGACCCACTCTGTATTTTATCACAGTGTCCCAGATCCTGTTGAATATTTACCATGTCTGTGGTACTGTACTTACATCACAGCAAACAGCGGGCAACAAAGCAGAACCAAAGACCGTCCTATTCTTATACATGCTTGAAAGGAGAATGAACACACACACACACACACACACACACACACACACACACACAAATGTGCTGCAAAACTCCAGTTAAAGTCCTCGCTAAGCCTATTTTAACTTTCCATGCAGACATCAAAGTGAAGCTGGTATCAGGTGAGGGGAAAACCGGGATCCACGCCTTCAGCATTTTCTTCTGATATTAAAGCGGCCGCCGCTAATCCATTGCGTGCCGGCAATCCAACACCACAGCTACCGTAAGGCTTTGGGCTGATGAGACAAGAATTTTTACTGATACATAAACACACAGAAAAGGAAAAAATCTAAGTGAGACATGTCCTGAAGCTGCAGCGTCAGGGAATAAAGGCAGGATAAAGATGTGAACACTGTATTGATAAAAGGACTGTCAACAACAGAGAAAAGCCTATAGGGCTGTGATTTTAAATTACATATGCATGGAAACTAACTAACACGGTAAAGTTTTAACTGCCCCCTGGTGTTTGACCTTTGTGATGACCTGGAAATGTTCAGCCTACCAGTTTCATGGTGAAATTCTTCTGCTCCCATCGGCACAGCATCAAACTCATCTTGTTCCGTGCAGCACCCTTCCTCAGAGACACCTGCCTCACATTGAGGAGGACTGTTGGTTGGCCAGCCAGGCCCAAATATAAGCCATCACAACCAGGTCTAGACCAAACTGGACCCAACAGAGCTGCAGCAAAATAGAAAAATCCACAGAGTAAAAGAGAATCCAGAGAGGAGTTTGGAGAAAAATGTCCTGAATGAGTGCACCATGTAGATCCAGAGGAAATAGTAGAACTGCTGCTTGCCTGAGCCCCAGCAGGTCTGTGTATGCCTGAGGGGGGGAGCGCTCAGCGCCTCCAGCTTCACTCCACCCACTGTGGGACACAGAGGAGGGAAAAATAAACGCAGGAGGCGAAAGGCAAGAGGAGCTCCGTGGCCTCTGCTGCCGCTCTGAGAGGACGCCAAACCAAACGCACCAAGAGGAGGAGGAGGAGGTGGATCCCCCCTTCCCCTCCTCTCCTGCCCACGGCAACACATTGTGCTATTGCTCTTCAATGGACCATCGGTCATATGGGGAGGAGAAAGAAAGAGAAAAGGACAGACCTCTTAACCTTCTACACCCCTCCCCCGATCGTCGAACCCCTCTGTGACAAAAAGTGAGGAAGAAGGACAAAAAAAAGGGATGATCAGTGCACCCTTGATAACAGTGGGGAGACGAAATAGTGGGGAGGTGCAGAGCTCAGAGGCCAAACCACGGAGAACTCAACGCTAACCGTCCCTTTTCTATTTATTATTTCTTTAACCAGCTCCTCTGCTGTCTGTTAAAAAAAGCCAAGTTTTATTTTCCCCGACCAGAGACGGAGCAGTCCGGTCTGTGATCAGCCGTCACCCACATCACATTGTAGCAGCTGCATGTGTGTATTTATGTGCATGTGTACAGCGGGTTCATAACCTAAGCATTTATGTATGTGTGAGTGTGTGTGTAAGAGAGTCCACAGCACAGGATGCCCTCCGTTTGAGCGTGTTCCAACCCCCTGTGCACACACACACCCCACCACCGACCACAAATTACAAGCTGAATTTGAATTTTGGGAAAGGCCCAAGATTTACAGAAAGTTCCCACAGTAGGGGGATGCCTGATCACTTCCAGCAGGCTGAACAAAAATGCTTTAAGCCTCACGAAACAACAACAATGCTGAAGTCCTTTAGACGATATAAGGTAATGACCTGTGATATTTTCGCAGAAATGAATGTCTGACTTGCTTCTCCACTGCCAAGTCCTAAAAAGACAACAGCTCTGCAACTTATGGCTGGTTCATGACCGCTTTCGCACTCATTGTCTGGTGGGAAATTATGCATTTTATGTTTCCAGTTTGTCTGAAATAAAAATTTTAGCCGCAAGTGTTCAAGCGCCACTAAATTTCACATGAATTTCATAATCAATGCGCTGACAGCACCAAGCTGTGTCGCTGCAAGGCAATACAGAGGAAAAAGAAAAGACATTGTTCAATTTTCTAGCCACAAGTAACAATGGAAGTCAAAGCAGCTGAGCTTTCTGTGTGTGTTTTCTTTTTCAAATGAAGGTAAACAGCGGTCGTAGCTTTGACTTGTGGTTTTCAGAGCATTTGTTTCGATGTCTGCCTGTGCGGTCGGCGAGCAGCAATCGCCACCATAGACAAACCAGAAAAGAGAAAAAAAGTGTCACTTAAAAAGGCAGGTACAGGGATCATGGAGGTCAGTCGGATTCATCCTCTGGGGACCATGAATGTGTCTACAAACTGTCATGGTAACCCATCCTATAGTTAATATAGAGATATTTCAGTCTGGACCAACCGACATTACTTGAGCCATGCTGCTGGCTAGGCTACAGAAAACTGCATCCATGAGCAATAAACATCAGTGGATTCTGCAGGTGACTATTGCAGCATTGGGAATTAAACTTTTCTTTTGAAACTATACTGAACATGCAGTACTTTTTCTCAGCTGTGTAGTATTTCATCAAGGTAACACGCCACTGAAGGAAACCCATCCACTCAGCCGGCCACACCACGGAAACAGCAGTCCCCCATTGCTCCTAACCAGCATTGATTTAATGACATTCTGGGTCTACAAGAGGAGAATATGTCAGCATTTAGTGCTTGTATTTAACAGTTTTAGAACAGGCCTTCAACAAGCTCATTAAGTGCAGCCGCAGTGAATGGGCTGAGTACGGTTCCTTTCACAGCCCCAGATAAACCTCAGTGTGTCAGGGACAATGGGGGGATAACCCAACCAGGAAGGGCTCTTTGTTTTGGGGGATCCCCACCTCTGAGCTCTTGAGGCTGGGGAGGAAGATTGGGGTGATGGTGGGGGTGCTGGGATGGCCCTGTTGCCTGGCTGTTCTGTCCTGAGTGAGGGGTGGGGGTGAGGGACATATGGACTCGCTAGGGTCTACAAAAGCAATGGGATGGGGGTCTACTGTGGAGGTAATGGTAGACTGACTACTTTATTCGTCATTTTTATTGACTTCTACTCTTTTACATCACATACATTTACCGTCGTACGGGGTGACATTAACGTCAAACGTTGGCACATCTACTTACAATCACACCCTATCTCAATCTATGACACATGCTTTAAATATTGAACTTCTGATCATTTCATCAAAGGTATCAGCATTAGAAAATCTAAATTTATTCAATTCAGATACATTTTCTCCCGTCTAATGTGTCCCAAACTTTGACATTTACGACACTTAAATTCAAGGTGTTGGAGAAATTGTAAATGACAAAGAATGATGTGTTATGTTCATTCATCAGCTAGATGGTCGAGATGTTTTTATATATATTCATGTCTTGCGTGCACCGTGTTCGTGTGTGTATATGCACTTGTGTGTGACCATGTGTGTGAGATGGGGAGAGCTGGTGTGTTTAACATCACTGAAAAGCTTCTTGAATGGCAGGTTTACAGGCCCATCTTAGGATTCAACACTTATCAGGGAAGCGTAGAGACTGTCTGTGTTGTATCAAGTTAAAATCAGTGGAATAATATATACGAGAGCACAGCTGAATGGAGAGATGTGAAAATCCACTCCGTCATCTTTTCACAATCAAACAGAGCCGACAGAAAGCCAAGAAATATTTTAGAGCTTCATTCATGCCTGTTTACAGTGAACAGCAACATCAAACTCAAGAGCTCAGCTGAGAATCGACCAGACCTCTGCAGCTGGAAGCACATTGTGAACCATTAAATATATGGCAGCATATTGCGGTGTTATATAGCAATCTGCTGCATCTAGGCGATAAATTCCCCAAAGCCCCATAAATTCATTCTGTAACTGTATGCATGCACAGCTACTGTGCAGCAGGTATGGTGGATAAAAAACACAAGTTGAGAAAAGTAGTAAGAGCGTTAGATATGACATTAAAACTAAGGGTTCATTTACAACTTGTCTGAATGTCACTATTCATGTTGCCTTCATGAGCACAAATCTCAGAAATGACAATGGTGAGTTTTACATACTTTTAAAAATGTGTTCTACATATTTTTTCTCTTTCATATA
Source organism: Chelmon rostratus (assembly GCF_017976325.1). Lineage (NCBI taxonomy): Eukaryota > Metazoa > Chordata > Actinopteri > Chaetodontiformes > Chaetodontidae > Chelmon > Chelmon rostratus. Next base: position 25,172,227 of record NC_055658.1, on the reverse strand, counting down.
GTCAAAATTTATTTTTGCTTCAATAATATGTACATATATATAGTCTACTTTTTTTATTTTGTGTTTCTGTTTGTTTTTCTGCTGTAATACCCACATTTCCCCGGCTAGGGATGAATAAAGTTTTAACTTATCTTATCTCACAATTATGAATGTTAAGAAAAATGTCCCAATGATGACTTTTACACAGCATGAGATGTTCGGTGCTCTCCAGCATCTCATTCTTCTAACGCTGACCTGCAGACATGATCGGTTCTCTGCTGGCTCCGCAGAGGTCACGGCGTTATCCAACCTGCCTCTCAGTCCTCGTTGACCCTGGGCACGGGCCTCTGGGGAGGGTGATTTCAGCCCCGCTGACCTCTACCTCCTGGCCTCTCCTCCTTTTTCCACACAGCCTTCTGTTTCCAGACAGAGATGGAGCTGATTGTGTTAGTCTAACCGCCTCTGCAGCGCCGTTTCCCCAGGGGGCGCTACTCACAATCACCCGTTTGTCTGCACCAACGGGCGCCCTGTGATGACTAACGTGAGGAAAGCAGAGAAGGAGAGAAGCTGAAGCGGGGAGGGCGCCTTGGGGGGAGATCAATAGAAGGACGTTGACTCAGGAGAAGCAGATGCCCGACCTTAATTAATATGGTTATGTCCACAGCCATGACCTCACACAGGAAGGCGAGGGGACAACCGCACAGGAAGTGGAATCTGATCGAGGCGCATTAGGCAGAGATGAGGTCATTACGACTGGAGCCAACTGCCATATGATCATGTATATCCTCAAAAAAACCTGAGCTTTTCACAATGTTTATGCAAAAACCAGAACATTTTCTCTTCAAATTTTTATTTCTAGAGAAGAGAAAACATCCATGAGATAAAAAGTGATAAAACAAACAACAATCTGGACTATAGTTGCTCATATTTCATGTAATTATGAATTTAACATCTAAATCAAACCAATGCCTAAATTAAAACATATACTAAAAAAAACATCCTGGAGTAACGTTTTTCACATCAATAAAACTGGTGCAGGAAAAGGCTGAGCTAGCGTGTGTCACACTGGAAAGCTGCTCAGGTGGCTGCTTGAGGAGAAGCTGCCTCCTCATCCTCAGACTTCAGGCCTGCTGCTATCTCACCTTCTGACCGACTCTGCTGGTGTCACAGCATTTCAAGGCATCCTGACGAATCTGCAGGACGGCCGTCTCTGTGTTCCCTGAGAGGGGACGCAGAGGTGTGTTGTCCCTCTTATCGGCAGCAACACGGGCTTCCTCCTGCCTGATGCTGATAGTAACACGCGTGGTCGCTGTTGGGCGAAAACCTCTTATCTCCAAAGTGTCAGCTTTCAGGAAAACAGCCTTGATTTCGGCTTGAAAAAAACAGACTTTTTGACACTTTTTCTGACAGAAGTGCCGTTTTCATGTGACAGCTGTGACAGATACAACCACAAAATGATGAAGTGCGTGAGCTGAATCATGAGGATCACTCACATGAGGTAACAAGACGTCTCCTTTTCCCCTCTGCTCTTTGTCTGATCTCCTGCAGTCTGTTAAAACCTCAGTTACTCCTTTGAACAATGAACTCTCCAACAATGAATCACTAAAACATCCATTAAATATGGCTTTAACTTGCAGCGCCTCCTAAAGAGACATACGCGTATGTGTGGCCCTTTGTCATGCTAATAAAAAAAAGCAGCAATAAAGTCACCCAGACCCCCACCAAATCTGTCCTCCTCTGGGCGGGTAGGAGGGCATTAGCAATCCAATGCAGCACGATGGTGCTCTGCCTTTCACTCTCACCTGCAGGGCCGGGTCTTCGGGAGACTCCGGCTGGATGTAAAAGCCATAAAAAAAAGGCATTATTGCCTTTCACAGGATGCTGGGGGAGGAGGGGGAGGATCCAGACATGAGAGAGATCTCCTCTAAGGGTCAAGGGAGATGGCTTTTAAAGGCTCATGCTGACATTTGCAGACTGAAGATGCGGATATTAAATATTTTGCATCATTTGTTTTAACCTGATCTGTACAGCATCATGCGCAAAGCTCTGTTAGGTGGTTTGTTGGTCTGGAAAATCCTCCAAAACAGCATCTTGTCCATCATGAGACAGCATAACTTTTTATTGTACATCAGGTGCAACTACATATTGTCATTATCAAATGCAACTCAACTAATGGTAGTCGTTTAGCAGCTGTTTAAGGCTACACTATGCATTTAATGCTACAGAGGAATCACCAGCATTAAATTAAGAATTGAAATTTGCATGAATCAATTACCTGGCAACAAAATATAATGTCATTCCCAGTTTTCCTGCCTGATTTTTCATCAAACACAGTCTAATCTCTACACCCCATCGCCAAAAATCAATAGCTTGCCATTAAGGGTCATTTAATTAACTCTGAATCCAAAATAATGAAATGAGTGCACACGTGTCACTGAGTATGGTGGTTTGGTTGGTTCAAACCAATTCCCTGAATGAAATTACACCCAATTTAAATAATTCAAATGAGGTAAATTAAAATCTCGGGCCATTACACATCTTAACAAACATCTTGGATTAACGGATCTCTGCGTCACTGATCGTCTATACCACAGTGATTATTTAATATCCAGACTACACTCTTCTCCTGGTTTGGGGGTCTGTCTAAATTGTGGATCCTGCTTTATTTGCAAGGAGATCATCTGAGTAAATATTAGCCAAGGCGGCCTGTGACCCTCTTCACAGGTCCCACTACGTTTTTATGTGATTGGGATTCAGTTCTCAGTCCGAGATGAGCTTTCACAGTGAGTGTAATAAAGCCAGTCTTTACACAGAGCCTGACTTAAGCCTTTATGTGAAGCGATACTTATTAAGATAGGAGCTCCTTATCACACCAGCACATGGACAAATCTCTCTCTGTGGCTCTGTGTGTGAATGAGCATGTGAATGTGTGTGTGTGTGTGTGTGTGTGTGTATGTGTCTCTTCTACATGACTTATAAGGGTCCGTGCACGCTCCACATAGCATCACAATTCATTTTTCAGGGTCTCCTACTGTGAATGTGGCTTTCAGAGTCTCTTGGTTTGAACCTTTTCTTTTTCAAAGCTGTAGCTAAGAATTAATGAGCTGGCAACAATGAACACTTGGATTACAAAGGGGGAAAAAAATGAAAGAGTGAGGGAGCGAAGGGAGAGAAACAACACAGAGAGAAGGAGGTCGGGATAAAACTGAGGCATTAAAGATGAATAGAGAAGCAATGACTGTGGCCTTGAATGACTTGAACACACACTCAGACGCGCGCACACACACTATCTACCGTTAGTGTTTGTGAATGGAATAAGGTGTAGAGCAAAAATTAGCCACTAGAGGGCAGCAGAGTATCTGTGCAAGGCTTTACTCTGTAATGACAGTATGGTAGAAGGTCACAGGTCAGAAGGGGCTGTCATTTCAAATGGTGTCACGCACGAGACGGAAAGACCCCCCCCCCCCCCCACACACACACACACACACACACACAGAGGCAGAGAGAGCAAACAGCTTCAAATACCATTCACACATTTCCAGACTATCACCTTCACATCAGATTCAGCAGATTGTGCCAGACTTAACTTACACACACACACACACACACACACACACACACACACACACACACACACAGTAGCGTCCTCTCTCCTTATCTGTAAAGCTGTAAAGACGGATGTTTCTCTCTGCCTCCTGCTGCTCTCGTTGCATTATGGATTAACTCTTTGTTACAGGTGCACACAACATGTTTGTGAGTTTAGTGCCAACTGGGCCTTCCAGCTGGATGTTTGTGAACAACTCAACTACACTCTGCTATCACTCTACTAATCCTTCAGGTAACTGCTAAGGTGTCCTGCTACACACCTTGCTTTACCTCTGCCTCTGTCAGAGATTTCCTACATTTCCCAGAATGCCTGAAAACACCCCTGGATTCAACCATGGTTTACATACTTTTAATGAATATTTCCTCCTTTCCTTTCCCCTCTTCCTTAAGTCTTGTGGTGGTTTCGGCTTCAAAGCCTGACAGTGATGGAGATAGCCAGAGCACACACACACACACACACACACACACAGTGATGGAGATAGCCAGAGCACACACACACACACACACACACACACACACACACACACACACACACACACACACACACAGTGATGGAGATAGCCAGAGCAAGAGGGCAGAGGGCAATGACTCAAACCTCAACCCACTCTTATGATTGTACTGGATTTTGCTCTATTTGCTGCTTTTGTGGGTGCTGAAATTGGTCTCTCCGCCTCGCCTATGATGGATTTTTCTTCCCTGTATGTCTGCCGAAAGTTGGTGCAAAATGCTCCACAAAGAAGCCCTCACGGCTCGAAAACCTGAGACTTCACTGACGTGAAGTGCTGGATTGCTTTGAGTGAATGGACTTTTCCTGGTTATTACACTAAAGGAAAGAGTCTCTCCATTGTGCCTCCTAAGTGGGTCGTCCTCTTGAAGAAACTCGGCAGCGCCAACACAAGGAAGAGTGAAAGCATCAAAAACATAAAGCAGCCTCCACGTCTCCGGAGAGCCTCGTCTCGTCTCATCTCGCTCTGCCCTCAGAGAAGATTGGGTTCACAGTGAGGACCAGTGGCGTCTGTGCACAAACCCCACAGAGAGTTGTATCTGCACCGACGCCGATGCAGCGAGGAGCAATTCTGCTTCTTAGACCCTCCTCCAGTGCAGTCGGTCCCTGGGGCCAAGCCCAGCAGACACAGTCCAGAAACAAGGACCATAAAACTGAAACAACTAACATTCCTGCCCTCCATTAAAGGGATATCGAACCATGGGTCTGTCAGTTGTTTTCAATCTGAGGACGAGCAATAGCTCAAACAGATGTGGTAAGACACTGAGATGCATTTTATTTAAGCCCAATAAATCATCATTTTAATGGTCAATTCACTGATTCTGGTCATCATTGTGTGTTTCATCCACAGTAATTATTGCTTTTTATTCATTTATATGTGTCTTTATATCTCTTTTTTTATATCCTTCTTTTGTCTCGTTTTGTTCTTTTTGTTTGATTAGTTTTGAATGATTCTACTTCAAATATGCAAAATAAATAAAGTTTTATCATTATCATCTAGTTTATGAGAACAACTATTCCTATTAATTCCTATTATTTTGACAAAACACTTGCCCCCCTGTTTTTCCTTTACAAAAAAATCAAAATACACAAACATATAAAGTTTATCTACTTGAAATTGGTTTGTATTTGTCATTTTATCAACCAGCCCTGATATGGACAATGAGCCGACCGACATATTTTAGAGTGCTCTAGTTTAAAAAGGCCAGCATTGACTCAAAAGGCCTGCAGCAACAGTACAAACAGGAGCTGTAAGGTGATTCCCCTGCATAAACATTCAAAAAACACACATAAAATGTGCCTACCGACACACACGCACACACACACAGAGTCAGCATTGATGGATTTCAGTGCATGACCGCAATATTCACATCACTGCTGCTGGTCAGGCAGGTCGAGGGTTAAACCAGCCGAGGGTGAAGACGGCTGCTTCATCAGCACCACAGGGATGGAGAGAGGGAGAGAAAGGAGGACAGAGAGGAGAGAGAGAAAGTCAAGGAAAGTAGGTCAGCGAGAAAACGTGATTAGCCACAAAACAAACGACACCAGCAGCGGACGCGTGTCGTGTCCGACGGCGCCGGGCTCCTGTATCTCCTCCTCACGCGATCACCATCACGCCGTATTCAGATTTGTCTCGTAAACAACAGTGTGCTGGATGCCTCAGTGGCTCCAAGTCACGCTTACTGTCAAGACAGGTTGCCAAGCATGCACTTGCTGGATCACTAATACACACAAACAGACACCTCCTTCCCCTCACTGCCTTACATGGCGTTAGAGCGATCCCTCTCGCCGTTGCAGCCGTTTGTGTGGGGTTGCTAAGCGCTGCCAATATTTCACAAACACAGCAAAACAGCCACCCTGATATCCTGCTACGCTACCATCCTGGACAGCAGAGACGCAGCCTGCTCCGTCTCCTTCCAGGAACTCACTGAATTTGGCCTCAAGAGTCCGTCATGCTGAACTGAGCCAGAGAAAGTGTGCCGATACTGAAAATTCTGTGCATCTATTGACAAAAAAAAAATCCTCATTCAAAGGGCCGAGAAAACAGGAGGAACAGAAACACACTGACGCAATCTGAAGTGACTGATGGCAGCTGTTGCAAAGAAAGTGACTTTTCATGCCAGGAATGAATGTTTTCTCTTTTTTTGTCAAAAAGACCCAAACTTATTGATTTTACTTCATAATTTCATTCTTGTTGGACAGTAAAATCCATAAAACAGCATCTAGATCAAAATGGGATATAACTTGAAGCCATCACGAATGTTTTTGTAGGGTTATTCATTTGAGGATACAAATTACTACTTAGTAAAATAATACATTAATGTAATTAAGGCACAACTTATCCTAAAATTAAACCTAGACACTAGCTCACAGATTTGGGGAGAGAGGATTTTGGAGGCAGAAATCTATTTTCCTGCAGTGTTCTAAAGAAGAAAGAAAAACTAACTAAACCACATACTGTACCTTACAATGCTGCACAGGTTTGCCTTCTATCACAGCTTGTTTGAGTTTGCAATGATCCTACACCAAGAACACACACATTCATTCAAGAGTGAGTGATAAGCAACAGTACTCAGGTGGACAGACATGTAATGAAAAGACAGTGGAGTAAAACTCAGCAGGCAGGGGCGGAGGTGAGAGTTTTGCATCCTGACCTGAGGGTTTTCTCCAGCCTCTGACACCGGCGCGATGCTTCTCGGGGGTCCTGAACCCACCTTCTGGCCCAGCGAGGGGATGTGGGTCTTGACGGGCGCCGGAGGCAGAGCTAGAGCTGACGGCCTGTTGTGGGTCTGGGGGATGGGCAGGGCGCTGTGCACCGGTTTTGGTTTAGGGAGTCCCGACTTCATCTTTGAGGCCACGAGGATGGCTGGCATCTTCTCCCTGGCCGCCTGATGACCGCACACTCTCCTCCGTCTCACACTGAGAGGGGAATCCTGCTACAACTCGGCAAGACTCGCATACGATCCAGCTACTGGAGAGTGTGAAAGTGTTACCAGCTTGAAGGAACACACATGCGGTTTTCACCTGATCCACCTCTTGGTTGAATTAATGTGTGCAATTTGTTGGTGTCCGGGTCTTGGCTGCTCTTCCTGGATCTCAGCAGGGGGGTGAGCTGAGCTCCCCAACATGCAGCGGAGGGGTTTAAAACCCACCAATGCCACCTGTTTCCTTCTGCTCTTTATATCATGTGGAAAAGACCAAATCCTCCTCGGACTGTTCTGTGTCCAGATAGAAACGAGAAAATCCACTCTGCGAAGTCCAGGAAAGAAAATCAAAATTCCCACCTCACACTAGGAGGAATCCCCAGTTGCCTGGTGGCAGAGCAAGTGTTCCCTTCCATTCATGTCCCGCACTGACAGAGAGTCCGCGATTGGCAAAAGGCTCCTATAGGAAGCAGAGCTGTTCCTCTCCCACAGAGCCCTGTTGATTACACCATCGCTTCAGGATGACCGGAGGGAAGCCCGAGCTCCGTCGAGGAGAAGGGAACAGAGACCGAGTGATGGAGGGAAAAAAAAGAGAGAAGGCAGCAGCGACACGGCGACCACTCGCTTCAGTGACTGCTCAGCCTGTGACTGCACAGCCTGAAACACGCTGCACTCTGCTGCCGCTCTCCCTCTCCCTCCCTGGTAAGTCGTGGTTAGCAGCAGGTGTGGCTTAGATCAGGACTGACATATGTGGAGAAGAGCTCAACACATCTCGTCAGTATGCTCCTGCAGCCTGCCTCTCTCCTTCGCTGCATGTCTTACTTTGTTTTCATTAAAAAAAAAATGCCCATCTGCTTATTTAATCTCATGTTGAAGTTAATTGCTACTCAGATTTGCCGGTTCCATGTGATCCTTTCATTAACTAGTGAAGGACTGTGGCTTGAATCCCACAAGCGTTGTCTTGAAGAGGCAAATTAGTCATTGTTGGTCACATTAAACAATGTACCTTCCATAGCAAGCAACAAATCCTATCAACCTACTTTGAGATTCATTTATGTTTTATTAAAAAAAATATGATTTAAGGAGCAATTTAGCAAAAACTAGATTTGTGCAAAGCCTAACATGGAACTAAAGCAAATGTGCTGTGATATGCAGGTTTATTTCGCCATGTTAGCAGCATTGGGATAGGGGACGGAAATGATGGGGTCGGTCAGCCCATGGGGTCCAGACTGAAACATCTCAACTGTTAGATTGATGGCCATGAAATTCTGTACAGGCATTCATGTTCCCCAGAGGATGAAGCATAGTGAATCTGGTGATCCTCTGGCTTCTCATCTTTCCACCAGCAGGTCAAAACAATCTTACTCATCATCATGAGCTAAAATAGCCACATACACAACACTATAGATCCTAGAGATACACCAATGTCAATTAGAAAGCGATCTAATACCAAAAATACACACAGACAACTGTTCTGCACTAAAATTTCCAACAATAAAATAGCAAGAGCTTCATATGTGTGTTAGAGAACAGTTAACTGATCAGCTGACTGATTTACTGAACCAAATCCGTGTGTCATGCTTCAAGTGCTGCTTGTTCATTTTCAGGAGGTACAGTACAACAGGCGCTGACACTGAAAATGTATTAATAGACTCTCTTCTCTGTATTCTCGCCCTCTTCTGCCTCTATTAAGCTTGCCCCTTTTTTAAGCATGAGGTTGGCCAATTAGTGGACTAGTGTCAGATCAGCCTGACTCCCAGCAGGCTTAGCGAAGGCTGCCGAGATGTCGACTCAAATCCTGCTGCAGAATCGAAGAAAAACAGGCATGAGAGGGAAGCTTCTGCATTTCCCCCTCTTCTCCTCCATCACCAGTTCAGTTAAAGAATTTACTGCATGCAAATCAGGATATGTAAACAATTAACTCAGTTTGAAGCCTTTGGACACATTTCCACTGGACACTGTATGCTTGAAGCAGATTAACAACACTCTGGCATGTTTAACCGGGTGACAGCCATAAAACATTTGCAGTGAGACCAAAAATTGAGTGTGAAATGTCTTCCAGAAGGACTTTGGTGTGGTCTGTTAGGACTGAGAACATAACACCAAACACCGTATGAGTGCAGCCAGTAGCTCATCGTGCTTTGAAAGACAAGTATGACAAAATGAATGTGTATGCCAGGGCTACAGCTAAGGATCACTTTCCATTATTGTATTGATTAACTGATTGATTGATGCAGGCTATCTAGTGCAAGCTGACGTCTTCAAAATGTTGTTTTGTCTGACTGAACAGTCTAAAACACAAAGATGTTCAATTTACTATCACATAAGACAAAGAAAAGCCATATCATCGCATGTGAGAAGACAGAAGTAGTGAATGTTTGGATTTGTTTGTGTAAAGAATCATGCTGAAGTAGAAACAGACAACTTTTAAACCCCCCTTGTGTTTCAAAGCGAAATTGTAAAAATTTTACATGGTGTAAAAGCACAGTTTATTGCTTTGTGCATATAAGTAACTACAGCAGAGCTTGGCATCAGAGTGGGGGGGGGGGGGGGACAGCTAGAAGAAAACATTCAAAGAAAAACATGCGACTTTGTTCTTTGGTTCAATCTATAATGGAGTCATGAAAGCAGATAGAAATGGGCTGGATCATCAGTCAGACAGATGTGCACAGTGAAAGCGAGGCTTTGAGGGAACCAGTCTAAACACTGCTGGTGTCATTATTCTGTAGCCATTACGCTGTGCAATCAACACTTACTTCTCGATTATGCGTTAAAGCAAAATCTTGTCTACTGCCAGTTTAAACGATGATTAATTAAATGATAACGATTATCAACAATGGTAATGACATGGTGGTAGTGTGATCACCAAAGTTAGTGGGATGTATCGTCTAGGAAGCCTGAATGTCTGTGACAAATTTTGTCCTCAACCATCAGTATTTCAATATTCCAGTTCAATTTGAAAGGATCACCTCAGCTCATGCTGCAGCTAACCAGAGGAGCAGATGGAATTAGAGGAAGTACAGATGGATGCAACACACACACACACACACACACACGCACGCACACGCACACACACACACACACACACAAGCACACACACCTCTGACATAGACTTTATAAGAGCAATGATTTAATCCAGGAGAGGATGGGGTTAGTATGTTAATCTTTATCCTGTTACATTAATCCTAAATTATGTAAATACTAATATCTGATTATGATTTGTGTGGTTTTGGTGTGTGTGTGTGTGTGTGTGTGTGTGTGTGTGTGTGTGCATGCAGACGTGATGCTTCATGTGACGACAGATTTGCAGGTGTAGTTTTTTTTATATATTTTTTTTTATCATGGTACAAGTTGATGAGACCGGATGTATTTTTAGCAGTGGAAAGCAGCAGTTTTTAATTTGCTTCAGTGACTTTGAAGCGTTTCAGACGTTGCTGATGGATTCTGGATGTCTTTCAGTCTTTCAGCCAGTCAATAACTGCCTGCATCATTTAAGGTAGATTACATGTTTTCTTCAGACCACTGTTTTGAACTTTATGAGGTACATTTATCGTGTGATCAAACTAATTAAGACTGTGAAGCTAGAATTTCATTTTCATTGCAAATGTTCAATAATCACTAAGTGCAGGCTGCAGATATTCTGCCTTGACTGACTGACAATGTTGTAAGTGGTGATGAGTGAAAATCCAGACTGCCCCCCTGATTCAAAATACACCCATATCCTGACATGAAAACACACACGACCTCGCTGACTGAAACATATAGGAAAACACATTAACTCCACCCCGCCAGGCTCAGATGTCATCCTGTCATGTCTAACGTGGACAGAAGAAAAACAGAGCACGGCGTAGCACAACAAGGGAAACTTCCATTATTTTCCCACCATCCTCTGTGATGGTAAACATGTAGCAGACCCTCGCAGATCACAACACTGCACTGAACAGAGCAGTAAAAAATAAAAAATAAAACAGTCATACGTGATTTATGTAACAAGCTTTGAAGATACCTGATGACAGTACAGTGCAGTCTAATAATAGAGCCGGTTTGGCTGGAAATGGGCGGTATTGACAGCACTAACTGGGACACCCACGGCCGGCTCTGCTCTATGTTTATACTGTATTTCTTCTTGGAATAATAAACAATCGTGTGGGGTAGATGGCTGCTGTGAGCTCTGTGGCAATAGAGAGAGGTTAGTGTCAACAGAGATTATATACGAACTGCATAGATGCTGAAGTACTGAATTATCACCATCAGTAATATAGAACTACTACAAATTGAACGATGGCCAGCTCAGGACACGTCCTCTCTCTGGACGTGGTTTATGGTCTGACCAGGTGCTCAGGCTGAGACCAGCACTGGGGCGCGTTATCGGGGGGGCTTGTTGCTTCAGGTGTCAGTGAAACGCTGATATATGAGGCAGGATATTACAACTCAGGAAAGTTTCTGTATCACGGTGGCGATCATTTTTCTCTCCGTCTGGGTGATCATATGCAAAGAGCAGAAAGACATCATTCATGTTGCAAAGTAATTCATGCGCAATGTGAATTTGCGTGCATTTGATTGAATACAGTGGCTGGTAGATATCATTACATTGTGTTCTGGCAAAAGTTGGGTCAGATTCAGCTGCATTGTTGTATTTACTGTATTTGTCCTCTGCATCACAAGTGTGTCTCACTGAAATGAATGCAAAGGCTGCATTTTTTTAACAGTATTCTGCCTAGTGGTGCAAATATTTATCTGTGCCAAGGAACTATTGTTTCCTTTTGTGCATTTGTTTTTCAAATAAAAAAAAAGTGTGGCAAGTCCAAAAAAGCGCATGGGACAAGATCCAGAATAGTAGTTTGGTGCAGAGTTGGCTCCAAAGCACCACCAATAGTGATATTAAACACAATTTGAGGAGCTAGACACAGTAAATGACCTTAATATAAAGATATGTAGCCAAAAAATAGGTATAAATACCATAAATATGAATATAGATGGCCCAATTTTAGATTTCATGAATATAAATATAGATATTTATGTGGATAAATGTACACTAAATTGCTTATTTTTGGAGAATGCCTAAATACACCATTAGAGAAAACATGAAAATATAAATGTATAGTATAATCAGTTATTATTGAACCTGGATCAGTGTAAGGCTTGATGCTGTGCTCCCATTAAATAAATCCCAGATACAGTCATCTGCCAGCATCTGTAACATTGAATGGCAGAGCAAAAAAACTTCAGTGTATTCAAACCTCTATTACTCAATGCCAGTAGCACTTGCAGTGATTCTGACTGCTGGGGATAAAAGTTCAGAGTGCTACCTTCAAAAACGACTGAAACCATGCATGCACTCCAAACGGTCCAAGAACAGCTATCCGTTTACTTTGGGTCTGCCTTGGATAGGTGGTTTAGGCTCCTTTTTACTGGACTGGTTTTGGGGTTTTTAAGATAACAAATCTAGAGGCTTGTGCGGCCTTGGCAGTGGTGCACACTCTTTAACTGGTTTCTAGTTTCAAATTTTATGGATCAAAAGTGAAAGTTCAGAAACAGACTTCAAACAACATTTTTTTCAGTGCTCTCAGTTTTTCTTTGTGGCAGTTTTGCACCTTGGAGAGTGAATCTAAACCGAGAAAACAACATTTTGAGACTATATATTCAATAATAAAAGTACAAAATCAATAATATCTGTTTCAAAGTCTCTGATTTATCATTTCTGAAAAGATATTTTTCAAATTCCACTGTAAGATATGAGCACATATTTAAATTGTAAGTTTGTCTGACAGTCTCCTGTCGGTGATCCATTTCCACAGTCTCCATGCAGCTAATTCTACCCCTATACTTCAATATTTATGCACACACACGCACACGCACGCACACACACAAACACACACACACACACACACAAAAACAGTCCCTTCCTTTCCTGATTGTTTTCATTAGCAGCGTTAGCAGAGCAGAACAAGTGGGCTCTCACTGACAAGAGCTGCGTTAACTGGAGCAACGGCCTGACATTTCCACCATGACAGCACAGGATCTACAACTTGACCTACACACACTGGTCTGTTTCTTTACACACACACACACACAGACAAAGTTATTTACGATAATGAGCAGTGGCAGTGCTGTAAGGCCGGATCGCAGAGGGGAGAGGAACCGAGTCCATGAGGCCCAGCAGGGCTCTGGCACGGCTCAAGTGACGCTGGGTAACGCAACACACACAGTGAGCGTCAGGACAAACACACACAAATAAACAACAACACACCTACTACATATTCAACACAAATCAGCTGAGGAGAACGAGCGGGAGGAGGAGAGACGAGTCCTTGAAATGAGACTTACTGCGCTGTGTGAACGATCCACAGCACAGGGTCTGCATTTAGGGTGTGTGTTTAACGTGAATTATTGCACCTGGCTCGTTTTTATTTCAGTGACGGATTCGGCAAGTTTGGAGAAGCGAAGGAGGATCTCACTATCTGAATAATGCTGGAAAACACTGCGCCGCTGACTTTAGACCTTTGTTGGTCAGCGGCACTTTTTGCTGCCTCAAGATAGCAACAACGCGCCCGACCACACCTCACTTTAAGACCAACATGGCCACGGGCGCACAGACGGGCACGAGTACATTACTTACACAATGTGGGCGCTGGGCGTGACTGACCATTAGATGCATGGGCGAGAAAATAAGGACAGTCAACTGACAGAGAGAGAGCGAAAAGAGGTGTGTGTGTGTGTCAGTTTGGATCCTGCTGAGTGTGCTTGTGCCCTTGCCCAGCTCCAGCTGTGGCGTGTGTGTGTCTTTGGGTGTAAGTGTGTGTGATCTAAATGGGTCTCTAGGGCAGTGGGGGGGGGGGGGGGTGTCCTGTCACTCTCCTGTCACATGTCACCTACGCAGGTCATCACTGTGAGCTGACTTCTGCCAGTTCAGAGGGAGCAGGACATCACACACACACACACGCACGCACGCACACACACACACACACACACACACACACACACACACACACACACACACACACACACACACACACACTGTGAATACTGTAACATCCAGTTACAATCCGTACAGTTTATTACAACTTGGGGGTTATTTTCACAGCCTCTGCCACGTTTCCTACCATCAGTTACAGTAACGTGGCGGCACCACAAAGAGGCAAAAAAACACGAGCAGCTCACTTTCTAAAACAGAAAGTGAGCACATCTGAAACATCAGAGATACTGTAAATCCTCAATGCACAGGAAAGCTGTGTGTGTGCACAACCACAGTAAGTACAGCAGGAATTCAATGCATTTAACGTATGACCGATGTTTGCGCACAGTTCGGGTCATCTAACCTGGAGTTTTGCTACCAACCTGTCCGATTATCTGACAGTTTGAGTTTCTGATCACTTTTAGCGCCTCATTCTCCAGATTTCATCTTTTAACTTGTACAATAGCCAACGAATAATGGTGGATACATGGACATTAGTACTGATAGGAATGAAAGAAAAAACTATTAAAATAAAAAGTTGTTATAAACCAAAATGATTCTGCTGACAGACTGATGGTGTAATTGCACTCATTGTCGGTGCAGTTTCTCCTGTTTTAGCATCTCTATTTTTACACTATTTAAATGGTCCATTTGGGGACATCCAAGTCTAAATCTTAACCCTAAAACCAAGACCTCTCGCTCTAATGGTCCTTTGAAGAGCTGACAAAATGCTGGGTTTAAAACTCAAAGAGGTCCTCACAAAGATAGAAGTGGAAGAATCAGAGAAGACACACACATGCAGCACAAAAGACAACGTAGCCAGTGTAGCGTGATTAAAAACAAAGACATGAGAGAAAAATCCTGAAAATTACACACACACACGCGCACACACACACACACACACACACACACACACACACACACACACAAACACAGAGTCAGACACAGGGTAAAAGCGAGACAGTGGAGACAGCAGCACCCAAACAACAGTCTCCCTGCAATAAACTGGGGTGACAGATAAGGAAACCAGGGAGAAGTCAGCACGGTCACAGCTTCGAGGTGTGTGTGTGTGTGTGTGTGTGTGTGTGTGTGGAGGCGGGGAGGAAATCTACCCATGTGATCTAAAGCCCTACTTTAGGTCAGAGGATGGGCGTTTTTGTCTGAGATAGAGAAAGTGAAGCAGAAGCACAATAAACTGTCTCTTCACTCACTTTTTAATTAAGTCTACATAATTAACCGGCACTAATCAGGCTTTAATAGCTCATTTAATACTTATTAGCTGAAGGTGGAACTACATGTGACCACATTAATGCTGGACATGTTTTTTTTTCCCTGGTAATTACTACAGTTACAACTTGTAGGAATCCTCTATTTGATGTTAACATTTTCAAACATTAAGCGCTGTTTTAGCCCCTGTTCCTCGACAAAGGAGACAGCGGTGAATATTTTATGAATGAATGAGGGTGAAGGAGAGGACAGCTAATGTCTGAGAGCATAAATTAGAGCCCCAAAGCCCAGCGGATGTCAGAAAATGCTCCAAATTATATATTTAATGTTCATGAGTCAATATTAGCTGATCTGACCTCCTTTATGCTTCCCAGTGTTCAGTTTAAGACCTGCTGAGAAGCTGGTGCTTGGCCTAAATACCCAAAACACCAGCCCCCACCCACCAGCAAGTGACATTCAACTACATCAGGCTCTATTCCTCAGTGGAGGAGAAGAATAATCAATATGGGTGAGATTAAAAAAATTCTACCATGTAAGAGGGTTGCAATAAACCAGCCGGTGCGATGTGAGCCCCGAGGCTTAAATAGCAATTACCCTCCAACTGCTGCGACACGAAACCACTTACTGCTTCTTTCTCAGTGACGAAATAGGACAGAAAAGTGAGACAGATGAGGGCAGATATGGTTCTGAGAAACAGAGGGAAAGTGGAAGGAGGAACAGAAATAGAGATGTAGATCAGAACAGCTTAAGGACGGGTCAGAAAAGACTAGAAGGAGAGGAAAGAAGGGAAGAAGGACACGCAGAATGCAGGACGGACAGCTGATAGGTGGAAGTCATTCCGGTCTCTGCACCTGTCCTGGTTTCATTTATTTTCTTTTGGCCGTAAAAAAAAAAAAACAACATGACAAGCTGGATTTGTAGGTTTTCTTGAAGGTGCACGCAGGATGACAAGTCGGGAAACAAACTCTTGACACTGATGTGCAGAGAGATAAATGCTCAGATTTAGCTTTAAGCACGGAACGCACGCTGTCACTACTATTTGTGCACATCCTCGATGAGCGTATCTTGACAAACGCTAAGAAAACAGCGTTTCCATTTAAATTAAATGCAAATCAGTGCATGTGTCCATCAATTATACTGTTATGTGAAGTTTCCATGAATTAAATGAGCATCTGTTACTCTGGTCCATTATGTAATTCTATTACATAACATTGATGCTTTTGTACAAAGCAACTTACAGTAAGTGTAATCAACCTCAGTAAGTAGAAAAGCTAGATATCATCTGCATTTACTCGCCAAAGATGCCATTTTAGTTATTTTAGTATATTAATTGGTCTCCTCTGTCCACACACAACCCATGGGATGTTTCCACAGAAAAAGAGACGCGCAAAAACAAGATTAAACAAGATTAAACTCAGAATTATGTTTCCGTCAGCCCTTTCTTACGCCAACTTTTCTGCCTCATTAGAGCATACTTCTTTTTTTGGCCATATTTCAGCCTACTTTCAAATTTCTGGTACTGCTTTTATGAAGCATGAATTTAAACTGTGCATGAAGGCAGGTCGGAAAGTAACATGCAACATGCAACCAAAGATGAAGGTCTCACTGATTTGCAGTCACAGAATCTGAAACTCGATCAGATTCAGGTGGCACAAAGGTTTAAAATAATTTGGACAGAACCAGAACTGAAGCCGTCTGAGAAGAAAACGGCTCCGAGGTCACCTGCGCTGAACACCTCTGATCAAACTTCACATTTTTTATAGTTTGTCCAACATTTGAAATAGACAGAATGGTGATAAGGAGACACCCAGAGTGGATTTACATATTTAAAAAAATGCTGTTTTGCTCCGCCATGTTTCATTCTGAGCTGCGTATCCACCTGAGAATACACAGCTCATTATCAAGTCCATACATCCGCACCGACCCACAGCCAACAAAACTTTCTAGAGCACATTTACACAGCTAATGGCTCATTAGTGTGCCTGTTTGGATGCAGCGATGAAGAATTTGAAGCGCAAAAAAATTCAGCAGACCATTTTCCCAAAACTCGGGCTTCCAACACAATTAAACAAGCATTAAACCCAGTCATGCAGTACATACAGTATAGATACAGTATATTCAACGCAGCATTAATAATAGAATATTTGTTGATGCATGCAACTAAAAAGCATTTCAACTGCAAGAAAGAATAGACTCCCCAGAATAAATACAAATCTATACAGGGGAATAATCAGGGATTTCACTGTATTTCTGAGACCTAAACACTTTCTTTCCCTCAACAAACATATTAACAGAGAGGCCGTCGCGACTGAAGGAAGCTGCGACGCTGGCAGAGCGAAAGCGTGAGCTGAAGAGAGCAGAGATCACGGATTAGAGGATTCCAGAGATAAAAAATGCTAATGTGATTCACCAAACAAAGTGCTGGAAATTTCGCGCGGGTTTATCGAGGTGATTGTTTGCACTGATGCATTATGCATCGGAGGCTGCAAAACAGTCAGCATTTGCATGTGGTGTCATTCCTCAACACTGCGTGTGTTTATAATCTGACTTGTCGGTTATGTGAAGATCAGGATACTTCAGGCAGTTTCAGTCATTTGTAAGAACCGGAAGCCATTTTTAACACTCAGGAATCAAAACTATCTGGACAACTGGTATGTCAAGCCCCCACTTCATCCCCCGTCTGGTAAGGTGCTTTAATCTCTTCCAGGTTTCATAATGTGTAAAACTCAATAACAGCATCATATTTCGTTGCTGCAGATGTCAGACTCAGGACAGTGAGCTGCTCCGCCACACAATGTCAGCTGTGCTGCTTTAAAAGGCAGTAAAATTTAAAGGGATACTCCACCCAAAATCTATTTAATATCAAACACTTGTCCCCTGTAGGCTTGTAGCTGCCTGTGAAAAGCTTTCTTCGCAGGCAACAGCAACCAGCTTTAATTCATTTCATTGGATCCCAATGGTGAGTTTTACACTGTGGAAAAAAGTATCGGACTGTCCATAAAAACTTCTCAAAGGAGTCCTGAGTCTCCACTTCCCATTCATGTACTCCGTATGTTGCCACCAGGTTTGTAGTTTTCTGTTAGCAAATGCAAATGTGAGCAACAACTGACTATGAAACAAACTGATGAGCAACAAGTCTGGAGGAGGATGTCACACTGACCAAAAACTTGCAGGATAAGCAAACTTCAGAATCGGCTAATCAGGGAAAATACACTGAAATTTCTACAGAGTATACTGAATATCTACTCTTGCCTGTCAGGAGCAAAGGCGAAATTAGAACGACGTCACAGCAGATGAAAAACCTCACAGCGACGAGGCTGGAATGGACGCATGTGTTGTCGAAGCCTGCGACTTCACTTCGCTGCATGTTTTGGTTGGTTTCTTTTAACCGTGACCACAATCTTTCCCCGACCAAGTCGGTCAGTGCCGAAACCCGACCAAACCTTCGCCATAATGGTGTCAGATCACAACAAGCTAACACAACTCATTTTGTCTTGTGATTTGTAAGGGTTTTTGAAGATACTGACAAACAATGTTGTCCAGCCAATAGAGACCTCGCATCAGGAAACACTTAGACAGGCCGCTTTGGAAGGCGATTACACTGTATTTCATTGTTTAGCTGTTGGAATGGAATGATGTTTAAGAGTCATGTCTAAAATTTCTATCACACAGCAAATGTAGGACGCATCCACTGTTAGGATGCTGGCTGAGAGGAGAGCACAGTGACAACATAACTATTAACACGGTTTTTACTAAATCTTCACATCATCCATATCTACAATATACAAAGTCTCATTTTTGAGCTTATTCTGTTATTTTCTGTGTTGTCATCACTTGAAGCTGAACTCACAGGAAGCTCTTCCACCCTGACAGACCCCTGTGGCTGGGTACTCTACACCAAAACGCTCAATGCGTGTGCACATGTGCTGACGCACACAGTTGCACAGACGGGTTGTGTCAATGTGTGTGCACATACAGTACACACACAAATTTTAAGATTCATCTCGCAGCAGCCTCTCACTGTGCTCAAACCTCCATCTGGCATACATATGTGAGCTTCTGTTGAGAGACCCGGTGTTTGACAGAAGTTCACACTCAGCTGAATCTAAAAGCGGAGCGCTGCTGAGGAAACAACATGGGACAGGGGAACAAGAAGCAGACAAAAGCACTTCTTACCTGCAACGAGAAGGTCACAGCATCGCACAGGTAGGACGAGCGGAAGCAGGAGGACAGACAAGGAGGAGAGAGAAGTGCATGTTAGTAATGGGCAGATAAATACAAGCAATACTTTCCATTTTATTGGGGAATTCTGCCCTGAAATATTTTTTACATTTTGAATCTGAGATATGCTTTGATTTTACTCTTCTAGCTGAAAAACTGCACTAAATTCAATACCCCGAGACGGCTGAAAGACATTTTTATCGACTCATGTTCCCAAACCTCTGTTAAGCCTCTAATTCTTTTAATGATTTAGGTACAAGCAAGTCATAAAACAACCAAAACACATAAAAAGACCTGGAAAATAATCGAGGAATGCCTGATGTTGCAAAATAGAACAAATAACAACCAATTTGGCACAACTTTTCTTTGAGATATCATCCAAGAGGAAAGAAAAGTTGTGGTGAAGACAATATGTTGAGGTCAAAATTTAATCCATCTTTCAACAGCAACGAAGCAAACCTGAGAAAGTGTATCAGTGAGTATGGAGTTGTGTTTGGAGCTCGGCCAGCTGAAATCATCGGGGGAGCCACCCTTCACGTTTACGGCCTGTTTCTGCCTGCGGGGTGCCAAGCCTGAAATGTGCTGCCAAGTGCTGCCCACCCAGCTTAGCCCCACTTACTCACAGCTTCCATGTGATAGGTAATGCTGTTTGCACGGTGATGTCAAGCCAATAAAAACCTAAAACAGGTCAATTCAAACTAAATGTGAAGCACTCGCACACCTGCTTTAACAAGGAGAATCTTGTGATCAGTTCACACTGAGGTCGGTAACAGGAATAACAGACACGTTGTGGGACAGACACAACTCTCCGGTGAGGACCCTCAAAGGCAAACAGGAAATTAACACCACCACAAACAACAAATAAGAGTCCTAATGTAAGCATTTTGGTTAGAGAGAGAGGAAATCAAGTCTAAGGCCTCATTTCCTGCCTCGAGGCTTTGATGGAAACTCAAGGGTTACAAATGGAATTTTATGAAATGTTGTAAAAAACCTTATAAGTTTGAAAGCAGCACTTTTAAATGTTCAAAGCCAAACAGCTTGGGAAGAGGAAACACATTGACTCCAAGCCACAAAATGGAACGGCAATTAAAGGCTCTAATTTGGCAGAGGTTGGCAGGGATGTTTCTAATAGACGGGCTGCACCACAAGCTGCTGAGTAAAACAAAGAGCAGCATCCTGCTCAGACGCTAGAAAACTGAGCCCTGATCAGCAAACGATTTCTGGACCGAACGGACAGAATGAACATTTTGTGTGCGTGTGTGAAGTGAACGCTCAGTGCTCCATGATCCATGTGTTTCTGAGGGTGCAGTTAGCAGAGGGCTCAGATGGAAACACACACAGCAGCACTTGGCATCGAGGCATCAGCATCACTATTCACAGCAGTTAATTGGCCAAACTCTACCGACGGAGGCTGCGAGCGGAAATCCCCCAGAATAAAGGTCCACGGCGTCCTCGCCGCAGCTCGATGTGAGCCAATTTGGCCGTAATGAATCTGACTCCACACAGAGGCACCGAGGCCCACGGCCATGACGGTTCGAATGTGCCTGCCCGCTCTCACGCTGTGCGAGAGGTTGTGGGCGAAGGTTACTCTGTTTAAATGTGGATGTTTTTACCACCCTTTTTACACTGAGGCCCTCCAGAGAAATCTCCATTTAGTGTAACAGCTGCAGCAAGAAACTCAGTACAAGAAACCTTATCCTTTAATTTCTTTTATGTGTCTCATGAGAACGTGATAATGTTGGTTGGATGGCTGGATGGAAGAACTGAAGGAAAACAAACATCGCTGTGAGGTGCTGCATAAAAAGCTTTCATTTCCAGGATAAATGTTCGTAAAACTAAAAGATACAAATAGATTTATCCCATTTATTCCCATCTTTACTTGGATTTAAAGGTGCCACATTATTTAGATCTAAATCTACTTGAATCCTTCAAATCCACATTTGACCTGGAAAGTCTTGAAAAGGACAGCTGTGGCAGGTGCAACCAGAAACGTTTGTTTCCAACCATGCTAACGAGAGAAAAAACTTAATTTGAATTACAAGAGCTGGTGTTGTTTCCAATGCAACGGCACAGACCTCTCACAAATTGTTAACATATAACACATGCGCCTTCCAGATACAGTTGGTAATTAGATGACTCTGTCAAGCTGCCAGGCATCTACATTTGTCTACTGTTGGTTATCCCAAAATATCAAATTTGATGGTTTTTACCTGGAAGCCCCAAATGTTCAACCCTGCAGATGGTACAAAAGTTACTTTAATTAATTTGCAAACATCGAAAACAAAAATGAAAATCAAATTATCTAAACCTGAAAAACAGAATTGTAGCATTTCAAATCAAAGCCTGCATCATTCACATTCAAATCCTCATGACATCGTCCTTGACTACTCATTCAACCAGGAGTAATAACAACTCGCTCGCTGTTCAGCCAGCCAGTGGTGCATTTCTTGCAGCAGGTGCCACATTAAATGCACCTCTACTGTTTGTGACGGTGGCAATCTGGAGATCAGATTAGAAGGTGTGTTCCTTATCAGTAAGCAATCCTTTAAAGAGCTTAGTGAGCGTGCCCGGTCTGCCTCCGACAGCGTGCTGGGTCAAGAAGGCGCCCGCTCCACATCGCCCACTCTCCGCTCAGCACTAATCCTGTTTTCTGCAGAGTATTCATGCCAACCCAGAGCCAAACATTCGGCCTCGGATGCGGCGGCACAGGGCAAGGAGAGGGAAAAGAAAGGCACAGAGGATGAGTGCGTTTATCCTTGTGATGACAACACGGGGTAAAGGATTGAGTAGGACTCGGCTGAGGAGGCGCGCTGAAGGCCGTGAAGAGGCAGTGTCTGTTCTTTATATTCAGACGCTCAAAAACATGAATCCGTGGAATACTGAAAGCTGAACATTCAGAGAATGCGGAAGGTTGAACATGTTCAAGGTTTGCAGCTTCTATTGCCTTAAGGTCTGAAATAAAATTAAATCAGATTTTTTCTGTTTCATTTTTCATTTAATCTCTAGCAAAGTCAAGGTGCTCAAATATGATTGGACGGATGGACAATTATACTATTTTCCTATCTGCAGCTGCAGTGACAATCAAGTACTGATAATCACATATTGACTCTTTAAACCCTCTTTTATGTGTACAGACCAGCCTTTATTGCATGTTTTGTGAAACTCGATCCTGCATGTTCATTTAAAACGTGCAAAGGGTTAGAGGGTCACATAAAAGGTCAAAATCCATCCAGCAAAGGACAAAATGAGCTGACTTTTGATCCCTTTTATGGGTCATGTTCCATAAACCCAGGATCCCACACTTCCCTCTCATAACTTAAGCATATCTACTGTTAGACATTCAGTGCCTGGAAAATACCCACAACTGTCAAACTCCTCGACTCAATCTGATAACGCAGGCTTGAGGTTAAAAATTTATACTCCTCAGGCCTAATAACCCTTCGTGTCATATCAGTGATCTTGAGTTTCCGACTTGAAAATATTCATGTCAGCATCCAAGTTGTAGCAACAACTAGGAAACTGATTTCTCTGAAAGCCCCGATACATCCAACCTAGCAACACAGAAGGGGCAACAGATACCTCACATGACCCAAAGACCACTGTTCTACGTCATCAAACCCAAATTTAATGGATATGGTTAAATTGTCATTGCACGCTATTTTCATCCTCGTGCAACCAGCTCTGCAATCACACAATAATCCATCCCATATGATGTGACGCAGCATAAGCCATGATGACCCTAATGACATTGGGGTTATCTTTGCTGACCTGATAACATTTCACAGGCAGTGTGGTACTCCTCAGCATCCTGGTCCAGTGGAGTAGACCTTCACAGCAAATCCCCACAAGAGAGTTTTATAGAGGAGCTACAGTGTTGCATCACGATGGTTAAAACTTGAAAAAGAGGTTGTTTCACTGGTGGATATCCTTGGTTTGCCTTTACCCTCAGCGGATTTACTCACAGTGAAGTGACTGTGACAGATAAAGAGGCCAAGCCTGCACCTTCTCATCACCGCGCAGCAGTCACACTGGCTGACAGCGGATGATCACTGCGACGGCAAAGAGACGTACAGCAGAGAGCCAGCGCTCGATACCAAAGAGAAGGACAGAGCATTAGAGGGAAAAACACACAGATGCCTGACCCGCTGGAGACACCCGTTCTAAATTGCCATGAAATGATCCCACAAGATGGCCAAAAGGCAAAATGCCTAAACAAACAGAGGGAGAGAGGATGGAGATGGACAGAGGGATGCTGCGAGGGCGAGGAAGAGAGGATGGAGAGGCAGAGAGAGGGAAGCGAGGGAGGAAACGACAAGGAAGGGGGGGTGGGATCTTGCTGGTTTGCACCGGGAGCCACAGAGGCCCAGAGCGTCCTTTACAAGCCTCAACCATGTCAGATCACATCAGCGTCGCTGCCAGCTCCTTCCCCTCCCGACACACTCACGGACCAGCACACACACACACACACCGATACAACAACACAAAAGAACTGACGAGTCTGTGCACAAACACACACAAACCTTGAAAAACCTCCATGTGATGCTTTCCTTGAACCTGAACTTATCTCCACCTTTATCCTGCAGCCCCTGTGGTCCAATTTCACAGCTTAGAGAAGCCACACACACACACACACACACACACACACACACACACACACACACACACACACACAGCATGCCTCTGTTAAACATGGATATGAGGAGGTAAGCACGTTTGGTGGCTGAATCGTTTGTGTGATGCTGAGAGTGACGGGCAGTTCGCTCCCTGAGGATTTCGCCACATATACTCTCGGTTACAGTCCTCCTACCGCTTTTTACTCCTCTCTCTCCTGCTCCCTCCATCAGTATCATGTGTGTGACCCACTTCAGCTCACTGTCTCTCTCGCTTTCACGAATAACAAGGGCTAAACTTTCCTGAGGAGGAGCACATTAGCCTCACTGAGGATGACTGCAGTACGAAACTTGCTCTGAGGATTTCAAACGAAGTCTCAAGAACGGATGATGTCAAAGCTATGGTAAAAAAAAAAAACAAAAAACAAAAACGATTTGTTATGTGTAATCGCACAAAATACTCAGTTTTTGTTACAGATATGATATTTTAGGTTTCCGAACATGTAATATTTGATATGCAAAGTAGTAGTAGGAGTTGGGACACTATGTAAAAGGTCAATAAAAACAGAATTTGCAAACAAACTGTGTTCCTGAGTCCATGTAGTAATCTCCCTTATACAGTCATGTGTTCACAAAGTGGTGAACCTCGCTCCATCCTCGCTTGTGAACGACTGAGCCTTTCCAGGATGCCCCTTTCATACCCAATCATGGTACTGTTCACCTGTTACCAATCAACCTGTTTACCTGTGGAATGATCCAAACAGGTGTTTTTGGAGCCTTCCACAACTTTCCAACTTGTTTGAAACGTGTTGCTGAATCAAACTCAGAATAAGCAGATATTTACAAAATCAACGAACTTGACGATGTTAAAGATTAAATATATTGTTTTTGTGCTGTTTTCAGTTCAGTATATCTCAAAAAGGATCATCAAGTTATCACATTCTGCATGTTGCATGTAGAGAGACTCAAGCAGATCCAGAGACAGAAGCTCTATTGATAGAATTCCCTATATTGCAGAGTAACCAGCATAATAGAACGACGGTTTGACTATGCAGGAAGTCTGTTTGGGCCTTTCAGCATTCAGAGCAGGAAAGAAGCTGAATTTGTTAACTCCGACCAGTCGCACTGAGCAAAAACTTTTGATGAGCACTACAACAGTTTAGATGAAACAGCGGAGGAGCTGCACGCTGTCAAACGCCTCGCTGCGGTCTGGGACCATCCACCATCCACTGGTAGTCACCCCGAGGCAGCTCTTCAGAAACTATTCAGCTGGCGTCCATTGGCAGCAGCAGAGGAGCGTGCAGTGATTTTAAATGAAGTCTTGGAGCAGCCTCTCGCTTCTGTGCAGCCTGAATGAATTTATTTGGACAATAACATTTCCCTATCTCAGTACGAGGCTGAATCACGTGTGCCAATAATAGATTGGTTGGTTCACCGGAGGGGAAGCTGGGGATGCGCTCCCTCTTTTTTTCCTTTATGAGCAGCGCTGTCTGGAATAATTGAGTTCACTGGAGAAGAGGAAAGTATTCCTAGAGGGCCTGATGGGAGAGGAGGGACTCAGAGTTTTCCTGATAGATGACTCACCATCGTCTCTGTTACACTTGTCAAGTTCGGTAAAGTTAAGTGATTATTATAAGCGAAAAGGTTGATTATTCAACAAAGGGGGAAACTGTCTCATGTGAATTAAACACAGAGTTGAATCATCTCATCAAATGTTTCCCTGATGGAATTCCAACCTGGAAATTGTGGGTTTGGAAAAGCCACATTGTATTCACAGTGGCCTCCCATGTCAACTCGAGGCCATGCAACGAACTGGCAACCTGCACGGAGGGGTGTTTCTCCGCCCCCGCCCAGTGCATGCTGGGACAGGCTCCAACACCCCCCCCCCCCAATGGCCCTAAATGGGATTAAGCGTGTGGCGAAAACGGACGAATGAATGTCAGCTTCGATGTGGTCAGCTTGTACTTTGCAATTCACTGGCCGGCTGACCGGCTGAACAACTGAGCCAGCTCAACGGAAACCGCACTCAGCCGTTTACTGTGTTTACGAGAGGCTCCACTGGAACCAAGCGGTTATGAGACTTATTATTTACATGGCCCTTGGGGCAGCAGGGATCCGATCAAAGGAAATATAAAGTGACAGGAGATAATCTCAGTTTACCCCGACATCTATGGGAAAAACCATAACAGGTATATATTGGATCATAAAGTAGAGTTTTGCTCAGATCCTGCTCAGTTGTTGGTCAGTAGTAACCCTGAGAAACCCCAGGATATTACTGCCCGCCTGGAGAGGGGTCATTTTTGTGCATTTGCCCTAAAGCCAAGTGATGGTGACATGACTGTGACCCCTGCTACTGCTGAGCTCTGGACTTTTTATCACCCCTTAGAGACGAGGAAAAAAGGGGAATGACCTCAAACACGCACAAGAGCTGAATTAAGGCTTTAATCTGAGCCGCCACCTCTCTGATTTGCTCTCTTGAGGAGGCTTTGTTTTTAGAGAACTGAAGTCTGAACATGTTATCTCACATGCATCAGCGGTAAATGTCAAATTTTGGCGTCAGTCCCTCAGAATCAGGGATCATCAGCTTCTATTTACAGCTGACATTTTACACCGACATTTAACAGTCATACACTGGAGAAGAGAACGGGAAACCATCTGGTATGTTTTACAGTTTGAATGACTGGACAAGGCAACAAGGCATTAGGAGACCGTTCACTGGTCCCTCACTATTTTTCAGACACATCACAGAGACTAGCCAGTGCTGGAGGCACCAGTCGACCAGCTGTGGGCCGTATGTGTTCAGCTAGCTTCAATTTTATTTTATTTAAATAGCAGCAAATTACAATAAGAGTTTCCTCATGACACTTTTTATATAGAGCAAGTCTCCATCGTCTTTAATTTACAGAGACCCAACAACTCCCACATGAGCAAGCGCTTGGTGACCAGGCTCTGGACGGGTGACCATCTGCCTCCATCGGTTGGGTTGATTTCTAAAATGCATATTCTTTCATATATTTACAACCATATTTTTCTGGTTTGTACGGTATTCTTGTAGTTAATACTACTTCCTAATATATTTTACACCTTTGTTTTTGCTAGTTAAGCGGTGGTGTTAAAAGCATGTTGCGTCGATTTTTATTTTTTGACATAATTAATAAGATTGAAAGCTGGGAAATAAGCAAATTTATGTTAACGGCAATGAAGAGTGTTCGGCTGTTATGTATTACATGATAACAAACTTTTAATAAAACAAAAAAAGTTAAAAGTTTGCTCTATGTAGCACTCTCACACCTTCATCATACATGTGACAGAGGTTAAACAAAATGCAATAACGGGATATAGCCACACCCTCCTTCTTTAGGAACCTTTGAAAGGAATTCTGGGAAATGTAGGAGATTACTGACAGGAAGTGTACACACAAAAACAATGTATTGCAACATATCATCACAAAATAAAGTATAAATCCATTCCAGGAGTTAAACGAAGGCTATGGCTCACCAGGAGATTTCAGTATAAATTTAAGCGGGTTCGATGGCCGACTCTGGAGCCGGTCCCAGACCGCTGCTGGCTGCGTCCCAGCAGTACCTCTGCTTAGCTGGCACAGCTCCACTGGACTCTCCAGCCACTGTGCAGAGCTTACAGAGGAAGATGCAAACCAGAGGAGGCTAACTATGTTTTCTGAAGCTTTCAAAGAGGATCGGTTATTAGAGGGGAACCCAACCCAACTAGCTCCCATCTTCACTGAGTGGTTTATCTGAAACTACTGCAGGAAACTCTCAAAGGATGTGGACAGCTCCCCCCTTCCAACAGCGTTCACGTTTATGTATTCAACCTCACGTTGTCCGTTAGACAGCTTGTACTTAATGATGTAAAAAAAAAAACTGCAAATATCTTATATCTCTAGCTGATAATTACCAATAGAGCTTCAAACGATTAAATCTTTGTTTGAATATGAGATGAAATACAGTGAAGCTTATGTTGCAGAGTTCAGGGAATTTGTGGGGGATTTGTAATGTCTTTGTCCTTGAAAGATGTTCTCATTGGTCTCTCATTACCATCCCTTCAAGATCTGCTCCCATGACTCCAAAACTGATATTCAATTTAAAATGCATTTCTGATTCAAACCTGTGTGGGAAATTAAATTAGACTGACCTCGTTTAAAACAAGCACATCAACTTGGAGGAGTTCCTTGATAAAGATGTCACCCTGTTTCCATGCGGCTGTCAGGAAAACGGATACAATATCATAACAGCTGAGAGGCGTGACTCAAATCAGATGTAATCAGAAATCTCTGTCTCCAGCTGAGTCTCATGGAGCAAGACAGAGTAATTACTGTGATCAACATGGAGACGAAATCACATGATGTAGTCGATCTGTACGCATCTCCATCACACAGAAGGTGACATGTTCTGTCTGTGGGAGGCTCAGAAGGCATGAGGTCGGTGACGTGGTTGATGAGGCTTAAAGAGTCATCTGCTCTCCAGTCAGGCAGCGAAAATGTACAATTCCACCAGCAGGTCCATCAACCAAGAGTTCATGGTCCATTGACTCTGGACTTTACACCAACCACATTCTGACCTCTTTCAGTTTCTCTTTCTGTCTTTCACCTTTGGCTTAATGTCTTTCTACCAGTAGCTGGGTTCAATCCAAATCTATAGCAGATTTTCACTGAATTTCAAGGAAATTGGGAACAGAAAATGTGAATGAATGCGTGTTTCCATCCACTACCGTTATACGGTCATTAGGAGTTTGTTCATTGAGAGAAAAGGTAGGTGGCACCAATTCCTGAGTTGGAAAACCATTAAAGCAATGCAGAATAAGAGGGCGCAACAAGATGATGTAGTTAATCTGTGAACACTTCTTCTTCCTCTTCTTATGTTCATGTTTGCTACACAGGATTTCTTCAAAAAGATGTTTCCATCGCTCATTAACTGCATTAACTCTTCCTCAGAAACGGGAAAAAAACACCTGAGGCTTAAATTTTGCATTTTCCATCAACCTTTTCTGATGTGATACTTCAAAATGTGCATGAAGATACACTGATGGAAGCACGGCTGCTGTCTGATGAGGCTATTCCTCCTACTCTCTGTGGGCACTGTGGCCTCGGGCTCATTGACACTGTTGAACAGAGAAACCAATCAAACTAAGAATTCAGTCAACATGAAATAGGACCATTTTTTTCTCACACACAACCAATCTTGAATGTCCACCCACACCAGAAGAGTTCTCTACTCAGCTTGTGGAGACTATGACTGAATACAGAATGCACAGCTTCCTTTTAAAGGTTTTTACCTCTTTAACTACGACAAGGCATCACATGTTGCTTTGCTCTAAAGGCTGTGGTCAAGGAGCTGCACTGTATAAAACCAATGCAAACTTAGCATCAACTCCAAACTCCAAACATTTTCTAGACAATAATGAGTAAATAATTTGTCCTGCAGAAGGAGCAGAAAGCTCCCACGCTGTCTTCTGGAGAAGATACTTGTAGTAGAGTAATGAGGGCAAAAGCATTAGCAGGGATTGAAGTAATAACCTACAAATGCGGAGGAAGTGATTTCTTTCCAGTCATTAGGAAGAATGTGAGCTTACAGTCGTAACAGTGAACGAGTGACTGTAAATTCAGCGATGACACGTTCACATGACACTCATCTCCGAACTACAAGCTCAACACATCCTCCACATGAAAAATGAAGAGGATATGTCCTCATTATGACTTGTCCATCACAGCAATGGATGGCTTTGTCACCATTTTCAGATCTTTCTCTAAACAGTGTTGTCACATGTCTGATGAGTAGACAAATAGAGAAAGGTGTCAGTGGAGGAGGAGGATGCATCCCTCCAGAAACACTGCTGCCACTGACATAAAGGATGGTCCTGTCTCATCACTGTGGTGCCCTTTGAAAATGTCTCACCAGGAAAATAAAGCTGACAGATGGCTTCTCCTGTCCTGCAATGCTCCATATACACAGCACTGCTGGATGTCCCCTCCTTGTGTCCCCTGATGAAAGACCAAGGCCACGAAGGACACGCTGAAACGCATGCATTTGATGAGAAGAGCAAACATTGCTGAAAGGGACGGTGGTACCTGAGCTCAAGATTCATAATGCAAACATTCACACACACACCGTTACTCGAGGGAGGCCTCTGTACCGCTCACATACACCCCTGTTCATCGTCTTTGTCTGCTGTTTCCATGGCAACGTGCCGCCTCACTCCGCAGCATATCGATGGAACGGGCTGGAAAGCGTAGAAAATAGCAGGGAGAGCTATTTCTGCTCATTAGGCGCTCAGTGTGGCAGCAGCAGAGCGAAGCTGCTCAGAGCCTTGATATCCTTTCACACATGGGCTCGAGACAAAACTGGAACTGAGACCAGTCCTGCAGACAGCAGTGGCAATCGGTCCACAACTACAGTAAGGATCTGGAACATGCTTCGATTAAACTGGATGTAACTTCAGTTGCTTCAGTGCTTTCAGACTGTAATGAGAACACTGGAAATACACACTAATAAATACTATAAATATGCTCTGAGAGGAAGACAGCAGCTCTCACAGCTCCCATTTCCCCTACACCTGCACATTTCCATATTAACTACGGCTATATTTCTAAGTGTACAGGGAAGAGGCCTTAATGAGGTGAGATGTGGAGTAAAAATGTGCTTTACTATGACTTGTGGCAGCAATAAATGTCCCCTTGTGGGGGTAATTGGGCTTTTTAATAAAACAGTAATTCTGTTAGAGTCCTTTATTGCAAGGCAAGGTCTCACCAGGATCCTCTAAAACCCTGAAGATCACAAGAGTCTGTTTTATTTTCTACTGATTTACTGGGACACCTCTTCCAGAAATCAGCAACGGCAGAACGGAATACGAAGTCTTTTACTGTGCTACATATGCAGAGGGATCATACATAAAAGGAAACATATCCATCTTTTTTATTGTATCATAAAAAAGCATCAACTTAACATATTTATCTGTGTTTTACTTACAGTCTGAGAATGTACGTGTGAAGAAGTTCTGTATAAAACTCTTAAAGCAATGACTTCACAAACAGCCAAAATAGCTAAACGCATGAACACAGTAACACAGACACACGCCAGCAAGAAGGAAAAGGAGTGGCCGTTGTGTTTTTATTAGTGCCTTAGTGACGCACGTGCTGGTCATGTTGTGGTTTGGAGGTGCTGCAGTGGTTGCCAAACAGGGGGGGTGGTTCAGGGACCACCAAGGAACCTTGAGTGGGGTCCTCAACAAAATTAAGGATAATATTATTTCACTATTCTATTACTTGAGTGTGTTCTGAGGAAAGAGGAGAGGAGCAGGATGAAATGCAAACAAGATTATGCATGTTTGTGTTGATTTTATGCATTAACACAACTTTCACATTCCATTTAGATAGAAGAGTAATGATGTACTTAACATCATGCTTGAAAATGCAATTCAGGTCAATTCTCAGAAATAAAATGACTTATTGGGAACCACAGGTAACCTGATTCTGTTGTTCTTTTCTGTGTACCTTCTCTATCATTTCAGAGAAGAGTGCAGCAACGGTTTTATCTACCTATAAGAATCTATGAGAAAAGTATGTTTGCAGACGTGATGCAGACCACAAGCTCTGTTATCAAGTTTCAGTGAGGAAAATGCATCACATTGCATTAATTTTAGGAAATCGCCTCCAGGAAAAAGAACACACACCCCAAAACCATGTTTGACACTGTGTGTTCCGAACAAAATTGCAGCGAATATAAGCTTTATCCATTCTGGACTTAACTACACACGGCCAATATTTTATAAAAATATGAGAATATCCCAAAAGCTAATGTTTATCACATCAATTCCAATACATAATGTTTTGGCAGACCATAATCATCCTGTGTTAGAATCTCCTTCTGTTACAGATTCAGTTTGTTCTTATTCACTTAGAGAATTCTCAGTCCATGTGATGTCAATGAGAAACTATAACATAACATCCAGCTATCATCCAGCCAAGCCTGCACTGCTCACTGCAGCATGCTGAACTGTACTAATGGTATTTTTGTGTGGCATTTCCCTTTAAGGGCAGAAGCACAGAGAGACTAACCTTGGTGAGGGCAACGATGAAGGGTAAATTAAGGACATGCCAGAGAGAAAGCCCACTCAGATGAAAGCACAGGGATGAGGATACAGAGGATATAAAACCCTCTGGGGGTCACTTCCATGTACTTCCTCACTGCTTACACTGGATCTCACCAGCTGGTCCCAGTGCCAGACCTGGTCTCCCTGTCTCATAGGAGGCCTGGACTAACACACAAATTATCTGGAGAAAGCCACAAGCTGTTCCTCGGTGGTTATCATTCCTAGCAGTCAGTCATAGTCTATTTCATTTTATTGAAAGTCGATTACTACTTTATTAACGTTTTGTTTTATTCATCGTGCATCGGGGAGCCATTTCTCTACAACAGCTGGCACTGTACATGTGACACGATGAACGGTGGAGCCGGAGCTCTGAGGCAGAGAGGAAGACAACGCTGGCAACATGCCACGGCATCACACAAGCGTGAAATCTAACACACAGACACACACGTACAGTAGAAGTCTATACATGCTGCGAGAGTCCAGACAGTGATTTATTTATATTGAGCCAATGACGCAAAATAGAGTCCTAATTTCCATGCAAAACGTCCCCAAAACCTCTAATGGAAGGCTGTGAGGTGGGAGGGAGCAAAGCCACATGAAGGGAATCAACCAGCGTCACAACTTCGGTTCCACTTGGGCTATTTTCCAGTTGAACCATATAGCTAAACATCTGGTGTTCAACACCCTCGTCCTCCGTCGCCTCCTTCTCCTCCAATTAGCCTGCTCCCCCTCCCGCAGTGTCGCTACCAGCATCACTTCCACAGCGGTACACGAGGTTCTCGTTTCTCCTTCACCCGTCAGCCTGACCTGCTTACTGAGTTTCAGCTGTTAGAGAGAAGTCTTAACCCAGTTCTGCCCTAAGTAGGTTTCGATCAGCGTGGACATTTTCAGATTGCAGCGGATGAGATGCTGTGAAAATGTTCCGACTCTGTAGCTTTAAAGCATGATACCAGGCTGATGTGTACTTGTGAAGTGTCACTTCTCTCTATAACAGTGAAGCCAAACTACTGCAGGTCAGCAAAAACAAGGTTGCTCTTTAAATTTTTGATTTCATTCTGCATTTCCTGCGAGATTCTTGCCCACATAGAGAAGCCTCTGACCATTTTGACATCTAAAATTCTCCACAGAAACTAGAAAAAGTCTTTTCATTGTGGATTCATCTGTTGGTTGGTTGATTTAATTGAACTTTTGGGCCACAAACTGACAGCAAATAACGTCAAATGACCTTCAAACCTTTCCAGAACCCAGGCTAATGTCTTCCAGTTGCTTGTTTTGTCCGACTAAAAGTCCAAAACCCAATTTACAGTAATCTAAAACAGCGAAAAGGAGCATATCCTCACATTGCTGAGGATGGAAGCAGAGAATATTTCTGCTCAACAAACTACTTACACAATTAATTTTCTGTCAATTGGCCAATTGACAAATCAGGGCTACCAGCTCCAGCACCCGTATTTAACATGAGATTTTTTACAGCTTTAAGACAATAATTAATTTACTACTAATATAACTCAGCCCGAACATGAAAATACTGAATGCCAAGAAAATACTTTGGCTTTTACAGACTGGTTTTCTGCAGCTGTGCGGAGGAAAGTCATCTGACAAGAGACTCATATGATGCTCCAAACCTGCTTTATATCATTAAGGATTAGGATTTCTTCCACACAGCTGCAGAGTCCACTGATGACAAAGTTCAAGTCTCGTCTCGAACCTTTTCTCATCGTCTCATGTCAACAATTTTGTTGCTCTGCAAACACTTCGGTTGTTTCCGCTGCCAACCCTGCTCACATTGAGTTCATCACATTGTGTCGGCTTGAGTAGGTCAGCCGCTTACATAACCAACCGTGGAAGACAGAGTGGCATTGAGTAATTCTTCCAGGGACCGGGGGCCGCGGCCTCCACGGAGGGCCAGGACGGGCATTCTTTCCCAGGCTGGCACCGCTCAGCGGCTCCTGCCAGGAAAGCTTCGCTCACGGATAACAAGGTGTATAAATAGACCCACGGGTAATGAGGCATCAGGGGTGAGAGGCCCAGAGGAGACAAGACAGACATGACAAGAGGACACCGGGTGTACAGTCAAGCTAAATAAAATGAGCCACTCATCATCCTCTTGAAGAAAAAAAGCAAATCTAATAACATGAACACAGTGAGAAGACTATATTCTCAAGTACTTAGTCCTGCCATAAAACCCGGGGCAGTGCTTTGCTTGGCCGCCGCCGCAGCGCACACAGCTCCGCGGTGAATGACGGACTTATTTGGTTGTTCTCGTACCAGCCTCGGTTGCCAACAAAAGCAATAAGCAACAAGCCAACACAGAGGCTGAATGCAAATAAAGTGTACGAGTGAGAAGGAGACAGAGAGAAAGAGTGGACGCGACCTTTCATCGCATTACCTGTTGATGTAAAGGCGGCGCGGCGGCAGTGTTTGGGAGAGAGAGAGAGAGAGAGTGGGCTGCTGGGTAAACAGACGGCCATGTGGGTGGATTCCCAGGGTCTGAGGGACCACCAGCAAAGACCAACACACACACCAGCACACACACAGATGAAAGCCCAGCGCTGAGGGGGAGAGGCAGAGGGGTAAAGAATGACAAAGCAAGACCTGACAGAGGCTCAAATGCTGTTGGCAAGAGATAGAATTTGAGATAAGGTGCAGAATTTAGAATTAGACAGATATAAAATATTGAAGAAGTCAAAAAGTTACGTCACTGTGAAAAAACTGAAAAATATCAATCCAAAACGTGAATATAACATCCAGTATATTGATTTCTATTGTGATCTATTACACCAGAACTGTGCAGTAAACCCTGCATTGACGGTGGACGTCTCTTATGAGAGGTGCACAAGGATATGTGATGATTTAATGAACAGCTCATGGTTTTTTTCTGCATTTCTTTGAATTTCTATTCATTTTCAGGCTCTGACATGGGGAGCCATCCCCACAAGAGGACATCAGGAGATCCCTGAGCATCTTACATTAAAATATGACCCTGCATCAGCGACACACCAGAATCTGAGCCGTCCCGCATCAGGATAAAAAGGCAGTGTTTTTCTTAGAGACTGCAGCAGTTAAACTCCCACGCAGCACATCTGCACACAGTCTCCATGATGCCAATGCCTTTCAGTTTGTGGCCAAGGAGCAGCCTTCCATCCAGTGTCAGCAGGAGCACCAGCAGAGCATTAAATGAGCCCGTAGCTGACTGGTGGGCATGACAGTCGGTCCACGCTCGGCTAACGCAGGGAGGCCGGTGACCTGAGGTCACAGTCCAGGGTATCTGGACAGAGAACAGAATAACACCTGATGAGTTCAGGATTTACCCTCCTCTCAGCTCTGAAAGTCCCCACCAGCAACAGCAAATATGTTTTGTATCAACATAATGAGGAAATGTTTTTCATTAATGTAGCATGAAAGTTGCAATATTGTTGATTCAGAACGTATTAGTAAAATTTTCACTGGCACATTTGTCCTCCACCAAAATAGACAATCTTTCAATGCACTATGCACTCGTAGTGAAAGCAGCCTCATTCATGCTATCACGATCTTTCCTCAACCAGAGTGCATTTGTTGCCTAAACCAGGAGACTGGAGTCTGCCATAAACCCTGGATTCTAGCGTCACAGTAAGTATACCCACCATCCACCACGACCACCTCCCTGCAACTCCAGTCCATAAAATGTAGTGTTTCCATTATTTGAACTAATGTTGACTCTGAACATAATCCAGGCAGCGATTACGTTTGTCACCACAGCTTAACTATGAATGCAAATTTGTCGCACATAAAAGTAATTTCCAGGAGACAGGGTTGGTAGAAACATCTCTCTGCTGCTGCTGCTGAGACTGAAATCATGATGGAAAACCAAAAGAAAGCACAAAAAGGCTTAAACGCTCAGTGCAAAACCAGGTGATAACTCTGTGTGGTTTGTCACTATGAGGGGCCTCTTCGTATTAGGGTTAGGGCTGCAGTCATTTGATGCAGCCCATCATTGACATGACATTCCTGCTGCAAAACAACAAAAAAGCTAGAATATAATTATCAGAATCAGAATCGGCTTGTAGTATGTCTGCACATACAAGGAATTTGACACCGGTTCAAACTTTGCTCTCAATGTACAGAGGAAAGCATGAAGGACATTAAGAAGACAAAAGAAAAAAACAAACAATAAAAAAATGAACAATAAGTTAAATAGTGCAAAAAGTAAAGTAAGCAATCAATAATATATACAATGAAATTTGCAATGTGCAGGTGTTTATGTTGATAGTGAAAGTGAGTGATGAATGCACATGTTAAAAACTGTGCATTCATGGATTATAACAGCCAGTCGGTGGACGGTTTGGTGTCAGAGGGTTTGTGACACTGTATGACTGTTAATTGTTCATCAGGGTACCATGTACCTGGTTAAATAGTACACTGTGCATTAAATGTGTATTTGTTAAATACACTGTATTTGGGATTTGGGAACATTTCTTCTTCTGGTCGATTAATGCTAATGGTGACTGATGAAGATGTACTACAGAGCACTCAGTGATGTGTCAGCGTGCGTAAACATGTCAGCTGGTTAAAATCAGTGTCAACATACAATCTGGCTATGTTGGTGATTTGTTTGGGTGCTCTGCACAGATCAGATCGGGTAGCTCTGTTCCACAGAGAGACAGAGAAACATCCTTATCAGCCTTAGAAGAAATGCAGAACACAGCCTTATCAGTAGGAACAGGGTGGAGATACCGCTAAGCCACTTACTGGCAATTACAGGGATGGTTTCACACACTGAGATATTTACACATTCTCTCTCTGTACTTTAAAAACCACCTTGAACTCCAGCAGACCTCAAGCAGCCTTTGAACCACTCAGACACAGTTTGAACATTTGAAGATGCAGAATAAGAAGTGCGGAGAGTTTTTCCTTGCAGAGACGTTACCTGAGATTAAGTTGATTCAGCTTGCGTGAGTGACCGTAGCCTGGACACACACACACAAACACACACACACACACACACACACACACACACACAATTTCTTAAATCTCTTTATCGTTGCCTTAAGCCTTTTGGACATCCAAAGTGATGGCCAAGATTAAATCATGAGGCCTTGGCTTCTAATCCACTCCCTGTAATGTCCTCACGTGCAGTTAGCAGTTATTTGTTTACGTCGGATAAATTGGAGCCTTTTCTCTAAATAGATGTGCACCAATGAAGAGAAATCCTGTTGAGGACAAATGCTGAAAATTTCACAAAGCAGAGTCTCTCTCTGTTTCAGGCTGCATTTGCACTTCAGTGCAGAGAGCCACCGACCTCCTGCATCACTGTATCACACTATAAGAAGAGGTCCCAAATGTGAGGCCAGGAAATCTCAAAACAATGTTTTTCATAGGACAGGCAGCGGACGGGGGTCTCCTCAAATGGGATGGGATTGTTTCCTCTATTGTAACAACGTGCAGTTTTCCTTTGTTTTGCAAAAACGTTTTAATGAGAGTATTTATATTTTAAAGCAAGGCAGAATTAAACAAATCACTGCACTAATATAAAGAATCGAAAATGTCAATATTTGTGGATTGGTGTGGATTTGTTGCAAAAACTGGTGAAAATATCTCATCAGCCAGATTCATCACTTGTTTTTGAATATACCAACGACACACAAAATAACTTGGTAAACCAACATCTTTGCAGAATATAATACAGGAGGGAAATTTGCTTTCAAGGTGAAAGCAGTCCCTGTTCATGTAATTGACTCCTTCAAACTGAGGAGGTGAACAAAGCAGCAGAAATGGATTGCAGTGGCCTCCAGTGGTCAGTTACAACAAATGCACAAGGCTCCTACAAAGATCCAGTTCAGCAGATACAGTATGCAGCCTTTAATAACCAGTCTGCAGTCTGTAAATAAAAGCTGTACGTGGACACAGGAAATGATTTAATAAGAAGCAAGCAAGAATTAACAATGCAGACACATGTGAACTTAGTTTTAAAAAATGCGATTCGTCGAGAATCACCAAAACTTGACCCACTTTGCGTAAACACAGGCCCTGTCATGGGGGGATCGTCTCTAGCAACATGAATCCAGCTCTTCCCCTTTCTCAGGGTGCTTTACTTGACTTCTGCCAGTTTGATCTGACTCACAGTGGAGCCGGTGAGCTGGGGTCCAAAACAAACGTCCTCCTGCAGACGGTAAATATTAAAGTCTGCTCCAAACAGTGTCTATTGTGTGAAGGTCTGCAGCGCTGAAATATTAAAGCATGCGTCTTCACCTTCCAGCTGGACTCAAACACTCAAAAAACCAGCAGCTTCTAAAGCAACACAGTATGTGTGAAAAGGTGGAGAACAAGCTCAGCCTTACAACTCAGACATGAAGACATCTCTGTAAAGCTTGTGTATGCAGCTAATGCTTCAGCAAAACTGAACTCACCTTTTAGAAGCACAGCATGCATCATTTATGGTTTGGGTGCACCTCATTTTTCTTTCCCTTCATCAACTTCTCCGTCACACAGGTCAAAAGAACCAAAAACAATGTCCTAACCAGTTTTTCAAGCTGAAAAAATGTCTAAAAATGTGAGCTGAGAAAGCTGAGTGACAGCCCTAGCTACTGATTTCAATCGCACAGAACATACCATCATATTCCAGCAGATTTAGCCCAGGGTGCCACTTTAATTCAATTAACTCTTATCTCAGCAAATGCACAATAATTTAGCGTTGTTTTCTTTGGGAGACGCCCTGAAATCTCTCTGCACACCACCAGATTGGATAAAAAACAGCCTAGATTTGAATTGAATAGAATTCCCTCATTTGCATAAATCTCCCCTTAATTAAGACATTAAATGTGCTCTTCTGCTATAGACACATATGCGTGAGCACACAGCAGACGCAGCTCACACAGATTCATATTCCCCCTTGAGCATGGGCCTGTAACACGATTAATCACGGTGTGATTTCACACTCATTGTTTTTGCAGACAAAAAGGATTAACTGCTGCTGAATCTGTCTCTGTCACATTTTCAGTGAAAATTCAGCAGCTCGGAGCTCTGACAGGGCCTGAGACGCAGCCTGACGCAGATAAATCCACGCACCAAACAGCACAACTGGTCTTAATTAAGAAATCAAATCCTCATTTTACATGGGAATGCCACACAAATGTTAGATATCATCAGTTTGTTGGAGCCCTTTAAAAACACTTTACCTAAACTTGCTTTATGTTTGCTTCCTCATGTTAAAATGTAAAGGCCAATTTTTCCAATTAAAGCAGGAAAGTAAAAAACAAGACACTCTTACTCAAAACCACAATACTGAGGATGTCATTCAGACACCAAGAAACCACAATTTTGCACAATTTTGCACAGATGTTGTCAAGAATTACAGTTAAAACTCACCATGACAACAAAGATGTTACCACATCTACTAAACGAACAGACGATTTCAATGGCTTTGTATAAAAGCACAGGCTTATTTATGTGCTGTGGCATTTTTTTCTCAAGCAATTAAACATTAAAAACATGTATTTTCTCTCCAAAAAGTCATCCAGTCTTACCTCATTTCATAGACGAGCCGATCTGCTCCTTAGAAACATCTGGCAGCGGCATTTCATCATTTTAAAGCAGAAGAAAGTTTGAGTTTGAAAAAATGAATTTCACCTGCAACAATCGGTGCCAAGCATGAACCACCACTAGGTGGGAGCATCTCCACTGATAACTGACTGGATGCTGTTGACCGCTGCTCAGGCTGTGAGCATGTGTTGAATGGATGCTTGTCTTTGTAAATCTGAACATGTAAACAAACCCCTTTACCCCAGTTAATGAATGTATTTAACTGACACCAAACAAAGTCACAAAAAGAGCAGCGTGGAAGCTGATTTGGCTGTAAAATGAGATGGTTGATGGACAGAAAGACGAGATGTCTCCTTGGTGAGGGGCAGATGTTTTCTGTCTTTTCTGCACAGCGTCACCAGGACAAACGTCACACGGAGGAATGGTTTGTAGTAAAAAAAGGATAAATAATGTAACAAGCAGAGAGGGTCTCCAAACCCACACCCACTCCCAAGACATCAGCATCTCTGCGTCGACAGCAGAGCAGACAGAAGGAGGAGTGGGCACTCAGAACTGAATCACTCACACACACACACACACACACACACACACACACACACACAGACAGACCCCAGCACAGGGTGAAGTGTCCTTTTCTGTGTAGTGGAGTGGGGCGGCACAGAGAGAGGTCACCCCACAAAAAAGAAGATAACATAGCTCGATCCATTAGGAGGTCTGTGGGAAATACAACAAAAGAAAAGGGCTTCCAGAGGAGAGTTGTTCAGGCAGCCCATTACCTCATTCTAACACACACACACACACACACACACACACACACACACACACACACACACACACACACACAAGCCCACCACTGCCCCCTCTGCCTCTCATGTCAGCGTTCACACACAGACAGGTTTTCCTTCTGCAGGACAGAGCCAATTAAAGAGCCCCGGTGATGTTTTAGTACCAGTACGCCTGGATAAGCAAGAGACAGAGACATACACACAGAGAGAGAGAGAGATGGAGGGGGGAAATCCAGGTAGCCTTGGAAACCTGAAGGGAGGGCAGAGGGGTTTCTGGGGGCTCTAACCCTCCTGTGACTCTCTATACACCCTTGTTAGCCTCCTTTTACAATGGTTATGAGCAATGGGAGTGCGTGTGTATGGGAAGTGTCTTTAAAGTTAGAATCCCCCCCCCCCCCGCTTGACTTGGCGGCATCTGGGATTATCTGGTGGTGACGACAAGTGAATTTTAATAGTGCAGGTTCAAAATGACACCAGGACGACCACTGGGGGCAGCAAACGCACCTCGTGCAGCCACAGAAGAAGAGCAGCTCATGCACCTTGTATTTACAGTGCAGCCAAACAAAGCGTGGGCTGAGTGGATTCAAAGTTGCATTTCACAGAAAGATAACATTGATGGCAGGTCTGTGACAGGATGCAGACTCCAGGCTCCTGCATGAGAATCAAACGTGCTAAGAGACGCTACTTCCTGCATCAGTGCCTAATGCTGATGTTTGACGTAACCACGACTCTGAGATTCTGGGATACAAGGACAAAAGTGGGGATAAAAGGGATAAAAGTACACGACACAGAGCAAATACAGAATGCAAACACAGCTCATCGAGCGGCTGTTGCTGAAAAAATGTCAGCCAAGACTTGGATCAAATATGGAGTTTGATATAATAGAGAATAGTAGGATTTCTTTAGGATTGTGACTGTAAACGCTGACCCGCTGTGTTTCAGTGAGGTAACACAGGTGGTGGCTTTGAGAAACGACAGCAGAAATGGACAGTTACAGGGGGTTAATGTGGGTGCTGTCAGGATACAGTGAGGCAGGTTAACTGACCGCTGCCGCCTTTCCTCCGGGAATAAAAACGGTGCACGAGGTCTGGTCTAATGAGACCATTACTGGCCTGTCAGTGCCTCAGGCTAGCAGAGCGACACAGGTACACAAGCACATACACGGGGATAATTACGTTTTATTGCACCTCAGAATCAGGGCCCAAACTGTTGGATAAGGAGTCGCTAAATTATTGTTTAATGATTAAAGGTTTTACGGCCTTGTCTTCTCCTGTCTGGCCCATCCACCATCCTCTCACCTCCTCTATTCTTCCTCTCCACCTCATCTCCTCTCTCTTCTTTTGTGTTTTCCTTTTATCGCCTTTTCCTTTCCTATTTTTCTCTTCTCTTCTCTTCTTATCTTTATCTTCTTCTTCTCATCTCCTCTGCTGTATGCATTCATCAGACCTGATGTGCATGTGTTGTATAAATTTCTCAGTGAGAGATGAAGTGGTTTCTGTGGTTTGTTTTCTCTGCTTTCACTATAAAGTCATTTCATCATTCGAGTCCAGATCTCCTCTCTTACTCGGCTTTCACTATCAGTCATTTCTTGCTGAAATTTCACCTGCACTGCAGCAGCTCTGCAAATTTCTTACAGATACGAGACCAAAGTGTATCACACTCCTACACAGACACACACACACAGTAATAAAGCCATGGATCTTCTGCGTTATATTGATCTCTGGTTGCTAATCATTCACATGTGAGGAGACGAGATTCAAGCCAAGCTCAACAGCACAGAGATCGCACACTGCATGGAAACACATGCTGTCTGTATGATAGACAGAAAACTGAGGCTGCTCATACTTACCTGATATTTAACAGGTGTTCTTGGAGGCCATCAGCTATCGTTTGAAGACAATTTAGCCTCTGGGGCTACAGTAAAAGTTTCAGGGCTTCCAGTGTAGCAGCAGATATCCAGAAAACTGATATCTGTACTATTAACAGCCCGATTAGCAACTTGCCTTTTAAACTCAGCAACAACTAAACATTTCGACTAATCTCTAGAAACAGATATCTGCATGAGGGCAGACAAATAAAAAAAAAAAGCAAAATCGTTGTCAGACAGCCGATGGATTAAAGGATTGCATTTTGGCCGATGAGCTCTGCCTCTTTTGCTTCTTTTGCAAACTGTTTACTGAGCAAAACATCAGTCACAGTCCATCCATGCAAGTTATGAGTGAGCTGCTAGTTAGTTAGCTATGTTCTTAATCGAAACTCTTCTTCTTCATCTCTTAGTCTGTTTGGCAGTTTTAGGTGATTATGCTGCCGCTGCAACAACTTCTTGTGTTTTTGGTGGATGGAAAACATTTACAAGTAGCACGTCCAAGAAGAAAGCAATCAGATTTCTTCTCTGGCGAATGAGGATGCAGATACAGTATGTGGCTGCTTGCTGATTATCTTTCTTCATAGTTGCTACTTACAATATCTGTTGTTGCACCAAAAACCTACATGTGAAAAGCTGCAATAAACCATCATGTCAGCCTTATTTCAAAGTGGTCGGATCACCGTGTCACCAGGACTGGTGCCTTGTGAACACAAATCATTAATCATATTAAAGGACTACTATTAAACTTTGCAATGTCCATGTAACATTTAATCCTCCCTACGGTTGGATGCAGTTGATTTCAATGATGAATTCTAATAACGTTAGCGTTAATATGCGTTTGTTTTGTTTGGCAGTGGTGAGAGCATCCCAAAAAGGTGACTCAAAGGTGAAGAAGAACCACTAGCATACGAGCCACATGTTGATTCCATCTCCTCTGGATCTACAGACACAGTATCTATGGTCTGAACCTTTCAGGGCTGTTTCTGGCTCTGTTTTCTGCTGTGTCGGTTGCCAGGGTTAGTTTTTTTTCCCCCTTTCATGACAACACAGTCTCACTACTATATAAAGCACCTGAGCAGCTAATGGGAATCTGCTGGCTGTTGCTGTTGACATGCTCTCTGCAGACGGCTCCCTCCTTCCCCATCTGTCTGCTGTCTCCGGCTGCTCATTGACAGCTCCATACCAGCACTGAACACACAGCTGGGAAACACACACACATCCACATCTGTGATACCAGGTATTCAGATCTGCACTAAGGCACAATGCCAGAACTGTCCTCCCAGCTCCAGACAAAAACACAAAGGCAAATACAGATTTTTCATAC
This sequence comes from Chelmon rostratus, assembly GCF_017976325.1. NCBI lineage: Eukaryota > Metazoa > Chordata > Actinopteri > Chaetodontiformes > Chaetodontidae > Chelmon > Chelmon rostratus. The sequence goes on along the minus strand of NC_055658.1, from coordinate 25,128,597 downwards.
TTACAGGAGAGTCACAGCCTATGTATTTAAATCTACAGGTGTAGAAAAAACTGTTATTCCTGCATGATGTATTTAATTACAGGTGGCAACATATATTAAATTTTGATGTTTGTTATAATGTAAACTTTATGGTGTCAATCCTTGTTTAAGAATGACTGGCTAACAAAGAGATAAAAAGAGGCATGAATGTGACTATGAAGTCTATCAAGCTCTATGTTGGTGAATAATTATTATTATTATACTCCCATAGAGACATCCAGTAATGTAACGTATGCAACAGTAAGAGAACAATAGCAGGGTAAGACATAAACTTTCATGAAAAAGTCTGATGGACTCTTCTTCTTAACATGAGAAGACCAGGACTGGAAACTATTGCAATTCAATAAACAGCTGTCATATATTCTACCTTTAAGAAGTTTATAATGTGCAGTTCTTGTAGATGTCAAAAATATGTAAATTCAATTGTCTGTTAATTAGAGAACATCAGAAATACCTCTGAATATAATGCAACATCATCACTATGTTAATTAAACAAACACTTATAGGAAAAAAATATCATAGGCAGCATAACAGTCTGACTTCACGGCAGAGCAGATGTACTGGATTGCATTAGATTGTAGAGGTGTACCTAATAATGTGGTCACTGAGTGTACAGCAGTTGTGACAACACATAAACAACACTGAACAAATGCATTTACTGAACACCAAACACCCCTGACAGTCTCTCCATTCATAAATGACCCACATAATCTACTTCTGTTCATCTGCAGTCGTCGTCTGGGTCGTTGACACACTCCAGCTGCAAAGACTCACCTCGTCCCATTCTGTTTTACTGCTTCAGTGTGGCAGCAATCAGCTGTAATAGGCTGCAGCCTGTGGAGCACGCTGTTTTTTTGTGTGTGCGCAGAAATAAAGTTGTGAACTCATGCATAAACCGAAACGTCTTGGGTGTAAAAGTGAATGTTCCACAGTTCGTGCTCCTGAAAGATGAGAGAGGAGCTGTGTTGCCACTCAGCTGCATAAGAACGGAAACAATGTTGAATCTTTCGTTGCTCTGGTTTGTAGACATTACTGGACTCGTTCATACACGTGCACACTCATCCACTTGAATGTTGAATGAATCTGAATGAACTGAATCTTTACAGTTTGCAGATTCTGTTGGTGATCTAAGCAGCGTGCCACAAATGTTCCAGTGACATAATTTTCCACCAGTGACTGAAGTCAAATATCCTTCAACTTTACACACCAGGACACAAACCTGATGCAACTCCAAACACCTCGACTGCCGCTCCCTCTGAACAGCCGACGCTGAATCGAGCTTAGAAAAGATATTTTTTGGATTAACTGTCAAACAAATATCTTCTTGTTCCGCAGAGGAAGCCCAACAGCAAATCAAGCCCATCTCAGGCGGCTGAAATAAACAGATTCTGGCTCTATGCAGCTCTTCAGCTCTAAGCCTTCCTAAGGAGTGGCTCATTGGACAGAAATCAGAGCTTTATCCTCTGAGCCTAGAACCAAAGCTCTCTCCCACTTGTCTCATCTATGTAGCCCCCACTTTCTAATCTTGTTCCACTTCTCTTCCTTAACCTCTATGAAGGCTTTCACCCCTTCCCTCATCTTCGCCTTAGCATCAGTCTCCTCTCTTATCCCTCCTTTTGTTCCTCTACTGTATATGGCTGCTCTGGCCTTCATGAATAATTCACCAGGCATCGCCGACAGAAGACCCAACTGAAGGATTGGTGGACACAGGGAAGCATCCACCTCTAGCACACCTACACCCACATTTGCAGACATCAACATACATGAGAGCAAATTCAGCGTAGAGTTTACCATCAGCCATGCATTTGCAGCTGCAGTGCCAGCGCCTGAGGTTACATTCAGCTCATAAAAATAAACCATGAATCCTTCTTCTTCTCCCTTTCACTCTCATCACTTCTTTTCTATTATCCTTTCAGTTGCGAACAGTTTGTTCAATCTGTTTCTCAACATTTTCCTTCCTTCCTCTGAGTGTTTACTCGCCTCTGCTGCAGCCGCCTCCCTGTTTATGCCAGTGAGGATTTCCTAGAAGCATCCTCTTCATCCCAAATGGGATTACATGAAATTCCCACCGCCGGTGCTTCCACCACCCATCCTCCCATCCCTTCCCCTCCCCTCCGGGAAATACAACATCCACAAGGAGATTTTTTTTTTTTTTTTTTAAATCCAGTTACTGGTATAAGAACTTAATCACATTTTACCACAACACGGCTTCTTTTCACTTTCAAATGGAGCAGGGATTCCTTTTCACTTCATGACAGCGAGCACAAAAGCAAACGCCACCGTCCTTACGTCCTCCATTGATTCTATCTGGCTGCTTTTTGTCATTAATTCTACCAGCGGTGACACCGGACCCTATTCTTCCCCATTCTTGCCGAACAGCCAACGATTCAACCAGATAAAATTCCATTTCTCCAGCTGACAGAGCAGCCCTCTCCGACTCCTCGTCCTCCCGGCCCGCTGACAGCCAGCCGGCCTTTAATGCACACAATTGATTCTGTGGCCTTTCTGAGCCATTACAACACGAGGAGCTAATAAATGGGGGGGGGGGGGGGGGGGGGGTTTCCATACTGAGCTTGTGACCCCAGATGGATGACCCTGCTTGGCCAGATAACAGGCAGCAGAGGAGGGGACGGCAGGGTGGAAAGCTGGAGTGGCGGGGGAGATCTTCAGAGGTTTGGTGAAAGAGAATCAGACAGATCAAACACAAGAAACCTAAATTTTCCTCTTTCTGAGGCCAAAACCTCAGAGATACTCTGGCCTAGTTTACTATTTATACATGTGGGGAGTACGTTCGAGTGCGAGTACATGGGTGTGTAATGATGTGGACATAATGAGGACAGATGAGGTCATTCTGGCAGTTGGGGTGGTACACCTGTAGGGGCCACGGCGGGCCGGATGAGAGGGATGATGTATGGGAGTTGTGGTAGAGTTTGGATACTCAGCACCAGAGTGCCGTGTAGCCCAGAATAAAAAAAGTCACCATCATCACCATTATCACAGTCATCATCATCCACCATCCATCATCACCTACATCGCCCTCGCCATCATCATCATCCATCATCCATGTCGGTGGGAGCAGTGTAACTGGGCAAATACAGGCGGGGTAAAGCGAATGGGTAATGTCTTTTCTCTCTGCTGAAACACGTTTGAATCATCAGAACCGTCGTCATCTCAAACTGCTGTTTTTTGGCCTCCATCTTTGTTGCTGTTGCAGCCTTTTTTTATATTTTCACACTGAATTGAAGCCACGAGAAGCCGAGCACGCCGTATGGATGTCCTTTCAAGTGGTTTAAAAGAGGACTCCAGTGATTTAGCATTACATGTCTGTAACATACAGACAGTAAGAGAAAAAAGATCCAAAATGATGCAGCACTCATTACATTACCCAGAAGTCAACCGCTGATGATTTGCTTGAAGATTCAAGTGTGTTATGCTAGTAGCGGCTGACGTGGCCTCGAGCCTCTAGTCTGGAGCAGAGATGGAGAGGTCTGGCGAAACTCGCTTCTTTCTGACTCCACACCCTTGTTTCCCTTTTCAAACTTGCCACTCATAGCAACTTCTCAGACTCATGGAGGCCCAAAGCTTTACAATGCCGGTTTAATTTCATGACTCTTTCTAATTTCATTTCCTTCATGTGAACCAGAGGGAGCCAAATAATCTTAAAACCCTAACTTGCTGAAAAACACTCACTGAATAGAAAACTCTCGCTCCTGGAAAGGTTGGGACAAAGTCTGCTATTTCACATCAAATCTAACCTTTACATGAAAATACACACACACACACACACACACACACACACACACACACACACACACACACACACACACACACACACACACACACACACACACACACACACACACACACACCAACTGTGCCTGTTTTGCCATTTCTTGCGTCAATATCAGCGTGTGCATTCTACATGTGCATGCCATCTACTGGAATAATGTACATGTGACTCACAGATTCGTGGAGTGTGCATCAGTCTATCCAGACAGTCCTGGACGTTGGGCAACATTAACGTCACAGTGGCATTCAGAGCAGCACTGTCCCCTGGGGCTCAACCAGTCACCACGGACAAACTCTGCTGACGTGTCAGCAGGGAAACAGGCCGACGGGAACAGCGGGGAGGGGTCAAGCCAACAGGTACACAGGCAGGTAAAATATTTAACATACAAGGTCAAGCAATTGTGCACATTGCCGGAAATGTGCTTGCTCATCCAGGACCATATCTGCACTGCAAGCAGTTCTGCAGAGAGGCCGCAATCTCCGAATGATGGCAAAATAAACTTTGGCAGACTTTTGTTCTCTCCCTAAGGAGATGAAAGCGATGACGTAAGCTGTCTTCTTAATGAGACCCTTCACTCGAGAGCCTCCTCTGCAGCAGTGACAACTGCTGTTCAATAGCGTCACTTGTCATTTTGTGTGAGGTGTCGTTAAATAGAGAACTCTGAGAGATGGGAGGGTACGAGGGGAAAGAACTGAGCAACTGGGGGAGAAAGGAGAGATTAGACTGAGGCTAAAAGCGGTGTTGGATATTCCACACCGACGTGGGCTCAAAGGCGACGCGCTCAGCTCAGTCACAGCAGAAATGTTTATCAAAAAGGACGTGTGGGAGCGTGTTGCTCTGAGAAGAAATGGGTTATGACAGTAGATTTAGCTTGTTATTTCCTCTGATTTCCCCTAAGCCCTCTCTGGACACTTTCTATGGCGCTAACATTTTCTGTAAAATAACAGTGTGCATGTAACATAGTTGAGCATAGCATAATGCAGATTTCTTGGGCTTCGGCTGTCTAAAAGTCCTCTCGATATTCTGCAGAGTAACGCCTCCACGTTTGTTGCATATGAAAGTCCCGACTCTCCCTGGTGCACTGACACCATGAAATAAGTTTTCCTGACTGTTTTTTAAGGAGAAAACTGCAGTTACAGCCCACTCACTTCTGCCAATGTCACATTTTCCTTAACTTCTTAAAATGCGTGCGATACATACTGTAGTAAGATTTAATTTACATATTTTATGTCCGACATTTAAAGTTACACTCCTAAGACAGATTGTGGCCATTTTTTGTCAAACCCACAACTGTTTGGAACATACTGAGCTCCTGGATGGACAGAGGAGATGTGGATTACGAGAGTCTGAGAGACACCAATGCTTTGTCATGTCCCTCAGCGTCTCATGCAAACACACAAGGTGCCCTTTAGCATCTGCAGGAGAAGAACTAAACCCATCCACAGCAATTTTAGAACTTGAGAGCAAGGTGATCCAGTATAAAAAGCAAAAAAGTCTGCAAAATCAGAAAGGTGGTGTGGATGGATGGGTCTGATAAACACAGGACTTCCATCCAGGAGACCGAGGTTCATGACCCGTGAGAAACCAAAGGCGAAACCAAAACTTAATGATCTTTTCCCTGTGTATTGTCTGCTGCTGGTCTACTGGAGGTTTCCAGCAACAGCGGGGAAAGTCAGGGCTGCAGCCTTTGACAATGATGGCACTAATCTCTGGAACACACAACCTACAGATATCAGGGAAGCAGCTTGCTGAAATTTTTTAAAAGAAAGCTAAAAACTGATCACTTTAACTAGCTGTGACTTCCTGATACAGGTCTGAAACTTCTGTGCTCTGCCTCACGCTTACGCTGCACTTCTGTTAAACTGTTGTATTTTACTTGACTATATGCATTCTATGTAATCTACTTTGACCCATATTTTATTATCATATTGTGTGGTTTTATTTTCCATTCAATGTGTTGCATTGTCTTTATTTCCGTTTTTATTATCATTATCAAGTGGGGTTTATTCTACATCTTACTTTACATTCACTTTTTATCCCTGTTTTTATGTCCATCTTCTCTGTGTGAAGCACCCACTTGAAGCATGATGCGTGATTTGGGATTGTAAAGCACCTTAAGCAAATAAAGTTTTTTTTTTTTTTTTTTCCTAAACCTAACTGAGAAGTTTTGGTGCCTAAAACTTTACAAACAAAAATTTTCATGACATTAACCACGTATTAGAAAGGCTTTGTGCATCGCTGCGATGAGAGCATGGCTGGACGATCGGAGCAGTCACTCTGAGTGTCATATTGCTGCAGATGGAGTTAGTTGAAAGCCTGGTGTGTCTCTACGGGACGTGACAAAGCGTTGGTATTTGACTCTCTGGGAATGAGAATGTGTTGTGCAGGAAGTTTCAATATGCATTTTAAAGGTTTTCCATAGTCAGTGTTGGAATCCACTGTAACTTACAAAAAATCAAGCCAAACACAGCTGCTGTTCTACAGTTTCCACAGTTTCCTAGCAGCCAACTTTCAAGCCTACAGGCAGTGAGTGTTTGATACTCAGTGCAGCACCTCCTTAAGGTGTCAAACCGAGTTTCAAATTAACTGCTGTCTCAGCTATAAATAATTCTAGTTATGAAACATGCATGTGATGATAAGCACTGTGAGGTGACATGGCTTTGATTGACAGGAATCATGCAGCGGCAACAAAAAGGTGAAAGGAGTAAAATGAGCCCTCATATCTTAACCTGTGCTAACTGTGACATGAGCGGGAGGAATAAGGAAAGAATATTCCAAGTGTTACATTGGTAAGACAAGTATGTGTCTATAAAGCAAACTGGTGACTATTTGCAACCTTGTGCCTCCCCTCCCATCATATATAGCAGCATGAACAGCTGATTTACACTGTTAGTTAGAAAACTGGATGTCATTGGTTGTGGCATCAACACCACTCCTCTTATCCATAATATCACAACTTTAATATAATCTATTCTAGTTTCATTCCTCTATGCTAAATCTTTATATAGCTGTGTTGAAGCTATATTAAGCTGCACATCCCATGCGTCTGATTCAGTTTATTTCCCCTGACTTCCACTGTCCACCCCAGGAGCAAAGATGTAATGTCTACTGAGTCTTTCCAAGCACTGCTTTATCACAGTTTTACCATGATATACATCTGAACAACACACAAAACGAACCTTAACGTTGCATGTAAAAAGAGCCCTAAAATTGAAATTGGCATAAGTGAAATAAAATTGGCAGTAAACATGCAGACAGGCGGGCGCCACTACACGAGGACAGCACATCTGCAGTGATGGAGCTTTTATGGAGCAGGGGCACAGCACTAACAGCCTCATAATGTAGCGATTAGCCTGAAATGGGACGAGAGGTGGCGGGGCTCTGGTAGCACGCTGGTGACAGCGCTGCCCTCTGGGGAGCGGAGAGCCTGTCAGAGGGGCCTCCATCACTGCTGCTGCAGCCGGGGGCTCAAGCTGGCAGGGCCTCCAGGCCAGGAACATCCACCCCTCTACCGACAGCATAAATCACCTGGCTCCTGAAAGCAGCAGTGTGGAGTCACCTTGGGTGGAGGCGGTGGCTTCTTCACTGGAAGACATTTACTTCCTGATAAGTCTTTTATCTTCCTGTATCACCATTTATCCTAACACAAACTGAAAGCTCTAGCATGCAGAAAGCTCCGAGCTCAGCAGCTGCCTCCGTCTGCTCGGGACCAGCGAGGTGTCCTCCTCAGTGATTACAGCAGTGTGTCACTATATCTGCTGCGAGACGACAGCCATTACTGCTGCTGCTGCTCGACCTCTCGTACCTATGAGAGCAATATGGGAACATCATTGAACAAATGGTAGATAATGGAGCTGAAAGACCAAACAGGAAAGAAAAAAAACCTGTGTGTGATTGTGTTTGGGTGAAGAAAGGGGGCAGGGTACCGACATCCCACTGAATTCTATCATCCCTGTCTGACGGGTTGTGCACAGTCTGATGCACCCTGTCTGTCAAACACCTCCTGTCAAAGACCAGTAAGAAAATCATGGCTGTCACTGTCCTCACCTCCCTCCTCCCACTGGTGAGATGCACACTGAAAGGAACCAAGCATGTCATGTGGTGTGTTTTTAGTTGTCGTGGTACACTGGTTGTATTTCAGAGCAGGAGCAGAGCATTTTCCAGTGTTGTTGTTACAATGGTGTCTGCACACAGCTGTGAGGAAGCATGCCTTCCTGGGTTTGGAGCACTGGGAGCACTGGTTGTGCCACTAATCAAATGCAGGATTTTTGCCACACTTCCTAGCTTCTTTCTTTCTTTTTGGACAATTTCATCAAATTATAAAAGGAAGAAGGTGATAAAATCTTTGGCAAATCCTGGTATTGTCTCACAGCGTATTGTCACATCAAGCAGCTGTTCTGTGAAAAAAGGTGCTGGTAAAACAAACCTCAATGCAAATATTGTCCCATTTTTGTCTTCAATCAGCCCATTTTCCACCTTCATTTTAAACCGTTGCATCTTTATATTCATACGACACGAATGACACCACAATTTAAGAGCTCTTGGCTTTATACCTTCGCTGCATGTTTCCTGTGTGCGTCTTCTAATCAAAACTCTTTCTTTTCAACCACGAGGATGACAGGGAATCCATGAGCTCTCACAGGTCAGTGTGTGGTGGCCAACAGCAGCATTCGTGCATCAATATTTGATGAGTCAACTCTGAGAGGGTTAAAATGCAAAAAAGCTACTTTTAATTATAAGAGATTTTTTATTCACAGGCATTCTGTGAACTTTAATGCCACAGTTTCCCCTGAGCCCCTGTTAATCTATAACTGAAGAACTGACACATCCAAACTGGTAATTTTGGTATTTTAAAAACCATCAGTGTCTCTGACCAATGGTAGGAACAGTCTTGTCACATCTTGCTGATGCTCCTGTTGACCCACACGGTTCCTCCCTTGTTTGATGTTTTTGAGCATAGGTTTGACACTGTTAGATTAAAAAACAAAGACTCGACACCATCTCGCTGCATAGTTCCTGACATATTTAGGAAAAGGCTGTCATCTCCGCAGACATGCCTGGCATTTTATTATGCAAACTGTCAAGATGTTGCATTTTCATTGCTGTTGAGTCTTTGTTTGTGAGACATGGAGAACACAGATTTCTCCTCTAAAAACAAAGTCTGGTGATTAAACCAAAGCATCAAAAAAACAAATAATCATTTTAACCTTCCAAATTGTTAAGACATCTGCCCCATTTGTCAAGATTGTTTTCTGAAATTGCTCATTGCTGAATGTAATTCTGTTCCTCCATGACTTCATAACTTCAGTGCATCTGTCTGACTGCTTCTTTTACTGCAAATTCATGTAAACATACAGTTTTGATATTAGTCACAGTTGGTACCACTCTGTTTGCACTGTTATTATTTTAAATCCTCTTCATATCAATATGCTCAAGATGGAATTATAGCTCTTTTAAGATATGCATAAATGTCGAAGCTACTGAGAAAAGAATGTTATGGGTAAGTGCAGGTTTGTAGAGGAGCCAACATCTCCCAACTCTCAACAAGGGAATGTATGAATCTGCACGTCAAACAAGCCTGGTTAATCCACCTTCCTTTCGGGAGGTGAGCTCGAAATGAGGCTTGTGCATGCTATACCAAAATTTGTTCAAGTATAAAAGAGCCAGCTACTAGAAAATCTCCAAACAACACCTGTCCACGTTCACTTATATGCAGCCCAGCTCCAGTGAGAACAGAGGACATGCTTTCAAGGATTCAATAAACTCCACGGCAGCACCCTGATCCACTGCAGGACTCCAGCCAAACTGTACATTCAATACATAGTAAACAGCAACACATGAGATGAGAGGACGCTGAACATCAGTCTGAACTGTGAAGAGCAACCAGCTATTTTCAGGAGATGATACAGAAATCACACGATGGTAGGTGTGCTAATTTGTGCAAATACTCCACTAAAGTGATGCAGTGCTTTAAGGCTTTCACTGCACTATCTCCAGGGACTTTTGACAGGTTTCTAACATCATCAGTCTGTGTGCTTGCTGTGCTGTAATTAAAATGCAGACACGTGCTCATTTTAGTGTGTTAGTCAAGGTGAAAATGGAGGCGGCGAGAAAATAAAAATAGAAAAGAGAAGGGTTACAACAGAATGATCAGGAATCAGGAATCAGGAATCATTTATTGTCATCACACAAGTTTCCAAGTGCAACGAAATTCTGTTCAGTTACACCGTCCCAGAGGACACAATGGCACAAAAGACAGTACAAATAATTGACATGGGAAGACAGGGACAGGAGAACCACGATGCAACCAGCAGGGCGGCGCCTCGCTTACTAGATGAAAAACGAATGAAAACAGGAGGGGAGGGAGAGGAGAGAGAAAAAAAAAAGACTAATCTCAGACTGCGCCCATTGGGGGGGGCACAGTGTGGGCTTGGTAAAAAAAAAAAACACCTCAGCACAAGCAACATTTAAGACATCATAACAAGACTGTAACACCTGCACATGTGGGTGGGGGAAGGAAGTTCGGGGGGGGGGGGGGGGGGGGGGGTCACAGCACAGTCGCCCGCATCCCGTCACGGCTGTGCAGGATGTCTTTGTGCTTATGTACTGTAAACTGGATATTTAGTCATTTGCATATTAGCCGGTGAAGTTTGTCAACACAGTGACTAAAAATATGTGGGTTTTTTTATATTTTAAAGTTGCACTCTGAAGGAGATCTTACTTTGATGTTTGGCAACAAGAGTATTGCTACAAATAAAGAAAGAAAGGGAAAAATCTCATCTAAAAATACTGCTGGTTATTGATCTCAGATTCTAGGCTCATTTTGTCTGGTGGTCTATTTCTGTTATTCTCAAAGAGCTGCATGATCATGTCAACATATTTATAGCCGTCACACCGTCTCACTGATCTGAAACATCAGGGCTTGTGTCTGTCCCTCGGAATAGAAGAAAGAGGCTTTGTTTCTGGAGCCGCCCCTTTGCACAGACACCAAAGATCACAGGTTGATGATATTTATATACAGCAGTACATGATGTATCCAATAGCAGACTCTCCTTTAATTGATGTCGTTAAAATAAATCCCAGTCTGGGACTTACTGTAAAATTATGATTTATTCATCTCCTTATCTCACAGCGTGCACAGTTTGCACTGTTTCGGAGATGCAATAAAACTTTATTATCCCCTGTGTGTCTGTGTGTTTATGTGCGTATGTGTGTGTATACTGCATGTGTGTACCTGCTCTTTCTCGCTGTACATACTAATTACTTTAAATTAAACTGCAGGCTCTTCTTCGTCAGAACTTATTGGCTTCTAATTACTTCAACGCCCCCTGTGTACTGCAGCACAGTGTATCAGAGGACTAATGCACATGCTGCGCATATCACTGATGAAGACAAACTGATTGGTTCAACATCTGTGGTCAAGCAAGCAACGAAAGCCCCATTTTTAGAAATATTGACGTTGTAGTCCTTTGAAATTCAGTTTCAACCTGCAATCCCAGCTTTGAAGTTTGACAGCAGTCCTGAATTAAGGTTTCATAAAAACCTTAATTCAGGACTGCTGAACCCAGATCACTTTGACCTCCCTATCAAATCCATTTAGGTTCATCTTTCAACGATGGTTAAGCAGCTAAAGCTATAAATAACTGAAGTACTACACTCAAAGATTGACATTTAAAGAAGCGTGGTTTGCTGTTTAGCTGAACTGATTGTTACATTGATGTTGGTCATAAAAAAGAGGGACTCTGGTAGTTTACTGAAATGGATCCACATCCACAAACTTCATCCTTTCATCTATTATCTCCTGGTTTTTCACAACACCAATGAGAAAAAAAAAACTCTTGCATCATATGGTCCAGATGATGGTCGATCACAGCACAGCACTGCACACAACTGCATGCAAGTTAAACATCAGAGTCCCTTGGAGTCACAGAGGGAAAACCGCCCCTGTGTTCACGGCCATAGATCAACATACAGTAATCGGCATGGAAGCATTATTCGTTTTAGGCTACATGAATGTGTAAGCAGCTTTTCACTGCACCATTCACATCAGCAACATGGCTAAGCTGATACTGTGATCTGTTTTCCCACCTCTGTTCATGCAGGGTGGCTTAGAGGGATAAATCCCAATTTCACACTTTCATGATGAGGCATGCTGTGGCACACAAACCCAGCCTCACACACTGCTTCAGATCGCTGTGTGTGAGAAACGCCACACGCAAACTGCAATTAGCCTTTATGCTCCTTCCTATGGCTAAAAAACATGAAATCACAATAGTTTCACCCTGAAGCCCCGCTGCAATAACAACGGCACAAAAGTAATAACTTCTGTTGTTGAATTTTCTGCCTATTTTCTGAGCACATAACTGTACTCTGTCAGGTGTAAACATTCAATTTGCAGTATGCATAAATAAAAACCTCATTTGCAAGGACTAAACTGCCACACAAACTTTATTCAAATACTTTCGAGTTAAATGGGACTATAGATGGCATCAGCACATCCAAGGGGAAATATTGCCTTAATATTATTTATGGCTGGCTTTCAGTCCAGTTCTGTGTAAATTATTTTGCAGTTTGCTGTATATCAGAAATTGTGCGTTTTGAAAGGATTCAGTAGCACAACAAAACATAAAAAGAAGAAAATGGAACCGAGTATTTTTTGCAAGTCGCTGTACACAAAACCCCTCAAACACAAGTACAGGCCTATCAAGGAAATACACACAGAAGACAAAGCACAGAAATACACAATGCAAGCCTCAGTTACCATAGAGACAGGGCACTCTGGACATATTGAGGATTTATTAAAAAAGCCTTCCTGGCAGTATTATTCCCTTTACACCCTGAGAGCAGAGACACAGACTGTCACCACGCTGCAGGAGCAGCAGACAGACCACAGCACATCGTCGAACAACTGTTAGCAGAAATAATATTTAGCATCCTGCTCGCCTGCCATTTCTGGTTCCACACCAGCCGCGATGCTAATGATCGACCTTAAGGCAGCTGCTCAGCATCCGAGGCAGCGATATCATTACAAGGTTACAGAGGCTGGTAGTGAAGCCATATGAACTAGCCACAGCACTGACAGGGAGTTTCCTCTACAGCTCTCTGAGGGCTTCTGAAAGAGAGTCTGAGCTAACAGACATGTTTCGCTCCTGTAATTGGACGGTACGCTGGGCAAACACCAGAGCCCACCCACTGTAAACAGCTGCTACAGGGCAGCTCGAGTCAACAGTCACTCCAAGGTGCCTGACAGGCCGTGACACTCCCGGAAAGTCCTGTTGTTTTCTTCATGCATGTCTTAGTTTCATAGTTTTCCATCATTTGCATCAGTGTGCGCGCCTTATTCTCTTCACTGGGTCTCAACGCAGCTTTCAATACAATGCAAAATAAGGGACGTCACAAACATGAGCAGGAGGAACAGCATCAGACAGGCCTAGTTTGGGCCAATTATCCAGCCCCGTCAGGGTCTTGGGGAGGCGTTATGCAATTATACTGACCAAAAATGACTGGATTTTTCAACAATGTATAAAATTTGTGTTATTTTGCAAGAAAATGTGCTGAAGTTTAAAGTATGTCGAGTCAGCTTTAAAAGAAAACTGCCACCCCCACCGTGATGTAAGACAGAGAAGATTTGGGCAAACCTGAACTGTTGCTGTCAGTAATCACTAGCGTGTGCAAAGGGCTAGACAGGAAGATGAACTCTTTGTTATTTTTGCCCTGAATACAGTCTGTAAGGTACTTTATTGCTTCCTCCACACCTCTGTGAGCAAGCTCCATGAAGAAATTGCTTCAGGTGTTAGATGCTTAGTAGGAGACAGGTGAGTTTTGGAGACTTTAAATAAGGCAGATGTGAGGAACTTGTTGGAAGTGATATATAACCTGGAAGGCAGCTGTTGCACAAGAAGTCAATTTAAAGGGACAAGGAAGTTCAGAAATTAATTCATTTTATGGTGTGGATAGCTGACAAGTGTTTCACTGGTTGAATTCATTTTAATTATTGCAACAACAAGATGACAAACTCATGAAAGGACAGAGGAGAATATCTAAATTATCTTCTTTGAAGAAGAAAATGAAGATGATGCACATGAAGTGAAACCCTCCCGCCCTCACTGTGTTCAGAGACCAAGAGCCAGAGAGCTCAAGCAGGAGGGACACGGGGAGAAACAAAGGATAAAGGCAGAGGTGATGGATGATGGGTGGATGGTGGGAGCAGCAGTGTCAAGACTCCTCATTCCAGGAAGTGAAATCAGTTTCCTCCTGGTTTCCCTGAGGCTGTTCCACATGAGAGCTCCAGCTCCCCTGCTGCCTGTATCCACAAAGCAGAGGACGGCCGAGCCGACAAGCCCATGACATTTGACAGGGAGGGTGAGAAAGAAAGAGCATAGAGAAAGCAAAAGAAAGACACGGCGTCCATTATTTAATCTGCACAACAGAGGATATTTGTGTCTCAGCAAGGAAATAAGTTGGGGTTACAAGGGGAAGCACAAGGATGGCTGAATGTCAGGAAGAGCGAGCACGGGGAAAGAAATGGGAAGTGGAAACAGGGTGAGATAAAAGACTGTCATTCCCTTTACCGAAAAGATCAAATATGACTTACAGAGGACATGAGAGAGATGATGAAACAGGGCAACGAAAAGAAATCCGAAGACACACAGGGACAAAGGGAAAGCAGACAGAATTAATGTGACTGCCGGGACCCATTTGTATAGTCTTCAACTCACCTGAGAATTTCCTTGCGACCCCCACTTTTCACTCTCTCAACTCTCCCCTGAACCCCTTCTATCCTCAGACACACTCATCATGTTGCACACTTTCACCTTTGAAGTTGCCTTGCATGCTGAATCTTTTTATATGCATTGCCAGGGGTCCCAGCCAGGCAACCAGAATGTGCAGAATGGGACAGGAAAGAGGCGTCTGGGAGGGGGACTGATTTATATTCAAGATCACACAGACGCAGACGCTGCACCTCAAGCAAAGCTAAAATTGAAGAGAAATCCCCCCAAAAACCAATCAAGAGGTCTAGGAGAGGAGAAAGCGGCACAGCTCGCTGGTTTTGGCCGACATGGGACGATGTTGTGCCAGCATATGCAGAAATGCACACAAACACACACCCTGCAGCCAGAGTGTGGGTGGGATGTGCAGGGGTGGGACACAGGGGATCAGAGCCCCTCCAGGCACAGGTAGCTCTCTAATAAAATTAGCTTTGGTGTTCGATCAGTTTTGTCTGCAGAAATAAGAACACGGAGGTCCCCTCATTCCCCTGATAACTGTGAAGCCGGAAGTTTACAGAAGGTCAAGTTTCATCCACAGCAGAAAGGAGCAGAACGACTGTTTTCATGTGTTTTCTGTGAGGTGGACACGGTTGGACACATGTGAGGGCACATGTCCAGATGACATTGTTTTTGAGTAATGTCAGTCATATTTTTAGGGTAAATTTCTCATCTAAGGTCACTACAGCTGGTTGCTTTTGGATGTACTAGAAACTCAGGAAGCATCTGAGTTTGCAGTTTGAGTTTAAAGCTAAAATAAATCTGCAGCATTCCTGATTCAATATTAATACTTTCTTACACGATACAGCACTGAACTACATTAGTACAGCAACCGAATTTAAATAACACATGCTTAATTACTGAAGCGTCAAGAATACTGCAATAAAGCCGTCCTTTGATGCTTTCCTTCTCTTTTATGTGTAGAGGGCAAGTGTTTTGTAGAATTTTCATCAAGTGAGGTGGATCTGCTGTGGCAGGAAGGTTTGCACAGATGGACAAAATACAGATGATCAAGCGCAGCTTTCAGGCAGCATTTGAGGCACAAGAAATACCTTTAAAATAGAGCCAAAATGGCCAAAGCTGAATGAGTAGTGATCAATCAGCCATATTTCCAGGGTTTTTACAGCTCTTGAGTCTTGAAAGGTCTTAAAATAAAATCAAGGAAATAGGGTCATAAATTGTCTTTTGCTGTAAGTATTTAAGTTGACAGATTGTGCAATGACTGGTGGAGAAATTATCACACTATAAAACATACTGTAAAACATCCAACAGCATGTATTTGTTTAATTATTCCAGTATTAGACAATGAGAGAAGTTTTACGTTATGCTCATGTTACGTTAGCTACGTACAGACACTGACGTCTGGCTGCATGTCAGCTTTTCGTTATTGTCAGTCGTGGTTGATGGTTAGCCAACAAGCTGAGCCAAGATGCAGAGATGCAAGTTTAATGACAGACGGCTGGAGGAAGGTCCGTCGGAGGTGGTTGGAGCTGGCAGGAAACCAACAAGACTTTCATGATAGGGATGGTGAATTCACTGGATTTGACGCAAAAAATTGTGGAAGAACAAGAATTTGGTTGAAAATGGCCAAATGCCAACAGGTCCATCTTCCCAAATATGACAACTTGATGCTTCTCTGAATTTGAATACAACAGCTCCTTTCTGATATTCTATAGACAAAACAACTGGCAGATTGATGAATAATGAAAATAATCGTTAGCTGCAGTCCTTGTTTAAAACCAAAGCAGCTGTGTTCGATTTGCTTGCAGTCAATAAAGGTTTGTTCATTGAAAACGCTGGTTGGCTACATTAAGTCAATACTAAGCTCAGTGCCTGCAGCATGAAGTCAATTCTCGATATCTTTCCTGTGTCATTAGTCCAGTCCACTTCACAGTTTTCACTATTTCCATCATTTTGACACCAGAGCTCGTTGAGGCTTCTTGTTAACTTAACGAGCAGTTGATTTATGATTGTGGTAAACCTGATCTAAAGCCGTTGTGACAGACAGACAGTATGGCTGCCAAGTAAAAATATATGAAAATAGGGGAAATATCTGTTAAAATGTGTGTCAGTATATTAAATGCTTTTCCTCATCATTGAATCTGTTTATTCCTTTTTCTTCCTCTTTCTTGTGAGTTTACTTGGAAGATGATGAGTTATATAAATAAACTGCCTCTCCTGCCCTCTCTCTGCCTCCCTCCCTCCCTCGTTATTGGTTGTGACAGTACAGTGAAGGCATCAGCGTCACATTAAAAGGTAGCGTGGTGGGGAGATCAAGGTGATCTCTCTACCTTGGCTTTCTTCTTCCTCTCCTCTGAATTATGCATTTATTCAATTCCCACTTCTTTGGTCTTTCATTTCCTGTCCTCTTTTTTTTCCCCTCTTCATCAATGCTCGCTCTCAGCTACGGGGGGGAGATATCAGCTTGTTACAACGCCCAGATGATGTCCAGACAAGACCATTAAGATTGGACACAAAAAAGAAAAGCTTTCTCTTTCTCTTTCACTCTGAGTCTCTGTGCTGTTCGGAAAGACACAAAAAGACAAAGCCTTCAAAGGCTGTCCATCGCTTTAACTTCTCGCTTGCTCTTTTCACATGACAGTGACCCTCCCACCCCTGGGATTTCCTCTTTTCCCACGGGTGATGGTGCCTCCCTGTGACACATAATTAAATCTGTGTGGGACACAAGGAGCACAACCAGCGGAGCAACGCCACTCAGTAGGTTACACCGCCACAGCTGCAAAAAAATACAAGTCAAAAAACGCAACGCATGCAACACACTCCCTCTTTCATGAATCCAAAAGACTGCCCAAATTAGCTCTTGTTAAATAACACAGAGGTGGCCAAATTCCTAAATCCCATCAAAAAGACAGAGGCTGCCAGTTATACTCAGGGAATAAAAGCTTCCCTGGAGTGAAACGAATCCCTTTGAGCTCATACAGTAGCTTCAAAACCACACAGCGGCCACTGAAGTGACAGAGAACCAGCAGAGACTAGCAAAAGAAAAAGCAAAATACTGCTTACCAAACTTCAGCCTTTGTGGGAGTAAATGTAGTGAACAGAGTGATGAGATTAGAGTCTCGAACCCCGCAGCACCTTCCTCGTCTAATCAGTGACCTCACTGTTTGGATTCAAAACTTTACAACCAACCAATCAGCAGCTGCCACTGAGATGAACTTGGACCTTAAAGTACAGATTTCGGCATTGCTGTTTCCTGTTAAGATGTCAATTTGTAGAGTGATTGGAGTTGAATATTAACAAGGATGATGACAGAGGTTGGATGACCTCATGCAATAAAACCAACACATTAATGGCAGGAGAAGGAAAACAAACGTAAAACGAAATGACAGGCTGCTGAGCGCCAAATCAGCACTCTGACCTTGATTCACCTCCAGCAGTAATCAAGTTCACCAGCAGAGCCAGTCCTCAGACAAAGAGGGAAAACTAAGCTTGTAGTATGAATTTCCATGAGTACAAGATTTGTTTCAGACACAGTGAATCATCCACCGTGAACTGCCAGGAGTCACAGGATGATGAACAGATGCTGAGTTTTAAGCTTTCGTCTCTGTGTCCAAACTGGATTCTCACTGTCACAATAATCAGACTAGACTGTTAAAAACGTGTATTGACTATTAAAAAGAAACAATCAACAAGACATTTTCTGTGTTTATCCAAACAACATCGTCAGCTGTAAAAAGTGGCAAGAAGCAACTCTAGCAAGAAAAACAGGCGAAGAAGTCACATGATCAGCTGAGATGTAAGTCACATGACTGCCGAACTGTCACTGAAGTGCCAGAGGAGGTGGTGTTCCTAGCAGCTCCTCCTCCCGCGTATGAGGTGGAGCAAGCTGGTTCATCCATAAAGTGCCGAGTTAGCTTTTAGCACAGCATTGTAAGCTGGGGACAGGTGGCGTCTCAAAGCCCCTCCTCTGTTTAGTGAGGGCTGCTCCACTTTGACATAGATGGCCTCCTTGGCCCTTCTTTCAAACCACCTGTCTTCTCTGATATGAACCTCATGACCATTAAAACTATGATTCTTTTGTTGTAAATGTGTGAAAACTGTCCCGAGGAGTTTGCAGACCTGTGTTGAGACATGCGTCGACTGAGCAGCTGTTTAGTGTCCTCTATATTAAGGTCCCTACACCCCTCGCTGCACTTGGTAGCATATACAACGTTTCTCTTGAGACATTTGGGGATCCGGTTCTTTGGACAGACCAAACGCTGTCTCATCCCCCTAACCCCTAAATTCCTCTGCTGGTCTCTGCCTGCAATTCCACCAGGAGTGTAGCATCTCTGTTTCAGAAGCGTCCCACAAGCGAATCTCTGCGGAGAATACGCGCCAAGTCTATTTTGGATGGAAGATGCATCAATCTGCACAGAGCAGATCAGCTAGACAGGAAGTCACACACAGGAACTTTGTGCAGAATCCAGTAAATTTTCAAAATAAAACACCTTGTGCAGACTCCCGACATCAACAATAAACACAACTAAAAAAGACAGAAAAAGAAACCATTTAACTATGAAGCCTATTTACTCATTGTAGAAGCACAAACCTCGATGGGTAAACTTCAGTTTTTTATTGTGATATAATGAAACATAAGTGAAATGATCTGTCTGTAACCAAGTGTTGGAAAATAACTTGTGGCAGGCAAGCAGACGTCCTAACCGACTTGTTAAAAAATCTGTTTTATTGACGACTTGAGCTGCATGATGTGATTCTGGCTTCGCCACCTTCTCACAGCAAGACGGCAGGTGAATAAAGGTGAGAAACAGCGTTAGTTTTGAGTCTAAGGCCTTCCTTCATCACGAGTGCAGTCACAACCCAACATGTCTCCTGGCTTCATCGTGTTCCTGTTCCCCTCGGAGCGCAAATTTGTTCTCTGTGCCTCTTCCACAAGTTTAACAAGTTAACAAGTTTCCCTTTGATGTTTCAGAATTCAAAGAAACATTTTATGCCGTTAAACTCCACCGTGATTCAAATGAGAATATTCAAGCAATTTTCCGATCTGCATTTTGCCCAGACACACAGTGTAAACTGCCCACAGCTGTTTATCATCACTGTTTGTATTTAAGTGTGGATTATATGGTCAAAACAAAACTAAGTATCTCAATGTTGATGATGCATCCGGGGACAAAATCACTTCTATTTCCATCGGGAGACTAAGCAGTCTGAAGAGGGCTGGACTAAGCCGCCACGTGAGCAATCCCGTCCAAGAGCTAAAGACTATCAGCTAACCTGAGCGACATCGTGCACCAGATAATTAAAGACATGCTTGGTCTTATTTAATATTGATGTCTGATAATTAAGGGATCACAGGCTTAAGAGGATACTGTCCATCTTCCTCTTTCTCTCTTTCATCCTTTGCTTTCACACACATGCGCTGTTGCCTACACACCTGAACCCACCCCCCACACACACACACAACAGCATACGTTCTAAATGAGGTCTTTACTGTTTAATGAGGACTCTGGTGCATTCGCTGTACGTGCTGTAATATGGCATTTGGGTGGGGGGGACAAAAGAGCTCACTGGAGACTTCATTAACAACTAATTGATTTCATTTGCG
This sequence comes from Chelmon rostratus, assembly GCF_017976325.1. Taxonomy (NCBI): domain Eukaryota; kingdom Metazoa; phylum Chordata; class Actinopteri; order Chaetodontiformes; family Chaetodontidae; genus Chelmon; species Chelmon rostratus. Next base: position 25,108,436 of record NC_055658.1, on the reverse strand, counting down.
GTATTCTGAGACTGATAGCGTGCAAATTTTCTCCAAATAAGCTTAAACTGAGCCATTTATATCTGTCTGCAGATTACTGGTGGGAAATAAATGGCACATTTTACAGCAGGGGTGGGAATAATAGATATGGATATAACATGTGATATGATGGTGTTTGACAAAGGGAGAGGGATTCACTGCTCTTTCTCCTCCTTCCTTAATTCCCTGTCTATCCACAGCTCTGTTCCCTCTGAATCCAAGGCTAATTGAATTAGAGCTGCGTGATTACAGCATATATGGCACAGTCTCCAGTCTTCATAGTCTGTGCCACTGTGAGGCCTTGGTAGGCTGGAAGACAGGCTTGGGGGTGGGGGAAGACTGATACACAGTGCAGGGTAAGAAGTGGGTGCTTCATAAAACGATGGTCAAGAACAGAATAATGAGGTTTAGCGAGAGCAGAGCAAAGAAACTGCGTGCAAGGACACGACAGGCTTCCAGCTTAAACTGAAGCAACCAAAGAAAAAGGAAAGCATGCCAAAACAGAGCCAACAATTGTTCTATTATGCGGTTCAATAAAGACTGGAAGACACTATGCTTTCCAGTCATTTTGTGCAAGATCTGAGCGGAGCTGTAGCCGTAATGACCAGCGCTGTGATTTATTAGCCTGTTAGGATCTATCATAAAGCAGTCCGGCGGATGAACAGGAGCCGTAGATACGCTGGGCCCCGCTGGCCTCTGTGTGAATAGAAAAACGACCTTGGACACGTAAATCTCTGGGGAACCTTCATTAGCCCACGACAAAGCCACAAAGAGCCATCACACAGCCTCTAAATGCTTTGCAGTTGGCCGCAGGCCTTCAGACGGCGCTGCAGCGTGGTCATTCACATAACCAAGCGCCCGGACCAGGAGGCGGTGCAGAAGTCGATCCCCTCAATTTAGCAGCTCCCTTCAGAGAACGACCCACACGCTAACAGCTCGGTCTCATCCAGTTGGTGCTAATTAGCCAGGATCCTGAGGTGGTTTCACTCATCTCAGATCTAGCGTTGATCCAAGGGGTGCCAATAATGTGCTCCCTGTTGCCACTGTGCCCGCTCACAGTTCAGCAGCGATGGGAACCCAAAGTAATAACAGATGTCAAATGTGCGTTACCCCGGCAACCATCTCTCTGGCAACTGGAGAGGCAGCCGCCCCAACACGGTGGGAGCTACTGTGCTGCAAAAACAACAAACACTGGATGGTAAAAAAGAAAGAAAATCTGAAGAGTGAGAAGTTCAGAGAGAAAGAGAACACAAATATGCAAAGGATAAGAAAGTACTGCGTGCTGCCTCTTCAAGACGACAAGTAAATCCTCTGATCACTGACCCTGACTGTCTGCAGCGGTGTAGATAGCAGCACCACAGCAGTGCCATTGTTTACCTAACAATCTGGGTGTTATTCCTACGAGTTCTGTTAGCAGTCGCAGAAGAAACTGTACTCACCAACTTAACTGCCGCAAGCAGGCATACAGGTTTTAAACAAACATTAAACAACTGTTCCTACCCCAGTTATTCCACAACCATCCATCCATCCAATCCTGAAACTCCTCCTCAGAGTCGAAGCAGCTCGACCATATTCCAGCATGCATTGAGCATCCTGTACTAGTTGCTGGTCCTGAGGTGGTTTGATCACTTGTGAAAACAATTATTTTGGGTGTAGCAACTGTGCAGGAGTGGTATTTAAAGATCACCGGCTCTCCGGCAGCTGGTTCTCTGCTGCACAGCTGCCTCCCACAGCTGACTCACCTCAGGGCTCACAGACACACAAAGACAAACAATTTTGCTTCAAACATCTCAAGTCGGTATTGACAAGAGATGGTTTGACACATAAAAGGAGGCGCGTGCATTCATAACCACACCATGGAAAAAAGGAAAGAACACCTCATCTCCGGAGAGCGTTTCAAAGACGAGGGATGTTAAGAGAAAAAACTGATGATTTCTCCTTGGATGGTGCCAAAATTAGCCTTACTGGGAGTCAGGAACACGCCAGTGTGATGTTTCAGATGCTGTAGTAGAATATGTGGAACACTAATACCAAATGTTGAAGTGAAACTCAGTTAAACATGGACAGATACAGTATATATCACCATCTTTGGTTAATAGGACACTACATATAGTAGTTCAATTTATCCCAAAGCTACGTTACAGAGAGCTATTAGCATTTTTGCTGGTGTCCCCTTAAAACACCCTAATGTCTCAACATGCGACCCTGCCGGTAAAACCAAACTAAACCAAACTAATTTTTTCCCAACAAGGATTTTATGCCATTTGAAAGGTTAAAACTATCCAGCATCCAGAAAAAAACACACATTTTAAGAGAAAAATAAGCAAAAACTGTTTATTTTGTGTATAAGAAATGTGTTTTTGATTCTCTTCTATTGCATTAATCACCTCATGACCCCTCAGATTTTTCCTGACATACATGCTGGAAGCTGTTCTACAAATCCTGAATTATATTTGCTTGCATATCTGTATATAAGGCCTCTTTGCGTGTTCCTCTGGTTTTGCTGTTTTGTGTGTTGGATAGAAATGCTATGACGGATTGTGAATGTTTATAATAGACAAACCCAGAGTCTTGTCAGAAATATATGCCTGAAGCATGATTCAGTTGGGCTGGCAGAACATATCCATCATCCTGTCCACTGCCAATCCTCTCCATACTCTTTATCTCAGTCTGAGGTTGTTAAATTGGCATATCCCAGCCCATCTAGTCTTCAGTCTCGAGCTGTCACCTCCATGTAATAACCCGGTCCCTAACAGGCAGGGTAATAAGAACGCTGCTCGAGCTGAGTGGCCGCTCGCCATTATAGCTCTACAGGCCGCTGCTTCAGACGGCCGCTCAGCCCCTCTCAACAGTCCCGTGGTTTCACACATGCTGCTCTCACATTTACAAACCGCACTAGAACTGCACGAGAACCAGAAAAATCCTCCAGAGACGAGCCGGAGGGGAACGTTGACGAGGGACAAACATAAATCCGCACCTCTCGCTTTCCGAGTGCTCCCAAATTCTGACAAATGCTTGAAGTTTAAAGGTAGGGAGGAGTGCTGATGGAGAAAAAGTGGAGTCAAACACGAACGCTGGACCTCGGCACCAACTCAAAAACCTTATCAGAGACCAGGCGGCAGAGATCTGATGAGGAGTTATTCTTCTTCTTCTTCCTCCAGCATCATTCACTATCAAACATGGCCGTCCTCCCTCTTTCTTCATCATTTCATCCACTCCTGAGTAAAAGCATGACAGTGACCTCTGATACTAAAACTATGATCGCAGGTTTTTGCTCCTCGGTCCGCTGCCTCCTCCTCGCTTCGCTCTGGTTTCCGTTTGTGTGTTGAATGCTGAATGAATGAGGCAGCGCTAGCTTGCAGTCCCACAGCATGACTCATGGATGACTCAAACAGTGATGATGGTGACCTTTCACAACTTCTCTGCCTCTGGCGACACTTCACACAGGCTAATTGTGCGTTAGCTGGATTCTGATTCCATGATTGATGAATATGCATCAGGTCTGAGATCTCAGTGTGCATGTCGGATGATAGACGCTTGAAGAGAACATGTGTAGCCTTCATTATTTTGGTTTTATTTAGATTTTTTTCCCCTTGATAGCTCACTGGAGTATTTCTCTGTCCACCTGAGAGACTGCAGGGTCAGGCAGCTCAACCTGGATATCTGAAACTTCCTGTAATGAACACACATTCCTGAAATGCAAATACACACTACATGCATGTATTTAACATGAGCTTAATACCTCCCTTCACCACTAAAACAATATGCAGCAGCTTTAAACAGGATGTAGATTAACTGGTTTTCACTGTCAGTTAAGTTTTTATCTGTTTTCTTTTAGTATTTTATCATGAACAAAGTTGAACACTCAGCATAACTGTGCATCCTCCAAGTTTGAGGTGATTGGCAAAATTGAATTTGACAAAGGTTGTTTTCTTTGCCGACTGTTACTAAACTGAAGACACAGAAATGCAAACACGTGCACTATTCATTCAATCATTCTTTCCATGAGAAATACTGCAACATACCACTTCAGTCACACTGCAGTCCTTTGCTCTTCGACGTGATTCACAGCTCAGATCAGAAATGATTTAGAGCTCTTAGCTTTGCATTGGCACTGAATCCACATCTCCTTTTCTATGCTGTGAAGCACATTCTAAATATATCATTCCAAATAGTCGAGCAGTCTGAAAGTGCACTATCCCTCCACTCAAACCCATTATTACAGGTGTCCTGCACCTTTCCTGAAGCACCAGCTTGGAGTCATGACAAATGTTGCATTTGAGTGCTCTCAACCACTGGCTCCCAACATGGGGATCCCGACCCTGACTAGGGGCTGCCAAAGCTTCACAATATATAACAAATATATGCAGTAGGCCAATAATTCAGCATTTCATTCATTTCTGTGAAGTTAATAAACTAAATTCTTAATTTTAAAGTTTAGATTAGATTAGATTTAGATTATAATTTCTGATAAAAAAAAAATCTCACAGGATACTGATGTAGATCTGAACACAAGCTATATAACATCCAAAGAGCTAATAGAACAACGACCAAGCAACAGGCAAGAAAACACTGAATCTTTCAAGCCTATTTAGTAAGTATGACTGTTAAAAAGTAAAAAAAAAAAAAAAAAGCATATACAGACACAGAATTGTATAAAAAGTTTCCAAAAATATCAGGAAAACTCATCTCTGATGGAATATTCACAGGAAATAATCTGCTGGGGAATCATTGCCCTTAAATGCGTTTTTCTAATATAACTGTCCTATTGCTACAAACCAGATATATGTTCACATTTTCATTAAAAAAACATTTCTCAGTATAATACATAATAACAGAGAATCAGATTTCAGCCACTTTCTCCTTAAGTGTCAGCAAGTCTCCATCTGAGGGGATGAAATTTCAAGTTCAATGGATGGCAAGATGTAATGAAGGAATACACAGAAAGTCATAAAACACATCAACTCAGGGTAACCAGGAATAGATCGGACATGTTTGAGTCACAGCCTGTCAGCCACGTTCCCTCGTCGGTCTGGCTGGTGGCTCCGAGTATCCCGGCTGCTTCGCTGTCAGCCAGACTATCAGTAACTCTGCAGGCTGCTAATCACCTGCATCATTTAAATACAACTCGACCGAACCCTTGCATACACATCGCCAAATTACTGCACAGTGGTTGAGCCAGTAACCACAGCCTGCCAAGCATCTCTGCCATAACTAACAGCGGATCCATGCCAAGCAATCAAACAAAACTTCAGCCAGGTCACATCCCAGCGCCGGGACGTGACAACACTGCAGCCACTGTTGCACCTTCGTTCTGATGATTGGCACCATGACCGCTTCGACCCCTAAAATCCTAACCAACCCTTACAGACTGTTTGCATTTTCACATATTAGATTCACCCTGAATCTGCCATGTTCATAAAAATAACACCAAGATACTAACAATTCAACTGCATGCATTCGAATACAGCTAGCTAGCTTCACTTTTTCTTGATCCTACTACCACTGGCTGCCTCACTGTGCTTCACTCAGGAAGAGTAGAGTGCTTCCAATGTAAATCTCATCCCTCCTCATCAGTCAGAGCTCCACAGGAGACAACAAACCTAATGATGTCTGTGTCTCTGCCAACGTGTCTCCATCTATCCTGCACCGTCTCCAAGCCTGCAAGCCGCAATTCCCACCGAGAAGAAAGGTTTGGCTCTTCAGGGGAGTGGATGACAAGAAAAGCCACTTTTAGACCCAAGAGATCTATCAGGAATTGCTCCATTACAACCCAAATGACACAATAAACAACCAGAAACAGAGGAAAGGTGAGATATTTCATCAAGACTGAGGATGTAAGTCTGCAAGTAAACAAAGTCCTCAATCTGCAGCTATTCGTTACATTCATTTTCCACACTGTCACACGCTCTGAAACCGTGTTTACTGTACAGAAAAGATGGCAGCTTTAAGGCTCTACTGTAAACAGCAGCATCAGTGGAACAGTGGCGTTCTTGGAGGTCATCAAGTTCTTTATGTTCGGCCCCTCAAGCGCTTCGCTGCTGTTACAATTTCAGACTGTTCTATAGGGGAGACAAGAGGAGGCTGAGGCAAATGTCATGGCGGAGCAGAAACCCCTGAGCAGTACATGTGACAGTGACTCGGCTTCTCTAAAGGCCAGTAAGCAAGCGCTGTGCATTAGACCTGAGCCAGAACATCCACTCTGGTTCTGTGCTTTGAGGGAGGGGAAAGAATGCATGAAACATACAGACCTATATGTGTGCTATGTTATGTTATTCACAGTAGAATGGACATTTCTGAACAAGGCGCCGCACTCTGACATCTAATTTTATTATTCAACAATTAACAAGAGGCTTAAAGACTATTGCAGTCGCATAACAGAGGATATAAACTGCTAATTTTTTTTTCCAAAGCTAGCTTTAGGTTATTTGGTAAGATGAAATGTTTGACAGTGTATCTCATGGATGTTTCAGCAAGTAGCAACTCCAGCAAAGTCCCGCCAAAGCTCAACTCAGGCTCATTGAACTTTTTTTGTCTGACACATATTTTCACTACAGGTGCCTGCATGTCCAAAAGTTGTGCTTCCTGCTTCCTGTTTTTTAGAAAATAAAAGGAAGTATGAAGAGAAAAAGCCAACAAGCTGCTAATCAGAAGACGGACCCTCAAACCATCCATCCATCCATCCATTATCTATACACCGCTTAATCCTTTGCAGGGTCACGGGGGGGCTGGAGCCTATCCCAGCCGTCTCTCGGGCGAAGGCAGGGGACACCCTGGGCAGGTTGCGGACCCTCAAACCTTCAGAGTCAAATGTCATTATTACTATTACTATTATTTTCTTTAGTCATATAGATATATGATTGTAGGAGCCACATTTAAGTTTATTTTGTTTGCACTCATATTTTGTTGTTTTCTGCATTTTGCGAGATTGCGCCTTCTATAGGTGGTGAATGGTGCCACCACCAACAGGTAAATGGACGCCAATTGCACATGACTGGAGGAAGGCAGGACGCAGGAGACAGTCATTGACCTGGCCCATCTACAATGCACACTGCTCACCTGTGCTGAATAGTGTCTTGCAGTTGTGCTATTTAATAGACTTTATCTTTTGCATACCATTGCATCCTTTTGTTTGTATTTTCTTTTAACTGTAATAAAACCGGCAACAATTCCAGTCAACCCATCTCTTTGGATTATTAAGGGTGTCTGACACTGTGAAATCTGCCTTCTTGTCTAATGGGAAAATGGATAGGACTTGGGCTAAAGGAAAAGCCAAAACCTGTTTTTGCCATTACAATTCGTGACAATGCGTGACAGGTGGAGATACTGCCCACTATACATTTCCATATTTAAATGCAAAAAAGTTTGTGAATAATGATCTTAAATCATTCAGATGTAAATGTCTTTGCTCAGCAGATGTGATTTAACTGTGATAATGTGTGTGTGATTGAAGGTCTCTTTTATGATCATGGCCAGCTCGCGGCACATGATCCACTGCTTAGAAATGCAGCGTCACAAACACAAAATTAACATAAATATCCATGACACGTGGTCTGAGCGTCCCCCCTCGTTGCATCTATGCCAGGCCAAATGGTAAACCTGCCATTTAAAATATATGAACACATTATGCAACAAACAGCAACGCTCATCTCCGACCTCCTGGCGCATCCACCCCTGGGGCGCAATGACTGGCATTCACAGGCAAAGTTATAGTCCCGCGCTCAATTACCGGTCTCATTACAGAATGAAAGGCCAGAGGTCTTAATGAGGCCCGGCTATTCTCTGAGTTAAACCAGGCAGGTGCGTAAACGCAGGGCGAGGAGAGTCCTGCTTCTCAGTTTCAGGCTCGGGCCAGCAAGGGCGAGATTACAGCACTAATCCAATGTTTGTCTGACACCAGCACTGATCCCTTAATCCAGACTGCTGCTGCCTTGCCATCTCCAGCCAGCTAGCCTGCCAGCAACCCCCCCCTCAACACCCGTAACACACAAACACACACCGCAGGATATAGACACCAGCTGTTGGGCTCAGCTGTGTCACAATGCTTGGTAGTGTAGTGCGTGAGTGTGTACGTGTGGGAAAATAAATGCATATATACATTTATGCATACGCAGATGGTCTAATTGTGAAAAGCATCTCACAATAATACATTAACATCAGTTTTCGCGATGCTAAATCAAAATGCAGAATTCATACAAAGCAAAACAGAGAGAGAGAGAGACGTTAATGAACCGCAGCTTCTCTGAAACAACAGCATGGAACTCGTCCAGTGTCTGCACTGTACGTTGGATGAGAAACGTCCGGCCAGCCCTCTGTGTGGGCTGACAGGAGGTGGTGGCAGAGGAGGAGGGAAGCGCTCTCACGGCACTGATTTCCTCAAAACTTTTGCATTTTTAGCCTGCCAGCGCTGCAAAGCTGTACTTTGGTACAGTTCTGAGGTATTTCTATGTGCATTTCCATTTTTAAGCTTTATGCCGACTCCACAATATCATAAGAACATATGCACCATTTTTATGGATGAAACTACTGTACAATAGTAACAATTGATTCCATCCCAGCCGAAAACATTAAAACGCTTAAGGCAATAACAATAATTCACTAATGGAAAATAACATTCTGATAGATGCAGTTCTGCAAACAGTGCCTTCACTTTTGATACAGCCTTGATTCCAACAGCTGGCACGCAGCGTAAACATAAATAAAACAGATTGTGTTGATTTATTAATTGTTTTTTACATATTTTCAATTGCAACAGTACCAAGACAATAGATTTAATGTTTGACCTCATCAGCTGATTGATTTTTGTAAATATCTGCTTATTCTGAATTTTATGTAGCAACATGTTTCAAGCTAATTGGCAAAGGGGAAACTGTCACACAGGGTTTTTACTTGAAATGTGAATATTTTAGGGCTGCAGCTAACAACTGTTTTCATTATCGATTTATGTGCCGATTTGATCAATGATAATGGCCCTTCACAGTCTCCTCAAACTGCAAACAGACCCATAAGAATGAACCAAATGAACAAAATGTAATGTTCAGCATTTTTGCCTGGGAAATTACATTAATTTTGATTAATTTTCTGTCAGTCAAATGATAATAGTTTCAGTTTTTTTACATGGTGGTGTTGCTACTTTTACTTAAATAAAAGCTCAACACTGGAAACTGCAGAGAGGCCTGTTAAGCCATTTACACACTGTACATGTATGAACACATTAAGCATTCATGGCATCATGCTTTCTAATACAGCAAATGTCAAACATAGTGTATAACTAAGCTTTCATCACAGACAATGCTGTGCAGCTTCCTATAGTAATGTCTCTGGAAGGGAATCATGGGATTCATGAGGAATGTAGGGGGAGTCAGCCCGGCGAGGCTGGCGGCAGTGTGTGGCTGTAAACCGGCTCTGCTGACTCTCTGCTGATGATGTGTGCAGCCAGCAGCAGGAGGAAGCCTTTGTAGTTCCCCACAGGTATGAAGAGAACCTGTCTCTAATTCCTGCCGATCCCGTCGAGGAGCTTCCAGCATCTGGGTGGCATGTGTGAGTGTCCTGGTGGATCTCGTTGAAAAGGAGACCATTTCCCAGCCTTCACCAGCTTCATTGTATAACAACAAAACGCTCGCACATAAATGTCTACATGAATTTCTTTGTGTTTCCTGTCCGGTTTCATGTGGACATAAAGTCAGACACAGGACATATGCAGCCACGAGAGAATAATCCCTGCGATATCGCGTCTGCAATGCATTTCTGTCCCGTTGTCCACGCGGCTGCAAACCCGACCAGGTGCGTTTCAGAGGCAGAGTGTCTGATTTTGTTGACTTGCTCAGATCTGGTCATTTTTCCTTGATATTTGTTCTTCTACTATGGGTAAGCCGGCTAAGTTACATGTTTTTTGGTGTGTGTTTTAATTGTTAAGTTTATTGTTGATGTACGATCTGGAGTCTGCACAGGGTGTTTTATTTTGAAGAATGTCCAGATTTTCTACACCATTACTGAGTCTGACTTCCTGTCTGGCTCAATCTGCTCTGTGCTGATTGACCTCATCCGTTAAAGACAAAATCGGCAAGTATTCTCCGCAGAGCAGAGGGGAGAGAAACGCAGCCAATAGAACCGCACGCTTTGACTAGAATGGCAGCGATCAGCTCCGTGGGATGCGTTGCGGATGGACTGCAAACAAATTTAGGGGTTCCTCTATCAATCAAGGGTTTATTTCAACCAAACAGTTGGTGATTGTTGAAGCAGCTGAAAGGTTTTGGCTCAGTTGGAATGAAGTGTGGTAATAGATGGAAGGACGTTTCCTTTCTTGACATTTTGTAAGCTAAATTTGCATTCGTTAGACTAAAAAAGTTACGAAGTAAAGCGATCTGACAGGGACAACAGCCAGTTATCATCCAACAGAAGTGGATAGTATAGTGGACACTGAAACTACAGTGAATACGTGACACCACACAGGGCATCTTGAGGACATTCCATGTGTATATTTTCAACCCAAATCCAGTCAGTCGAGCATTAAATAAAAGTAGAAATGTAGCAGAATATGGATTCAACATGTGCAGCTACACCTCAGAGGAACTAACCCTCTCTGCCTCTCCATCTCCAGGATGGCAAACCACGCAGGCCCTCTGACACTTTCCATGCTGTGTCATCAAACAGGTAATTAAAAACAGACTATGGGTCGGCAATTTGAGCACAAGGTATATACACACTATGTAGGTGGCCCCCAAACAGCGTAAACCACAGCTTTCCATTTAGTAAGCTGACATAGACAACAGGCATTGAGGCTATAAAATAAAGTCTGGTCTGCAGTGGAGGTGACATGTTGGCAGCGTGGAATTACCACAGTCAAACCTGCGGCCAGGAGAAACCGGACCGCTGTAATTCTTTAGTGGTACTAAGCAAACACTTGCAGAATGGCAGAGCAGCAAGGATAACAACACTCCATTATAGCATACGAGGTTTTCATTAAAAGCAGCGCCTTTCACATGGAAATGACTCGCCATAAAACACAACATTACTTTAAGGTTTGGAGTAAAAGCCTCCATGCAAAAAGGATGGAAATTTGAATTAGTTCTCCATCTCTCTCTACACAGATTCCGATCAGTATTTCCACCCAGCAGCAACCCAGAGTGTGTTGACAGCAAGACAAAATTAATACAAACATGCTGCTAAAATGAAAATATTTGCTATCAAATGACTCGCCGGGTGGAATTTTTTTCCCGTTTTCCCCATAAGAAAGTGTCAGCGGCGGGCTAAAATTAACCCAAGGTGCTGTGTGTCAATCTGTTATTCTGTCAGCTTCCAGATGCTCCCCTCCCTCCCACCCTCCTCTCCTTCAAAACACCACTCCTCTGTGGATAGGAGGTTATCTGCAGCCTCTGATCTCCTCACACTGGCCCTGCAGCAGAATCACAGCAAAACACAGCGCCAAACATCTGATCAGCAATGCATGAGTGTGTGATGGTGCACGTGAGTAAGTACTGAGTGAGTAAGTGTGCTCAGCAGTAACACCTCCAGCTTTGTGTGCGTGTTCTGATATTATGGTTTGTGCCTTATAACGGCAGCTGTGCTCTGTTTGTATGCAGTGAGGGAGTCTGTGGACGTGTGCCGGGGCTTCACCAGTATCACAAACCTGCAATGTGTTTGCGATTAACACCACATCCACACGAAGGCGGCTGCATCTGAAAACACATTTTCTCATCGGAAATTTGGCCTTTTATCCACATTAAGTAGCTGCTTTTCACACACAATGACTGCGCTCTCCAGTCAGACACGATCAGATGCTGTGTAACAGTTTAAACACTGTATAGCAGGCATGTCAAACTCATTCCATAAAGGGCCGTGTGGCTGCAGGTTTTTTATCCAACCAAGGAGGAGCACACCAGGCCAACCAATCAACATCAAGGGATCACTTAGTTATCAGCTGAAGACTGAGATCAGCTGATTAAATGATTCCAGCCTGGTGTGCTCCTCCTTGGTTGGAACGAAAACCTGCAGCCACACGGCCCTTTATGGAATGAGTTTGACATGCCTGCTGTATAGCTTAACATGGTTTAACCAGCTTGGAACCAGCTAAGTAACATTGCTGCGTGTGCCCACTCCTCATCAAATCACAACTAACTCAGTTTTTACTGACTCAATGACAAGGAAGGAGACGAGGAGGAGGAGCACTTCAAACACTACCTTCTGTTTTGTAAAGCTGTCATTGCCCTCTCCACTCAAATTATACCTGTTCATCCTAGCTCCCTCCTCCCTTTCTAAACTACCCGGCATCATAATGGCCCCCCACCAGGGACAGTTTATTTTGCACCCGATACAGGATCATACAGAGCGGATCATCCCCACATCGCCTCCATTGAAATGCTCATCCACCCCTCTGGCCCCACCGGTCCTGTCCCTCTGGGGTACACTCACCTGTCACCATTAATGAGGACTCCCTCACTCAGGAAGGGGGGGGTGGGAGGGCTGGCAGGTACAGAGAGGGGGAGGGTAAGGCGGGGAGGCAGTGGTGGGATGCGAGGCCCTGACAGTTCTTTCTCTGTGATGGATGCCGAATGGGAGATTAAGACAGCCAGAAGAAGAGTGATTTCATCATCGGGCACTTGTAAAGGCCGTTAACTACAACATCTTCCTTGAATGAGCTCTACAGCATCTGCAGACGAATACAAGGCAAGCTACTTCTGTTGGTTTTAACCACAATGTTGATAAATGCACAAATTAAAAAGCAGCTATGACACAGCTGATGGTTTCAGCTTCTCAAATCTGATTTGCTGCCTTTCTCTCCCTGAAAAACTCCCTGAGTTTTGGACTTCTGGACAGACATCACCTCACATGTCTCACCATTTTCCAGCATTTTAGACACTGGATTGAAATTGAGAAATTAATCAGTGAGGAAAATAGTCTGTAAATCTGCAAGTCCTCGGTGTGGCGATCACTGCCCGAGACTGGACATTTCCAAAACTAAACACACGGCTACTAACTTCAGAAAAACATTACTTCTACTTTCCAGACCATCATTAAAGGGTCTGGAAAGGTGCTATAAGTTCCTTTAGTTCTAATATTGACAAGAACTTGACCTTTGACATGAGGAAATGTGTAAAAAAAAAAGGCAAAACAAAGGTTTGAAAGCTGCAGCTTCCTGTGTGTAAGGAGCAGGACATCCTCCCTGTGGTCACAGATGGTTTATAAAAATCAAATGCAACATTTCTACTTCATCTTATCCTAATTCTGACTCTTTTTTTAAATCACATGGACTCTTTACTGTATTTGTATTGCTGCATGAATAGAGTTCACACATTGTATTGTGTTTTTGCTGCCATGATGCAAAGAATTTCCTCTTCTGCGATGTCAAAACATTGTAGCTGCAATTCATATCATTTCCTTTAAGCATCAATCATTGCACACACCTTCCTTCAGAAAAGATTTTGCCTCCTGCCGACACACCGTCTACAATACTGGCAGGTGCACCCACTTTTATTGTAGCTGCTGTAGGACAACAAAGAACTAAAGTAAAACTTAAAGACAGAGTGGAGAAAATGCAATGATTAGAATGGCAGAGACTGGAGATGCACACTGTTTACAGCTGCGCCTGGCCTGTTTCTTCGTTTTGCTTGTTAGCTCTGTGAAAGAAAATATCCCCGCATGTCTGTGGGCTTTTGCTGCTGGTAGGTCGCTTCCAATTTAAAGCAAGTGCACAGGATTGCAATTATCCTCCCTGTGAATGTCTTCTTTTTTAGTTTTTGGAGTGAGGTCAGGAGTGTTTTGTGTCTACTCAGCTCTGGCATTTACAGGACTGAATGAACAACAGTGTGTTGCAGGCAGAATTAGTCTCACTCCCAAACGATTGCAGGCGTGCAGTGCCATACCCTGAGGTGCACCACCTGCTCTGAGACCCCCCACCACCAGCCACCCACCTCGCACAGACTCACACACCCAGAAAGTGCTCAAGGGCACAAAGAAGAACAAAATACAGGGGACGCAGTTTGACATCGAGATGGGTCACACACAATGAAGCCCCGAGGAGAGCTTTAACAGCGCATCAGGACATCGAGACAGACGCACACACATGCACGCAGCGACAACAACCCACGCATGATCTCTCCACTGAGTGCACTGAGCACAGCTGGAGATGGTATGTACCCACGTGTCAGTGATGGAAACCAAAAATTAACGTGACAAGAGAGCAGGCTGTCGAGTGAAGGGCAAAAGAGAGACGGAGCGACGACAAACAGACACAGACAGAAGAGAATCTGAACACCCTGCTTTTAACAGTTTCACTTGACCATCTCTAATTATTTTTTCACACATCTCATCAATTTGAGTGGTCTGAATTATAAATCAATATATCTACAGTTACAAGTCAGTAAAAAAGCATTTCAAGGAATCAGTCATAACAATTATCTGTTATGATGTCATAGTAATCATCACCAGATTCACATTAAAGAGCACTCAATGCATACATGAGTAGTCAGAACTTCAAGATATCATCATTACATTTCAGCTAGTCAAAATTCTCATTTCAGATATCTCTAATTAAAATCTAATAGGAAGAATTAACCATGAAGAATTGAATTAACGATACCTACAGTTTAATTTGTACCATTTGCACCATCTACCAATACCCAGATAAAAAATATGTTCAGTGTAATTTTAAGTCATAATTTCAATCAAAGATGTTTTTATTTTTTGATTAAATCCGTTCTGGACATGTCAAACTGAGATACTACTCCTACGGGTTGGATGGAAAACCTGGTATAACATTACCCTCTGGCATGTTACACAATACTGGCACATTTCATCGCTGGCAGGTAAAAAGAAGTTGAGGTCGATGTCCTCTGCAGGACAAAAGTAGAGTTTGCAGAGACAAGTGCTGCAGTGCAGAGGGACCTGGAGAAGGACTGGGAAGCCTGGGAGAGAAATATCTGGATGTGACAGACAGCATTCGTATTTGACCAGGTATTGTAACACAAAATGAAATGCCAGAAGCGAGAAACACAAGATGTTTTCACTCACTGTCCAATGGTGGATGACCTGCTGGCGGCCTGACATTCACACAGTAAGTCTGACATTTTATCGTCTCTCTGCATCAGCCTCACTCTTTATCAACACACTGCTGCAACCTGCAAGAGGGCACTGAGGGTGACCTTCTGCTCTCCTCTCTCAACACACCTTCCATTATTCTGCAACACCCCTTCCTCTTTGCTCTCAAAGGTCAGGTCAGCGGTGTAAGGTGATTGGTCTCTTGTTTAATCGTGCTCTTTGTCTCTTTGCCTCGGTGCTGGTCAGCCTGAACCGCAGTCCACTACTACATGCTGATTTATCATAATAAGAAAATCTGTCAGGATCTAAAGAAACCAATTCCAAATCTCTCATAGCTGTGTTGGTTTAATGCATTCGAAGCTGCCACACGCGAGAAGCAGCAGAAAACAAATAAGGCTCCTCTACCTTATTCAGGCATCCTTTATCTTAAACCAGCAGATTTAATTGAGTCTTCGATGCACCTGCAGAGCCTCACTGGGTGTGCAGACAGACAGTCTGAAAAAAGGAGACAAATGATTGAATTCCTCCGTACTGTGACGGCTGCTCCTCGGCCATTCAGCCTGATACAAAGACGCGGCCTTGATGGCGGGGCAGTGCCGTCACCTGCCCTCTGTCGAACAACAGACACACATAAAGAGATCATATAATAAATATATAATGGGGCAGCAGTCAGTGCAGGCAGCCAGGCAGGCTGGCAGAACGTGATTGTGGGCTGAGGTTTTTTTTTGTTTTGTTTTTTTTTACAATGCTTGTTTTATTATTCATAAAGAGGATGAGGTTTCCAGGATGCAGGGCTTGTTGTTGGCTGAAGTCCCGAAGCTGCTCCATTCATTCACTCCCTCAAAACCACACACACACACACACACACTTCTGAAAGTGTGTTTCTGCTGGGATGTGTGTCTGGACAGCAGATCCAGTTTCCTACATGGGCAATGACTGCTGCAGCAGCTTCACTGTTGAAATGAGGCAACAGCACGAGGCTTGAAAGGACTTTTGCAAAAAAGTTCCCGAGTGTGTCAGTCATGAAAATAGGGAGCAAAAAGAAACTCCAAATCACTGCTGTGACTCAACGTGGTGATAAAAGCCTGGGTTCAATTGCTCATGTCACCACGTTATGGGGCCTAACACAGACACCGGCCTCTGCGTTTTAATATTTTATTAGTTTCATCCGCTATCTCCGCCAATCAGTCGATATCCTGACAGAGAGGGAGCAGAGGCCGTGACGGCGCCTGGCGTCAATCATTTTTACAGTCGGGGTCAGGAAGGAGTAATCCAACTGACGCTAAGCTCACAGGAGCTCTGCCAGCACTCCACGAGCTGAGCTTCGCTTTTCAGGTGAGAGTATGAGTAAGAGGAGAGGAAATTTTTTTAAAAGGAGAGAAGAAGAGACTGTTGTTGTCCCTCCAACTCGCAGTCGCCGCAATGCCAGTGCTGCTGCATCCATCAGCAGAAAGAAATCCCTCCACCTGCAGGATCAACAGCTCTCAGATAAGGCTGCAGAGAGTTCGGCTACGCTTTCACTGACAAATGCTTCTGCAGAAAATGGATGACATCGCTTTCCCGTGGGGCAGCTGTATAGAAAACAAACACGGAGGCACTTTTCCATTGAACGGCGGTGTAGCGATCAGACTAGAGAATGCAGCACCAACAATTGTTTCTTTAGCATTTATTTTTCAAGTTTGGTTTCCTGACACAACACAAAGAGAGCTCTTCCTTAAATCCCAAGATTTTTCTCAAATATCACACCTGTTTCTGACCGCCAGTGCTTCCTCTACTTTATCACACTACAACCTCACACCTTACACAACAATAACATAAATACAATGTGCTCAACTTGACGTACAAACATCATATGAGAAGAAAATTTTGCTTTGCACAGACGGAAGCATGCGAACAGTAACACATAGTAGGGTTGTGCCTTATGAATTTCAATATGTGGAAATCTTCCAGTTATTAGATAAACCTGTTCAGCTCCAGGCATCTGGTGTACGGGTAACGCTGGATGCAGGAGTGGGAGGATGTGGAAGCAAAACCTTCGCAGGTGACAGAAGAGCGAGGAAGAAAAAGAGACAAAGGAAGACGAGAAGGATTCAGAAGTTCCCTCCACTTGCTGTGAGACGGCCTGCATGTCAGAATGTTAAAGGCTGAAGTGTTAAAACATTTAGCCAAGATATTTCTGACCAATATGGCATTTGATTAAGTACAAGTATTAACTGCCACCACTGTTTTGACAAATGAAAAAAAAAGCTCCTGGCCAGAGTTTAACATCCTAAATGAGCAGTTTAGAGGAAGATGATAATAAGACAAGAGACAGAGGGAGCGTTTGCACGCAGAGCAGGATTTCACTCTCTTGGTCTCTCACCAAACATTACCTTGATGCTGTCTGCACCAGCAGCCCGTGTGCTGAATATTGATTGTATTTACCCGAACTCACCTCGTCTCACTACCTGAGCGCGCAGCAAGGCAGAAGTCAGTCTAATATTTGGAGTGTGTACACCACTCTTGCTATTCCTGCAGTGTGTATCAGATTGCCTGATAAACAGCACATCTCAAGCTTAGCGATCAATACAAGTTAACTAGAGAAAGCCTCCGTCTGTGTGGTTCCAGCTCAGGAAGAGGAAACCAAGTGGGGGGACATGAATGAGGCCCGGAGCAGCAGGGACCAGCAGATATACACAGAAATGAAAAAGGGAGCGAGGTATAAGCAGAAAAATCCTGTATGCAACACTGGGGAGCTTTCTCAAATGTTGCCTCCTTCATCTCCTCTCTACATACTTTCACTCCTAATTTGAACAAGCAAAATTAATTGGTAGGTTTTCGTTATGAAACTAGAAGTTCTTGATAAACTGAAGGTTTCTGTGACTTTCAACAAGTCTGCCTTTCCTTTGCCTAAAAAGTTTGGCTGCTTCCTGTTTTGCTCATTCCGTTTTTCCAGCTCAGGAAGAT
Source organism: Chelmon rostratus (assembly GCF_017976325.1). Classification (NCBI taxonomy): domain Eukaryota; kingdom Metazoa; phylum Chordata; class Actinopteri; order Chaetodontiformes; family Chaetodontidae; genus Chelmon; species Chelmon rostratus. The sequence continues at coordinate 25,090,436 of NC_055658.1, read as the reverse complement.
TCTAAACAGCCTGTTTTTCACGAAGGAAACCAGATGGCTAAAAAACAATCCACCATTTATACCCAACAATCCACCTTAAACCCTTACCTCAAAAAAGATGGGACGCTGTACCAAAACTCAACTGAAAACAGAAAGACAATATATTTAATGCCAGACCTCATCAGCTTCACTGATTTTTGTAAATATCTTCTTACTCTGAATTTGATGCAGCAACACGTTTCAAACAAGGTGGGCCTTGCCTTCACTTTTACTGATGTTCATTTCTAATCTCTCTTCAGGAGAATGCTATACTGATAAATTACTACCTGTTAATCAAAATATAATATATAATTTTTTTTCTCCTAAAATAGAAGTGATGGTAGCAGGAGTCACTCAGACAGGTATGGAGAAAAACTCAGAGCAAATATCACACCTAACACTCGCTGCTGCTTAATGATATTGCTGCAAGTACAAGGTAACAGTTGAAGGTGATGAGCACACCTGTGTTTTTATCAACTCGGAGGCTTCAGTCACGCGAGCTTCAGCTATAACTAGAGGTGAGAAGGCGAGGAGAAATCTGGGGTTTAGAAAAGACGTGACACAAGAAATGTCACATTATGTTCCGTTGAATTGATCTATCTCTGAAAACTGTGCAATCATCCATAACTTCCCAAAAAACAGATTAAATTCCCTTTTCTGTCATCAATCTGTAAAACACTTTGATCCTCCAGAAACCTCACGAGCAGTGAAAAACTAAGTGCCATTCATACAAAATGAAAGATAAAAAATATAATAGGATTTGAAGATATGATGGTCAGAATACTGTGCACGTCCAGTCATTTCTCCAACCAACCCTATCAAGGTTTCGATCTGCCTTCAGTTCCATCGCCCTTTCATATTCTTCTCCTTTCGCCAGCTCTCTGGAGGATCTGCGCGAGATGGCATTCAGAGTGCGTTGATATTCTGCGGAGGTTGCAGCTCTTCTGGGCTTCCACAATCACCCAAGGGGAGGAAAGACGACACAAAGAGATGAGAAGAAAGGAAAGGAAAGGAGAGGAAGAGCGTTTACACAGTGATTCCATTGTGTATCCAGAGATGTGACTGATTCATTTTCTGAGCTCTCTGGTGTATTTTCTGACTCTGAACAAAGCCGAGCGCTTCTCTGCAGACGGGAGAGGCAGGTGATCCGTTTCATCCAGTCAGAGATTGTTGAGGATGATGGAGACCCGTGAAGGACTCCTCTCAGGTGTGCAGACAGCAGCTGAGGTGTGGCCTCCCTTCCGACTCCACACCGACACAGAGCGACTTCAGACGCAAACACATCAGTTTGTCATGAAATGTCATGAGTAGCATCTGCTCAGCGCCACTCCACAGATTCCTCAAGTCTGTAGTTTAAACGTCTGTAACATTAAATTAAAGGATCCCTGTGTAGGATTCAAGGTTGCAGACTGCATCCAAATAAACACCCCTCAACTCAACCTCCCCTTCCAAGCATGTAGGAGACCCTATGAGAAATAACATGAAAGAGTCTCTCTGGAGCCCCTGTCTGGTTTGTCCATTCTGGGCTCCTGTAGAAATGACTGTACAAAAGGACCTGCTCCCTCTGTAGATGTAAAGCTGATTCCAAGGTAACCAACACACAAGAATTCTTACTTTCAGGTGATTATACACTGACAAAAACATACTTCTGAATACATTTCTGACACACACACCTATTTTGAAATGAAATTAGACTGAAGAGCCTGTTTATCAGTTACATGTTAAAGACACTCCCTACTTTGTAATAGTAACCCCAAAGTCGCAAAACAGTTCTCAGACGAGGTTCAAATATCAAAAGTGAGCTTACACTTACAACCTACAGCAACCCAAAAAAACAGAGTATTGACAGAAAAACAAGTCTTATACAAGACTGTTTATCTTTAATCTTTGTCATAATGTTAACTGCAGTGTAAATAAATCCTGATCTAAATTCTACTCTAATTCCTGAGCAGTGCACTGTGGGATGGACATAAGGGCTGAGAGTAAAGTAGACATCAAACTGCCATAGAGGGAGTATTTACTGTACAAAGAACTGTACTGGACAACAATTTACATTAAATGTTAAAATTGGGGGTGAGTTATTGTTATTGTGAAGTAAGTCAAAGGTAGATTAGACATAATGAATGCAGAGGACTAACTGTGCATACTAAGAGACAGACTGAGTCTTACTGCTTTGGTAATCTGTAGCTTTACTGCAGAGCTTGAGCTTGTTTACATACTCAGTGCTGACTGGTCGGTTGTTTTCTGCCACATTTTCTGTAAAGGTCTTGCAGCCCTGTGCACTACAGGGCATCTGCATAAATGTCAACTTTTCTCAGGTCCCAATTGTCACGCCACTTGTTGCCAACTCTGACGCTAACAGCATCCTTGTGGTGCAGATTTCCATTTAAAATGACTGGAATCATGCGGCTTCTTTTCTATTTGTAGCTGTATGTGGGAACACACCTTTAAATAAGGGACTAAATGTTTTCTTGTGAAACGTCCTCACAAACAGAGTAAAAAAAAATCATCTTACATGTGTGTTCACATGTGTGAAGCCTCACGCTGAGTCTCAACGATGCTAATACCTGAGCCAGGTGTCCAGCTCCTCCACTGTCAGCACGGCATGAGGAGTCATGAGCAAACAACTGGGAGGAGAGTGTGTGTGAGTGACTGCGAGGGGGGGTGCATCTCAAAAACATTATGCTATTACAGCCTGAGTAAATCAGCGCAGTGGGGTGAGGGGCCTGGAGTGTCTTGCTCACAGCGAGGGGCTCGCAGGAAATCAATGGGAGAGGGATCCTCTTCAGAAACATGAATGGCCTCAGGCGAAAGAGAAATGACAGAGCAGCGTCAGCGGGGAAAAATAAAAGAAAAACATGAGAGCGCAGAAGTGAACAAAAGCAGAAGAGAAGGAGAAGATGGTGGAAGAGAGATGAAAGCAATGGAGGGAGCAAGGTTGAGCTATCTCTTCCACTGTGACGTGGTGGATGGGCTGTGGTGGGCAAGATGCATATAAATACACACATAATAATAATATGAGCCAATATAAACAATGTTGCTGCTCTGGGACGTAACCCTGCAGCTGACCACACCAGTGACACAAATGATTTCACTGCATTTATTGTGATGATAAACAAACTGACAAATGCAGGTGTTCATTCTTTACTCCCAAAGGAAAACTGCATGAAGAACGCACATGCATCTTTAAAGACAAGCCACTAAACAACAAGTAATCTCACATCAGAAGAACTGCAACATCTGTCTGTTGTTAAATTCAAGAACATTCTGGTGGAAACACAGCGAATGCGACAACACTGGCACACTTTGCGGAGCTGAACGTGTGAAAAGTTTAGCAAATACAATGCCTTATAGCACACAAACCGCCATGAGCTCTGATAGGATGATGCATTAGCAGGTGAACACTTTTTTTGTGAGTGCTCTGAGAATAAGCACCTTTACCATTTGCATTTTAACTAGTCAACATTGAGGATGGAGGACACACAAACTGGCTTCTTGGTACTTCCCCATGCAAGAGAAACAGATGAGGCAATTTTACCTTTCCAGTAAGGTCCCAGCTCTAGTTTATTAAACTAACTGGTTTAATTGTACACTGCTATGAATATTATGCATCCATGTATCCAATTTTCTGCCACTTATCAGGGTCTAGGTCTCAGTCAGACATCCTTCTCCCTAGCCACATATTCTAGGATCCAGAAGTGTTCCCATACCAGATGTGTGTTCTGGGTTTGCCCCAGGGTCTCCTCCCAGTTGGAAGTATGCAAAATAATTCCACAGGAAGGCTCCTTGTGGATATCCGAGTGGCTCGTTTTATAAGACATAGAATGATGCAGATTTTAAGTAATGCTCTTTTTAGTGTAAAGAGCTAAAACAGCAACGTGGCTGTGGTGGGGTGCTGTAGCTGATTTACATATGCATACAGGCTTCACTTGTGAAAGTGTACACACATGTAGGTATTCGTCAGGAGTTCATCTTTTGGAAATTTAATCAAAGTCAGACATTAAGCTTTTGCTGGTAGCATCCATTGATGCAGAACAGATAAAAAAGACAAGGAGAAAGAATTGAAAGCACAGGAGACACAGATGTGCTGCTTTATTAACAGCCAGATATCTGCTATCTCTCTAAGCACACACACGCACACACGCACACACACACACACACACACACACAGGTGAGCATTTCCATTCATTAGCATTTATTCACTCTATAACTGGCTCACAGCGAACCGCCAGAGAAAATGTAGAGAAAGCGAGAGACGGGGAAAGAGGAGAAGGATGGATACATCAAAAGCACAAACACTGTCAATGAGCTGCACTACCTGAGCACCCACTGCTGGATGCTACTTCTTTACATCACACAAACATCCCGTAACCCCCAATTACCAGAGAGCAGCACAGTAAGCGGTCCGCCTAGACACATCAGCCTGCCCGGGAAAAAACTCTTCTCAGTAAAAGAAAGAAATGTGTGAGAAGACAACTCAAAGGAATTCTGAGACCACAAATGTTGTGCAGTTCTTCAACTTTCTGTGAAACCCATATGCATTTAAATGTTTAAATTGATTCATGAAAAATATCCCTTAAGTATCAGAATTACAGTAATTTGTTTTTTCTGCTATAGTAATACGTGACACATTATCATCTAATGGCAGAAATCCAACTTCCTGAGCACCAACACTTAACTTTAGTTAGACTTGATGCTTTCCACTTATAGTCATTCAGCTTAGGTGGTGCAGCCCAAAACAGCTTGGGTGTCGCGCCTAAGCCTTATAGAGAAAATCCTGCAGATGTCCTGCTGATAAACTGAAATTCATTTATAGGGATGAAAGCAAAAACCTTCTTGGCTGAGGTGGAAAAACAAGAATGTAACCTCTCCTCTGCAGTACAAGACTTCTGGAAACCATCGCCCTGTGTGACAGTTTTTAAATCAAGTTGCAAGGTAAGACAACAAATGCTTAACAGTGCACATCTGCATCAAGTATGCAAAATGTCAAGACAATATCAAGACCACCTGTTCTCACATAAAACCTCCTGAGCAGCTGGGACAGGGCTGAAAATTCAAGATGAAAGTTATGATGCATTATTGATTTCATCTGCTAAGGTTTCTTCAATCATAAAATGAGATGGAAAGGGGAAAAATCAAAGAGGAGAAAGATTAAAGAAAGATGCCTAGGACATGAATAATCCGAAATGGAGCTGTCACACAAAAAGGTGTCCCTAATGTTCTGTATCCTGCAGTAAGTAGAACACACTGAAATACTGCTACCTAACACTTTTTCATTTATCATCCACTCCACCACCGTAAAAAACACAAAACAATTCAGGGTAAAACACACAAGCTGCTTTTAATGTTCAAAAGCTTACTGGCTTCAGGTGATGCGTTCAAGTGATCTATGATGTGATGATACAGTATGCTGACGTGCACATAAGCAACAACTGGAAGGTCCAAACTTTGCTTTCAGGAATAAAACGTGGAACCAGTTGTCAGTCCAACCTAAATCACAATCACAATCTGGGCTCATAGGGACAAACACATGAGTATGCACCTAAACACACACGCAAACACACTCATGCACACATATTTCCAAGGGTTTGTAAGGTGTTCCCTGAGCTGAGAAAACGAGTTAAAGCGCCGAGAAGCATAAATCAATTTGGAATATGCACTATTCATGCCTCTACCTCCTCGGACTCTATTTACCTCACCTCCAATTATTTACATTTCCATTTATTTGTTTATCTATAGTGAGGTCATGCAGGCGGCTGCTGTGGATATATGGAATTTCAAAATGCTCATTACTATTCAACCATGCTGGTTTTTCATTGCCAGACTGAGACAATTAGCCAAAAAGATAAGCATGGATAAAAAAATATATATACACACATAATGTTCCCATTGAATGCAGAAAGCCAACCTGCATGTCTGTCTCAGGGAGAGTAATTATATGGCAGCATCCACAGTCTGTACCAGCTGATTTCACTCATAAGCTCCTCACTGGCTGAAGGTGAAATTAGCTGCTTTCATGTTTGGTTGAAGAGGAAATCAGACTCTCAGCCCTCCATCCCTGATCTCCCTCCTCACTGGAAAGCTTGGGCCTATTGTTCAACTTCACCCATACACACAAGTATTAGCAGTCCACTTATTTTGTGGTCTGTTGGACAAACACACATAAAGAAAAAGACAGAGATGAGAGATTCACGGTGCTGCGCAGCATTGTTGTACACCTCCACTGACAAAATGGTGTTTTTCCTCAACATTTTGATGCCAAAAGCCAACTTGGTAAATATGCCAACTTGGAGCCAACACAGCTTGTACCGATTGTGTTTGTTTTGTGCTGCAATTTGTGCCGTGAAGTGAGGGAAAAGAAAAGACAATAGAATTGCTGTGAGGCATGGATTATACAGAGGTTCTACACAGAGGTTTGTACAGCCTGCAGAGAGTAACTCAGCCTTTATTGGCTAGTGAAAAATCCACAACCTTCACCCCACCGTGCAATATTGTAAATACTTTTAGACGTTAAAATACATGAAACAGTTGGAAACATGACACAATAAAAGGTAGCAAGTTTAACTAATTAAAATAATTATAGTTTACTGGCTAACACTGGATAATCCATGTTTAAAGATGATGTTTCTCCATTCAGGGGATCCAGATACCAATAAAATCGCTGTTCTTGTGGTTGCCATGGTGACACCACGAACACAAGAGGTGTCCAAACTGGAAAAAGTCAGCCTCAATACATATACATACAGGGCTCAACTTTAATACACAGTGAATGCTTGACCGAACCAAACAGGTGTAAAGTTTGACCTGCTGGTTGCACTCGATGAACAATCACGAGGATCATTCATCTGGGGACAATGAATGACTCTGAACTATTTTGTCTGCATGCAAGAGAGCTGTTATAGAAGAATTAGGACCTAATGTCGCTGCTTATAGTGTATAGCTCTTATACGAGACACTTCTATCCACAGAGACACTTGGACACTCAGACATCATCAGTCTCTAATGTTGAACATGGTCCAGGAGTTTATTTTGAGTGCTGGATTTTACATTATTGGTCCTTCATTCCCTCTCATCTACCTCTACTTCACTTTGGGATTTTCTCAGTTTTTGAAAATGCATTAATGTGCTGTATTATTTATAGATAGACAGAGATAGAGGGTAGCAGCGGTAATGGCAGCACACGAACAGCACAAAGGAGCAAGAGGCTACCAGTCGGTCGGAGGTGTAATCTGACCTGACTTGAATTTTAAGGCCCATTTCACAAATTTTCAACCACTCCACTTGTATTCCGCTTCACATACACTGACAAAACACTTGACAAAACTCTTCACATCATTGAAAGACTCTAGATCCAAATCCTACAGGTAATGGATGTAGTCACGGGACGAGCAGTAGCAACAAAAACTTGGTCTCAAAGTCTAACTTCTGCTTCCCTGGTTTAAAATTCTAACTTTATCTTTACTGGTTTCAAAGTCTCACAGTGTTGTGTGTGACTGAGAGAATGATTCATGGTCTCGAGGTTGAAATGAGGTTTTCTTGCTACTGCTTGGCCTGTGATTGCATCATGAAGTGTAGGATTTGTGGTGAGCAAAGCCGCCCCAAAAGCTATGATTCCCACGATTAGTGACAAGTGTAATGGAGCTCACTGCAGCTTGTCATGCTGGGAAAGATAAAAGGATAAACAGTTGAAAAATGGCGATGTGGTCCATTAAAGGGAGACTGAGATTATGTGTTGATGACCAACACATCTGCTGACCTTTACCCTCAGGGGACCAGACGACAGAAATGCTGAAATGGTAAACTTCCATGAGAAGTGTGTGTTTTTGGAGTGTGTGTGTGTGTGCATGTGTGGCACACGGTGCTCAAGTCTGATTTAGCTAACAGCACACGTCTCACAGACTTGACAGGTTAGTAAGCATCCATCACAGTCTGGGACACAAAAACCTTCCTCTGTATTCATTACATTCAAGGGGTATTCAGTCATGGGATTAGTGGGAAGGATTTTGAAAAAAGAGACAAATACAAAGATAAAAGACAAGATGAGGACATAACGAAGTGATCACACAACTGGATCTGGTCCAGAACAGTTTTCTGTGTTTTACTAGCTGCCTTAGCTAAGATTACAAACCTTCATTCTCAGTAAATCTAACTGTGATGGATAATGATCAGAGGATGGAAACCCGGTTAATTGCTTGCCTGACTTGCTGGTGTCGATGGTGTTTTGTCTTGCCATTCTGAACAGTGCATCCAGATTCTGCACAAAGACTCTCTCTCAAAAGATCTTGCATCCACCACAACAAAACAAAAAAGGGAGACTTTAGTGGAAATAACCTAAAATGTTTAATCTATTATGTACATGTTTGACAGCGGCACAGAAGCTCTCATCATTGACTGTGGACCTTGTTTCATTACATCATGCAGCTTTTTTCAAATTACCTTACACCACAGCTGCAACTACTGATAATTTGCATGACTAATTATTCTATTGAATATGTATTTAGCCATTAGCTGATTAATTGTTTTGTTTTCAAAATGACAGATACTGAAAAATGCCCACAGCTGAAAATGCAAATGCAAATCCTCACACTGGAGAAGATGGAACCAAGAAATAATTGCCACTTTATTTCAGAAATTATTGTTATAATACTTTTATACTATTGTTTTTATTATATTTTCTATCTAACTTTCAATCGGCAAATCAATGAATCAACTAATCATTTCAACAGTATTCCGGACGCTGAACAACTTCCAACATTCACTCATTACAGCAAACAATCTCCACTGGCACTTAGTCTGTTCGTGTTTTTGTATACAGGGGTTCTGAAGGTTTCACTATGTTAAATGAAAGACCTCTTTAATATTACAGAGAATCCAATTCAAAACTGATCACACCAGCTAAAGCATGAAAGTATGATGGAAAACCATTTGGGATGATATGGCCTAAAACACCTTGCTTTTCCCAGTATTTCTCAGCAGTATATAACAATAATTCCTGATAGTTGGATTTATCTGCCCTGGCATAGTATAGATGGATGGATTAACCAACTAAAATGTTTAATTCTTGAAGGAGAAAACATTTAAGAAATTATATTTAAACACACAATACATAACATTTCCACATTAAAAAGTCAAGACCTATGTCATAAATTTTGTTGTGTTGTGCTTACATGATGCCAAATGTTTCCAACAATGTTCAAGAAATACGTAGTTTTATTCAAGCAAGCGGTCTGTTTCATTCAGTCGCCTGACGACATGGGAAACACCAGATGAAACTTCAGAGAGTGAGGAAGACGGCGAACGTGACTAAAGGCAACGCGAATAAACTTACAAGAATTCATGATCCCATGCTACTTCACAATATCATCAAAATATGTCTTTTATTTTCATTGTTTGAGTGAGAGACCTCAAGAGGCCGAAATTACATACTGTGCATTTAAGAGCTTATACCTTGTTAGGCCTCTTTTTGAGTAAAGCAGCATGCAATGCCTTTTAAGACTTTTCAAGACCTGCAGGGACCCTGTGTTACAGGGAACCACATTCAGAGCTCCTTGCAGGCCCATTCATGTAAAATTCTACAAGATATGTTTTCTCGATGCAATGCACACCGTCATTTAATAGCCTTGGAATTTGTTACTCAAGATGGGTTAGCATTTGCTGATATGGGAGGTTAATGTAGGCCACAAACCCCTGAGCTCCTGATCAAGGGGGAGGGGGAAAAAGAAGCGGGATCGATAAACATCCAGAGAGGGAGTACAGTGAGAAGTGCCCGAGAAGAGCCACTGTGACGTGTGGAGGTGGGGGTGGAGAGAGGGTGACGGATCCTTGCTTGGGGAGCTGACAGAGGCAGCGAGAGAGAGGTGTCTCGGGATGGAGGAGTAATCTTCCCGCTCGTTGATGAACGCTTCTTCTCACCTCATACATCATCAGGAGGCGACTGCGCCTCCGGACTCAAGTCGATATCATCTGAGTTCGATGGCCGTTTTTCTCTCTTCAAGTATCTCACACATACTTTACAAAACTGACCCAGTGAATGGCTGCTAATGCAACAACACATGAGAGGCACAATTGGCTGCGTGACCATTTGTCTCTAATGGAAGTCAACAGCAAACTGATCTTTTTCTCTATGTCAAAGCAACCATTTTAAGAATGCAATGTGGCTGCAAGGACAGGATCAAGCTAGTCCTCTCTGCTGGTTCGGCACTTCCATCATCTCAACATATTTTTTTTACAAGAAGCATCCTGGTTTAGAAAATGAAAAGCGTTCACCTGCTTTCTCCTATAAGATGAATTATTATGGAAAATAAACCAGGACTACCAAAAATAAAACAAATGGAGCAGAGAGACTGGTCTTCCAGGTCCCATTTGTAATGCCTGTAAACCCTTTATCGTAAAAGCCCTTGTAAAATGAGGCCAAGTTTCTGTGAGGAAAAAAGTTACTGGAGTTTGCTCTAATGACACACTTTTACTACCAGTCAACACACCTCAGTCCTTGAGAAGTTATTTCCTGTGACCGACACCTTTATCCAGATGAGCGGCATCTTGGCAGGTTGATAAGATAAGAGATGCAACGGTCCAATAATCACTGGTCAAGGCTCACGAACCAACGATCATTAATCATGTCAAAGCAGACCTGAGAAAATGCTTTAATGTGAAGGCGGTCAAAACAAATCCAGGCCCAGCCTTTGTAATTATAGAAGGGTGTATTTATCTTCATTTTGTTACGCTCTGCTTTCAGAGCATGAAGACCTTCTGGCTATCAAATGTCAAGATCATCCTCCTCTTGCCCATCAATCCTTGGATTTTTATGTTGTTTCAAGTCAAATTTATCAATATCTCCCAAAATCAGACAATTGGGCTCTGCAATCTGTACAACATAAAACATCTTTTATTATGGAGCATACAATCTTTTAAAGGGAAAAAAAACAACTGTGAGAAATCCAAGAAAGAGCAGCAGAGGAGGGATCGCTCTTCCGGGATGGAGAAACATGCAACAGAGCTGTGAAGTGAGAAGAGCTACTTGCTTAGGAAGCAGTTTTTGACCACTCTAAATTTTACTCTAAAAGCAAAGTTTGTCTTTGATGATATCCTTAATGTTCCAAACACAAACATGCTGTATCTTCCCAAATAATGCAACAACACTACAGGTCCATCTCACAGCCATCAGCCAAATTCTGAACCTGACACTAAACTAAATGGCTTTGTTTGCACAGTTTAGTTTCAGCTGTAGGAGTCACACACAGCAGACTTTCACGCTTGGTGATTGGATGTTTCTCAACAAAATGCTGGGAGTTGTAGTTGATTTGTTCTACCTTGTCTTTTTATTCAGTAACCAGACAGTTTTCACACGGTTGCTCATTTTTTCGCACTGATGATTCAACCAGCAGGGTTTCTTGTCCGTCCTTCTGATTGCAAACTGTTTCAAAGCTCTACTGGAGGAGGATTTTGTATCATGAAAAACTGTTTAACTGAGATGCCGGAAAATGCTGAGAGTCAATGTGCCCTCAGACTGAACTATGGAGACAAACTGTAATCTGTATTCTGCTCACAACAGCAGCAGAGGCCATACACTGCACCTCCACAGCAATGATTTAACAAATCGCCCTAGCTGCTCATTCATTGTCTTGTTAGAGAATAGTGGGTACCAAAAGGTAATATTGCAGACCACTTGTATTCATGCCATTTCCATTGCTCTACATGTACAGTAAAGCTCTGGAGGTGCTGTATTTCACTCTGCATTTCAATGGGCTATTTTCCATACTCCACTATGGACTGTTATCACCCATCGCCCAACAGTGAGATATGGTTCAGGCTTTATTGCATTTCCAAGCAGCTGAGTGTTTCTCGGCTCCAGCGTAGTGTTATCTCAGGCAGCTTATGGTGATCCTTCACTAGGACTTACTCCTCTCATCAATTCTGTCCGTCACTACCCTGAACCTTGTGCGTTTGATTGGCTGGCAGTTGGGGCCGCCTCATTGGAAGCAGGCTCTGATTGGCTTAGCTGTGTTCTTCATTAGAGAAGACTTGGACAGCGGGCTGACCCCTGGAAGTTTCCAGAGCATGTTGTGATAAATGAGCTTTTTCTTCTCTGCCACACCACCCGTTTATATACGCATGCACACACACACAGACATACATATACAGTATGCATACACACAAACATACATACACACACAAACAGGGAGTACACACCCCATCCTGTCTGCTGTGAATACTGTATCACTCCAAAACAGATGAAAATCAGCTACCTGCAGGCTTGACTTACAAATTTGAGTTAACCTTTATTAAAAAGTGCTTACGGTAGTCTAAATTAAGATATGCGAACACCCAAACAGCCTCATTTGCATTCGGAATGAGACAACATCTTCAATTTTTGACAGGTGCTGTGGAGCCCGAGCTGACCTTGATAAAGAGCTCCAAACAAACTCAGTGGTTTCTCCATGAATCTCTGCAGCACATTCATCCTGTATGTACCTGCAGTTAGGATGGAAACGAACGTGCTTTCCTATTGTGGTTTAATACAGCACACATGCTGTGTGGAAAATAAGTTTAGCCTGATGGGCAGAATTACAAAGGATCTGCACCTTCACAGGTAGAAATGCCATTTTCGGTCGTGACGATAGAAAATTACCCCCACAGAGAGCCTAATGTAATACAATACAGTAATAGAATGGGGCCTTGGAAAAGAGTGGAAAGAACCCAATGAAAGGTGGGTTTCAATTACAGAGGAGTTTTTCATTTAAAAAACAATAATAGAGCCACACTTAGCATGATGTGGTGGGTTCATTTTAGGTTTTTTAATGTCCAAAAACAGTTTGCTGTGACATCAATGTTGCATCCCGCATCCAAAACGTGCTACAGCTTGCAATTACGAACAAAGCATCTTTGAGTTTCTGCGAGCATCGGCGCTTTATGGTACGACAACAACCTGTGTCAACCAGAAATACAAATTTAAGCCAGAATCACAAACAACTGCAGAACCTCGCTGTGATCGGTGAAACCAACCACTTCAACCTGAAAGATTTACAGAGGGGAAACAGACAGATGAGGGGGATTTTACTGGAGTTACCAGCAGGATTCACAGCTCTGCAGTTAAAACCTCTGAGGCAAAAAGGATGATGCAGAGAAAAGAGCTGGTATTGGAGGGCAGAGGAGTAAGAAGAGGCAACGTGTGAGACTACATACCGAAACAGAAATTAATCATCCACATCATCCATTACACTACACTGACGGAACTGTATCAGATCACAAGACACAAATTAATTAAACATTTCTCATAATACATGCTTTAACATTTGTTTGGTTCCCTTTAGGCCAGAAATATCACAAACACTCCAACTGATACTGTATTTAAGTCAAATTTGGAAAGCTATATTTGAAATAAATAACAAAATTCTATATAGGCTAATATTCATTTTTAAGATGGTCACATGAAATGAAAACATTAACAATATATTTAAAGTTGAGAGAAAATAAAGCGCATGCTGAAACATGGAGTTCAGTTACTCTCCAGTATGACTAGAAATGCATAAACACAACATATATGCAACGATGTAACAAGATAAAGAAAGGAAGCTGTATTCCACTTCATAAAGTAGTCAAATATATATAAAAAATACAGCTTTTAAAACATTTATGTGCTAAATTTTTTTCCATATCTGCCAACATACACACTGATGCCGATATAGCTGCATTAAGCCAATATCGGTAAATAATACCAGCACAGCAAATGTCAGTTGGGCTCTTAACTCATGCTTTTATGTATTTTTATATTAGCTTCATTAAGATCAAGGCATTTCATTTGCTTCCAGTAAGAGTTGGAGGGTTGACAAAGAAAGCACAGTGACGGAAAGGCAGAAAATTTGAGTAAATACAGTAACGGAGCTGCTGGATGTTGGTTTGTCTGTTCTGTGGAATGCTGTTAAAGCCAGAGGTTTGAACACACATGCACGAACACATGCACGCACGCACAAAATCCCCAGCCGCTTTTGTACACAATTCAAGTCTGTATGTTCTGCACTGCTGCTGTCGCACCACTCGACCACTTCAAATACACACACACCCCCAAACACGCTGCCTTTATGTGTCAGAGTGTGTGCGTCTTATCTCCTGCTCGACACTGCATCAAGGTACACAGCTCCTCTGCCTCTGAGTCACACACTATCATTCTGTTATCACTGCAGCTACAGGGGGTCTCTTTAGCGAAAACCCTCACTTTCTCACTGCTTCAGCCAACTGGCACCACCTCCTGCTCTCCTGCAGCACCTCCTCCCCTCACCGCTCGCTTTTGCCAGCGCCACAGTTCAGCGGGCCAGGGAGGGCTGATGTAAGAGTGTTAAGAGCTGCCTGCCAATAGCTGAAACAGCTGGAAGGAGAAGCTCAATGGGAGAGAAAACACAAGCAGTGAATTAACCCCCTGAACCTGACAACTCAAACAGCATTAAATCCGCTGGAGATGGTGAAGGGAGGGCAGAAAAACGCAGATAAACACGCACCTATTAATGCAATCAGGATAAAAGAGCAGCTCTGTAATCGCCTCGCCCAACATAGCCATCCTCAGATTCTGGAGTAATCCTTTTTCCCCCAGCGATGGAGACAAGGCTCCCAACATCCAATAAATTAACATGTTTTTACATGCTGTTATCATGTGCATTTTGGATGAATCTTCTTTGAGGAGGAGCTGCTAATGTGTTTGTCTCCGCCTGACAAAACAACGCTGTAGACGTTTGAACAACAGAGCAGTGAAGCTTTGCACAGGGGAGTTAATACAAATGAATTAGACTGAAGGTGAAGATATGCTCTTTAGATCAATATTTGACAGTCCACCACATTCCAAGGCTATTTTTTATAACAGGTACCTTATCATCATAATAAAAGGAAAGATTATGGAGATTATAAAAATAAATTCATCATATTTACAGGTACCACGCAAATCAGCACAAGGGATGGACAAAAGCATGGTTAACTTCCCTTAAACATATGTTTTGATGTAATAAAATAATGCACGCCAATGAGAAGAACTGACTGACTTTACAAAATTTTAGCACCAATGTGATGAAGTATTTACATTTCTCCAATAAAGGGTCTGTTCGCCCAAATTAGAAAAATATACAGTATATACATTCTCCTGCCTAAACTATACCGATTCTGTTTGACATTCCTGCAGTACCTTTCCAGTAACAATGTCCCTGCTATTCTGGATGATCCAGTTTCTTGACTGAATTTTTTTCAAAATTCCCTAGAAGAGTGTAGAATGGGAGTGAACAGCCAGTACAGCTATCCGCTCACACCTGTCCAGACCATTGTTAAGCTCAGGACTCGAGCGCCTCTCGTCCCCCATTTGAAAACACACTACATGGAGAAAAGAATCTGCTTTACCCACTTGTACACCTGCGTTTACCCACCAACAATGAAAAAGAAGACAGGATGTGGGTGCTTTGGTCTGGCAGGCAATCTAGGATGCAGCTCCTCAGAAAATGAATGATTTTCAACTTTTTGTCATCCTGTGCTCAGTGATGCTCAGTCACAGTGCCGCCGCGCCCAACCTCAATACCATGAGCTACAGTCTTCAATCAAGATACGTGGAGTTCAGCAGCCTTTTTCCAGAGCGAAGCATCTGTGTGTCAACATGCACTAAAGACCCTGAGGTTGACTCTTATTACAAAGACAGAGAGGCCAGGCTTCTGCAGACAGACCTGGAAAAGGAAATTACCAGCAGTCGGAGAGACAGACGAGAAGGCAGACAGACAGTGAGTCTATTCTTCTCTCTCTTCCTGGATAAATATTTGATCAGCGGAACTCTGATGGGTATTGATTGGAGCCCTTATCCGCTCTTTATCGATCCCTCCTGACTGTGATCACTGTGCAGACGAACATACACACACAGCCATACACACACTCCTGTAACCTCAGAATGTCAAATTAGAATGAAAGGTTAAAGGCTTAAAGCAATTAGCTTCACTAAAGTATTTTCTAATGAGAAGATTGTGAGGTTCTTCAAAGAACAGCACTGCAAAGCACCGATAATACAGATGAAGGAAAAGATGCGCTTCTGTGCTTGTGTGTGTGTGTATGCATGCCCTGTGGTGTGTATAAGTAGTCACTATTAGGTTACAGTGCTTTCCCACTCTTAGGCTATCATACCCTCCCTCAGAGTCCTATTAACAGCAAAGATTACATTACTGCGATGTCCTTGAGCCTCACGGTGGGTGACCCATGCTGTAGTGCTTATACAAGCACCTCTGCCTTCAAAAATGATGGGAACCACCAACACACGAGTGTGCATGTGCGGTTTGTAATGGAAAAGAAAGAGTCTTGTTTGCCAATTTAATGTGATCACAGCACTATAGCAACACTGTGTCGTGAGGTGAGACACATAATTCCGACCTGACCCTGACCACTGTAAGAATCAAATAAACAAGCACCAGCAGCAAACAGTGGTCGCTCCTGGGAATAAGACAAAAATAGCACTATGTTACAAAAGTTACATTGGTGTGGGTGTGCTGCTACAGGTAACAGTGTTAAAATGAAACATGAACCATCGCATTACATGCAGTGTGACTGTTTGCATGAACACAGCCAAATGCCCCATCAGCTGCAATGGAACACTGTGGCGTGATTTCACAAGCTCGCAAATCAGAAATGGAATATAATGAGGCAGGAAAGGTAAGATCCATTGAAATTAACATGTTGAAAAAACCTCCGCAACCGCAAAGAAGCCTGAAGACTTTCCATCCAACTCACATTAATCGAGCTGTGCTTTTCCAGGGTGACTAATAACCTCACTGAATTTAATAACGAGTATCTCTGCTAGCATCTTTTGAAAAGCAGGTACAGGTTGTATCAGTGGATTATTGTCTCTTTCAGATTTATTCATTTGACTGTGTTGCTGGGAGTTGTTACCATTAATCCCTGGATTTATGTGGTTGCTTTCAGTCAGAATAATTGTTAATCTAGGGCAACTAATTGCCCTTGAACATTTTCTATTTCCTCATGATTCATTTAAAGGCGCCCTCCAAAGAAAATTACATTTTTAACAAGTCCATATGGTGTCTTTAGTATGCATTAAGATATATAATGAGAACAATAAGCGGTCAATTCCATGTCTGTGGACTACTGTCTCACAAACACAGATTCAGACAGCCAAGAGTTTATATCTCAGAACCTGTGGAACCAATCCAGTCAACTTGCAGGGTGGAATAAAGTATTGGTATTTTGCAGTAGGGCAGCAGAGACGAGCTCTGTTTTTGGTTGCATAGGTGCAAAAGGAGAAATGATGAACAATCATGTATTACCAAAGGATCTGAAAGCCCGAAAGCCAGAGTGTAGCCTGCAGGAGCCTTTTTCAAGAAAAATGTTTTGCCACAAAACTTATACTGAAGGCCGAGTTAATATTTAATATAGATTAATCTAATTTAAATGAGCTATATAAAATTCACCTCTGTTCAGTTGCCATGAACAGGAAAATTAGAATACTTTAAAATAAATTAAAGTTGGGGATTTTAATATGCGGCTCTATGGGGATTGACTCACTTTTGGAGCCAGCCTCAAGTGGCCATTCGAGGAACTGCAGTTTTTGGCACTTCAATGTTGGCTGCATTTTTCAGCCCCGGAGGTTGCTGCTTGGTCAAAAGAAATCGGCAAACTGCTAGACAATGTTAGCCAATGTTAGCCTGCCAAGTTAAATACTGATTCATGTCAGATGCTGACAGAACATTTTATATGGCTTGGAGGTGTTGACGAGGAAAGTTACGGCAAACGTGACTCAAAGCAGTTTGTTTCAGAGCTAAGCTGATCCATGCAAACTACATTAAGGCACATCGAAGCCAATGTAAGGCATGGAGGGATTTTTTCAGTAGTGAGAGATGAAAGAGGGGGAACAGAGGAGCAAAGTGCTGACATGGCGATTGAACTCCAGTCTCTGGGGTTACACTGTGTGGATGGGAGTCAGCGATGCATCTTTTCCCTGCAACACGTCAAAGCCAATACAGCCACCATTAATCCCTACCCAAACCCCTACAAAACCGAATAGTTTTTCCCTAATCCGAGTATCATTTCTAATCTATCGAAGGCACAAGGTTCCTACAATACCACATTATCTCAGGTCCTCTGATTAAATTAATGTCAATATCACATATAAGATGGTGAAAATTTACAGTTCTTGCAGGTTACTGCAACAACTTAATTACGCCAAGGCAGCCAGCCCAATCCATGCAGGAATCAATCAGAGGCAAACATGTCATATTTGATTTGATTTGATTATACTGATTAGCTCTGACAGAGGGTAATATGTCCAAGCGGGGAAGGTAAAATTAAAGATAATTGAATTCCCAGGATGCAGTTACAGTCTGCTGTCATTATTGGCAAAGCTACCTTCAGATGCTCCAGGCAATATTCACTCCTACCACCAAGCAATACAAGAGCCTTCAGGCAACTATCAGTCACAGCCAAAGATGCAATCACGCCAACAGTTTGATTTCTTTAGATCCAACCTCATTAGAAAAGCTTACTCGGAAGCATTTTTATATTTTATGTTTATATACTCTTGAACTACATCCAATGCCATTCACCACTCTGTACAAAACACAGACAGTGTCACATACAATGGTCGAGTATGCACGGGTTTTGTTGTTCAAGTGTTCAAGTGGCTGTTATATTTTACATGTATACCTTTAATGTACCTGTTTCCTTCCCACATACTGGCAGTAAGTGGGTAAAGGGCTGCACAACTCAGTGCAATTTGGAAGTATGTCTGCCTGCTCTTCTCTGAGCTTTTACATCCTAAAGTTACCCACAACACCCTTCTCTGTGTGTATCCACAGAGATGTTTACGCGTGTCTCTGCAGAACCAGAATTCAACTTAAACTCATGACAGGATGCTAAATGTACAAAGCAGATACTGAACTCACTAATCAACTAACCTTGTCTAGGGCCACATTCATCACTATCAGATGAAGTTATGGTGCAATCTGCTTTTAATCAAGGCAATCCATTTAGTAATTAAGTAACATAAGAAGAGCTGGTTATAATAATGTATAATAAATAAAAAGTTAAATCAGCAAAGTAGGTGGCCCTTCATGGAAGTAAATTGTTTATAACCTATCTACATGATTTTATGTCTTTGGCTTGTGCACAAAACTCCATTGGCCTCATCAGCAGCACATTTATTGGACGGATTGCTAAGCCTGACGGACGATCATGAGGACGATCTCCTTTGGTGTTCATGCCATTTGAAAACAAATAAAGAATACGACAGCTGGCTTTACTCCCATTTATCAGTGCATTCCCTCTCCTCTCATTCCTCTCCAAAGAAACATCATTCTTAAGTGGATTATTCCCACCTGAGGAGCAGACGTAAGCAACTTGATAATAATCATACTCAACTAAACTCGCTGGCCCTGTTCTCTATGTATCCACTATCAAGCAAGAAAATCACTGGCATTCAAAGCATCCTTAACATTTTGATAGCTAATCAAAGGTCAGTGCTCTGAGTTACTCATCAGTCTTCACACAGCCTTGCAGTTAGAATTCAAGAGTGCGCTTCATTATATTGTGAAAGAAAGTCATTGAACTGGGACAAATAGATTTCCTAACGATCACTGATTAATTGCCCTCGTATCAAGCAAAGCCTTTGATGTTCGTTCCCTCTTGATGCTCGACACATCTTGGAGATGGCTGAGGAGAACCAGGTGCAGGTGATCAAGTGTCCTTTTCGTGATTCCAGGCAGGAGGCCACAGTCTGGGCTGAGCAGCTGTGTATACACCGCTTCTGGATCAATAACAGCAGAGAGCCTGTATTGATTATGTGTGTAAGTGATACTTGCATGGGGGTTGCTTTGGAAGAGGAGGAGGGAGGTGGGAGGTAGGTGTCCTGGATTAAAGTAACAGGGAAACAGCCTTGTGGTGACCCTGCTGTGTGTGTGTGTGTGTGTGTGTGTGTGTGTGTGTGTGTGTGTGTGTTTGTGTGTCTTGCTATTTAGCTTCTCTATTCTCTCACATAGTCTGGTCTGTCACAGAGGGCAGCATGTGTAAAATGTGTCCACAGAGATGTCGTATTAGCCGATACAGGTTGACCCCTTCCATACGTTCCCCCCTGTGTCCTGGTCTGACCCTTCCAACAGTCTTGCCTCACTTCACTTCAAACAAGACCTTTGACTAATTAGCAACACATGCTACACTTCCACAGAGACAGTTTTGACATTCTGGATTATCTGGACTACGTCTGGGGTGATTTTATTGATCGTGGGTTGCATCGATGTAATACTGAAACCTAAATGAAGAAGTAAAGTGTCCTGGTCTGGTATTGATCAATACTGGGATGATCCATCCTTCTGCATTCTCTTAACTGCTTCTCTGGCAATCAATTTCAGTTTAGTTTGCCATTTAAATCTGAATATGATCAAAGGTATTTAATAAACGTTTTAACATTCAAACTCACTGCATTTTAAGCAATCGCCCTGTTTTTGCAGCCAGTTTTGGACCAACATCAAACTACTGCATCAAAAGCAGCTTCCATCATTTAACACATGAAAATGTGTCTCCAGTCAGGCAAATTTCTACATAGTTCTGGACCAAACCTCTAAGAAATTCTCTGCTATTTATGTCTTACTCTGCATTTTGCTATGTTACATTTTTAAAATTACAAGCTGCAAAGTAGAAAACAATTTTCTTTTTAGCTTGTAGATGTTAATGATAAACTGGATGTGGGGATGTTTTGGTAGATTCTGCTATCTCACATGTTTCAACCATGGTGGCAAACAATGCAAGAAATCCACTGATGGCAAAATACCAACACCTAAAAGCAGCCTGCAACTCTTCAACTCAAACTTAAATAACTGACTGCAAAAGCACTATTTGTTAATCATCTAAATTGATAATATAATTGGCAGTATGGGAATTCATTCAGTAGGGCATGACCAGTGTGAAATCTTAAAAATGTGCTCAGAATGATTTTTGTACCATATTTACTCGCGAGCCTCCTCCTGAAATAGAAACCCTGTCCCGCCTGTCATCCCAGCTGCTTTTATTTACACTGATTGTGTCTTAGTGATAGACAGAGTCACATGAAAAACATCTGTTCTAACGGCAAGCTTAGTGCTCTGCCAGGAATTGAATAGCTCAATTACAGAAGATCTCCATGACTGCTGCACTGCCCTCCAAAATAGTGCTGAGGCAGCAGCCTGCAGCCATCCGGTGGACACGACACGGTCACCTGGGAGCAGAAACTCCACATCCTGGCTCACTGTGATAATCTGTATATATACAGTGTATATAATGTCTGTGATATCCCTACTAATGAGCCATTGCACTTACAACTGAATACAGTGTTAAAGTGCTGAGTATGGAACCTGCTGTGCGAACATGTCTACAACCTTTCAAATCATTACCATTCTGTGCATATTCTACTTAAATGAACTACCAGTCCAGAGGAGACATAGATAATGTGTCTGTAATTAAAAGGGTAATTACTATCTTGATTTTTCTCACCATGGCAGGCAAACTTTTATTTTATTTTGCAAATGTAATGGTCTGTTGGTGACAGAACAGTGGATAGACTAACCAAAATGGTTATGGTGGGTTTTATTTTGTTTCTGTCAAGTCTGAATTAAGTGTGTTTTACAATGACCTGACAAGGCAGTTAAGCTTGATTTGGATCAGTTAAAGAGAGAAACTTAATTTCAGAAGGCGTACAGTTGTATTAATCTGTTTAATACAGAAAACATGTGTAAGAATATTTCCTTTTCCTGACATTATGTGTTATTTTGTTTGTTTATTAGATTAATAAAGGTAGCAAAAGTATCTGCCATTACATAGCTGGTAACCACTGGATGTGTACAGTTTGCTAACAAGTTCACCGACTTAAAAGGTGAAAATATGTCTTGTTTCTCTCAAAGTAGCCAAAAAATAAGTTATTGCAGGTTAATAAATTGCATGATAATACATTTTTGTTTTTGTTGTTTTCAAAAGTTGGCTAAAAAAAAAGGTTTATGTGCAGTAATGAGGAGTGCAATTTTATTTTATGCATTTTATCTTTTATTTATTTGCAAAAGTGCAACTGCTGAATTTGGCCATTGTTGATTTGCAAGTTGTGATTATTTCAAGTGTGAGGGAAGATTAGGCTGTTTCTGCTTCAGAATCAACAAACAAACATCTAAAGCAGCTAAAAATGTTCTCAATGACCAAACTGTTTAAGTGATATGACAATGTCAAATGAAACATTCTTAGCGGTGCATAGCTGGTGTTTGCTGCACGCAAAAGCAAGAAAAAACAATCTCTAAGCAGCAAGCATCATTCCTCAAGTACAGAAACAAACAGTCATAATTAGCTACTTCCCACCTCTGCATGCTGTAGAAGCTATTTATCCTTAAGATTCAACACTGCCCTGGGTCCCTTGCAGCACATTGACTAGAGAGCGCATTAAAATGCAGAGGAAAGCAACAGCAGTGTCTGCGAAGGTGGAGAGAGGCTGGGGGGAGGTACTGCAGACAGGAAATCATTGTCTGATTCATCACTTCATGTTCAGCGGATTACATGCGGTGAGAGACACTAGGAAACAATTTCATGAATAAAACAGGATTTTCTATTAAGAAAGATAAAACAAGCCTCAAGGTCTAATCCTTCCATAGGATCACAAATAAATTACCTCAAATTATCTCATGGAAGCTACATACCAACACAGGTACTGCAATTGATGGGCTTGAATTTCATAAAGACGCATCCAATTACCCTTTGTAAGTACTGTTTATATCTCTGCACCTGTGGCACCTGAGTCCAAGTTTATGTTTGTGGCTTCAGTCTTATATGAGGCAGGCAAAAAAATGATAAATTATGAAATGAAATAAACATCTGAGCAGCAGCTAGAAGAAAAAAATCATTTACATTGTGGAAAACAGGCCTTCAGCGAATTTAAAAACAAGGCCCCCTCATGACCACTATTCATCATTATAGCGCCATTGTCTATTGCCCTGCAGGCAAACAATGTCCAGCAATTTCTCATTGAACAAGACACATGGCAGAAAACTCTACTTCTTACAACAAAGGAGGCTGACATTGAGAAAGCTTGTCCACCTTCCCTCTCCTCCACTTTCCTTTGTGTGCAGCTTCCTACAACAGTCCTGGCTATTTTAATTCCTCTCCGAATGTGATGAATACACACTATGGGCTCAGTGATGGGGGTTAAGAGGCTGTGTGAGTAAGTGTGTGTGTGTGTGTGTGTGTGTGTATGTGTATGGGGGGGGGGGTTGCCTGGAGGAACATGAGGAACCTCCAGCTCCACATTCGGGACTGCACATAAAAAAACAGCACCTTTTTTACCCCTCATCTCTCCTTATCACTTGGAAAATTCCTGGTGTGTAAAATTCAATTCCAACTGTATTTCTCAGGGTGAAGATGAGAGGGCAGGGACTGGGGAAAACATCACATGGTGAAGCTGGGAAAACCACTCTTAAACACACTGTTCAATCCCTCTTCTACACACACACACACACACATGCACACAGATGCACACACTCACACGTGCACACACTGCAGACACAACATAACTGTGTTTCTAGAACAAAGGCCAAAGTGGACTCACATAAAGGCAGTGAGGTAAAGAAGGACCACCTTCCAGCATCATACATGCTGATCTTGAGTTGCTGGCCTTTTGCATGTCTTCATACTCCAGCAGCAACAAATGATGTAATGTTGTTTTAATGCAGAATCTCACGTTCCTGTTTTTATCTATTCCAGTCACACACACATGCACCCTCAGCCCGAAGCTATCCTAACAGGTGCTGCACATGCATTTTATATTTTTATGAGCTTGAAATGAAAAAAACAAATGCATACCTAATGATATGAAAAACATCCACTGGCCAGAACCCATCAAAATGACTGCTCTTAGAGATAAAATAATTAAACCGTGAAAGTCGTGGCAACATTTACGTCTATGGGTTGAACAGCTTTACAATAAGATCTCCCCAGATGTGATAAATTCTGGTTCTTAGCTTTTCTCTTAATTCTTTATTTGCTGAAATTAAGACCGAAGAGTCCTTAATTTATAAAGACTGTTCCCAATTCACAGCCACCTGCAGAAATGATTAACGACTAAAAAATGTGTTGTTCTCCATGTGTATGTGTTTGAATGTGGATACAATGGCCATAGCACCGAGGAAATCCCATCACCGCAGGAGCGAGCTGAAGCACCTGTTCATCAACAGAGCACCTCCCCTGAACCAGACTGAACCAGATCCTGGCCACTGACCCTCAGACAGGGATTACAATGTTGTGCGAGTCAGGACAGCCGGACCATCACACACCCTGCTGGGTGTGTTACTGACAACACAATTTATCCAGCCATATAGACACGAGCTGTCTCACACACACCAAGTTTAGTCACAACTCTACGGAAAATGTGGAGATCTTTTTTATTTGTACAGTTCAAATACAGCAATATGTTGTACTGTTACAGCCCAGTGGAACAGAGCGTTTATCACCAGTCTTTTTTCCAGCAGCGCAGAAAATTATTGGAGGCTTAGGGCAAAAATGCTGTCTTAAATAAAATAAAACTGTTCATGCCATTAAAATGAGGGGAAATATGCAGCTTTCATGTGAACACTTGCATTTCAATTGGCTGTTTCATCTCTTGTTTTGTTAGATGAAATTAGATGAGATAACACAGTTTATCCTTCATTTTGTTAAATTATATATACTGAAGTCTCAGTGCAACTGCTGTGTTGCAACTGATACAAGTGTCTTCTCACATCAAAAACAATCTTGCAAAATATTTCTCATTTTCAAACTATTTAAACTGCAATTATTTCTATTATTTAAATAAATCTTCTTAAATGAATCTTGGTTTTGGTGAAATGCTTTATGTACATGCAATGAAAAAGATTAAAAATGACCCTGAAATTCAGATTGAAGGCAAAGATTTCTTTCCAGGGTCATCAATGATGTCCTTCCTGACACGCAGCTGAGCAGGCGTTTGGTATGTGAGGGGTCGGTGTTTTAGGGGGCGCAGCTAGCCAATCACGTTGCCCCATAGCCGAAGTCCAGGCCATCCCACCAGCCTCTGCCACCTGTCCTTCACCCTCCCTCAGGGCGCAGGGAGAGGGTGAGGGCCAGATGGCTCTTGAGGGCCAAGCAGCATCCTGAGTGCAGCATCCTCCCCACCCCCAGCCTCAGAGCTACATGCTTGGTCCCACCTCCACCCTCTGACCCCCCTCCCCTTCCCCAATCCAAACCCCTGAGCCCCAGCGCTCGTCAGTGCTGCATGACTGGGCAAACACAGTCCTTCACCAAAATAAATCCCCTGTCTCTCCTCTGCAGCTGCCTTGGTTTGCAAGAAAGGCTTAGCCAGTTCTAAAAGAGCCCTCATCTCTGGCAAAACAGCATTCGCGACATTAAGATTTTCACTATCACAAAGTGCCAGAACCTGCTCCTCATGCTGACTCTTTATTGGCTAACTGGAAATCTTGAAAAGAACATGGTTTATGTCTGCTTCAGCCACAGTGTACCTGACCTAAATAAGATAATGAGAGCGAGCCACTATGGTCACTAAAGATGGTAATCACTTATCTGAGTGATCCAGTCAGGGGCTGGCTGCAAAGGAGCAACTGTTAAAGAGGGATAATGTCTACAATAGGTTCTAAATAATCTTGAATGGCTGCTCATTTGTCATCACGCTATCCTATCTCTCTGGCATTACATTCAATTAGTTTCAGATACCAGCAGTGCGGAGCGGCTGGCACACACAATCAATCATACCCCGTCAATGACAAATTGTCACCCCTCTAGTCTCTCTCCATATCCAGGCAACAGGCCAACGTAACAGTGGTGAGATGATTCCAGGCGGTGATCAGCAAGTCCAGTGGATGCCGCAACTTGGGGTCAGAATGTAGCATCAGTTCTCACTTAGAGACGAGAGACCTGTCATTATTCAAATGTGTTCAGGTGTCCGCAACAAATGATCATTGCAACTGGTCAAAAATGTGCGCAGTCCACTGCAGACAGAGATATGGCCTTCATTTTTGGTTAGCTTGTTTAAGAGAATAATGTAAGAGGGCACTAACTGCTGCAATCTGCGTACTGGTTAGCACAGATGTTGCAATCCTAATGAGCAGGTCGGCTGCTCAGGGAGGGTATGGCCACTGTGACCTTGTCCATATGTCTGACTAAACATCCACTGTTGGAGGAAACACTGAAGAAAAAGCAGTAAATCCAAGTTCATTTTCTGTTGCTTTCATTATCTTTACAAGCACGCTAATTTGATAAAGCGTATGTTGAAATCAGCACATAAACACCTTAATTCTTTCATCGTAAAGTCATTTTCTGTGGAAGAGGTATCAACATTTATTCTGTCTTTCCATTTTGCGTTTCCATTGCACATCTGCCTTAGACGAATTTGTTTTGTTCAATCCACAGCTGTCAAGTCACCAGATGCACTAATCTAGATGCAGTTAAGTAATATACAGATTATTAAAGAAATCCATATGAAGGTAATTAAAGCAACAGCATTACTTAAAGTGATTAATGTAACTGAAAAATACTGTCACAAACTAATCTCATGCCTCCAGCAATGGAGGTGTTTCCATGTGCCACAATCCAAAATACTGTGGACAATAAAAGTAATGAAATGAGCTTCATTCTCCGGCTGTTTGGGCTCAGCCTCAGAAACATGTTGCATCTGATTAGAATGCTGCCTTGACGCATGCTTGTGCAGGTATTCCAGGCTCTGCAAACAGGGGGACGGAGAATCTGTTGTTGGGGGGATTACATATCCAATAAGTAATGGGAACGCCATGGGAGTCCCCAGGAGGAGCGACAGGAAGTAGCTAGTGCTTCCATGCTTAGCCTGCTGGCACCGTGACAATGGATGGGTGGATGGATGGTGGTACTGCTGGTGTGTGTTGTTGTATGTTCTTAAGTTTAAGCTTACTATATTAAGATCACTTTAAAATCCACGAGTCTTCCAAAGATGGAGGTCACTAGAGCCTGGCAGCCATGGGAAGAAACTCCAAAGCTCACTAACCAGGCGTCTCCCACGGTGTGTGAAGTGTATCCTGAGGTTCAGGATTAAGTCCATCTTGTGAAGGAAATAAACAAAGCCATGTAGGGTTTCCCACTCATCTGTGCTTCTTAGCTAATTATGAAGCTGTTAGAGAATGACTGCAGCAGAGCAGGCAGCAGCACACACAACCACTGTAAATACCTCATTATCCTACAGAACCCCACCCAACCGTATCAAACGCCTCTTAATGAGCAGACAGAAACGACTAGCGAAAATAAATACATAATTTCCAATGGTTCTGATTGAGCAATTAGTGTCAAATCCCTTTCAACCTCAATGGGCTGAATCAATAACAGATTCCATTACAGAATGCTCTCTATCACCTTGTGAATGCCCTTCATCATCTCTGCCAGACGCCAGTGGAAGGCGTTGAAATGTGCTGTCAAACTCTCACACTGCAGATAGGGTCTGCGACCAGTCATTATTTTAATTATCAATTACTCTGCCAATTATTTTCACAATGAATCGATTAATCGTTTATAAAAAAGTATAAGAAATAAAATAAAATGTTCCCAGAGGCCAAATTGACACCTTCAGATTGTTACGTTTGTCCAATTATGAGTCCAAAGCCCAAAAACTCTCCATGCATCAGAATTGAGAAAGAAAAGCAGCAAATCCTGACATTTAAGAAGCAACCAGCAAATGTTTGACATTAGCTTGACTAATCGACTAATCATTGCAGGCTTAATTATGAGCACTGCTTTCTCACCAAGGTGTGAGCTTTAAAGCATGACTAACAGAAACACAAGATTACACTGTCAACACTGTCTGCACGTTTGTCCTGTATTCAACATTAGTTGTAAATCTGTACATATTCACAACAACTCGCTAGGGGTTAGGGTTGGGTTATAAATCAAACAGCTGTTCAATAACATAGAATTCAGTGTTTCATTAAGGCTGTCTCAAGAACAAGGCTGGATGGGAGGCAGCAATATGCCAACTGTCCAATATGCCGTTCAGACATTGTTAATCAAAGATCAGCACACTGCTCCTTTTCTTTGACTGCGCTCAATAAATTAAGCATGCCTGCCTAAACCTGCAGTTCACAGGCATTTAAATCATTCCAACCAAATTTCACGCTGGCTCACACAAATCTGTGATAGAGAAGAAACACAATGTATGAATCAAAAATGATGCATGTAGTATATGGTCAGACAAAAAACATTTTTTTGGCAAACTAGGAAAGGCAATCTCTTTTTTTAGATTCAAAACATCATATTCTAGAGGCTACCTAATTACCTGACTATAATGTTGGAAGGAGTTTAGGCTTGACTCTTGTATCTTTGCACTTCCATAAGATGATTTAAATGCTACAGATTTTTCTTTGATTTGCTTTGATTTTTTTGCATCATGATTGGCTTGTGAATGTGTTCAAATTCCCAATAACAAATGGTCTGATTTTATAGAAACTGTTACACTGCTTCCACGCCTGTGCACGAGGAAAAAGTAATTTCCATTTAGTGCAACTTTTCAGGAAGCAAATAACTTTTGGTCAAGCTGAAAAACTTCTGATGCTGCTGCTTCACAGATATAAATACCTCGACTCCCCTATTCTAAAGGTCTTGGTGGATGTTTCTAACAGCTTCTGAAAAGGTAACACGTGTTCCAGGTGATTCTCGTCTGCCAATCAGAGCTAAAACAAAGAACACACTGTACTTTCATAGTCCTTTCTTGTCTGCAGCTGGATGATTCCTAACACTAAACGAACCAATCTCATGGAATCCTATGAATACCAATAGGTTTCTGATCGTAGCAAAGTCTGCAGTTCTGCTCCATCAAACACTGAGCCTTTATTCACCACAATACAATACATCCCTGATTCTCCTCTGACGAGCGCTACTTTCCCATGTAGGTCCATGATTGCTCAATGAACATTAATATATAGAGCTGGGGACATGTGAGAGAGTAAATCTACAAAGGGAACAAAATCCAATTACCTCCTACTGGGGCAAGTATCACATATAGCATCTTGAACTGACGCAGCCTAGGTAATTGTCGAGGGACATTGAACCTTGCTGCATGGAAGCCTCAGGTAATTCTCCAACAATGAGAGCCCATGTGTCCACATTACTACCTCAGTGCTTTCAATTTATTTAAGTCGGCTGATGTCCATTAAGAGGGAAGGTGAGCATTGGCTCAGTCCAGCACAACCTCTCTTCCCTGGAGAGCACCGAACGTCTGGCCTCGTCTGGTCTCTGACTGATGATGCCGCCACTTTTGCAGCTGCAACTGAGGGGTCTAATGAAATCTAGACATGTCGTTGCTGATAAGCCATCGAGCATGCAAAGGGCAAAAAAACCCTCTTTATGAATGTATCAGGGTTTGTTACCATAGCAGCAACAATGCACACGAAAAAATTACTGCAGGTGGGATTTCATAAACATTGAGCTTCATGCATGAAACTAACCACCGGACAGAAATGTTGTCCTTTTGGTGCTCGGCGTGTCACAGCATCCACACAGCGGCTCTGTAGTGTGGAAAATTGGAAAAACAGCAGCTGGGACTTTGGTTGCATCAATTAATATTCATGTCCTACATAATCCCAAGTGACTAATTTAACACACCTGATCAAATCAATAATTTACAGGAGAATACAATGGCGGACTACTGGTTAGTGTACATTTGGTTAGCAGTGCTAGTAGGCCGTGTACCAGAAAGGTCTTAAATAACTCCAAATAAAAAGATATTAGCTACGACTGTTTTTAAGTCATTACCGCTGATCACTGCGCATGCTCAATGTTCTTCTCTGGCATTCTACGATATCCTTCATGTAGACTTTATCGCCACCTACTGGTCCACATTATTTGAGCGCTTGGAATCATTCGTGTGTACAAATATGGTTTTAAAAAACAAATGTTCTTTGGACAGATTTTGAAACGGGAAAATATTTGTTTCAACATCTATTCACATACATATCATCAAGGCCTAAATCTGATCCCTGGCACACATATACCAGAGGTAGTGAAGTCCAAGAAATCTCCACATGATGTGGAACAGATCAGACTTTTGACACAACTCCAGCATGCAAGCTGTGACCTTGTGAGCCTCATCAACTTTCTCATCTTCAGCTGCCCTGAGGAGTGGACCCCAAGCTTCAGAAACCCGGGTGAAGCCACCCACCCGGAGGATTTGTGGATCCCTCATGTTTTGCTATCTTAGCTGTAAACACACTGTAAACAGAGCAGTGAATGTAGCATGTAAGCCAGCGGAATCAGAGTTAACTGCAGGCGAGCAGAAGAAATCCAGTCTGCCTCCATACTGAAAAGAAGACTAATGTGCTCTGAATGAACACAGACATCTATTTAGCATGTGCAGGGTTGTCGCCTGGTGCCTCCATTCCAATCTATCACAACCGCACATCCTCAGAGTCAAGTGGAAACCTTGCATCTCCCTGCTCATCCAGCACTGCTGCAAGAAGACAAGCAAGCTTTTCAGACACTGACATTTCTGAATGTATCTGATGTAGAAAGGGTTCATACACCCAAGGAGCTGATTTTCCTCAGCATACAATCGTGTAATCCTGCATTGGAAGTCAAACTGAGCTGTGGGGTTGGCATATAACAACAGCACCACATCAACATCATGTGGAAAATGCAGAGTGAAGCTGAAACAGGGAAAATGAGTCGCGGCATGAAGTCCTCCATCAATCTTAACGCAGACTGCTTAAGTAATTCTACACAACCACAAAGCATCAAAGACTTCACAGACGCCCTCATGCCTTCAACGACTGACTGAATCAATCCAGTTATGCTTCCTATGACACCTAAGTTGGTTTTCCTGATGAAGGTCACAATGCAATGATTCCAACACGTGCAGATACTGTAATCTCCCCCATGACATAGCAAAGGCGTTCCTGTTTTTGCAATGAAACAGATCTGTTTTGGATCTTCTTTAGGATCTAAATGTACAATATCAACGACTTATGGCGGTCAGGGGATGTTCTGAAACCATAGATAAAAGAATAGCAACTGATTTATATGTACCAGACAAGGTTTATTGCAGCATCCACTGGAGTTCAAGGGTAGCCAGATCTGTAAGTAGCAACAGTTTTGTTGGTTTCTCATGCATCAACCTGTCCAGACTCTACTGCCAGCATTCAGACTCTACATTCAGAGCTTGCTTGTCTGCTCTACACCTCAGAGCACTCACTCGGCCTCCCTGTCCTCTTAAGCCAACACACAACACAGAGCAGACAGGTAGATAGAGAGGATCAGTCATTTACTCACCCTTTTCTGGTCCTCTAAGCAGTGCAGCACAGGTTTCCTCCTCGGGTGCTGTTGTGGACTAGCCTCTGCTCCTGCCTCCATCTTCCCATAAGTGAGTGAGTACTCAGACTCCCCCACAGCTAAATATCCAGCCTTTACAACAGGCCTCTCAGGGAATAAAGGGAAATACCTGCTTTAAGTATTTAAGTCCCCTTCCCGCTTGGTTCCCAGTTGTGTTGCATGAATGTCAATGCAAAAATAGGAAAAACTGTCTGTCCATCAACTTTGCTCCATAAAAAAGATGACACCCAATCTCTGGGAGGATGCAACCTCAGCCACACGCCTTGTCTCAGTCATATCGTTTCCTGACGGTTTCTCTTTGCGGCTCTTGGTCCTGCGGGGCTGGCCTGAAGTGAGCATCAGGGCAGAGAACAGGAGCCTCAGGTAACCAGGATGGTTCTCGCTCCCAAAACCATCACCCCTGCCATGCAGATTTGATCTTAAGGGAGGATGCAATCATCGTGATCCTCTCTACTGGCTGCCACTGGAAAGAACAAATGTGGGCAGGTTTCAGTTTATATGCAGCAAAATGTGTAGACGGGGAGCATCCAGCATCCAATATGAAAAAGGAAAGCAAAGAATGTCCAGCGAAAGCAGGTGTGTGACGGCTGGTGTCACTCACATCTCAAAGGTCAGGTTTCCTGACAGTGATCAGGTGCTTGTGTTTAGAGAGAGAAAACAGAGATCAAGTGAAGCATTAAAGAAAAGGCTGTAGTGTCAATGACAACTTCAGACACACGTTCAGTATCACAGACAGCCTAAATGCAGCCTAGATGAACCACATCTTACGAGAAACACATTTGAGTTAGTTCAATGTTCCACTTGACGTGCAAAGCATTTAAATGCTGCGAGGTACAATTTCTATCTATTGCATTTACGAAATAGTTCATTCGTGGAGGGAGATGCCGGAAGCCAGGGCTTATATCTCCACCAACCTCCAGCTAATTGCTGCAGGTGTGAGCGTTTCACCATTCACACCACGAAAAACACTTTATCAAAAACACAGCGAACTTTTTGATGGTCACAAACTTGCTTTCGTGCTTTGCACTGATTGTAAGCTTTAGTAAACACGAATATTGCGCCTACACTTGAAAACAAACATTAACTCGAGAGTTACAATCTGGAGCAAATTGCTTGCGGAAGGTTTGAGCTGCTGCAGCATCCCTACAGCAGAATGTGAGACCTCAGAGGCTGCCTGACAGACCGGCTGCAGCTCCGAGCTTTCTGGAAACTGTTCGTAATTGAGTCAATTAAACAACAGCAAATAAACTGCGAGGAGGAGTAAACAGTAGAGCTCAGTATATGCGGTAAGAAATGATGCTCACCTCGCACTTGTCTCGTTCTGTCGCTCCCGGTGGAGGTGGAGGTGGTCCCTGCCTCGTGCGAAGCGCTGTCCGTTCCTCCGGCTGCGAGCGGAGCAGCCAGCTGCTGCTTTCAAACGCTGTCGGAAATATCGCGGTCGCGGGATGGCCAACAGATCCACAATGCCGCTTCACTTTCCTTTGCATTACAAACTGTTCCTCTTTTAAAAGCCCCAAAGGGTTATGGGTCAAATTTTTTAAATTCTGCTCCTCTTTACTGTTTCTCTTTAGTGTATATGTTTAACCAGGCTTTTTTGTTTTTAGTAAAGCACTTTGTGGCCTTGTTCTGCAACGTGAGGCGGAATCAAAGTTTGTTGTTATTATTATTATTTTAGGAGCAAGGAGGGAAAAATGGCCCAGGCTTTGGCAAAGTTGGCAAATGCAAACTGCCAGAGCAAATAAAATATGAGCTGTCTATCTATCTATCAAACATGTGTATCTCTTACGTGAAACAGACTTTTTTAACCAACATACCACTCTTAGGAGATTAAATTACATAGCTACCTCTACTAGTGTTATAATATGCTATATTCTAATAACTGAAAGTAAAAATAGTGGTCTAAAGTTAGAAATCCAAGACAAGAACAATAATACAGCCTAAATAGTATGAAAAAGTATTCCTTGGCCCAAGGCAGATGTGTTTGCATTGCTTTTTCTGATACCGTGCTGACAGGCTTGGTCAGTTTTTTTTTTTTATCAAAATCGTTTGAATTGCTGCACTTACCCATAATGGAGATCTGCTTTACGAGGAGCCCCTGAAGGTGGCATCAGGGTCCCACTCGCTCTCTCTCACATCCGTAACATTACGTCAGTCGGTGCTTCAAGCTCCGCCGTTCTCTCCCAACATCCTTGAAGGCGCCTGTCGGTTTCCATGGCGACTCCCGGTAAGGAGGTCTCCACCGCCACCTAGCGCTGACAGAGACAATGAAAAGATGTACAGCTGTAAACTGAGCTAGAGTTCAACACTAACAAATCAATTAAAATCAGATTATCTGTGAGATAACGTTGGCCCTAACTCTGAGTCATGATTATCTAAATCAAATCAAGATTTAACATGGCCAGATTCACTTTTGTTCAGTCACTGAATAATTTATTTAATTGGGCTTTTTTTAGCTTGTGAACACACAAACAGTGATGTGGTGGAAAATTTAAATAAAGGTGGCCTTAAAGTAGGTCTGAAATTAAAAATGTCACACAGGCTGGTTCCAGCTTCTCAGTGTGAGGGCTTGAAGCTTTCTTTCTTTTTATATCTTCTTTTTCTTGAAATATTTCATAATAAATTAATAGATTTGGGCTTTGGACTGTTGGTCACATGAAAAAAAACCACAAACACATTTTAACATGCCACATTGTGCTCTGGGGTTAATTGAGACAATAATCTGAAGATTAGGAGAGCCAGGATTTGCTGCTGGGCCCCTACGTGTTCCTTAACTATTTGCCCAGAGACATGAACCCAACCAGCACTGCTATGATGGACTAGCAGCCTTCCTGGCCCCTGATTTTGACACAGGGCCCAATCTAAACTGCAGGGCCACAAAATTAGCAACTTATGCAGGATCTGCTTTACTTGACATTGTGCTTTAATTGTGAAAATGTCCAAACAAATTTGCAACTGATAAAATTACTCAAATCCACTGACATGCAATTAATCTTGCAAATTTGGGAATCCTGGGATTCTGGGGCAGCTGCTCAGTATCCAGCCTCAATCACTGACCCTCAATTTTGCATCTCTTATCATGCTGCTACTAAAATATTTCCTGTAAGCAGCTAAACAAGGTTGCAGAAAATACCCAATAATCAAATTATGCAAACCTGAGTGCACCACAAACCAGTTTCAAGCAATATTCCTGCAGGGATCAAAGCAATTTCCCTGTGGGGATCAATGAGGTTTTCTGAGTCTAATTCTTACAATGGTTTCAAACTAAAAATTATGTTGATTTGGTTATGTACTGTGTAATCTGGTTATAGCATGCAGCCGTGCATGTAAACATGATGCATGATTCACAGCTGTCCTGTTTCCTTGCACCTCTTCTATGGCTGCTGACATGACAAAAGCAACTTCTGGAAGAGACACATGAAAATCCAGCAGGCCTGGATCATTTTATCATGTTCCCACATCTTTCATTATTTGTTGTGGCTATTTTGGTTAAAAAAGCCACAACAAATAATGAAAGTCATATATTTTAATACACCTTCCCGTCAGCAAAGCAGGCAAAAGATAGAGCACAATAGTTAAAGCGAACATGCATCTACTTCAATCACCAAACAGGCAAATCGAGCAACTGCCGCGACACCTCAGGGTCCCCAAATTTCAAGGTTCAACTGTTTTTTGGTATTTTGATTAATCTCATTAAAGCACAATATCAACTAAGGGAGGTCCTACACTATTAGTTTATCTTGTGGGCGTATCTTGTAGAGGGTTCCTCTGTCAAAATCTAGTTTCAATTGTATATTAGTATGTATTCCATA
The DNA here is from genome assembly GCF_017976325.1 of Chelmon rostratus. Lineage (NCBI taxonomy): Eukaryota > Metazoa > Chordata > Actinopteri > Chaetodontiformes > Chaetodontidae > Chelmon > Chelmon rostratus. Next base: position 25,055,274 of record NC_055658.1, on the reverse strand, counting down.
ATGTAAAGCCAGGAAGTATTCTTCCGCATAGGTAGCCTTTGAGTTTCTATATGAAGGTGCCAGTCTGCTGTGTTCTCTATACTTACATTTGGTGGTACCAATGAGGGCGGGTGCATTCAGGGACTAAACATCACATGAGACATGTGTTTATTAGCTGTATTGTTTATGATACTGTTGGCACACATTATATTTGGTTAACTTGCTGCACAGAGCTGATTGATTCAAGTTGGTGTAAGAGGCATGAGCCATTTTGTGTGCAGCATTGGACCAGAGCAGAAACCAACACTGTACTGATCAGGTTTTAACAGAGATGGCATGTAACTAAGAACATTTACTCAAATACTCTACATAAGTACAAATTTGATGTACTTGTGCTTTACTTGAGTAAAAACATTTCATGATTCCAGCTTCTCAGATGTAAAGAATTGCTGCTTTTTCTTTGAATGATTTGAATGTATTTGTAATAATGTTGAGCTTTGGACTGTTGGTTGGACTGAACAAACATTGTAAAGGCATCACTTTAGCTCATTGTGACGCCATTTCTCACATTTTTAGACTGTTTACAAACAAAACAATCAGGTAATTAATGAAGAAAATAATCAGCAAAATTCATCCAGAATGAAAATAATATTTAGTAATCAACAGTAATAATCATCAGTTTCGGTCCTATACAAAATAATTCAAAATGAGCTCCACCTCAGACAACTACAACAGTAAAATCCTGCTTTTACATGAATAATCTAATGAGATCAGTTTAATAGAAGAACAGTCACAGCAGCCATTTTTCTGTACTGAATACTTTTATTTTGAATACTTTAAGTACATTTCCCTGATTATACAGACATGCTTTTACTTATGCAACATTCGCAATGCAGGACTTAGAACAGAGTATGCTCTGCATATGCTCCCAGCAGGCATACTATACCAACATTAAGAAGGATTCAGACCACACAGAGTTTTCATTAAAACACACGAGGAGCAAGGAAACAATTATTATGATTTTCACTCCAAGTTGAAATAACTCATCATAATGTAAACCTAGACCAGGGACCCAGACCTGGGCCCGCCCAGAGCCGATGGGGCCCGCCTATCCGCCTATCAGACAGGAAGTGTGGTGTCGGCCTGACGTGAGCGCGCATGCTCGCACTGGGCGGGTGGTCACTAACACAACTGGGCAAACTTTTCACGACTGTAGTAAAGTTGACCAAGAGGCCAGTGAAGCCAGTGCTCACCAGTAAGGGAAGATAAAACACTAAGAGCCTCGTATAGTTTGTACTTTTCCTCTCTGAGGTTTTATGTTTCTGCTTGTGGTCTTGTATTAAAATCCACATTTCAGCGCTCGGACTTCTCATTTGAATATAACGTAACTTAGCTGAAATCCACAACACAGCACCGTGAAGATGGGACGTTTCCTCTAACGTAGGAGCAAAGCTTATTTTTCGGATCTGGGTAAGTTTTATTTACCTGTATTTAATCTATAGAAGTCTTTATTTGGAAAAAAAAACATGAGGATGTTTAAACTAAGTTAAAGCTTTGGTTTAGCTTAGGTTACCGCCTCCTCTCATAAACCGCTTCACTTGTTGGTCATTCAGCGTTAGCTTATGTCGCTACGGTATCGTTTAAAACAAAGCTGCTAATGTATGAGCAGTTTCTGGATTATCCAGTTTTAGTGTGTGTGAGCCGGAGTATGTTTTGTTATGTAAGTGAGCCCTAGACCTTACCAGACGGCGGGCGCTCGCAGCCGGCTACGTGACAGCGAGTATCAACTTTGGAGGGAATCTTTTTAAACATGTCGTCTTGTAAATGCCGCGTTCATCTTGTCGTGATGATTCAGGTTTTCCAACAAACGTATGAGAGTTTAAAGCGAGCGGCCGCCGTTACCGTACGGACGTTCCGCGCCAAGGATTTCAAAAACAGTTTACCTGCGCGGGACGCTCTTTCCACTTCCTCTATGCTGCCTCGCGTGATGCTCCCATTGGCTTCTTCTAATAAAAAGGGCGGGACCGCCGCGTCCGTTGGGCCCGGCGATTCGATGGGACGTACGTCAGTTACCGCCACTGTAAATCTGGTGTTTTGATTAGGTTTAAACTGATCTTCTCGTCAATTTTGCCATCCGAGGAAGGTAGGGAGTGATCTAAATTGATCACCGGCACATTTATAACTCATCGTTGTCATGCTGTTTTAAAAATGTTGGTACTGGATTAATATGTTGTACTGAGGAAGCGGTAAGACTCTCCGAAATTTAGCTGTTTAATTATCGTGCTAAATAGTAAATCCAATAATTCATGAGTAACATTTATAAATACTTTTTAAACAAAAGGTTAAAATTAATGAAACTAGATAATATATAACATATAATGAAATGTAATAGAAAGAAGGGAAAAAATCCATTGAGCAAGTTTAAATGTTAGAACAAATGTTAGCTTGTTCAAATTAATAATGCTAGCTGCCTTTTGCCTTGACTCAGACTGTTAAGACTATTATAAGGTTGGGGGGTTTTTTTTAGCCATTTTCACAGTTGTTTCATATGACCCCTGAACAGAGTCTACCTCCAATCACTGTATTAATGCCTAGCTAACATTAGCTAATATAATTCTTGTAAAATCTTATGCTATGGTGGAAAAGTACAGCGCTTGAATCTCAAAAGCTGACCCATGAATCTCATTCAAAGGTCAGAGTACAAAGCAATCTGAATGTTTGTCTGAGATAACTTGTTCTCTTAATCCCAGTGTACCTCAGTAGGTATGTATATCAATCCTCATCATCTCTTTGTTTCTCATTTTGCTGACTAGGATGATGGCTTTGTAGCATCCCAGGTTCCTGTAAATACTCCAAAGACGTTATTCGGTCAGTGTGCAGCATCAGTGGAGAAGCAGCCGACCATGGGTCCTCTCGCTACGCCTAAAAAAGGAAGAGAAGTAGGTTCTGTGGACCCCTGGACACCAACGTCCAACCTCAAAATGCTCATCAGTGCAGCTAGTCCTGACATCCGGAACCGAGAGAAGGAGCTGTGTATGGACAACGACGCGCGGGAAGGTGTTGACTCCACACAGGTACATAAACATCCTAACGCCATCACATGATAGATGCTTTCAGGGTGTTTAAAGGATTCCATTTCTTATCTGTGGTTCTCTGTTTCTTTTCCTGTAGGACGCTGAAAATGGAGAAGAGTCGGAGAAAATGATCAGCAGGAAAGAGAAGAGTCTGGGTTTGCTCTGTCATAAATTCCTCGCCCGCTACCCAGATTGCCCGAACCCTGCCCTCAATAACGACATCTGCCTGGATGATGTGGCCACTGAGCTCAGTATGTCAATCACACAATGTCCATTCATCAAGCTTTCATATACTGTATTTGGCAGTGAATGGTTGCTTTCAGGGCTTCAGTGTATAGTTTGTGCATCATCTTGATAATACTACAGCAGTAACTGCAGTAATAATAATAATGCATTCCATTATATCTGCATTAATCAGTAATTTTAATTTAAAAAATTGATTGTCAAACATTTTCCACACTGATCGTAAATGAGATGTCTAATTTTTTCTCATGTGTGCAAATATGTGAGTTTGTGGGTAATCCACACATTCTAATCTTCTAACTTATTGTTGCTGGTTTGAATTTCTTCACTGTGATCTCTTTCTTTTACTAATTTAGAATTTATGTTTGGCCAAGCATGTGTGCACATACAAGGATTTAGACTCTGGTTTAGACATTGCACTCAATGTACTTGCATTGAAAAAAGACATACAGCTTAATGAGGACAAAAAACAAAAGACTGTGACAATAGTTAATTTCTTAACATGAGGTTCTATGTGTTTTCTGTCCATGTGCACAGATGTGGAACGCAGGCGCATCTACGACATCATGAACGTGCTGGAGAGTCTCCACATGGTGAGCCGCTCAGCCAAGAACCGCTACGCATGGCATGGCCGGACCAAACTGGCTCAGACTCTGGCCATTTTGAAGCAGGTGGGCGAGGAGCACAGGTACGGCCAGCAGATGCAGCAGATCCGGCAGCGCCTCCTGGACAAAGAGTTTGACTTTGACGGGGATGAGAAGGAGAACGAAGAGGTGGACCTGGAGAGCGGAGAGCAGGGGCAGAAGGAGCTATTCTTTGTGGAGCTTCCAGGAGTAGAGTTCAGAGCAGGTGGGAAGCTGGAGTGTTGTCAGAATGGTTGTGGCTTTTTGGTTAATCCTGCATTTTCACTGGTGTTAGATTTCCTCAAAATCAACCTTTTGCAAATAACAGATGAGTTTGTGTTTCGTCTTTTGTTGAAATACACAGTTTTAATAAACACTGCATGCATCATAAAAGTATTATCGACCCTTCTGAACAAAAGTGTTAACAAGAGAAAACATTTAAACAAGTGCTTTTACTCTGTTCTATAAACTTTTCACTTCTTGGTTTTGTGGTGCAGTTTTCAGATTTTTTATCTCTCTGTTTGTCCTGTTCAGCCTCTGTTAACAGTCGGAAAGACAAATCTCTGAGGGTGATGAGCCAGAAGTTTGTCATGCTCTTCCTGGTGTCTAGTCCTCGTGTGGTCAGTCTGGATGTGGCCGCCAAGATTCTGATCGGAGAGGACCAGGGTGCAGATCAAGACAAGAACAAGTTCAAGAGTGAGTACAGGGCCTGCCAGATAGAGTGTGTTTCTCAGTGTTAGCGGTAAAGTAAAACAAAGCTGATGTATGATTTTAGATCTCATCTACTTTAGGCTTTCTTTCAGTGCCAGCACATTTAAAATGTCTTATTTGTGAAAAGAACAAATAATGACAGAGACACTGTGCAGTACTAGTGCCAGATGGTAGATGTAATTTTAATAGTGTGGAGGGCCTGAAGGCATGCAGGTGTTCATGAAACTTCATTGCAATGTAAAGCTATTTAACCCTTTTAAAGAGGTCTGTACAAAATACACCTGTCTCTGTACTGGCAGTAGATAATCTCTCTCATGTGTTTGCAGCCAAAGTGCGGCGGCTGTATGATATAGCTAATGTGCTGCGGAGCCTGAAGCTCATTGAGAAAGTCCACGTGACAGAAGAGAGGGGGAGGAAACCGGCCTTTGAATGGGTCGGCCCCGAAGAATTCCCACAAGTCAAAGGTATCGACAAAGCTGTAAATTAAAACATATTTTAGGTCTTCCAGTTTGTCTTGAGCAATAATTAATGATTGAATTATTGTCTCCCAATTTCACGGACTTAACATTAAATTCTTATTTCAGACTTGCAGAACACCGCATCTGAATGCTCTTCCAAGAAGAAAAGTGTACTGGAGTCCCGTGCAACTATAGATAACTGTGCCAAAAACCTGTTTTCATCACCTGGAAGTAAACGCAGCTTCACCCGACACCCCTCCCTCATAAAGTTGGCCAGGAGCATTCAGGATGACCGTCGCAAGATCAATTCCGCCCCCAGCAGTCCTGTCAAGAGTGCCCTCAGTGCGTATCGAGCATGTCTGCAGGTTACTGTTGTGGCGTGTATGTTTATGAATGGTGTGATGACGCTGAACATACAATTCTTCTTTTTTTTCTTCAGGCGATCCATCAAACACTGATTTTCCAAACAAAATGGCCCAACTCGCTGCTATTTGTCAGATTGAACTTGACCAGGAGTCTGCGTAAGTTTGGTTCCATTTAGCTCCAATCTGTTTAGGGCTCTTTAAAGCCATTTTTGTCCATTAATAGAGTTGATGAGGCTGGTAAGAATGCTGTTGAATATACACTACTGAATGTAACTCTTCTAAGAGCTGCATTACTTATGAATTTATAATAAGGTCGTTGTAGATCCTTGTGTTAAATGAGAGTCCGGCTTCTGTTTCAGGACTGGAGCTAAACATCCAAAGCCCGCTTCTGCTGAGGCGGACGCAGCTGCTGTGAGGTTAGAGCCGACCTCTTCTCAGGCGCCGTTACTAACTCCAACCCAGGAGCCTGGAGTCAACACTACTGTCCACCTCACCCCCCACACCCCACTGTCAGCCCTGCCCACAGGCTCCGTCACATACATCCCTGCACAGTGTTCATCCCTGATCCCCGTGTTGTTACCTCAGCAGAGGGGGGCCGGGCCCTACGCCGTGTACTTGCAGCCTTCTTCCCCCAGGCCAAACCCTCTGGCCAGGCCGCAGCCGACCAGCCTCGCTGTGCGCTCTATGACCTTTGAGGATAAGACCGGGCAGAGCCCGACTGGCCAGAATACAGCCAGGGGCCAGCCGGCCTCCAGGGCATCAGACGGCAGCCCCATGGCGCTCAAACGGCTGGGTTCAGGTTCAGCCTCAGAGGGCAGCCCCTCCAAAAACAAGAGGACAGACCCCAACTTTAAGGTACTATTTGAGAGATTAAAGGAAAGTTGTTCTGCCCTTAAGCATTTTAAGATGATGATGATTATGTTGTTATTTATTTCTGACATGCCGTATTTCCCTCCCGCTCTGTTCCCCTCTTCTTGTCGGCCTCCTGTAGGATACCTCTCCAAAGCTGTGTGAGATCCTGCAGGCACGTCTGAAGTCCCGTCGCAGCACTCAGCTCTCAAGCCGGCCCTCGCCTCGCGCCCTCCACCTGGACCCAGAGTTTGTAAACACCCCCGGTGGTGCTGTAGCCAATCAGACACTAGAGCAGAGCCTGGAGACCTTTCTGGACAGAGAGGACAAGGCGGCGAACTCTGACAGCGAGGCGGGCTTGACGCCTGTCAGAGCCATACCTCTGACCCCAGGACAGCTCCACACTGAGGTAAATGCACCTACTGCGCTTCAGTTAACACCACAGAGGCTTTTAAGACCTTTGTTGTGTTTGAACAGCAGCATTCATGACATTTGTTTCTCTCTCTCCAGACTTTAGTACCAGCCGGATACCTCATCCCAATCTCCCAGCAGTCCCTCATCAGCTACAGGGAAATTCAAGGTTCAGGGAGAGAAAACAACAAGGCCTCAACTCCCACTTACAACATCTACCAAACACCAACAGCAGGTAAATATGGCACTAAATGTCAAGGTGCACCCAGGTTTTAACTTTGCCTCAAACTGTTCAACATTGGTTAAATCCTTCTCAGTCAACTGATTTGTCCGAACAACTGTCAAAAACCCAAAGATAGTTAAATGTGCAATGATATTAAACAGAGGAATGGCAGATCCTCAAATTTCATGACCTCGAAGCAGAGAATTTTTTTTCTTGACAAATGACAAAAAATGTATCGTCAAATCTATGCACAGCCTACTCTTTTAGGCATGGACAATGATTCTTCTTTTTATTTTTAAGGTGTTTGCTTGTTTTTTTGTTAGATGAGTCTGAGTTTTTTTCTTAATTTTTTTGAATCTGCAAATAAACTTGATTAAAACTGCAGATTAGATGCACCGAGAGAAGAGACCATTTTTTTCTGTTGTTGTCAACAGGCTCCAGACCCTCCCCAGCCCAGGAGATTACACCCACCAACCTCCGTCTTCACAAACCCGCTGCCGCCTCCTCGCCAAACACCACCCAGCAGGCCCACCGCCTCCACAGCCCCAGTCCTGCCATCCTCAACTTCACGCTGCAGAACCTGGGTCTGATCTCAGGCTCCGGCCCAGGAAACGCCTTCGCTGCCCCCCAGACTCCAGAGTGTGCCAACACCCTGGCCAGCCCGCTGCCAGGCCCACTCGCTGTGCAGCAGAGGGGCATGGTTTTCATCAAGCCCGTGTCCCCTTTGCCCATCCAGCAGTCTGTATCCGGGCAACCAGTGGCCCTGATCAATGTGCAACAGGTAAAGAAAACAGGGAATACTACTCAAATTGTGAGAGCAGTTGTATAATGTCTGCTGTGATTGTGTTGAATTCCAAACTTTATGGCTGTGCAGCATTAAATCGCCATATTTGTTAAGTCAAACAGCAACTTGTTCATCAGCATGTTGTCCAGTCACAGATCAGATGATTGATGGTGTTCAACAAACTTAGTTGTAGTACTTAGTAGTATTCTCTTGTGTATTAGAAATACCATTTAAGTATAGAAAAGTTGTACTGCAAGTGTGTTTTAAATGCTCATGAATCCATTATTTTCACTGGAGCCACTGAAGTATACTTGAATGTGCCAAAGTAGCACAATACATTCTTCAAAAAGTCTAATTTAAGTATAGTATTTTTTGGGACTGCAGCAGTAATTCTGCCATTTGAAGCAGCCTCACACAAACAGCAAAATAAAAACTTGTCAGAGTTCATCTGAGATCAGAGACTAACTGAGGATTGTCTGTCGTCCAGCCTCTGATGACCACCCCCAAAGGGACTGCGCTCCCCCAGCACAGCTTCTTCCACACGCCGGTCCCCCTCTCCCCTCTGGCTGCCATGGTAACCACCGGTGGACACCTGGCCACCAAAACTGTTTACATCCCTCAGAGGAAGCTGGACGTGGCCACTGAGGACTCCTGAAGGGAGCCCGGCCGGTGTCTGTGTACATTATGTGTGTGCTTGTGTCGTGGGTGGGTGTCTTTCATTTTGCGTCTCTTTAGGAGTGTCAGTATTGATTACCTCTGAACATTTCACAGCAGCCTCACTGCCTCCGCTCACAGCCCGCTCTAGAAATGGAACATAGAAACAGACTGCAGCTGTGGGCCCGTGGACACGTTCACCACGTCCTCATGAACACTGTTTTCCTGCTCGTTGTGATGCTGGTAGAAACTTTTCCCAGGACCAAACTTTCAGAATATAACGGAGGAAAGTTGACATTCTTTTTTTATTGGTTTGTTTTTTAGTTACATCTGCAAATGTGAGTGATGTGCACAGCAATTTATCATCTTTCTTCAGATTCAAAGAGTAGTAAAAGTCATATCAGTACTACGGAGAACAAGCCAGATGGATGTATTTGACTGAAAGATGAGTTTGATTGAAAACGTTATTGATTTTGTTAAACCTAATGAGACGTCTTTTGCACATATGTACATGTTAACTGTTACCCCTCAAGAATGGAATTGAGAATCTTTGTGAATATGTGGGATTCATTCTAAGACAGATCAGACATTTTGACAAGTTTAATTTATAAGGAATTTCTGATGCTAAGTGTAAAATGTTAATTGAACTTGAATACATTTTTTAGCAGCATCATGTGATGTCGGTGTGTCTTTTGGTCTACTTCTCCTCAGCTATGGGACTATAATTACTGCAGACATGTAGGGCTGCTACTTATAATGATTTTAATATAGATTCATCTGTTGATTTTTCAGTTTAGCAAACAAAATAAGGAAAGTTGAATTGGCCGTTTTGACTGAAAAGCTGTCACTTCTGCTTTGATAGTAATGCTAATATAGCATCCTGACATGCTAAACCACAACATGTTAGCATGCTGATGTACCATAAGAGCCAATAAGCCAAGTAGATAAATACTTAAAGCAGCTATAATCAGTATTTTCTAATTGTCACATTATAGTGATGAACATCAGTTATCACCTCAATGTGCATCTTCCTCCAACTTTACAGTGACTTTCAGCTCATTGTTTAGCTGTCCGGCCCTCAGCTTTACTGTTTGGGTCACGGTGTCATCGACAGGCAGCTTTTTTTACAGTGAAAAAGCTTTAAAAACCCCAAAAGAAGCAGAAAAGTGACAGCCGGGGCTGACAGAGTAGTGATTGGACGAATGAAAGCGGAACAGAGTCTGACGATGCAGAGCTGCGCCTGACGTGCTGAGAGACACCACATTCGCATCATTCAGAATGAGAATATATGTCTGTATATTTCAGGATGGTTAATTACACCATTTAAATGTAAAGTTAGCTTTATGTACACATGTGCATTTGTAATCACCTGATTGGATTGTCAGCATTAATATAAAGTTTCATACACATTAAATCTAATGATGGTTACTTTTCAGACATCACTTTTCTGTATTTCTTTCCATCAACTTATTCACGACTTGCTGATATATTTTCTACAGTGCGTTTTAATTTATATCTGACTGGAACATATTTTAATGATCTCTTGGTGATGCCGCAGCTGATTGGAGACTGAAATTAGAGCTCCGTTGAAGTCTTAAAACTCTTGAGTTGAAGTGGGAGATATCTGTCATTCTATTTGAATCCCTGAAGACATCAGCGCTGTTGGTGGTCTGGAACCAGGCACATTTAATTCCTGTACCAATATGACATAAATGTGGCACGAAACGTCTTAAACCACCATACACATGATGAACCATTTTGATGTAGGTAACAACATGACTTCTCCTCTGGGGATCAAAGAAAAGGCATTTTGTTCTGCATTTTCCATCCACCCTGTCCATTTTTTTTGTTCTGTGGTGCGTAATGAGCTGTGAATGAATGCAGTTGTCACTCTCATGCTTTACGTTCCCATCGTTTATGCACATAATCCTGCAACATGCTTGCATGCAGCTGTCTGTCAGGGCTGCCTGATTGCTGCGAGTCCAAAACAAATGGCTGATGTTCAGGCCTCTTTCAGCCTGTGATGAAGGGTCAGAGGGCTTTTCTCTGTCACAGGTTATTTTAGGAGGATTGTTTCATTGGAGCGTCACTGATGGACTGTGCTGATGGAGAGATGGACACTACTTAAGCCACCCTGGAGCGTTCACTGCCACGCTAGGACTGAAGCACACAGGCTTGCATTCAAGGTAAGGACTCGTTTCCTTTGTGTTAAAGCTTCCTGTCGGTAGCTGAGTGGTTAATCTATGGTTATTTTACTTTAGGTTTTACAGCTGGAAGTACATCTACTTTATCTGTTTGACATCAGGGGTCAGTTCCATGTGAGATTTGTCCTCCAGAAGTGGCTTTTGTCTGGCCAATGTCTCAGTAAAGCCACTATTCCTGGAATATAACATAGCAGTCCTGTGAGGCGGGCAGCCTATGATATGAGTGGAAACTGGAATGTGAGACAGAAGGCCGGACAGGGCAGCAACGCCACATCTCCAGACATTTAGTGAAGAAGCTGACATTTAAGGGACGCCTGAGTCAAATCTGATGAGGCGAAGTGAGACGAGAACGGTCAAAACTGATCAGGGAATATGAGAAACACTGTACAGCTGAGACTGCATGTGACAAAGAACAAAAATACAGCCAACAGCAGTTTAGGTTTGGGTTAAGGGTTTATTTATTTGAGCCCTTAATTTCATAATCCAATCGTCATTTTTATACCTATTATTGGGCTTAAATGTGAGAAAGTAGACATTAAAAAGTATACAGAGCACATGAGTCGCTGTAAAGAAGGCTCTCTCACTTCATAGGAAAGATTAAACTCTCCAGTTTAATTTACAGTTATATAATTCAGTCTAGAATCACATCTAACAGACGTCTCTGCCATCACGCTGATCTGTTTATTTTATATTAGTAGCATATTGTCTATTTATCATAAAGCACCTAAATAAATACAAGGTCATTAACTAAGATTTTTCCCTCAACATCCTCCTAATTACTGCTTATTGCTTGTAATTAAGGAAACTGTTGTACATTAATTACAGTCTTAATAATCAAACCCTTAATAACCTCCAGAATAAGGCATTAATAAGTGCCCTACAATGACTAATAAAGAGGTAACATGCTGCTAATTTTAATGCTAATGAGCAACTAGCTAATGATGAAAATGTGTACCTTCACATGAAGTGTGACCAAAACATCACTTGTGGAAATAACAGATGAAATTAGATCTTAAAATGGAAAGAGCTGTGAGCTCATCTACATTTCACATCCTTAGAAATGATAAATTTAACTATTTCAAGGCAGGACGTTACACTACAGCTTAGATAATAAGCCGATTGATTGATTAGTTGATTGACAGAAAATGAATTGTCTGATTTCAGCTCCTCAAATGTGAAACTCTGAGGTTTTTCTCACCATTGTAACCTGAGTACTGTTGAGTTTTGGCCTGTTGGGCAGACAAAGGAAGCACTCTGAAGGCACCACGTTGCATTCAGGGAACGGACATATTTCACGAAAACAAATGATTGGTAAAGCTATAGATTGATCGGTGTCTTTTTGTTTGTTTGTTTCTCTAAGATGCCAAACTGGGGTGGAGGTGCCAGTTGTGCCGCCTGTGAGAAGACGGTGTACCATGCAGAGGAGATGCAGTGTAATGGGAGGAGCTTCCACAAGACCTGCTTCATCTGCAGTGAGTAGACCGGTTCTGGTCCAGCAGGGACGGTGTGATGGTGGATCTGGGACATCTAACGCTCCATCTTTCTGGGTTTCTGGGTCCTGACCTGAATTTCGATTGTGGTTCCGTTGCGATACAGCCAAAGTTGTCTGGCCATAATAACCAGATCTCCCTGCTGCAGCGGTCTGATCTGGACTCAGACCGGACACCTCGTATGCATTCACTGATCTCTGCACAAACAGTCTGCAGTCGGTTGGACGTGAGCTTGTGAGGCTGCTGGGTCGTTCCAGCCCTGAAAGGCCTCTGAGATGAGCTCACCCATCTGCTGAGTGTTCATCTTTACTCGAGCATTCACCTCACACTCTCCTTAAATAGCAACACAGCACATCTGACTATGTGTAATGCCACTGTTGACTGATAAAACTAGTTAGGTGGGAGCTTTATTTAACCTCCAGCGCTCCACCGTGACATCCCCCAGTCTGGACAATCTGAGAGCTTTCCAGCCTCGTGGTCAGACACGGTTTCATGTGTGTGATGCGTTTGTGTTTCCTTCACACAGTGAGCTGCAGAAAAGGGCTGGACAGCACCACGGTGGCGGCGCACGAGTCTGAGATTTACTGCAAGTCCTGTTACGGCAAGAAATATGGGCCAAAAGGCTACGGATACGGGCAAGGAGCTGGAGCTCTGAGCTCTGATCCTCCTGGACCCAACGCAGACCTGCAGCCTCAAGAGTACGTGGTCACACTGCAGTTAAAACACAAGTCTGGCATTATATTAAAGAGTCATTTCACCCAACAGAAAATTTATTCACTTTTCCCTGATGGAATCAGTCCATACATGTAGGTAGTTTTGGTTTTGGCTCTGAGATTTAGAAATTTCTGCTGGCAACCTTTCATCATTTTTAGGTGAATTAATCCAAGTCAAACTGGTTAATTTCAGATGACAAAGCTTCATTTCTGAACACAGCTGCAGAAACAAGTCTATTATTTGAAAAAAAGCTGTTTACCTTTTACAGTAAAAAATAAAAATAAGACTCTTTCAGAGAGAGATTTCCAGAAAGTGTGAAAATTGGGGACTTAGAGAAGTGACTCTTCAAAGATAGTGAATAAATAAGGGCATATTGACTGTCAGCAGATTAGAGCAGATCCATCATCTAAACACACCCAACCCCTAAACTACAGGTACAATAACCACACCTGTGATCACACAGTGTCTTTTTTTCTTCTAGCTCTAAACCACAACCAGCTTCTTCAAACTCAAGCACCAATAAATTTTCCCAGAAGTTTGGAGGTTCAGATCGCTGCCCTCGCTGCTCCAAAGCCGTCTACGCAGCCGAGAAGGTGATGGGAGCCGGGAAGGTGAGGAACGTCCTTCCTGGGACACTCTGATATGTCACTGGCTTTTATTTTCAGATGATTCACTGTACATGATTCACTGTACTGCACTTTCTATTTCCACGCATTTTAAAACCCATCCTTCTTTAACATAAAAACATAAATTCAGACTTTAATGATCACGTGATCTTTCCTTTAAAGTCAATGCATTTCCAATACTCACTCTGTTTGCCATTCACTTCCACTGAAGCCTGAATGGACAAATTCAATGTGTTTCCTGTTTCGCTGCCATCTCTAAATCACAGAATGTGCACAGCAGTTCATGTTTGTTCACCTTTAACGGAGCAGATGTGCATATCAGTGGTGGACTCAGGCTGTCTGAGGGGCAGGGGGCTCCAGAGAATCGTGATGCATTCATGGTGAAACATTTGAAACATCCGGTTGAGATGACACATTCACTTCCAGTCGTGAACTGAGCCGCCATCGTTGTATCAGGCAGAGTTCAGTCTGATTGAACGTTCAGGGTCACACCAGGTGGATTCTGGTCTGAGTGTGCCACATAGTGAACTTTGCTGCTCAGACGGGGCCACAACTTAAGCTTTAGACTCAACGTTTTGTTAAGAAGCCAGTTTTTAATCTTAGTTTTGTTTTTCTTTATTATTCTGTGTGTGAGCAGCCCTGGCATAAGACCTGTTTCCGCTGTGCTCTGTGTGGTAAAAGCCTGGAGTCGACCACCGTGACAGACAAGGATGGAGAGCTTTACTGTAAAGGTACACACACACACACACACACACTCACACACACACACGCTCAGAAGTGCAGAAAATGAAGTCAACTTTGTTTTCTAATTCTCTCTTCAGTCTGCTACGCCAAAAACTTCGGGCCTAAGGGGTTTGGGCTGGGGAACGCCGCCATGTTGGAGGAGAGACAGTGAACAGTCGTGGTCTTGAAAAACTCACACTCGCTGTGTCACATGGAAGCTGTTTCCATGGAGACTCAGCCTTTAACTTTACACTAGATGATGTTTGTAATGCATGATAGACACCGTGTTGGGGGGGCAGGTACAATAACAGCAATGTTTTTGGATCACTATTATCTTGATAATTGGGGAAAATATTGCCTAATACTTACAATTGTTAATTCTGAGTATACAATTAAATAATTTTCTTATCTTGAAATGTAACATGAATGGAGCTTATTTACCAAAAATGACATTTTTATAAATAAAGGTAGAGTCTGAGGTCCATGTCTTTAATTACATTTTTTTGCACACATGCAGAAAGAGTTGAACTATTCATTATTAGAATATATCACATATATTTTACAGAATCCTTTTGTTTGTATTACTAAATATAGTTTTGATGGACATGTCCGACCCTGCTGTTAAGTCTGTGAATTTATTTGCTTCTTTGTCACTTCCTGCTGTTAGCAGTGCCTCATCTTGTTAATGGTAATTATTAACAGAATCTTATTTGCTTTCATAAATAACTCAATCACTGCAATCATTAATTAGAATAATCAAGTGATGAACAAAGGGATTGTGTTAATTTCTCCCAAACAATTACGTGTGAGCAGCCGTGCAGAGCGGGATGGGATTAGATGTTTTTGTCAAACTGAATTAGAGCTGTTATCAGACTCGCACTTTTAAATTAGAGGAGCTGAGGATGCAGAGCAGAAGTCCCCCCAGCAGAGGACTCTGTTCACTTCACCGTTTGTACATTTGAGCATCAGTAAAACCCTGCAGACACTTTGACGACTGTGTCCTAAATTGTATCTTCGAAACGGTTTTCCAGGAACCAGCAGGGCAAGGGTCTGGATGAAAAGAATTTCTCATAAACCTTCAAACACTTTCAATACTAAAAGTAACAATAACAATAATCATCTCTGGCCAGGAGAGTCTGAGGACATTCACATGAGATGGTCGATCGCAGACTGAGAGCACGAGGTTTCTAACAGAACAGAGGCTGAAATCAAAGGTGCTTCGTCTGACGCCTCCTCTTATAAACTCATAATATTCAGGTGTTGTAAAGACTGTCACAGGTGTTCATTCATTGCAGAGCATGTACTTTGAGGTGCTGATGCAGTGAGTTGTGATTTAGAAGTTGTTTTCTACCAAATGAAATGACTGCAGAATCCACTGCATCTGTCCTTCTGTATATTTGTCCTTCTAGAGCTCCTTCCAGACTACGACGTGATAAGTTGCTGCTCATTTCACACAGAGCCTGGCAGAAGCAGCACAGGAAAACAAATGGGACTCTCTTCACAATCACAAATTCTCCCATCTTCCACGCTGCAACTGTCATTGTGAGCCTCTGTGAGAGCTTGCTCATACATGTAGCACACAGACAACAAAATGATCATTCATTGGTAAACAGTATATATACCAAACCTAACAAATGATTTACAGTTGTTTAAAGGCTGAAGAAGGGAGCAGTCATCAGTAGATCAAAATGAAGCACTAATGGCTAACGTGCAGATCTGGAAGATTAGGCTGTGACCTGTACTTGTGGGGTCATCAGCAGGTCAGTTTGGCTCCTTCCACAGAAAGCCAGACACAACCAATCACCTCAGGGATCAGTCAGCCTCCTGTTTGGATCCGTATGTGCACACACCTGACCCGACACAAAGTCTGTATGCAAGCTTCTTCTGTAAAAATGATTAAGCGATTTATGACAGCTGTGAAGTGAACTATGTGAAACCAAAACTATGAGCTAAAAGAGGCTAAATAGCATGTAGCGCTGCCGAGTTGGTGATCATTCTCCTTTGAGTCGTAGCAGACTCCTTCAACATTACTGTTATTTGTCTGTACGAAAATTCGATTGTCAGGCCTGTTAATGCTGATGCATGGGCCTAATGTGTTTTCAGCTCAAGATGACTGAAGAGCACAGCTGCATTTGTGATTATGATTTACAGTAGTTGCCAATACATGCAGGAGAAGAGTCAGAAGTAACATGTTTGCTTACCAGCTCAGAAGCTTCAAAAATGACCACTGGGGGGAGCAACCTGCACATTTCTGAGCCTCACCACAGTGATACTGTGGAGTCGCCTGAGTCCACCAAGAGCCAGTTAAAAAGACAGGCACAACATTGCTTTATTGAAGTACTATAGTGGTCATTCATTATTAAACACATGCAACTCTTACAAAAGTCAGAAAACCAACTGTTTACATGTACAAAGATCATTTTTTCCCCCAGAACAGATAATAAAAATAGGCTTGATGTGTTCATAAAAAACATCTCAAAACTTCAATTTACAATGTAGGCCTTTAAAGGTTGACTCATCTCACCCAAATTTAAACATTTTGTGATTTTCATTTCACTTACATTGGTCAAGTATAAGGCAGCAGCAGTCTGTACAAAGAGCAACCGGTTTAAACAATATCCACACGATCCTTTGTCTTTTCCCAACTTCTGATATCTTCTGATTTTACATAGAAAAATAAATAAATACACTTTGTGCTTTTGGTCCAGAACAACTGTGAGAGTCTGACCCTTGACCCTGAGCGAGGGGCGGCGGGCAGGTCAGACCATGTCGGCGTGTCCGAACATGGGCTGGTCGCGGCCGGGCGGGAACTGCTGCGTCCAGTCGATGATGGCCGGTTTGAAGAGGCCACAACAACGCAGCTGGAAGAAGGAAACCAGGTTCCGCACGACGCCCAAACTGCAGACAGACAAGCAGAGACCATTCAGAACTCTTTTCCTAAATGAGCAATGTAAATGAGTTTCCTTTTTTTGTCTAATTGTTGTTTATGTGGGATGTGGGTATTGTGGGAAAGAGTGTTTATATATCTGCTTGCCTCAACCTGCCAGTTGGGGGATAGATTCAGACAAATACTGAGATGGGTTAATGGAAATTAAATGAGGACTTGACCACTGAGGATTCACTACCAGAAATTTGAAATGTGCACAATTTATTTTCCGATAAGTGAATAATTTCATTCATAACCACTCTTGCAGCCCAGGAAAGTAGAATCAAAACCTTGACGTCATCGACGCCTGATGGACTTTCTTTCACCTGAAGTCCACGTCCCAGACAGAGCCCTGTCAGTTCAATTCCCTGCAAACTAATAAGCTAATAAAAACTGTATCACCTCCAGTCAATGCTCAAAGAACTCCTTTGACTCACTGCAACTGTTTTCAAGTCAACCCTAAGAAATACAGTTTTTCAAAGCTGCCATTCTGGGACTCCAAGTCCTGATCTCCAAGGCCCCATTCCTCTTTCAAAGGGCATCATTTATTGCAGAATGCAATGAAATCTGAGAACTAGCTCATATTCATGTAAATGAGCCACTTTCAGATCCTTGCACATTCACAAACCTCTCAGTGGACGTTAGCAAACAGCAGCTTAAATATGTTCAAGATGATTTAAGTCAGGGTTTTCCATAGAGACTAATATGAGGTTTGGCACAGAGGTATCGGTAATAAATCAGGATAATGCACAACGAGCCGCTCATTAATGCACAAGACCATGACTGAAAAGCATAAAGCTCCCCCTGCATCATAATTACAACACAGCCATTAAGTAAAGACATTAATACTCTGACATCAAATATTGATTGAGCAGCTGACATTAAGACAAAGCATTATAGAGCTGCACCGATGTGCAGAATAAACTGTGATGTGAAAAGAAGCTTGCAGTCAGGCAACAACTTGGATGCCAATAAAGACAAAAAACTTCTTGACCAAATATTCAGAAGTAACACACTAAATAACCACGTCACTGATATCAACTCACTTGTAAGGATTCTGTCTCAGGGAGGTGGATTGTCGGAGTTTCCTTTGGTGGAGTATCAGGTTCATGCGCTCTGCTGTGGTCAGTCCCAGGAAGGCGATCTGCTCCGACACAAAGGAAACACATCCGTCAGCACGAGGACAGGTAGGACGCTCGAGTGTGCATGAACACAGCACATCAATGGACCGTAAACAGAATGAGACTTCATGAACTGGCTCGACAGGTCTGGCCTCTGCGGCCGCTTCCAGCCTGACTCTCACATAAAATGAGCAGGTGGAGTTCCATGATCGGACAAGTTAGGGGATGAAAACTAAGCTGTGATTACAGTTTGGTTGAATTAAAACAATTTCTTATGTTTAATGTAGCAAAAGTAGAGAGAAAGTCTTTTGAGACATCTAGAATTCTGCATAATTTCCTCAAAGGACCCATAATGAGAGCTCTGGAAAGTGGTTCACAGACTCCGAGCAGCCGGTCACCTGGTAGAGCTGCACCACCAGGGTCAAGCCGGACCAGGAGGTGTGATAGAAGGCCATCAGGAAGACGCTGAGCAGCCAGGGAGAGCAGCTGACCAGGGCGGAGACCATGCCCCACAGGCCCTGCTCCTCATAATGCAGCACCCTGCGAGTGGACCAGTCTGAGAACACACACAGCACAGACATGTGAATCCAGTGTCAACGTAAAACTGCTTCGGATTCTGTTCTTGAATCTGATGGCAAGCCACTCACACACAAGACAACCGTAGAACATCCAGGCTCCCATCAGCATGAGGGAGAACAGGAAGAGGATGAAGTAGTGGTGGTTCCTCGCACCTGGAAGACAACGAACATGTCTGATGAAAGGCGCTGTCTAGCATCAGTGTTTGCTTTGTTCATTCTGACCTACTATAGAAACATGGCGGACTCTGTGGAGGCAGACTTGCTCCCTCTGTATACATACACACTTATTCTAAGGTAAAGAACAGTGCTTATTTTAGGTGATTAAACACTAATGAAAATAGAACTATGAATATAATTTTCCATTTCTGCCAATATATCCCCCACATGCTACACACTGGATCTTTAAATAAAAATAACCTATAAAACACAGGCCCTGGCCCAGTCTCACCACTATGTGTATTTTGATGATGAAACATTTTCAGCTGTTAATCAAATGACAAATTTTGAGGGCCATCTGCTGTCGAACGAGACAGAAGTTTCAGGTTTTTCCTGCTCAATCTGTCGTACCGATGCAGCCGTTGGTCCACACAGAGTGGTGGTCCTGCTTGGCCACACAGGCATCACAGGAGAAGCAGTGGTTCGTTCTCACCGGTTTCTTTGTCTGTGAACAAAGCAGTTCATAAAGGTATTGTTTGCAGCTGTCTGTGTTAACGTAACAGTGCTGTAAAAAGTGAAGGTTTCGTTTGAACCTCACCATACAAGACGTGCAGAATATTCTGGGGTCCAGACAGCCGGCTTCAGCCAACACCAACACATTCTGGTGACACAAACAAATCTCTGCTCATTTCTGCATAAACAGGTACATGGAAGATAATCTTATTTATCTTGGTTAACTGTTAACGGTCCACCCACCATTTTCTTCTCTTCCTCGGTCGCCTTGACGAAGCCTGGGTCAGTCCTGCAGGCGCGGAGGTAGTAGTAGAGCAGAGCAGTGGCATTTAGAGTGAACAGGACCTGCACTGTGGCGCTGTGCCCATGTGGGGTCGAAGGTTAAGAAACTCTTCCTTCATCGGATCAAAGGCTAACATATCAAACATGACACCGAAGGAGCTGCTATGTTTACTGGCTAGTGATCACAGTGAATGCGTCACTGCACTTAAATCCAACAGGGTTCGTTCAGCGGTCACATGTCTTTATTGGTTCCTGTTTCTCAGATAATGATGACACACCTTTCTCTCAATCTGAACAATTAAACTCTGTCTCTGCCTTCATCTAACAGAGACGTTCTACACTTCCCTCTAAAACAAATCCTAATCATAAACTTGCCTTTTTCAAATAAAAGCATGAATATGAATTGAAATATAGCAAACTAACCATGAATGCATTCTGCAGTCTGGTCTATTTTACTCCTGTGAATGTAGAATAAGGCCTCTGAGCCTCTTCTCCAATGTTACAGACAGAATCTGATCCACTGGCCTGATGTATCACGGACAAAGGATCACTGATGTGTTTTTTTCCTCAAATCAGTCCTCTAGAAGTGAGAGAAACGGCCAGCCTACGACCAGACAAACCCTGATGTGCAGTGAACATCCGACATAACTGTCTCGTTTCCTTTGAAGACGAAAGGATATCTGGCAGGAACCAGAGGCACCAGGTGACGAGCATCCAGAAGACTGAAGCCATGAGAGCTGTAGCAGGTAGGAGAGACTGAAAGGCTGGATTTGGCAAGTTCCTGTTCGGACACAAACATGTATTATTAAATGGCTATTGAATGGAGAACATCAAGAGAACAGCTCAGGGGGAATGCGTCCTCACCTTGAGGCCACATTGATCACAACTATCACACAGGCCAGCAGGATCCCTTTGAGCAACCAGGACTCTGAGTTCATATCAACTATGGCGCCCACACTTCCAAACATGGCAGTGCAGAGCAAAAACTGCAGAAAGACCTGGAAAATGCGAACAGGATGGTGATTCTAGAGATCGCTGGAGACTTTTTGTGTGTGACTAGGAGTTTTAAGCTGGTCTCTGATATGCGCATACCCTGTATCTGTTGACGATCCGCAGGCAGCGAGAGTTGGAGCGAATCCTCGCCTGTTTGACGTGGTTGAGCATGTGGATGAGCAGAGGGCTGTGCACCTGGTGGGCCAAGTCGATAGGCGTGTGACCCTGAAGAAGAAGCATTAAAAGCACCATGAAGACAAGCACTATTACTGATCCAATTCAAAATGTAAGGCAAAAACAAGTGTTTATGATTGCGTTCCATTTAAACACACTGCGATTAACTGCACAGATGGGTCTTTTCATATGCAGAGAAACTCTCAGATTTAACCTGCATCAAGGTCTCTAATCAAAGATCTCCTCCAGGCATGTTTTAAAATGTGTAAAAATAAACTGCTCTGAATAACAATATCTGATATGTTTCTTCAACTCCCTCTTCCTTAATGAAAAATGCAGAAGTTCTGAACATGTTGCCAAGACGTCTCCTACTTCACTGAATGTGCGTATGTGCCCTGGGAGTTTCCACATCACACATTTAAGCTGCATTCAGAAGCACGATTAGAGAGTTGTCATAGGTGTTAAACTAAGATTTAAGGTAAGCACAGAGGAACGTGTGAACTGCAGCAGCTTCGGCAGCGTGAAAACAGCCTTGTAGTGTCAAACTCTGCACAGTGAGGCTCAAACATCCAAGTGAAGCAACAACAAGACAAACTCGTTGGTGGAGGAGTGGAGGACTTTTTAGCTACTTTTTATCTCTTTCACCCCAACTGTCAAAGCTGTAAAATTAAACCAACGCTTTTGAGATAAAGATTCCAGCAAGAACTTCAAATAAATGCAGAAAACCAAGAGCAACATAACAGATTCACGGTTGATGCCAGATGTCACACGAGTACAGCGACAGCCACCTTTTCAGACTTATTGCTTTGGCAGCAGGAATTTTGTGACGCTCACATTTATGTTTTCTGCGTCCACGCTGGCCCCGGCCTCCAGCAGGATGTGGGCGGCGTCTACGTTTCCTGCCAGCACAGCGCAGTGCAGCGGAGTGTTCCTGTTCACTTTGTCCACGGCATTCACGGAGGCGTTATTTTTGATCAAGAAGTTTGTGGGTTCGGGCCTACAAAAGAAGAACAGCATGTGCTGCTTATCTCTTGACCTCATCTCTAGACACTGAGGGAGGAGGCTGCGAATTAACTTCAAGTTTGTATTAGATACTTAAGCCCGTCTACACACTAACAGACTCCTCATGCCTCAAACCAGGATTAAAATGTCATTCTGGATTGTTCAAACGTTGTGCTGTACTGTTTCTTGTATTTCCGGCAATTTGTTTTTAATAAATACACAAAAACATTAAAGAAAGCTGAGACACATCACATCACGACACATCATTTACAATTTGTATAGGCTTGTCCTGAATTTAACACTCTTTCAAATTCTTACATTTAAATGCCATTTTTCTCTAATCAAGACAAATAAGAGTCAAGAGATGCATCCCAAGAAAAGTAAAAGACCCTGTTCTCTTAATACAATAAAAATGACTTTATTTGTAATGTAGATTTCTCTTTGGAGATTAATAAAGTATCTATCTATCTATCTATCTATGATGGAAAATACAATTTACATATACTAATTATACAACACAATGATTTCAGGTAAAACATGTAGACAGACAACAGACATGTCTTCCAGTCAGTGTCAATATTCAAAAATATATTTACTTACCCAATGATCTTCTGGGCTGCTAACATCAGCGGCGTCTGTCCGTTGCAGTCAGGCCCATCCACTTCCTGCAGGCAAAGATGCAAATGTGAGGATTACCAACCAGGAAAGTAAAAAAAGAAAGAAAAATAAAGTTGCACAGAGTGAAAGGGACTTGCACAGATGCAATGAGGAAAGACTGTTGCAACCAATGAAGGTGTTATAGAGAGAGAGAGAGTGTGTGTGGAGTCTGACCTGCCCCTTAGCCATAAGATAAGCTGCTATGGCCATGTGCTGGAAGAGGATGGCCAGGTGGAGCGCACGGTATCCTTCTCCATCTGCGATGGAGGAATCTGCTCCGTATCTCATCAGCTGGATCACCATGGGGAGGTGGCCCTGCCTCATCATTGACAAAAGCCACCGACAGCTTTATAGAGGAAGCACTGAACTAGCCACGTTTCAAAACAAGTCTACATACAGTACAACCCTGTACAAAGCGCTTCGGCCAATCAGAAACCAGATGCATGACTCGTCTTATGTTTCATTTTCATTGACACAGTTGAGATTATTTGTCCTGAATGTACTTTTTAATAAAATATAATGATGAAATACCTGCTCATTTATAAACGTTTTTAGCCTAAAGCTGACAATAAAGGTGATGTTTGGTTTTAGCATTTCTCTTGACAGGTAAATGAAGTGTAAACAACGGAACCAGGATTTATCAAAATGTGAAAAAGCAAAGCAAAACAAACTCGAGCAACGAATCCCTTTCCGGTCATTCAGTCACCTTATGGCCCAGTGAAGAGGAGTAGAGTTCAGGTCTCCTCCAAGCTGATCCACTATCGCCCCTTTCGAAATATAATACCTGTCAGGAAACATCAGGGAAGATACAGACAGCAAATCAGTGTCAGCTGCTCCGAACACTGTGTGCTGGAGCTTGTCCTATTTCAGTTCAGTTGTCTCTATTACTTTTCTGGGTGTTTTTGATGAGGCTGTTTATTATTGATCAAAGTACTGTGCTTCTTCCAACAATGAAAAATAAAATAAATGAAGTGAAGGAGAAGGACTGACTCTACTGAAGCTGCTTGATTTTAATATGATGTTCAACTGACAGCAGCAACACCGATTTATTTACTTTTATTTTACTTTGTGACTCTAAATTCATGTCATCTTTGTTAACTTACAGTACAGATTTTGACTTGAAAGCAGTTCATATGAAACATTTTTAATATAAGGGCCCTGTATGTATGAACAAATTACATTAATTTTGAGTGTTTTGCCAAATTTCACCTAAACTGCAAGAAGGATCTCCAGAAATGACTGAAACTTCATAAGAGTGGATACATAACAACGTCTGCAGAGGAGATACACAAGTCTCCAGAATTTACACATAAAATCAACAAAAACAACATCCTCACATTATTGACATACTGACTGAGAGAGGACTACAACTCAGACCGCCTCTGTGTCTAAATATGGTGAGAAACCTGCAGTGGAATGTTTCTATGTTCACATAACAGGTTCTTCATGTCTCTCTGGTGAGTCAGTAGAGATATGTGCAGGTCTTACTTGACCAGCTCTGATCGGTTGTTGATGGCCGCCCAGTGCAGCAGAGTGACGTTCTCTTTGTCTGGCTGCCTGACGTCATATCCTGCTTCCACCAGCTCCTTACAGCGCTCGAGGATACCGAATCTGACAAGATAGCACAAAGAAAAACACTTTATGAACACACCTTAGTAATAACTAGCTGACTCATGCCTTAAGGTGCTCCAGTAAATAAAACGGAACCCTGAATAAAATGAACAAAAGTACAGCCAAAGCAAGGACGAATCAATGAAATAAAAAGCCAGCTGACAAATAGTAAAGTCAACTGTTGATTAATGTAGAAAATCAAGCTCAGTGTCAGACTGTGTTCAGAAAATTATGGTGACATGAATAGACAGATAGGAGCGGCTCTGCAGATTATTTTCCTTTGTTCCTGTTTGACCTTCGATCTGCTGCACCTCAGCTCACTGATCCAATGGCAAAAGCAGCCAGTAGTTCCGTCACCTTTAAGTACTTTTTTTTTATCATGACTGACTGACTGACTGCTTATTAAACACAGAGCTCTGAAAGCCTTGGCACATTGCTTGAGTTTTGTTGTGCAAATATACTGGTCAAACACTTGTCACTGCCAGGTATTCGCATGAAGAAAGAAGGTGTGTAGTTACTACTACGCCACATAGTTGTGGTATATTTGAAATGTACATCATCCTACAACACAGTAAGAATTGTGTCACTATTTTACACTTTTGAAAACACTGTACAGGCCTCAGTGATTGGCTGAAGAGCTGCAGCACAAAACTTACCGAAAAATAATCAAGGAAAGAGACATACTGTCCACTGTGGTTGTCGTAGCCGCAGTGGTGAAATTTAGCATGCTATATCTGAAGTATATCTTGTTATACCACTAACTAGCTTGCTGTTTGGGAATCAATCAACCAGCCAACGCCATGATGCAATCAAAGCTATACCCATACTGCACAGCCAGGCCATAGCCAGTTTAGGCTACAGTTAGCCAGTTGGCCTCCCCTGCCTTCCATCACTCGTGGCTCGTAGAGAGTAAATGTTATTTATACAACTTTGATTTGTACCATTATATCATTTATTGTTGCCTAAATTCAACATTATTTGTCATGATACATCTCAGCACCATGGATCAGCGGGTGAAGTAATTTGGCAAGCTAGCCAACTAACACTTCCATTCAGAAAAACAAGCTGAAGCTAGCTAGTCGCTGTAACTTAGCTATACTGCACGGATCTGGCGTTGGCTGCATCATAATGTTTGCTGTAAAGTAATTTACAAATGGAAAACTAGCCAATTTAGCAGCCAGATCACCCCAGGAGTCTGGATTAATTAGCTGAAGTAATCCACATATCAAATCATTACATTAGGTTGCACAACACACTGTGTAAAGATACTATCATGGTTATGAAATATATCAAACATTAAAGGAAAAATCTAGTAATTACTATTTATTTATTTTTGTAGGTTGGGCCATAATTTAAATCAGTGATAATAACATTTTCCTCACTAAGTTAATTTCTCAGATCTGGAAACACATCTGAAAAGAAGCCACATGGGGGGAGATGACTTGCAACTGCCCAAGGAGAGATTACAGTAATTTAAAGCAATCACAGAATATTATTTTACTGCCTATTTACCTTCTTTGACAATTGTAGCATTGAATGAAATCGAAGTACACACTGAAACGTCCACCAGCTGACACACTTACTGCGACGCCTTGACGATGTCCCAACTGCTGCTGTCATCCATGTGCGAGCGTTTCTTCGGCTGCTGACTGAGGTTCATCCCCTGATCCGTGCTTTTTCCAAACTGTCCGTGAAAACCTGTCATGAAGGGGTGCGCCGCTCTCGGCCCGTGACTGTGAGAATGACCTGCATGTCCGTGGTGACAGCCGTCATGCATGTGACCCTGCGACGCATACACAAGGAAAACACACAGATTTGGTCCAAAATGGTCCGTGTGAAAACCTTAAATTGGCTGAGAACAGTAGCATCAGTCATGCAATCAGACTCCCGGGGCTTTGAAGGGATGACAGCTGGTTTAGTGACTTGTGGAAATTGATGAGTTTATTCGAGGAAGCATGAGGATGCACAACATCACCGCATCAAGACCAGCCAAAGACCATTGTTACATGTCTTCCCCATGTCTACATTACTTCCCTGTCATTTCCTGACACCTCTCAACTGCCTGCTATCTAATAACAACTAACATCCCCCAAATCACTTAAACGCACCAACACCAGATGGCCAGGTATTTGAGATCTTAAACTATAAAGAAAAAAAAAAAAAAAACAAGACCATCAAATACACAGCGAGTGTCTGCAACAGCTACAAAACATCTGGACTAGGCAATATGACAACCGTAGGGTGATATTACCAACCATAAGGAAAATGTGCAGCATCATAATATATCAATACTGTGATATAAAATTTAGTGCTGGAAAGATTAGTGGACTGACTGTTTGATAATTGATTAAGTGGTTTATTGAGCAAAGATGCCATACTTTCTGCATTATACACTGTAAATTGTGGAATCTCAATGGGCTTTAGGAAAATGTAAAGACCATTTTTCACCTTTTCTGACATTTTACAAACTGAACAAATAATTCATTAGAATAAACAATAGAAAGATGAATTGATTATGACAATAATCATAAATTGCAGTCCTAAGACAACTGAACATACTGTGACACACACTCTTAGTGAACTGACTGTGGGAAATACTCCACATTATATTGGAGATGTAAATAAAATCATGTAATAGTTCAAGCAGGCTTGTATTAGACTACTTGAGGTCTATTTCTGTGTTTGGTGGTTCAACGAATTTCAATGGAAATCTTACAGCCATGCATGTGAATTGAGAGGCTAATCTTGTATTTTGGGGTGGATTACTCCTTTACCACGACAGCATCTGGCTGCTGTCCTCCATCCTCTGGGATAGATATCCTGGAGCCTTTTTTTCCAGCCTGGCTGTTGATGCTGATGGTCATACTCGGGCTACGCTGCCTCGATCCGGACAGATGGCTAACTCAACAACATATGGCAAAAGCTAACCGCTGTCTGGCTGTGATGAGTATAAAAACATGTGGATTTGGATGAACACATGCAGCTAATGACTTGCTATCAGGATAAAGCGAGTTAAGCTCAGAGTTGAGCTCTGAGAGAGAATTAACGTTACACTTTGGTTTTAATACGCGTGGATAACAAAGATAACTGCGCCACGAAATGGTGAAACACACGTTGGCTGTCAATGCATCACCATGTCAATCACACTTATCAAACAGACTTTCCATTACGTGGACATCAAGACCTTAAAGCTACACGAAGAACATTAGCAAAACCACACCGTTGAGTAAGAAGAGAGATTAATTAGCCAGCACTGTTTCACACCAGGTAACTAGCAGCAGGCTAGCTACGCCCACTGAGGCTAACAGACTACCTGACAGTTGATTAGTCAGTGTCGATCAGTGCGGACAGGTTATTCCGCGTTACAACAACCTACCGACATGCTAAAATTAAACATTAAGCTAGCTAGTGACTGCTAACAACCTGCTATGCTAATATTAGAATAAACTATGTCAACCAGATCTCCATCAGATGATACAGTAACGCCACAACACAGGCGAAAGAGGAAGCTAACGAACATAACGCCGACTTACACTATCGTCCTCACTCCAGTCCATCTTGTTCTGAAGGAACGAAGCGAAAGTTCCTGCTGCCGGACAGGCCAGAATCAACGTACAACTTCCGCTACTGGGTTTTCAAAGTAAGAGTCGCGATGAATCACTTAACAGGAAACAGTTGATGGTGAAAGTACAGGAAGTTCAAATTCATAGATTATTTAGAAGCTAATCAAAAATTAATCCCCGCTGTATTTCTGTGCATTTTCTTCTGTTTTCTAGTGGTGTGTGTCCATATATGTGCTGCAGGTCTAGCTTTGTATAGTCCAACATTTGTAACTTGAGTTGTGAGTGGGTCTGCTATTTGTATTTGTGCAGTCTGTGCAGAAGAGTGGATGCAGTTGTTGCATCAGATTGATGCCCATGGTTGTACTAAAAAATAAGATATCCACTGCTTTTCTCATTATAATAGTAAAGAGCTGATATATTATTTTGAAGGCAAAAGCGTTGAACAGGAAATGTTGTTTCTGGCCATTTTTATTTCCTTGATGTGTTTATCTTACTCCTTTCTTCTTCCTGGAAATTAAACAGTGCTTCTCATTGGACCATTGTTTCACTCGCGCCTCCAGGCCTCTCCTGATGTTCTGCATTATTCAACAATGAAAATCATTTTTTAAAGCTTCAATGTCCAAGTGGAAATACAGGGGAAACCAAGGTTTGTTTTTGTTAGAAGAAACAAAACATTTGTGTTCAATAAAGAAAACTCAAGCATAATATGATAAACTCATCAGACATGTTGGATTTTATACTGTCCTACAACAAACCGGTCTGTGAATAAAGACTTCGCTTGCATCATCATCACTTTCTGTTTGTAAAATCACAACTTCCTACACTGGGCGCCAAGAAACAGAAACTTTGAACGGAATAAACTGAAATGCATAGTGATAAATGTTCACAGTTTTATGGTTATGAAGGAGACTTTTAATACAACTGTTAGTTAGAGTTACACGATCAAAAACAAACCAACTGAGGTGCCTTAAAACGTAAAGCACCTCATTTTCATAGACAAAAATCTGTTAGTCATTCAGTGCTACTGTGAGTGCAACCCTCTTCTAATGTCATTCAAACCTTCATCAT
This sequence comes from Chelmon rostratus, assembly GCF_017976325.1. Lineage (NCBI taxonomy): Eukaryota > Metazoa > Chordata > Actinopteri > Chaetodontiformes > Chaetodontidae > Chelmon > Chelmon rostratus. The sequence continues at coordinate 25,026,499 of NC_055658.1, read as the reverse complement.
TATACTCCAAATTTTAGTCAAGATATCAAAATGACCAAAGTCAGGGTGAATTTTAGGGAAATGCATATAAAACAATCGAAACCTTGAGTGCCCTGTTTTTATTTACATTTGTACAAATTGTAAGATCAGGAAGAAGCTGACGTCTGTGGTGAGTGAGCAGACGGAGCTGCAGTCAAAGTCATGTAGTCACTTTAATATTATCACCCAGGAAGTCAACTACATTTTTACATGAAAGCCAACTGCAAAGAGTCCCAGTTGGCTTTCTATTAACTGTTAGATATGATATATTAAATACGTACCTAAAAACTGCATTTAAGTACAGCACTTGAGTAAATGTACTTAGTTACATTCCACCAGTGTACAGTTTACTTAACAAATGACCAGACTCATAGCTTTGGCATCGAGCAGGTCTTGCACTTCCAGATGAGATGCAGTAGATGGCGCCATTGTTCAATCCACGTCGTGTTGTCAGTCTCCATCCTGACACGATCATGCACAAGTCATCTTAGTTTCTATTCTGTGGTGTGACAAATAAAGACACAGATAATCCATCACAGTGAACATCAGATCTGCTTTTACTGTCTTGTTATTGTTGCATGGGGATGCAGACTGATTTGAGATGTCTGCACTGTGTTACCATCCAGTTTTAAGCCCCTAAAACTCAAATTCTGTACCAGACATGACTGGAACTAACACCTGCCTGAAGGGAAAAGGTAAACATTAAAATATCATAGTGAGCTTTGTAGTAGATGCTGGTATTGTCTAACAAAAAGCTATGCAAACAGGTAAAACACACACGTTTCAGTGTGTGTGCTGCCCTCAATGCCAAAGCGTCATAATTTAAAGAGATTTATTCTCAATGTGACTAACCTGTTTAAATAAACTGGTGAAATAAGATGCAACCTGTCACGTGTACTGCCATCTTCTTTAATCGTCCACTTGAGTATTATCGGCCATCTTGGTGATGATCCTGCCCAGAGTTTGTCACTGAGTATTATTTTTTGGAGACACTCAGTTTTTCAGGAACAAACTGATCTCAATCACATGGTTAGACACTGACAAGTTGAGCTCTTTCCAGTCAGATACATCCTGGAATCAAACTGGCAACCTTTTATTCATGAGTCGAAATGTTGATGGAAACATTTACATCAGGTCAAACCTAAAAAAACTGCAGGACTTAATAACCCTGCTACTGATGCAGCTACTGGGTTTCATGCATCTCAGTGTGGGTGTATTTGATAGATGAAAAATAACAATACATTTAAAAATATAACTTGCATGTAATGTGCATCACTCTGACACGAGTCTTGTGAGATCAGAGGACATGTGCTTGTTGGACTTTCAGCTTCTTTTGTGATTGACTTTTAATTAAAGCTTGCCACATTTTTTTCTGTTGTTTTTTCTCTTTGTAAAGTCTTCTGAAACCTGCTCTCCACATTAGGTGCTCTTCATTTTTAATTAGACAATGATGCCAGTCATCTGTCAAATGTTAGTTTTGTTGTTTTTTTTTGTTTAATTCTAATGGCATAAAATTCGATTTTCGATTGATTTGTGCTACTCTGATCATTCATTTTGGATCCTTTTTTCCAACTTTGAAAAAAAAGTAAATTTCTATTCATTTAATTTTCAACTAAAATCCGTGAAATACATGCGGCGTATGTCTAGATAGCAGAGAGCAGCTTGAGTGCATGTGCCAAGCAGAAGTAATTGAGCTGTCAGGAGGAAGTTATAACAGTGTAGAGGACTAAGGGTCAAGATTAGACGTGAGAGCAGGAGCTAAATGAAAAGGAATTACAGCGTTTTTATGAAAGGAAAAGGAGGATTGGACATCGTCATCAACGCATTCGGCTTTCACCTTCAGTATGAGTTCATGTTCTTCAACCAGCAGACACCGGGGTCACGGAAAATGGAGTGATTAAGGAAGCAGGGCCATCCAATGAAAACATGTAGAGGATGTGTGTTTCACAGCTGATAGAGCAGCAGAGCGAGCTGTATGAGTGGACTGTGCTCCCATTAAAGCCTTTGTGGAATAATACTGATGTGTGAAAACTTCATTACTCCGCTTTGCTGTATTTTGCTCTTTACATCTACAGAGGGCTCAGGTTCATGTTTCTATGGCAGCCTAAACCAAACACTGATTCTAGAAACTGCCTTTTGTTTTTTTACCGGCCAACGTAGGTTCTCCTACATGCTTGCATGGTAGGGCGAGGAGTTTTCAGTTGGTTGCAGTCTGCAACCTCTCCAGAAGATGCCATTAAATCCTACACACTGGACCTTTGATGCCTGGAGATGCATATTATATCTTTGAGTGGGGAGTGTGAAATGATCCTGCAGTTGTGGATCATCACATGAATATTCTGTCTTTTCGATTTATGTAAATATCTTAAAAGTTGTATTGACTGATATGTTGGCCAGTGTGGGAGCAGCAAGGGTTTGCACCACAAAAATCAATTCCATTGTATTCAGTTAATTCAGTTTTCAATGTCAGAATTCAGACCAGGAGCCTCCTCAGTGAGCGACAGTCCTTCAGTTTCATGGTTGAATCCTTTCAACTGTCATCAATGAGCCTCCCGAGAACAGGTGCTACCACAGGTGTCCTCAGACCTGCCTCACAAGAAACACCTTCCCAGTATTAAATCCCACAAGTCTATCAACTAAGAGCAATACTATACAATCGATCACAACACATATACAAGCAAACACAGCTTTCTAAACTACCACCTCAACAACAAATGACAAAGCTCTTACAGCCAACAGACGATTGCCCGTCTACACACCCATTGGAGTGATGTTTGTGTCCACCTGATGAACCTAAGGAACATTCAGTCTACTGAAACAGCTGCTTGATGATAGCAGTGACACTGAGCCTGAAACACAATGAGCTGAAAGAGGCTAAAACGCTCTGTGGCGCTGAGGGGAACAGTCACTCTCTGTGAGTTCAGCACTACCATTCATACCTTTCACATTACATAGTGATTTGGTTCATTGTTAATACAGAAATATTGCTTGGCGCAGGCTGAAGGAGACAAAGCTCACTGCTGTTTCCCCGGATGAGACAAAAATTGAATTGGATTGAAGGGATTTGTCACTTTTCAAGAAGGATCCCCGTTACTCGAGAACGCTTCTCGTCCTGAACCCGACACCAGACTGTTTTCTCATAATGAGAACGAATAAATCAGCGATATGCTGAGCAACCTGCTGTGTTCGCACTGAGCTTTGCTCAGACTCTCCAGAGATACTTGCAGATATGAAAGTGAGAAGACCCCAGCTGATGGAAGTTAATTATGGTAATAAAGTGCGGTGGCCGGTGGGACTGAACAATGCAGCTCTGTCTGTTGTGGCTGTCAGACTCTCTGTTTGTTGCCTCGTAAAACAAAGGAGGAAGAAGCATCTCAATGTGTTCATTCGTTGTTTGAGATTATGAGATTGTGGAAGAACATCCAAAAATCTGTAAAACTGAACCAGGACTACACTCACTTTTTTCAGGATGAGTTTAAGTTATATTAAGGGAAAATCCGCTTCACAATATGTTCTGAAAACAGCTTTTGGTTGTAAGTGATGTGAGACATTTAAAGCATCCATAGTATACCAGAAAACTCTCAGCAATGTCTAACATCAATCCGGTTTTTGTGTCAGTCGCTCCAAATCCAAAAGATCAAGGTCTCGAGAACTTCTCCGAAACTCCAAAAACTGTTGAACCAGATCGTGCAACACCCAGAGCTACTGTATGTCACCATAAATTAGCTTATTTATTTCTAGTGCCAAATTGGCTTCAATTTTACGAACAGACTCACATTGCTTAATAAGCATGGTTGTGTAATTAGTGAATTTGTATTCAAACAAATTCATTAAGATTAGAGAGACTTTCTAACAGAAATTAGTCTCTAACCAAGAGGATGTTGTTTACAGTATTACATTCTGGACAACAAGTACGAACCCTTTATACACAATTAAATTGTTTTGTCAGTTTTGTTTTAATGGGAAATGTAATTGCAACCTGAATTATGTCCACTGGCTACAGCATTTCCAGAGAAAAAGGTGGCATGTTTTCGTAAGGAGGTGGTTGAGGTGTATGTTGGTGCAGGACTGTGATGTGATAGATAGTTCACATCCTGAGTCAAGTCAGTTTTATCTATATGACCCAATATTAACAATCTGTGCAGCAACAGCCTCTATCTGAAGATTTCTGACCTGGTTCAGTGGGGGTAAAAGCAGGAAACCACAGGAGGAGCAACAGAGGAGGGATGCAAGAGATGGAAAATCATGATGAAAATGTTACAGTTAGATTACAAACACAGATGAAGAATATGTAGGACATCAAGCATCCCCCAATGCTGCCACTCAGGTATACAAATATCAGCATAAACCTTGCAGGAAAAATGTAGCTGGAACTAACTTCATTTTCTTTCCTGCATCTCGTCACCAGAGAACGATAGTCTGCTTCTTAACAAAGAGAGAAAGAAAGAAAGAAGGAAAGAAAGCGTTGGGTTCATCCAGTTTTGGCACGGTGGTGACGATGATGATGATGATGATGATGATGATGATGATGGCGTGCTCCCCCTGGCAGCATGTTTGAACAGTGTGTAGGATCATAACGTTTTCGAACAAACGCTCATTTCATACAGAAATAATTTGAACGATAATTTGATTCCCTCTCAGAAATATACGACACTGGTTCAAATGACATATTTTCATGACCGACTAACTCCTGGAATGCACTGAACTGAACCGACTGATTATTCCGGTCTTTTTTAGAGGAAGACTGGTTGTGCTGAAGAGGTCTGCACACATTTCACCTCCTCACATTGCCCTTTAAAACCTTCCCAGGTATGCTGTCAAATACACACAGTAAATATCTGACACGTCTGCTGACTAAACGCACATTTAGACAGCATCACTGTGGAACAATGAGAGCAGCAGCGGAAGCAAGAGGTACTGTAGTCTACTCCTCTCACCCTGCCCCCCACCTCACTGCCACTCCCCCCTCTGGGAGTTCAACGACTGGGTCACGGTCTGCATTTGAACCCGAGGAGCAGCGGTATTCAGGGTCAAAGGTCGGCCCCGAACACTGCCGACTATAAGAGCGAAGGTCACTAACTAAAACCCTGCTTGACCCGTCTCGCGCCCTGCATGGTAATACTGATAGAGGGCTGGAGGTTGGGTGCTTGTGATGTTTAAAATGAGCCTGTTTTAAAAGACAGTTACAGACACATACAGGAGTAAATCAGTGCGAACGTGGGCCGTTATATGCGCGTGGAATGAAAGATTTACAAGGCCAGAGTCGATAAATGAAGCCAGAAAATCAAGACACTTAAGAGCGACACTGGGTGGAAGATACTCAGGGTGTCGGTCAGGGTTCAGGAGCTTAGTTTTGCTGCTTCGCTCTCTGAGTTCAGGGACAGAGTCAAGCAGCAACATTACATGACGGGCATGATGGGATAGGATAGGTCAGGGAGCGACACTCGACAGAGGCTCCAGGCTGCATTAAAACAAAGGTTGTTGCAGCTAAATCAGATGTGTAATAGCATATATGCAAAGGTTAATACATTCCAACAGATTAAAGAAAGATGCACGATGATATGCTGTTTAATGAGCTGTCGATGATCTCTGTGCTGTGCCTTCAGCAGCGGAGAACCGGTTCCTTCTGCAGCTCTCAACCTATTGCATGGTCTTCATCCGCACATGGAGTCTGATCACCTGTCATGGAATAGCTGATGATCATATTTGCCTTCATTTCTGAGCGGACTTCTTGTCCGTGCTGGACTGAGCAAACTCCATCTGCTGATGAAGATCACGTCATATGATCAGAACAGCTGCTGAACAGACCCGGCGGTGAGTTTGTTTTCTCAACCAGTAACTGTATTTTGCTGCTATGTTTGCGTTCTGAAAGATATTTGGTGATAGTCATACCATCTGTGAGAAAAAAAAGGCACAAGAAAACCTAAAAAAAATATGAACTCATCTTGAATTTCTTTACTTTTCACTCCGCTAACAAGGTTGCGTTTAAACCCTTTTAGTCAGTTTATCTCTCTGGCAGCAGGATATCTGAAACATCTGAAATTTGCAGGAAAGTTGGCAGGCAGATCGGCCTCCTGCCAGCAAACCGACGATTTGATTTTGGACCTGTGATTTCTGCCATGATTATGAAAGCAACATGATAGAGACTTGACTGCGAATCCTGAGAGGACGTCTGCAGATCGGAGCAATCGATTCAAATCTGAAAATAAAAGTAATGGGACTCGGTTCGGGTGTAGCAGGAGGCTGAATTTGGTCATTGCTGGTGAAGATTTGTCCTTACCTTCAGTTACATTAGTGATATGAACTTATTCTGTGTTGTTGCTGCCAGTAAGATAAACCCTTTTTAAAAAATTGCATATTCACGCAGACCTCAAAGCTTAAAAAAATTTTCTCTGCCTCCTTCTCATCTCATCTCGCCTCTGTGGTTACGTTTTCGATTTTTCCAGGAAATTGCTGAACGCCAGTGGCTTTAACCTGGATTCACCTCATCATGTCCTTCATTAAAGAGAGAAAACACCTCCATTGTTGGGTACAGTCGGTGTGTGTTTGGCTGAATTTGTGTGTGCTGTGAAAGTGGGCTGCTGAGGGGAGGTTTTCTGCTTTCAGCTCGCCAGTGGATGGCCTCTCTGTAGCAGTGCCAGGGCCGGACGGGCGGGTGAGGAGGTGAGAGGAGGGGATGCCGGGGGAGGGGTCGAGTTGGCGAGGGACGGACATCAAAACAACAAAGGGCAGCGGGGGGTGATAATCCCACCTAATGCCCCCTGTCTGCCCCATGTCTGCAGTGGCTCTCTAGTGAGTGGCAGATTGAGTGCACTCATGCAAAAGGTTACTTGGGTGATCAAGTGCTCTTCTCAGGGGTGGGGGCAACACAGTCTGCATGTCTTCAGCGGCCGCCGTGGGCCCTCGTACGCTCAGAGCAGCAGCGGCGGCGTTTTTCTGCCGCTGATTCAGCAGAGCTCGGCCCGCCGTGTCGCCGGTGGTCATGCATTATGTAACAGGCCTGTGCTGTCTGGACAGTAAACGCTCGGGACGGTCAGGGATGAGACTGTAGTGGGACTGTGGTCCAGTTTACAGAATTATTGATCCTTTAGCTCGAAGCGTTCTCTGTCTTCACTCCAGAAGTCCTGCTGTCACATCAGAAAAGGACCTATTACTCACAGCTGGGATCTCAGCAATCTGCATCACTGCTGTCTGTTATTGGATTTTGAGAACTATTTAGAGAATATATATTTGTAGATGCAAAGAAAAAAAAAATTAAATAGTTCCGTATTTCATGTTATAACAATACTTCATGGTTGTTTGGTCGCCATCGAATGTGCCAGCTCAGTTTGTGGCATGAGGAGGATTATCACTTCAATATTTTTCTATAAATATTTCCCTTTTTTTTCCCAAAATATCTTTTGGGAAAAAAAAGATTTTGCTATTTTTATCATACAGCTCTACTTATTCTCATTTCTCAATAGTTTAGTATTCAGCATAATTCAAGACATCAAGATGGTAGAAAACAGATTTTTAATGTGTAGAAACAAAGGGAAAACATTTATAACCAGCCCGACACAAAAAAAACTGTGTCTGTGTCTTCTGCTTTTTGTGTAGCACTGATGATATCTAGTGGTTAGTGAAAGGTATTGTGGGAAATGTAGAACATCAGCAGGGTGAAACAGACGTTGCAGGCTGAGTGAAGGTGGGTGCAAATAAAATGAAACACGTCTCTTTAAAAAACCTCTGGGTTAACCTGTCTTCATTCCCAGGTCGCCAAAAAGTGACATTTTGTCACGTCGCTCGGCGTCTCATGCAGACAAACAGGTGCCCTTTAGCATCTGCGGCCTTTCCGCCGGAAAGCCCTTCTAACACCTCGGTAACACTGTGAAACGTGTTTGTTTATGTACGCGAGGTAAGTTAAGAACGTTACAGAAAGCCTGGTTCTGGTTTCAAACTGGACACAAACATCTGAGTTTTATTCGTCTATCCACAAGTTCTTCTTTAGGGTACGACCACACCTGCATGAAATTACAGAGGCATGTGAGCAAATTCGCATCTTTGCTGTGCCTGGAGTTCAATGTGCGACTGTATGCTGATGCACATGGATTTACACTGGAGGTAGCTGTTCTCACATCGATGCTACAGAGTACCTTGTGCATCTGCATGAGTCGCTGAGGGATGTCTGACGACCCATGCACGAACCCCACACACCAGTAACAGTGTCAGATACCTGAACGCAAACTTCACCTGTTGCAGCAACCTCACAGTCTCCACATTTATGTGCTGATAAGCAGCTCGTATTAAGTCCAGAGGACGTGAACCCACTCAGCAAAGTAACAATTCCCTTTAGCACCCGAAGCAGCCAGAGATGCTGATCCATTGCTACCTCATCTGCTTGACTTGCTTTCATAACAAACATGTTTTTGTGGGTATGTAAATCCTCTGCAGCGGAGCAGGCTGTGCGCCGGCGTATGAGGTGAGCTCAACTCGACGGTTTTAAAATGCCTTCTGTGAGATAAAGGAATTTTTAGCTGAGGGATCTGAGTGAAGGGTTGGCAACTATCTTCACTGGGCGCCATTCAAGTTGTGTTTAATCTGCTCATGTGAACTCCGTCGCCGTGGCCATCTGCTCGCAGCCGCAAAAGCAGCGATGCGGTTCAGTGCAATATTCAAATTTCTCACATCAACACCAGTGGTTTCATGAAGTGGATGTTTTCTGTCATTATTCCCTCGCCCACACAAACATGGAGGCTTTGTTTTGGCAACTAAAGGAGAAATGAGCCAACACTCTTCATTTCAACGTAACACTGCCATTGTCGTGCAGAGAAAAGCAGGATTTTGTGAATAAGACTCACATGAGCAGAAGCAGTCGATGCTGTCAGGTTCAGCTGGAACTTTAAAGCAACATACAGGTAAAACTGTGTACTTGTAGTACTAATATTCACTTATATAACATCTCATGAGAGTTTCTTTGAATGTTTCTATATGAAAATGAATCAAAAGTTCTATCATAGTGGCCTCTAACAATCTGACTCCATCTAATAATTAAAAGCCAACAGAATAATGATGCACAATGAAAGTGTGTTTCTGAAACTCTCAGTAAGTTGAGCTTTATTCATGCTCGTAGTCGTATCATTATTTTTAGCCAACAGAAACAGAAACAGGGCAGAAATGAATAGACTCAGTTTGTTTCAGCTAACTCTTATTAATGGAAAGGTATCTCCACCAAAACAGCAGTGTCTTTTTTTAAGTTAGCTGGATAAAATGCAAAAAAATTAGCACCTTAGTCCTTAGTCCTAGCGCAGAATGAAAATGCAGTACGAGTACAAGAACCTCAAAATTGTACATAAGTAGAGTACTTGAGTGAATGTACTTAGTTACTTTCCACCACTGCTGCTGTCAAGCAAGGAAGCACTGAGTGACCAGTGATTGGCCCACCAGCGCCATGTGAGCTACTGACACGTCTTTTAACTTCAACCTAAAATATAAAACTTTTTATTTCGTTTTTTTTTTTTTTTTTTGCATTTTCTGTTGTATTCTCTCCACTTTGACTCCTGCGTAAACTCTGCTAATTCTTGGAGGTCTTGGAGACCTTGTGTGGTGGGGCGAGGCTGTGTTGAGTCAGCTGTAGATTCTCACTCCGGCCACGACTCTGCGACTTTGGGCCATAACTCCAGAAAACAGAGCAGCGAGAACATGGTCTCGACGTCTCGACCTTGATCGGTGGCTCGTCTCCACCCAGCGAGGCCCGCCGACCGGCACGCTGTGGCACTTTATGGCGGATCGAAGGTGCTCAAGTTTAATGTGTTTGTGGCTGTCGCAGCTCTGATAAAGGGTGCAATACATAACACAGGAGTAATAGAGGGGGACAAGCCAATCAATACCCAGAGAGGCTGTTTGACCCTCGCTTTAAAAAGACAAATCTCTAGCCTCGCATCACCGAGAGCGTCTCTGCTTTCAACGAGGAGGGACGGCGGGCAAAAACAACCAGAGTGGACAGGAAGAGGCATGCTTTCACTGGCACGCCTTACAGCGTGTGTGTGTGTGAGAGTGTGTGAGTGTGTGTGTAAAATCTCCATTTCAGGTTCAATCTGAAAAAGTCCAAACTGGCAGTAAGAGTCTTGTAAGTAAAGGCTGGGGCCTCACCTGTGAAAAGAGGCTTTTGTAGGAGCCGCCTCCTGTTTCCTGGCAGATAAAGCACATGTGCTTTAGCAGGAGATAACACCGTGCATACACTCACACATCCCCTCTCACACTCAAGCTCACCTTTTCTTTACCTTCCCTGCCCCCGCTCTCTGCTCTTCATTCATATCTATTTCTGTAATTCCTTCCTGCCGAAGCGCTCCCCTCGTTTTCTTTTCTCCCTCCTCCCCTCATTTCTTCTCCAGTCATCTCCCCGTGCAGCAGCCGCTCCTCTCCGCCGTCCTCTGCTCTGTTATAACATGTGTCGTGTCTCCTGTGGCAGCCGGTCCTGGAGATTACCCTGCCCTGTGTCAGGGGGCATCCAGATGAAGGCCTCAGAGGGAACTACATGCTGCTGTTTTACTCGCCGAATGAAACACGATTAGTTCAACTTCTAGAAAGCTAATAATGAATCTTTGGACCAAACCTGTTTGTCCTGTGATCAAACACAAAGAATTAATAACTTGCATTTATGAAACTTGATGTTGCTGTTGAAACTCTTCCTTTACCTTCAATCGGCTAAGAAAGAAAAATTCAGTCTTCAGTTATTTTGCACATTTTGTTCTGTTCCAGCTCTTTGTTTTTTGTTTTAGCACATTTCAAAGCAACATTTCCAATTTTCCTAATGCTAACATGAACTGCTTATGATAATGAGCATATCCACGAATGTGTGTGTGGAAACAATGAACACACCCTTTTGACATAAAACTACACCAGCTAGTGTAGCTAATGTTACCCATCCAAATACTGTGTGCTGCTGCAGCATCCCTGTTTCAGTCCAGCTAATCTTACTTAGCTTATTTAGATTTATCTTATTTGAACTGTGTCTTTCTTTGTGGTGAACTAAGTAACAAGACAGTTTTAAATCTCATCAGTGTGTTGTTTCAACTGCAAATACAGGAAATTACAGAATTAAGGCAGCAGCTGCTTCCTTGTGACATCAGTGCAACCACATACTGACACTTCCTGCTTGCAGGGTGGAGAGTTTTATCACTACATGATGAAGAAAATATGCTTCATCCATTCATCACTGCTGCAGTGCAACAGCAAACAAAAGAACAAAACAGCTCAAAACAAAGAAAAATGCCCCAAAAAACAATCACTCAATGAAATGTTTCCCAAAACTCAGCGATTCTCCTTTCAAACAGCACTGAGGTGTTTTGAGGATATCTACATAAGTTATCACTTGCAGCATGTGTAGAATTTTATCATCTAGTAATCAGGTAAAAGATATCGTCTCCGGTCTGATTTAAGAGAGCAAGAAGAACATGGCGGCCGCAGTAAATCCTCCTGAGCTGCAGCCACTCTGCAGGACATTTACTATCAAGCTCATTTTCCAAGAAATATCTTGTCGTGGATTCGTCCTGATGTAAAGCAGCAGCTCCTCTTTTTCTCCTGCAAAGTGAAAAAAAAAGCCTCCCCTCCCGCTCCTCCTCCTCGTCCTCCTGCTTTGTGTTCAGTATAGATTAAAGAGGGGAAATCAATAAGCTTTTACCTGGATTCACCTCATGTTGCACCATCTTGTATTTTAAAGTGCAGATTCAGTAATACCTCAAGGGTTTGGAAACTTCCGCTTCTTGGGAAAATTGGCCAATATTTCAGCTCACATACTTTAAGAAAGAGGAAAGACAAGAATATAATTATATACTTGGCGAGTTTAATATTCAGTTTTTCTGCTCGCTAACGTCTTAGGCTCATCGCATAGAGGTTTTTGCCATTTTGACACCAAAAATGAGGCAATAATGTGAAGGCTGTGACAGACATGGGGACTCAGTGGTTTATGAATTCAGAGGACGAGGCGACACCACAGTATGTCTGCTTTGATCGCACAGCGAGCATTTATAATTTGATTTCACAAGTGTTTGGAATATAGGTCAACCTTTTCTGCTAATGACGTAATGGAAGCATTTTCCATATTTTTCATACTTTCCTCTTCCTCCAGCAGTATGAATATTCTATATGTGCTTTCAAGTGAAGCTCATTGGGTTTGCGATGAAGTCTGGAGTCATTTTGGGGCACTTGATTTGATTTTTTTCGAGCACAGAATAATTTATGTTTTTCTAATATTGCCAGAATGATTTCACAGAGCAACATGTATCTAAAATTGATGGACTTCTTTCTCTTTTTTTTTTAATCTCAGCATGTTTCAAAATGAGAAATAAAGAAATTCTCTTTGCTTCGTCTGAGGAAGAAACTACAGCAGGGGACACAGAGGGACATGTCAGATAAAATAAACGCAGCATCAGAGCGTAACATTGATTCGACAAACAAGACAGAGGCACAGCCATTGATTAGAAAATCCACTATTAATGACTTTGGCTCAGCGCAGTACACAGTGTTATTGCTGCAGAATCACACAACGAATCAAATCGGACAAAAGCAAACACAGTCGGGTTTGAGTGACTTTCACTGTCAATAGATGCAGAAAGTGTACGTCCAGTCGTTTGGTGACTTACATGTTTGGAATAAAATCGGTACACAGGCTCGTGGGTGCTACACTTCATACTGGTGCTGTATGTAAATACGTCTCAGCGTAAATGCAGATACTGCAGGTTTCCTGGTGTGCAATGTTGTGATGAGGGATGGAGAGAGGGCGAAGTGTGAATAGGAGGGGGTTGAAGGTGGGATTGGGGCGGGGGTGAGGGGGCCGGTTGGAGAAGCTCATTCATCAAGTCATTACGGGAGGTGGCTCCTGTGGTATTTCAGCCTGTCCATCAGTGGAGGAGGAGGAGGATGGGGAGCGATTCCCAGAGGAGGACCGTGGCTCCGTCGTCCTTCCTCCATCTTCCTCCGCTCCCACCCCGTCCTCCCCCACGGACGTCCCTGCCCTGCTTCTCTTCTGACAGCTCACCTTCTGACTGCTATTACTCCCCCTTCTTCCTCTCCTCCATCACACGTCTTCCACTTGATCTGCCACCTCTATTACATCTCTCTCTCTCTCACACACACACACACACACACACCTCCTCCCTCCACATTCTCAGTACTTCCCTCACTCTCTTCCTTTTTACATTTCTCCCGGGAGGCAGCCCTTGACTCTCAGATGTCCCTCGCATGCCAAAAATTACTATTGACATTTCAATTCAGTGGGGTTTTTTCTCTCACTGCTCTCTGCTGATGCCTTATAGCAGGAGGACATTTACATGTCAATGGGCCAGACAAAAGCGAGGCAGAGTGTGCCCGCTCCCGTGTCCTTAACACAGTGCCTGTAACACTGAATTTGTGGCTTCTGCGGTGAAGAGGCTTTTTGTGCTGGATCTCTGCATTAGTAAATGGATTATTAATATAGAACTGGCCTACAGTGCCACATCATCAGCATTTTCTTGATGAATACTAGTTTTGCAATTTGTAGCTGTAAGTCAGTGAACCACATTTAGCAAAACATCAAACTTTCAGCAGGAAAAACAGAAGCGCGGCCTGGCAGCAAAAGTACAAACATAGCAATTAATTAATTAATTAATTCACATTCTTCCTTAAAAGATTAAGAGCAGGGGTGTCTGGGAGGCACGTTGCCAAAACTCTTTTTCACCACCATTTGTTTCAGAGTTTGCGGATGGGAAGACAGGGAGGGATCATGCTTTTTTTGCCATACCTCCGACTCCTGCAGGTTGGTCAGGCTGCTTGCACAGATGGATTAGGATCTGAGGGGAAAGTATTGACCTCCAGCACATCCACCTGCAGCCCCCCCAGCAGAACAGTACATTTGTGTTGGACCACTTGTTTAGCACACAATCCGACATTCACACCTATTTCATTGGTCAGCTGTGTGGAAGTGAGAAATTAAGCTCTTGTTCACTCTCTTTTCATTCATTACACAACTATTTCTGTCATTTTTCACACGAACAACTGAGTTGTTGACACTATGATGCCTTCCAGGGGAGCCTGCCACATTTATCCCCACGTTAAATGATGATAACATCTCCCGTGTCTCTATGACATCTGGTTTTTCACTACAGAAGAGCTATAAACACTAAAAAATGTTATCATCTGATCAACGCTCTGCACTCTTCCACACGGCACTCATGCAAACAGGAAATAAACAAACATGGCGGAGAATGAATGTGACACAGAACGGGTCACTTCGAATAATCTGGTACCGCAGGAGTGCTTGGACTGGGCTTAAGTAGCCAGCGCTGATTGGGCTGATTACTGTCAGGTGTGGTAGTTAGCTTCGCTCCTGAGGAAGACCGGCCCCGCCCCTGCTCATGCACCTGTGGGCAGAGGGAGAGAGAGAGAGAGTGAGCACAGGACAACAGGACAGATCGTAACATTACAGCCTTAATACCAATGGCAGCATTTCAAAGTGTAGACATTCAAAAAAATAATGATGGTTCCAGGTCAACATTCACACTGACCGTTGCAGAGACTTGGGGTCATGGATGAAGATGTGCCAAGGTCAACAAAGGTTTCTCACTTCCTGGTTTGGTTGTGTTGTGTTTGCTCCTGCTCAGCCAGTACATATATAAATAAATGCTCTAGACTCTGGGGGAGGTTTTAAAAATACTGTATAAAACCTTCACGTGATAAACCCCCCCCCCATCATATAAAGGGTAATAATTACCTTTTTGCAGTTCAAACGTCTCTTTAATAATGATGGTCTATGGGGAAAATCTTTTGTTGCGGTACTGTTGTTGGCCTTTAGGACAAAATGGCACCAAGGACTGACTCGCTGTTCCCAATCCAGTTTTCTTAATGCTTCGGGGTCCCCTCTGCCTCGGCAGGAATCCCAGTGTGAAGCCAGTTAGGGATCACTACCTTGCCGTTGCACGGGTGACTTCTTCTGGTTGGCTGGGGCATCTGGGGTATCTCCCATGCCCTCCTGGTAAGCTCCTGGCAGGCAAGAAAGCACCAGGGGACACAGTTGGACTATGCTTGTTGGGATTAAGACAAAAACATTAACAGCATGTCAATAGAAGAAAAAAAAACAAAAACATAAAGCTGAATAAATTACCTCCAAATCCATTTTACCTGGGGCACCATATGACTCATGTGGGGCAAGATAGGGATTGAAGATATTGATTGCTGGCTGAAGATGAGTCGGGGGTGGTGAGCTGGTTGTGTCTCTGCACCTCAAACATGTGAGGCATGATTGCACTTCTGGACTCATAATATGAGAAGTAGCCTGAAATGGGCTGCGTTCATATATGCAAGTGCGTGTGTTTGCGTGTTTCCAAATATGCACACACGCCCGAGTGTATTACCCTCATAAGAGGGATTTTCAGACATGCATCTTCATTTCTAAAGGCCCGTAAGGTATCACCACCTGACTGGTCCCGAGGCGCCCGAGGCTCCTGCCTTGCTGTGATTATCTTAAAGGAGATGCATTGCATATGTAAATGTCCTGTTTTGGAGAGAGCTGGCTGCTGCTCAAGTGAAGGAAAAAAAGCCCCTCAGCATTGATCTGCCCTTCTGCATTTAGTCTGGGTTAAGTGTTCAGCTTCCATTAGGACCAAATTCATGCAGGGGTTTGTATAATTATGCCAAAGTCAATCCCCATTACTCCTTAGCACTATCGAGCAGCTGCTTTCTTTAATAAAAACACATGTCAAATTCAGGGGGAAGAGCTGCTGCGTATATCTGTGTGTGTGTGTGTGTGTCTGTTCGCCAGCGTGTGTGCATATTCTTGTGTTTGCACATAATTTGAATCAATGCACACAGGAAGGAGGCATTAAAGCTACTAACCAGTTGCAGGCGGCACAGGCAGCAAACGGACCTCATGCACCAAATGTTCTGTCAACTCCACAATCCTTTCAATCAGTGCAACAAACAACTCTTTCAACGTTTGTTTCTTTCTCCCCCAGGACACGATTCCTCTTTTCTGTCTGCTTACTGGAGACCATCAATCTGTAGCTTCTCCCTGTTGCCCTTCTTTCATCATTCCAATTTTTTTTTTCCCTCCAATGAGAGCTTTCAAGCCCGACCTTTGTGCACTTGGGAAGGACCGCTGCGGGTAACAAAGACCGTCAGCCAATCACAGATCGGTCTGAGTGGCCTTGGGTATGTGAGCCTCATTCTTAATGACAGAAGAAAGCCTGAAATGTTTTTTAGGATAGCTGGTGATATTTCCGCACTTGCACTCACATGCAAGCACATGCTCAAATATACTTCGTAATAAGTCTTTTATTTCATAACTGACCGCATCATCTTCAGTTGATGTTAAGAATGGTTAACTTTCATTTGGACTTGCTGTCTCTTTGTTTTTGGCAGCAGCTCAATGCTTTTTTTTGTTTGACGGGAGCAATAAAGTATGTAACCAAAGAGCCATCACACAGGAAGTGACATGCAAGTCAACAGCAAAAGAGAGAATATTGATGGAAGAGTTTGACATTTTAGATCGTACATCAACAGTAAATGCAATTAAAACCATTTAACTATGAAGCCTGCTTGAAACAACGTTCTGTAGAAAACACAAGAAAAGAAGAAACGCCAGAAACATCGATCTGAGGCAGCACAAACACCAAAAGGCCAAAAACATTGCTCAAACGCAAGGTTGAATATAGGTTTCGAGGACTTTGCATGGTGGAACAGTTTAGGATGAAGGTTTGGTTAAATTTGAAATCACAGTATTCCTGATGACTATTAACATCATATTAGCTGTAATATAACCTGCATTCACTGTGTTACATTCAGTTTCTAACCAGTTAAATATCATTTCTTCGCCTTTAAGGCGAAGACGATAGTGATAACATCTAACATAGCTGTTAGCTGGCCTTCGGTTGTCTTTGCGGTGTGTTCGTGTGCAGCTTTTCAAAGGAAATGAAAGCGTTCAGTGTGCTCAAGCTGCCTCTGTCTGCCTGAGATCTTTAAGGATTTAGGTTTAAGAACTTTTTCAAAAGCATTCTGAACTCTTCGTCCACCTTCTGGGTTATAATATAATGCAGAGAAACAGAGGGACTGACAGTTTAGTATGTGCATATGTACGTGTTCAGGAGATTCTCTAGTGCAATGGCTGCCTGTGTGAGTGTCTTTGCCATTATTCTGATCCAGTGGAAGAGAGAACGAGCACTACTGCTGATGAGAGAGAAAATTCGGATGTTTTATACATGGAAGTGTGTGCAGAGGGGTTGCCAGGTGCAGCACATACAGAGTAGGTGGAGTTCAGTGAAGTATCCACGTGTGAGAGCGATCTTTGTGGTCTCATCCTTCCTCTCTGCCACTGGAGACCGAGCTGCAACCAGCTGCACTGACAGTCCGGTGCAGAGCGACTCACCTACGTTCATCAGAGGTTTGATGCCGCCGCCGATGATGATGATGCTGTTTCCTCTGAGAGTTTTAATTGCAGATTAAGTAAGATGAAGATGAATCGAGCATTTGTCATTGAAGAAGTCGATGCAATAAATCACGACCATCTGTCATTTGTGTTCTGTTATTAAGTCAGAGGCTTTTGGAGATTCTGTTGTTTCCTCGTCAGGAGAGTCGACTCTCTGCAGTTGCACATTCGCCACCAAAACCAGCATCTTTTGTCAGGCAAATTATTGGTTGAACACATTAATGTGAGGAGGTATAATTATTTCTAAAGTGTTGATTTGAATCTTTTAATCAGTTTTATGTGGAAGTCAGTAGACCAAATAGAAAGAGAGCAATTATCTCAGCGCTGTGTCAAATCTAGTGCCACGACAACAGACTAGAATTTCATTCAGTCGGTTCAGTTTGACATAAAAAGGATCGTGAAGAAAAGACTTCAAACCGAAAGTGGCTGACCAATCAAAAGCAGGGCTGAGCTCAGAAAAATGTTAATTGTTTTCTGATACTGTGCACGAGGTAACGTAGGTCAAATTTAACGCAGATGCAGCAAAATCTCAACAATAACCTCAGACCCTTATTTCACTTCCTCTTAACTGTCTTTATTTTTAACACCCTGATCCTCTTTGTTTCTTCAGGTTAGCTAGCTGAGGCTAATTAGTGAGTTGCATAGCAACAAGAACAATGATGAACGATCCTTCAGCCCTTTGAGCTCCTGCTCTCTCTTTTGCGAGTGAACCTCATGGCTGAGCTTTGTGAACGAGGTGGAAAAAACCCTCCGATCAAATCTCAGCCATCATGATGGTCATTACACACTCGGCCCATAACCCCGTGGCTCTGCTAAGTATGTGATGAATGTTGTCTGCACTCATATAGATCCATACTGCTCCTGAATCTCTCTTCATTTATTTTTTCATGACATTCTCTGCAGTGCCATAATTACTGGAGATTTAATTAGTCAGAGAACAAAGGCGACTTGACCTTCTCTGCAGGTTCAGGATAGTTGTGTACATCACACAGACAGGAAACACATGCCTCGTATTTTCCACCAGCTCATGTTCTTCCTCAAAAACTAGCTTTGTAATCCTGGACCAAACATACAGATTAGATACCTTAATGCAAGCTCACATCTGAGTTATAGCGCCTTGTTAACATGAGGAAAGACATGATTTGTGTTTCTGAGCATCACAGGTTTGCTCACCTTCTGTGAGTCTCAGAGGAGGAAGGGGGGGTATCTTTACTATCTCCCTCGTGCTCACAAAGACAGTAATTACACAGAAGGCCATTCAATTAAAGGAGGCCGTGCACCTACATGGCTTGTCAAAAAAAAAAAAAAAAAAAGAGAAAAAGAATCATGGCTAATTAAATGATTCAACCCTGGACTCAAGGCCACAGCACTGAGGGTGGAGACGCTGTGGGGGAGAGCCAACCTTCAGCTGAATACTCGAACGATCAGCACCTGAGAGACACAATGCGCAAAAAAGCAATTAAGAGATTTTTTCGACCTGTTATGCACAGAAAAGTGTGCGGGAAGTTTGATACCACCAACATTGTGTGGCATAATTAACAGGGCCAACAGGACTGTGGAGGCTGCAGGTGGATGATTATGATCACAGTAGCAGTCGTCTGTCAGCGTCTTCCAAAAAGTTTCACCTGACAGGTACAAAAACAAAGTCTGCCACTTCTACGAAAATTTGATGCCAAAAATAGAGATAAGAGTATGGATCCAGGAGGACATTGAGCTGCTTCAGGTGTCACCAGATAAGGAGAGCCTGAGTCACATGACCTCCCCTCAACCATGGAGGTATGGAAGGAGGAAAGGCCACACGAACAGAAGGAGGCAGCAGCATTCACACAGAGAGGAGAGAGAGAGACATGATAGCATCCAAACCAGAGAGAGAGGAAAGAGGAGGCAGAATAACTCCTGGTTTGTGTACATGCAGCATTTACTTGATAGAATAAAGAGCTACTCAAGAAAGACTCCTTCACTCACCTAATGGAGACTTCAAATACCTTCACATTCTCTGGTCAAACGTATTGAAATTCACCGCGCGTGTTGGAGAGCGGCTGGATAAACAACTGTGACACGGAGGTTATCATACTCAATTAAGCCGCCATCGGCGAGATAGAAACAGATCTTTTGTCATGAGAAGGCAGAGGGGCCGAGGGCGAGGCGGCGTCTCATGTCGAGTGGCTGCTGTTAACTCCCAGGGCAAACACAATTGACACTGTGTGCCAACTATAACAGCTGTAGTGTGTCTGAGTGAGTGTGTGTGTAAGTGTGTGTGTGTGTGTGTGTGTGTGTGTGCGTGCCACAGGTTTGCGTCATCGGGGTAAAGGAAGAAACACTGGCGCCAACTGACTGTTTCACAGGACAGAAGGAGAAATTCCACAGGATCCTGCTCAGATACTCTGAACACTGTTGCATCTCATCGAGTTTTGATGCCGTTTGCGGCAGTTTTCCGGAGAAGACGTGTCGTGTGCTGTCAGATATTTGCTTGTGTTTTAAATGTTTGTGTGTGCTGGACTGCTGCTGTGTTAGTGCACATTTTGTAAGAAGAGTTTTACTTTGACAGCTCCAGGATCAGTTTATTTAAGTACAAAAATGCTACTTGAACTCACCATATTGAAACCAAAAACTCACAAATTCCAATTAAAGGCTGTTTTTTTGGTGTACTTTGCCTCTTTTACATACTTTTTTAGCTTTAAGGAGCCCACAAACAATGGAAGTGAAAACTTGGATTAGATTTACAAAATGTAGCACTCAGATCCATTACTACAAGTAAAAATACTCCTAAGTCCTTACTTAAGGGAAAGTACAGTATAGTAAAAGTATTATTAGCTATATACACTTAGAGTATCAAAAGTTAAAGTACTCATTCTGCCGAACCATCAACTGTAAGTTATTATTAGATTAATGCTTAATCTATCTATCTATCAGTCTCTTCCAATTCAAATTCTAATCTTTTTTTTAAAATAATGCATTTTTTTTTTTACCACTTTTGACCTCAGTTATTTAAATGAAACATGTCTAGTTTAGAGGTGAACTAGCGACTCACAAACATGGTGAGTGGTGATGATGGAATGAACTGCAGGTGAGGAGTGGGCGGGGAAGGCCAGGTAACTGCAGGACTGATGAGAGGTGGGAACAGGTGTGTAGGTGAGGGAAGGAGGGAAAGTCATCTGGAGGAAAGGTGGAGGGTCTGTGGAGCACAGGCCTGGGAGAAGTGAGCAGAGGCTGGAGACGGGGAGCAGTGTGGAGGGCTGGTGATGCCTGTGCTCGGTTCATGATGCAGGCTGGGGGACACTTTTCATATCAAGTTTTTGCCAAACCTCCTGCCTCCCCCGGCCTCCCGTCTTGACCCTCCCAGTGCTGCGGTTGGCATCCTCGGCGCTGGCTGCATCCTCCCAGCCAAAGCAGCCATAATGCTCCCCCATATGGCAGCCAGCATCTCCCGCTGAGGGACTCCTTCACTTCTATTAATACGCACAGTGTAATAAAGGGCTCAATTGAATTAATCAGCTTGAAGACATTAATCAGACATTAATGAAGTATTGACCTCTGCACTGCACTGCTGTTCACGGTGTCTGCCTGCCTGTTTACGTCTGGAGTCGTATCGACCCGCTGAAAGGTTTGCTGATGATTGTTGAGAATCTTCTGCTTTCCACCAAACTTGAAAGCTGAAGCTGCTGCAGTGTTTTCTGTACGACCAACAATGGCTGCTGGAAGCAAACTAAAAACCAAGAGAATCCAGTAAAAGTTGATATATCTGCATTAACAAACAGACATTTTCAATGCATATAAAACCTTTTTTTGTTGAGCATGAAAACTTCAGTCTGAAAAAAGATTCTTAGCTCAAGATTAAAGTTTTGTCCTGAGCTTTTAACATGAAATGTGAGAAAATGAGTGAAAGCTCTAGAAAAAGCTAGTAAGTGTTCCTGAGGTGGAGGACACAGAGAAGGAGGTGCAGCAAAAACTCAAGATTGAGTTGAACATCAGTCAGACATCTGTCCTCTCACATTACGTCAGTCATTTGAATCAGCTGAGTTTCTGAGTTTGTGAACTCACATAGGTGGAGAATTTATCTGTAGAGGGTTTTCAAAGTAAAATATCTTTGCATTAAATTCACTGGTAGGAAGCTTTTAACATTTCTGATTCAGTTGTGATTGGATTTGACAAAAGCTTTATGGCCTCTCTTGGCTTCTATATGTATGAGATCACCTGGAGCAAATCTGGGAAGCACTGAAGTGTGAAGGATCCTGAACAAGAGCCTGACTGAACTGCACGTTTGTGAACACCAGACCAAAACCAGCCACAGCATCAACTGGGAAGGGGTCAACGTGATCGGCCAGGAGGTACTGGTCTCTGTTACGCCTCCTCCAGGTGTCTGCAGGGCCATTGTGAAGCTCAGTGACAGTGACTTCGGTGCCTGACCCTTGAAGAAACCTAACTGCTAGGTGTCACTCAAAGCAGCCATGCCTATAATCATGCATAACTTTCATCTTAAACTTCAAATATTAAACTTTTAATATAATTCAAACGAGTGAGCTGTATAAAAATTCACCCCTGCACAGTTGTCACGAATGGAGAAATCAGAAATAGAGACCAAAACCATTTTTCGTTCCAGGATATAAACTGCTGTAAAGTTGGGCATTTTAATATGGAGGTCTATGGGAACTGACTCACTTTTGGAGCCTCTAGTGGCCATTTGAGAAACTGCAGTTTTTAGTTCTTCCATGTTGGCTTCATGGAGAACCAGAGAAACATCAGTGAGAGCAGACACATCCAACACCAGGACCATCCTTTAACCGACTGCCCCCCCTGCACACACAATTGAGCTTTGAGTTGAGCTTATTTGGTCACACTTAAAACTCCTCTTTGCATTAATTTGAGTCTTTTCTGCCTATTATTTTAGTCCCAAATGTACATCTAAATAAGCATTTAACTGAACATTTTTTGTGGAATTTGGAACATAATGTGTTTAAAACCTCAATGTTCGCATCTAATTATCTGCTCCAGCGAAGTATTGTTGGTCACCAGTACTTCATGATTTTATTTATGTGGAGGTTTTACCATCAGGGGAAAAGCTACAGTGACATCCGATTGTCAAGGATTTTGATTGTCCATTGAGCAATGTTCTTGATTAGTGAATAATGGGGTAATGGTGCCCCATAACTGTAATTACGTTAATTTCCCCAACTCCACACAACTAATTAATGAGTCGCTTACAAATCAGCTGCAAGAAAAGAGAGAGACAGGAGAGTGAAAATCGTGAAGGAGGTAAATTATGTACCATCAGACAAATGTAGCTTTTGTCTCAGCGGCAATGTAAAGAAACAGCGGAGATACTAATCATCTCCCGCCATTCAGCCGATCCACTAGTGATAATCATGCATTGTTATCTGGGTTGGAAGGTCAATTCTCTTCCAGTTCAATCAGCTGTCAGAGATTATTTTAAAACTCCGAATGTAAAGAGAAATGACAGCATCAGTCGGCTCTGCAGGGGAAATAATTGTGTAGAAAAATAATTAGGAAAGCTCTATCATTAGCCAATGAACTTTCAATTTAATTCAATCAAGTTTTACATTTGGAACTGGCTAAATTAAAACTGAACCTGCCTGATTTGCATATGGCTGCGTGTATTCACAGTGTGCTCACATTTCTGTCAGAAAATGCTTAATTCCATTTAGATTTTACAAAAGCCTTCAGGACCTTTTTTTAAAAAAAACTCAATTTCCAAATATTTTCCTCAAATAATGTAAACTGTAATAATCAAATATTTGGTCTAAAAAAGATGTTAAGTGAGACCACATGGGAAAGATGAGCGCATGGAAAGCATGAGTCTGCATGACTCTGATTCAGAGAATTATTTCATAGCAACTGCACTTGTGCCAAATGAGCTCCAGATTACAATAATACCACTGGCGGGCAATTAAGTCCATATAAACAGTGCATGCAGCGTGCTGGCACCAGAGTAAGCCCCCCCCCCCCCCCCCCCCCCCCCCACACACACACACACACACACACACAGGTTGATATGGGTGCTCAGGCTCTGTCAGCCTTCACCGCGTCTTGCCCCGTATCCATCAGCGGCAGTCGAAGGCTAACCTGACAAACACCCAACACCAGCAGCAGCTGCCTGTGCAGGGATAATTAATACAGCCAGCAATGTGGCAGAGCTATAAACGTCCTGACACTGAGACATGAGAGGGTGACGGATGGCGAGACTATCACTAGCAGAGAGAGAGAGGAGCGCTGATAATCCACGAAGCATAACAGATTTCTTTGGGACGGACACACAGTCGCTAATAAAACCAACTGTCAAAGGAAAATTCCATAGTATACGAACATTAAAGTCTTCATGGTTGAATCATCAGAGAGAAAGATGCTATGTTAGCCAAAAGCCAGCGTACAGAAACATCTGTGTTATGTGTGTTAGCCTCTTCAGGTCTGGCTGCAGCATTTAAAATGCGTTCAGTTAGCATGCTTCACAGGTAGTAATCATTTAGCTTGTAAGCACTTAGCATTCTGATGTTTATTGAGTAGTTCACAATGTTAGCATACAAGTAAATTAAGATTAGTTTGGGTTAAGTTCAAGCTAACTCACATGCTAATCTTAACCAGTGTGAAATAAATGATCAATTATACATTGAGACTTACACAAATTACTAATTTTAAAAATGTCCCTTTGAAATTCCCTGAGATAATGTAATGTGATTACTCAATTTCAAATTGTAGTCCCACTACTCGCTACTGGAAAAAGTAATCACATTACTGTTGCTGCCCAAATTAACTAACATGCTAATGCTAACATGTGAACATTAGCATGTTAACATTTAGCATGCAATGTGTTAAGATTAAGATAAAATTTTACCTTATTAGTAGCATGTATCATATTACCATGCAGACTAGCATTTCCTGTTTCCTCGTTAGCATGTAATGTTGACATCTCTAGCATGTTAACATGTGTACAGCACGTGAACAGGAAGATGTTTTGCATATAACATTTAGCATGTATTAGCTGTTTGTTGCGCTGCAGAGACACACGAATTACTAATTTAAAAAATGTCCCTTTGAAATATCCTGAGATAATGTAATGTGATTACTCAATTTCAAATTGTAGTCCCACTACTTGCTACTGGAAGAAAATAATTATATTACTGTTGCTGCCCAAATTAACTAACATGCTAATGTTAACATGTGAACATTAGCATGTTAACATTTAGCATGCAATGTGTTAAGATTAAGATAAAATGTTATCTTATTAGTAGCATGTATCATATTACCATGCAGACTTTCCTGTTTCCTCGTTAGCATGTAATGTTGACATCTCTAGCATGTTAACATGTGTACAGCACGTGAACAGGAAGATGTTTTGCATATAACATTTAGCATGTATGGGCTGTTTGTTGCGCTGCAGAGACACACGAATTACTAATTTAAAAAATGTCCCTTTGAAATATCCTGAGATAATGTAATGTGATTACTCAATTTCAAATTGTAGTCCCACTACTTGCTACTGGAAGAAAATAATTATATTACTGTTGCTGCCCAAATTAACTAACATGCTAATGTTAACATGTGAACATTAGCATGTTAACATTTAGCATGCAATGTGTTAAGATTAAGATAAAATGTTATCTTATTAGTAGCATGTATCATATTACCATGCAGACTTTCCTGTTTCCTCGTTAGCATGTAATGTTGACATCTCTAGCATGTTAACATGTGTACAGCACGTGAACAGGAAGATGTTTTG
The DNA here is from genome assembly GCF_017976325.1 of Chelmon rostratus. NCBI lineage: Eukaryota > Metazoa > Chordata > Actinopteri > Chaetodontiformes > Chaetodontidae > Chelmon > Chelmon rostratus. The sequence goes on along the minus strand of NC_055658.1, from coordinate 25,001,315 downwards.
CATATAACATTTAGCATGTATGGGCTGTTTGTTGCGCTGCAGAGACACAGCATGTGCAGCGCTAAAGTGGCTGCATGCATTCACACCCACACTAAGAGGTTGAGCGAACGCCGCAGAGCCAGAGCAGCCGTGTCTCCTCCTGCTCATCTGTGGCCTATGTTAATATGATTAGGCTGGATTATGGTAATGTGCAGGGGGATCTGGTGGGTGTGGGGCGATGCTTTGCTGCTCTCGTTTCGGGGAATAGTTAATTGGTTGGGTTGCTTTGATGTTGTGGTGATGAGAGAAGGGGGTTGGTGGGAAAGGCTGGCAAAGGCGCCCCACAACTCAAGCCCATTTTATTTTTGGCCTACGAGGGATCTGTGCTGGCGAGTGGTGAAAAGGAATGAAACCTGATGAAACCAATGAAAAATGCAGATCTGGAGGTGCAACATTGAGATAAGAAGTATGGGAGGAACACGAGACGTACATTTACTCTCTCATGCTGAGTTGAATCAACTGTTGATCTGCTCTCATTGAGCTTCATTTGTGATCTGTGTGATTCTTTGACTCTATATTGATTGGCACATTTACTGTGGACTAAAGTGTCCTCTTGTGAAAAGCTTGTCGGGTGCCACGCATCCTCTTTGACAATAAAAAATAAAGAGAAATTTCACACCGTATTCTTCTACATGTACAATAACAACACCCAGCACTGGATGCAACATCACCAGCATCTTCAGCTTTGCAGTAGTTCATATAAATAAACAGCAGCCTTCCACAGCTGTAGTTCTAACATCATCATTTAAATCATTTCAAATAGCCCTCACAGCTGGAGAGGTCAACAATGTGCAAAAACTTTTACATTTCACATTTCACAGTTTTCATCCACACTCACAGCGGGGTAACAAAGCCGCTCCGCTTTTATATTCAAGACTTTTAAACATGTTGCTCTTCTGGCCTCAATGCAATCAGGGCCAGCAGGTGTTCTGCCTGAAGAGGAAAAACACCTGCTGGGAAATCGGCCCATACAGACGAGCATACATTCATTTACTTTTTAAATATACATGTAAGAGGGGTTGATGTAAGAAAATTAATTGAGAAAAATGGAAGCGATGAAAATGCATATTAACTGAAAAATTCTCTGTATCTCTCTGACTCTGCATTCAACATATCACGACTTTTTTAATTAAATCGGCATTAGATTATTCAAATCACTTGATATTTTATTTCACAATTCACACATGCATGTTCATCACCTCCAGTCTCATCCGTTATCTTCTGCTACCTCCTCTCCTCATGCAAGTATACAAATGGATCTCATAAGTAGGCCAAGCCTGCTTGCAGCTGTGTGCACTGCTTGGTCCAAACCAACATCAATATTTACATTACGTGCTTACATGAATTTTAAATGTACTAGTGTAAAAAGAGCCAAATGTAAATGTGGTGGTTACTTGAAGTCAAACTAATCGTTTATTATTCTATTAGCGGGCGTCAGAAAGCCAGTTTGGCTTCCTTTACAGTGCAGCTATATGGAAGTGTATCAGCCAGCTTGGTCACATGACAATCATACATCAGCAGTGTTTTCCAGAGGTGTGGACTTGGACTCATGAATGTGATGACTAAATGAAAACATACTTGCGACCTCGTATTGACTTTAACACCAATGAATCATGACATCACCTGGACTTTAGCCGTCCGACTTGGAAACAAACCCGCTCAGCGAGCCAACGCGTCCTTTTCCCTACAATGGCTTGACCTGGAATCTGTACCCGACAGCAGCCAATCACGCTGTGCGAGTGGGAGGGAGAGGAGCGTTTGGCAGTACGGACCAGATAATACCTCAGGATGCCACAGTCAGATTTAAGGACTCTGCAGTGGTCAGCAAAAAACACAAGCGACATGCGAAACATGCCAGAAAGTACAAATGATTGTAATTTTGTTCACAGGATAAAACACCAAAGCGCAACTGAAAGGGGAAACGCCAAAACCCAGACGGTCCAAAAAATGTCCCACTGGGCCGAAAGCCCGCTGCACCGAAGGCCTGTTTTGATGAAAATACACACTAATATCTTTGTGTATTTGGACACGCAGGTTTGCAGTTTGGTTAAGTTTAGGCATCAAAACTATTTGTTGAGGTTAAAATATGTGCTTTAGTTATGTACATACATGTATTTTCAGAACAAAGGGGCTTCGGACCACTGGAGCAATTTGAACTTTTTTTTCCAGAGTAGTCGGCTGTCGGACAAATGGGCTTTTCGTCCAATGGGACACATGTCAGACTTCTGGAATACCGGGCCATCCGACACCATCTGATCATACTACTGCTAAATGCTATCAACTGTGAAACTGATGAAGACAAATTTGAAAAAGCAATTCTTCTCCTTGTGGAGTTACTGTTACCCAGTTTAAACATCTAAAAAAAGCATTGAATTTGGTGAAGGACACATAATGACTTGTGTAGGACTTAAGACTTATTTGTGACTTTGAAAACAGTTACTTTAGCCCTCCTTACTTCTTCTGCGGTGGCTTTGATGTGCAAAATGCAGCTTTTCTGAAAACCAAACGAAACACAGCAGCAACTCTTCTGTCGCTTTGTTTGTATTAAATAATGTTGTGTTTTGAACCCCACCTGATTTATTGTCTTTTGAGAATTTCACAATGCTCCATTTTCCATGACTGACATTCAGGACTCACCCTGGACTTGAGGAGTCATCTCACTTCAAAGATTAAATCGAAGACAGAGCTTGATAAGTAAAAATCTTGCAATTTTATTTGCATATAAAGGCAGCTAAATATATCACAATGAACTGAAAGAGAGAACTAACATTTCCATGAAGAGGGATACAATCAGAGAAAGAGCGAGAGAGGAAGAGAGCACGGAAAGAGCATTTACAGCGGCAAAGTTGAGACAACTATTGGCAACATTTTTTTTGTGCTAGCAAGATTGCATTTACACACAGTGCAAAATTAGAAAAAAAAAGCAATAAACACAAATACGATCAGATTTACACTTTAAAGGACAACTTAACCATGTTTAGGCAGGTGTGTTGTTGGGAACAACCAGCACCTGTTGGATTGTGACTGACAAATTTTCCTCTCTCATCCAAAATGAATGTCTACCCTACCGGGAGAGTCGATAGAAAAACATTAAAGAAACCTCTGAAGAGCATCTGATGGGAGCATTAAAGAAACATGTCAATCATACATCGGGTGCATACAGAAAAAAAAATGCACCAGATTTTCTTTTTTTCGTCAAACACAACTTTTAGTACAGATGTTTTACAACATGAATATATAATATATATATATATTTTATACATACATTTTCCAAATCAGATCAGAAATCCATAACGGGATGTTACAAAGTGAATTTTCCGGGGTTGTAATTTGAGAACTTTCTGTCCCTGCGTTAGTCAGGTGTTGTTTTGCGGGGATGATGGGTAATAAATAAGGACTTTTCTCTGAGCTTGCAGAGAGTGGGGCTCTAGCTGAGAACATTAAAGCTAGTTTAAGGCAGCGTCCCTGTCAGCCAATAAGAAAAGAGGAACTGACGAGAAAACAAACAAACAAACAAACAAAAAGACCTAAAGACAAAATATCAGATGATACAACATAAAACAATGGCATCCATTGTCTGGCCAATGCAAACCAAACATGAAGAAATTGTACAAATTCACAAAGCATCATTTATCTTACAGATCTGACCAATATTTATCAAGAGCAAGATTGTTTAACCACAAAATCCCTCTGAAAAAAGGAGAATACCGGCGCCACTCATAGCTCATTTTTACATTCCCCCCAGAATTTTGCATCGCAGACTGTACTTATTTATACTTTAAAACTTATTTTTCAAACTCTCAAAATAAGCTAAGACACGCAGATGTGATGTGCTAATGTACGGAAGGCCGGGGAGGACAATAAATATTCCTTGTTTGTTTTCCTGTGATCATGAAATTGCAGAAACTTTTGTTTTATTTTTTAATAATCACAAAAAAGGCTGCAAAATAACACCAAATATTTTCCTATAATAAAAAATGTGAACTCAAGAATATGAGCTTGCTGTTTTGAAAAGGCAACATATATTTGAGGGATTATTTCCTGGATGAGATTTCCATTTCTTTCCTGTGTCTGTCAGGTGATTAACAGGAAGTGGAGCATAACAATGAGTAGCACCGATATAAAAACTCTGCACGATGGAATCAGAAGAAGATCAGAAGTTTCTTCACGTTGTGGAAGCTGTTTGTCAGACTGAAGCCCTGATATCTGCAACTACGCTGACAAAACTCTGCGAGGGAAACCTGCATTGTTGGCACAAATAGAAAAAATAAAACACCGGTATTCTCCTTTAACCCTCCCAGACAAACTCCCCTCCCCAGCCCACGTCTCCAAACCTCCTCAATCTCAACAACAGCGTGGAGAAGACCAAAAGTTTTCAAAGAAACACTTAGAATTTTTTTTTTAAACTTGACATATTTATAGAAAAAAAGTAGTTTATCCTGCCCGTGACCCTCCCCACCCCCGTCCTCTGGTCTCAGGAGCTGGAGGGGTTGGGCAGGTCGAACACGATGGGGGGGTTGGTGGGCTGGAAGCTGACGGTGCAGGTCGACGCATTGATGAAAGTCGTGTAGCCGTCTGTCATGATCCCGTAGCCTGAGGGAGGAACAGGCGACAGTCAGTCACTATCGACGCTAGAAAAGTTTCTGATTAATTGTTCCCGTTCTCGTCTCAGCTCTGAATAGCTTGAGTTTAATAATAATTTACATTTTAGCTATTAAGCACAATATTGAGTCATCGATTTCTTTGACACGTGCACTCCTTCCCTGAACTTATCCAGACATCACCCGGAGGAGCTGCATGTGAGAACGCAACCGAATCAGCTGAACCGGACATTAAACAGACTTTATCCAGCCAGCTCCTGGGGACGACGTCCGTTTAATGTCTGACTGAGCACATGTGAATTAGAGCAGATCGTTGGTGAGGGTGAAAAGGAAGAGTCTGTTCCACAAAACACCAAAGAAAATGTCTACAAACTAACTAACTAACTGGAGAGATGACGAACTCCTGAACTACAATCGGTAAAGGGCACGACAAAATCACGAGTTCATGAGGAAACCTATGAATATATGTTTTTCTTCTACTGTGATACATTCATATTTATCTACTGTGCAATAAGGTGAATTTATCCATACCCACCCCGTGCAATTTTTCAAATCCGTTTGCAATTTTCTTTTCATATATTTTCCAAATATGTTTATTGGGTTCAGGAATTCGTTACCTGAAGGAGGTCGATTTTAAGTTGAAAACTTGTGGGTAAAAGATCCTTTTTCTGTACTTGTAAACCCCAAATCTATCATTCAGACTACAACTCCAATTCCAAAACAGTTGGGACATTGTGCAAAATGCAAATAAAAACAGAATTCAATCATTTGCGAATGAACTGTGTCTGGTCCGAAGTGGTCCCTCTGTATGTCAGTGTGAAGCTCTGACCCCTCCTGACCCCTGACTCTGGATTTCAGCCTCAGTACCTTCGTGAATGCCTCCGAAGGCATGAAGTTTGGGTCGCACCCTCTTCTGGACCGTGTTGAGCAGCTCCACACAGCCGACCCGCTGCAGCTCCTTAGGAACCCAGTCTCTGAAACCTACACAAACACACACATTCAGATCCTCAGTTCCTCTGTTATGCCTGATCAGTCGTGAGCGATGGATGTACACAACTTAACCACACGAACTAGATGAGTAAAATGAAGCAGCAGCAGAGAAACCCCACTGAGCATCAATGAGGTAAAACTGTGATGACCAAAGTAGTATCCAAACATCTGGATACTCTGTAATAGATCATGTCGATGAGCTGAGGTACAATACAGTTTAGCGACTCCAGTAACGTGTCGTCACCCTTTGTTAGCAATCATTGGAAGTTCAGACTTGCATAATATATGTAGGGAATGTAATAAAAGGTATTCAGTGTATTTGTTAGCGAAATGAAGGTTGTCCTTATATTATATACACGTATAATTCCAGTGAATATTTCCAGTAAGAAACATGCTGTCCTTACTTCAAGACAGCGTAAAGTGGACTGATAAAGAGACTACAAAATGAAAAACATGGCTGCTTCTCACACACATTCACCTAGCAGCACAGTTTCAAGGTGGACGCCCAAGATTAGTGCCACCAATTCAGTATCTGACCAAATGTGAAATATGGTCACAATCTGCCTTCTGTTCCTGAGTTATGCTGCTGAATAACGGCCAGAAAAACCTTATTGATGAATATTATGATGTTGACCTTTGACCTTTCGGATATAAAATGTCACCACTTCATTGTTTTATCCTGTGAGACATTAGTGTGTGAATTTTTGTCATGATTAGCAAACCAATTCCTGAGTTATGGCCAAAAATGCATCTTTTGAGGTCACAATGACCTTTACCACCAAATTGCAATCACTTCATCCTTGTGTCTAAGCGGACGTTTGTGACAGATGCCATGAAATTTCCTCATGGCCTTCCTGAGACATCGGGCTCACCAAAATGGGACGGCCGTACAACCCAAAAACATGATTCCTCCAGCAACAGCGCAGAGGATGGCACAGAGCCATAAAAAACGGTCTTTCTTTATATCATCTGCAGGAGAGGCTTTGTCATACTGGACTTCCTCCGAACTACTTCTGTGCAAAGATTATATTTTTGCTGCATCACTCAATACTTGACTTGACTGACCCTAACTCTTACTGTGGTCTGCCATATTGTGAACAAAGGCACAGTTTCTGATGACGTTACGGAGGAAAATCGAAAGAAAGATCATTTTCAGAACGTAAAAGGACATTTTTGAACACATTCCCAGCCCATATATCTTTGCAGCCTTTTCTAATTCAGAGCCAGTCTTGATACTGAACACAGTAAATAAGAGAAAACCTCACAAATGTTCATTTACTGCCTTTTCATCTGAGTTTAACAGCAATCGAAACACATTCTGACAGGTGAAACCTGTTGTTGATATTTCCTCTACAGTTGTGTGATTACAGACTCTTTTTTTTCCCCTTCCATTTTGTCTCCTCTAGTTTTGAGTAGCTACCTAAATCTTCAACTGCCCCCTCCCCCAAAGCCCTGCTCTACTCTCCCATGGTCTCTCTCCAATTGTTTGCAGCGTCTGTCACACTGGTGCAAAATCGAGTTTCCATGCAATCAAACGGCCACAGCGGCTGCCGCTGCAGCAACGGCGGCAGCAGCCCTCCGTAGGCGAGAGGGAAGGAAATCACTCAATACGGCCAGATGGAGAGCGCAAGAAAAAAAAAAAAAAAAAAACAAGCCGGGCGAAAACAACTGGGGCCCAAACAACTAGAAGGAAAACTGAATCAGTCAGTGGTGAAAAAAAACAACAAACAGTTACGTATTTTCTTTTTCATAAAGCCAAACACAAATATTGAATCATAGAGCGTGTTTGGGGTGTTTGCTCCGGATACTGTTGGATTTAGATGAAAACAGTGTTGACTATAGTGCACACACACATCTACACACACGGCCTGCTGCGACGCCTGCAGTGACTTCATACAGATTTTGAATAATGAGGCACAACCTCATTAGATATGGTGATGAGGGGGCTGTGATTGGTTAATTGGACTCACCGAGTGGAGGTCCGTGGGTCATCAGGATGTCGATGCCTTCAGGGACGAGGTTCCATTTATCCAGCAGAGACTGACCTCGAGGCAGGTTGAACCCCCAGCCGTTAAACCACGGAGTCCTGCAGAGACGGAGCGAGACAGAGGACGTTAACGCTGCTCAGAAGACGAGCTCCCCCATAATGATGACATTTAACTAAATCTGATATCAGAATTTTCTTTTTTTTCACTGAATTCAAGCACTTTTTCTCTAGCATGCTATTTCTTAAAAATCTGCAAAGGTGTCCTGTGTCCTTATCTACTAACTTCAATTCATTAACAGTTTTTACAGTTTCGTTCAATATCTGGTTTTAAACCAAATGACTGCAAACAAAACCAAAGTGTCTCCACATGACGGATGCTGATGCACGTTAACTAACAGGGTTTTACGACAAATTCATTAAAATAGCTTACATTTCTACATGAATAGTAAATTCAAAGGCTGTGCATGTGTCAAGCATCACAAAAACACAGGGCTGAAAGCTGTCAGAAAGCAGGCTCATACGACATTAATGCAAACTTCAAACTCGCTGCTGCTTCACTGTAAAAGGCTTCAAGGGAATGAAACTGGTTCCGGTTTTTACTGTAGAGAGCTGCAGGAAGTTTAAAGCCAGCCTCAAACATAACTTTGGTGAGTCCCTGTGTTGTTTATCTCAGCATTCGAACAAGCATCCACTCATGCAGATGATGCAATACATGTTCCTGCCAACGGCATCACGCTAATCCACTGGTGGCGGTAACACGCCAAGATATGAAGCAATGCGCCAACGAAGACAGGGAAGAAGAAGACTGCATGCTAGTAAACATGGATACAGGATTTAAAATACTTAAAAACTCAGTTTTATGAAAAAGGAAGAAAAAATGTAAACAAACAGGAAGTAAAAACCAGAAGTCAACATACATTCATCAGAAACAAAGCAACTTAGCATTCATGTAGCAAAGCTTTTCCACTGAAAACACTCACTACTGGAAACAAGGTTGATGGGAGACTGAACCAAAGCTCTAACGATGTAAAAACAAGAACTAAAACATGCTAAAAAGCGACATAAAGCTGAGGGGAACTGCAGAGTTTGGTACTAATTTTTACTACAAGCGAGCTCTTTCATATAATATATAGCTATTCAATCTGTTGCTAATATAAAAATATTGATTACTGTGGCTTTAAGGCTGTGAATGGCTGATGTGCTTGATACGTAACAAAGTTCACCAAATACATATTTTTTAATAAACATGAAAATGAAATAAGACAACACCACGACGGGATGCATTAAAATGAATGTTGCTGTGGTATGCTGCAGTACAATGGCTGAAACAGACACGTGTGATTGGTCAGGCTGTTTACCTGTAAATAGGCGCTTGGTTTGATGCACCAGAGCAGGCGCTTTAAATTCTAAGAGTCACAATCAAGTCTAATTAAATTTAGAAGCAAAACCTATATGGCTGACTGCTCAGCCCTACTAAAAAAGAAAAAAAAGTGAATTTCTAAACAGTAGGGAGCCACATCATGTGTCAACCCCCATTCCCTCTGCAACGCAGGCTGCAGATTGATTGACAGCAGCTGGGCCACCTCCGGCAGCCTGGATGGGAGTCTGCAGCTCCAGGGTGACAGGCAGCATCTCAGCCTTCCCCAGCAGACACAAAGAAAGCCTCGATCTGGCTGAGTGGGAATGAGGGAGGGAGGGATGGATGGATAGATGGATGGATGGATGCAGGGGGGTGAGAACAGATGAAGAAATAAAGCGAACCATGCAGAGGTTAGATGTAGGAGCGGGGGCGGGGAGACCGAGGGGAGAAGAAGAAATCGAGTAGGGCCTGGTTGATAAATTGAGCCTTCATTTATCACAATAGTGGTAATGGCAGAAGAAGGCTGACAACAGAGGAAAGGAAGATAGATTATCACCACATAATACCTCAGTATATAAGCTGACCTACTGCAACAAGGCTGGAAAAAATTCTTTTAATTTTAACTTGTGTTAAGCAGCACAGAGCTGCAGAGAGTTACTCATGAAAAGATGATTTTGGCTCTGTTATTCCCGGGTTACTTCGGGACAGACCGCTGACTTCGGCACAGCTTCCAGTCACTTAGCGATGATGCTGCATATGGTATCTGACCGAGGGGAAATCAGGGCTCCACAAACATCAATTGCTTTGTTACAGTGAGGGATGAAGCTCTGGCGCTAATCAATACTTACTGCTGGTCAGGCGGGCCGAGAGGGGCTAACCGGAGCCCGAGCGGACTCAAGATGTGTAAAACATGAGATCTGAATCTCTCCTGGTTCATTTTAAAAACACAGCCAAGCTCTTTAAGTATGTCTGCTGAAAATAAGCCACAAAAAAGATATCCTGTTAATTCAGCATGGTGAGAGACCAGGTCTAAGCACCAGCTCAGCCCGTTTGGGTCTGGTGCTTGAACAGTATCGAGTGCTTGTGTGCTCGGACAAAAAAGGCGGCGGCGGCGGCAGACCTGCAGCTCGCTCTTTGATTTGCTCGCTCAGTCGTTTCCTCGTTCTCTCGCTCGGTGGAGAGCTGAGAAATGAGGTTAAAAATGAAATGTGAGGAGCGTGCAGGGGAGTGAAGGCCACAGACTGAACTGATTAATTAGAACTAATCACACAAATCGGAGCTAATGGAAGTCTAATGGATTACTGGGAAGACGCGGCGCTTCTCAGATGGAAATAGCGCTGCAGAGGCGGCCGTGGAGAGGAGAAACTTCGAAAGCAGTGAATCAGAGAAGGGCTGGCCTGGTCGGCTGGCTGCACACTGAAAGCACTGGCAGGGTATTTGTCTGGCTCTAGTTTTGACTAATAGCGACATGGCCAAACTTTGAAAAATGGCCGAATGCATTTATTTTCCCCCCATTCAGAAAAATAAATCGTGGTTCCCCGCAGCAGAAATAAATAAACAGCTGGAACGTTGATTTTGCTCCGTGTTTCACATGTTTTCTCCCACATAAACACATTCATCTAGGAGATGAAACATAACCCCTGACATGAGGCGTGGATCCGGAGCCAAGCAAAAGGTCCTGACTGAACGCAGAGCAGGACGCCTCAGCTCGACGCCACAATGGCCCCATTGTCGGCTGTCTGCCTATGAAATATACCTTCCATGCAAGTGCATTTGTTAACCTCTGCCAAGATTAATGACATCCTGGTCACATAAAGGAGAGACTGTTTCCTGTGTGCCTGTGACACAGGTTTTATTATACTGTACTGCTGAGTGTGTGTGTGTGTGTGTGTGTGTGTGTGTGTGTGTGGTGGGTTGAGTGTCCACCAGCATCTGAGTAGGATGTGTGTCGAACAGAATGTACGTTGCCAGGGTCTCAGTCTGTTCTCAGTGTGTATATATGTAGACCAACGTGTGTGTGTGTGTGTGTATTGTGACAGGACTACATTCGGAGCCCAGTCCTGCCTTGACACTCGCCATCTGGAACACGTCGCCGTGGCAACAAAGGAGAAGCGTCTGGAGGCAGGCACAGTGGGAAGTAGAGCAACATCACAGAAATAGAAGCAGAAGTAAGAGAAAAAGGAAAAAAAAAGTAGGAAGGAGGTGACGATTAGAGTGAAGAAAGAAAGATAAAAGGGAGGAGGAGTTCTGCGGCGTATAATAAGGGAAGAGATGTCAGACATCACGTGTTTGTGTTAAATATCGCCAAAGCTCCCTGCAGCCAACAAGAAAATTTAATGGATGAAAGCGAAAAAATACCGTCTTTAACTCAAACATCAGCGGCTCCAAACGACGCCACCCCCACCCACAACCCCACCAGGGAATCAAACAGTGGAAACAGGTTAAAAATGTGCAGCTCGGGCCGGCAGCGGAGGTGAAGCAGACAGAAGCCATTTAGCCCTCATGTGCAGAACGTCAATATTCAATTAGGCCGGTGGACATCATTAGGACGGCGGCGCAGCGTCTCGCTGGGCCTGACACCGCTCTTAACCCCTCTGCTCCCCCGAACTGCTCTCTCTGGGTCCCTAGACAGACTAAGATACCCCCACCCAATACCACACACACACACAATGAACGCTCCACTCCTCTCATTACACCTTCTAATTGGACTCCTCCCTCACTTTATGGATTATTTTAACCATTTTTTACACCTCACTGAATTGAAGTTTTACTGGCTGATTTTGTGCTGCTGTTCCCAAAATTATTTCTTAGGCCTGAGCAATAATTCAGCATCCTATATTGATTTGCAGTGGAACCGTACTGATATGATCATATCGTGTTCTTGTTTTACCAGATTCTGTTGTTAAATTAAGATATTTGAAGACCCTTGAAATCGATAATTTCTCACAACTTTCTGTCATTTTATAGACCAAACAAACAATATTCTGCAGGTTTATCTTTAACCATCATAATTGTAGCCCTGGCTTGCAGAGAAGTCGTTCCTTTTGTTTAGTGACTTTCAGTTGAATCTAATCATATTGATTACACAATCATGGTGTTTGGACATATCATATCGTGATCGTTTTGCAAAATCCTCATGTTTACATCAATGATTCAGAGGAAAGTCTAATTAAAGCAGAATGAGTTTACAGGTGAAGAGGTCACTGGAAGTCAGCATGATCATTTAATGTGTGATTGTGCCAAAATGTACCATGTTGTGATATACACCAGTTACATAATCCCCATTTGCTAAAAGTATATGTAGTAGTATGCATGTGTTGCTTCTTTGGTATTCATGAACTGTTTCACCTACTCTTGGACATTTTCTAGTCCAGATATTTTCAGATTATTTAAATAATGCAGTTATGATCCCAAACCACTGGTTACTTAGCTGGGAGGCTCTGAGGTGAACAAACTCAGGTCAGCCTCGTTTATCCTGTTCTTGAATCAGCACACACACACACAGAGGTACCTTCGTTTACCCTGTGCAGAGCAGGATGTTTACCAAACACGGCGCAGACTCTCAGCCACCACTGGTTGGGTGTAATTCAACAGACAGCTGAAACTATATCACTACGATCAGATTTTAATGTGAAATTGGACTTTTAATTTTCTTTAGTGGATAGCTTGATGAAATTTTGACCTGATGTTGGCACTAAAAGGTCATCAAACGCATCAGGAAATATCCTCAGGAGACCATATCCTTAGGACACAATGAGTGTTTGATGGAAATCTGGCCATTGGTTGTGAAGATAAACTGCAGGAAAGTGTCGGACAGATGCATCAATGACTGCCAGCTCAAATAAATAACATCAACGTTCGGAGTTTGGTGTCAGACCCTCAGAAGCAAAGCCTATTTTTGAGCCTCCATTTGCAAGGTTGAACAATCATACAGGGAGAAACCCAGAGAACAGCCAGCAACCAGAATGGCAGGAAGTGGACCAGAAGGCAATGCAGCCAATTACAAGACAAACTTATATTAAGAGGCTTTGTCTCGACCATAGGTGGTTAGCTAATACATCACACTCACCAGTGAAAATGTTAATTATAATCCCAAAATGCATAGAAAAACTGCTATTTTATTTTCTCAATGTCTCACTGGTACCAAATCTGGGCAATGAAGGTGCTATAAAATGTTATTATCGATGGGAATTATGTCCAAATCTATGAAAATAAGAGCCAGAGTGTTAAAGAGGAAAAACACTAAAGCTGGACTAACCCTCAACTAGACCCTAAAAAAAGTGAGAACTGGCAATAATCCTCACATTAGAGGGATTCCCTCGTCCCTGTGAGCACATTTGGTCTGCAGAAGAAGAGCAAAAGAACAAACACACACACACACACACACGCACACACGCACACACACACACACACACACACACACACACACACACACACGTCCCTGCAGGGCGAGACAGAGCACTGTGTATGTGTGTGTGTTTTGGCCGTGTTGAGAGCAGAGATAAGATCGAAACATGTCTCAGGTAAAGTATGATCCTCCACCTAAAAGCTGGAGAACAACTGCACCCTGGGATATCAGCCCGGCGCTGAACACATGGTGGGACGAACAAGCTGCACCGTGACCAGCCCACAGATAATAGGAGAGGGAGGGAGGGAGTTGAGAGTGTGTGTGCAGGTCCAGCGATCCATCGTGTCTGACCTCTGAGTCACAGTGGCCCCGGGGTCGGGGGGGGGGGGGGGGCTAATTGATCAACCTGTCAGAACCAATGAGGAGGGCCATGTTAATGGGACTTTTATAAGCCCCGCGGGACGCACCACCTGACACTCAGAGCTGTATGAGTATGTGCATAGCAGAGTGCATGCCCTGCATGTGTGTGTGTGTGTGTGTGTGTGTGTGTAATCCCAGAGCCCAGGTAGCCTTATTAAAAGGAGCCAAGTGGAGACTCTGGCTGGGTTTTGACAAATGGCCTCTCAACACCAAGGCCACCTTTGCAAACTTTGGGGACGAGGTAGAAGGCGAAGCCACAAGGGTGAAAGGGTCCGTGTATGTGTGTGTGTTTGTGTGTGCGCTCTGCTCTGCTCTGCCCCGGCACTAATAACCTGTGCCCAGTGACTGATGGAGTGTGGAATGGATTAATCTCGCTGAAGTCATGCTGCCAAACGCAGAGGCGCTAAGGGTTAGCCACCAGACTTAGCCCGCTTAGGAAAGGCTACAACCATGGGGACGGGTTCTCTCTCACTCACACACACACACACACACACACGCACACACGCACACACACACACACACACACACATACTCTCCCCAGGGTTTGTCTCCACGCTGAGATGCAGCCAGCTGCAGTTTGACCTGCAGCCCGCTAATGTAAAACAACCGCTGCATCAGCCAGCAGACACTTCGCAGCAAACACAGCTGCTCTCAGCGACCCGGCAGCTTCCAGCGATTCACAACATACAGGTCTGAGCGCATGTGAAGACAGTGAGTGGAAGAAAGACAAAAAAAAAAGAAAGGAAGAAGAGAAAAGTGCAAGAGCCCAACATTGCAGCAGGAAATCAAATGAGAGCAGAGATATTCAGTGTATCATTACATCTGAGAGACTTTCTCCATAACCATCCCCCACTCCCTTCAACGCACACACGCACACACAGAGAGAGAGAGAGAGAGAGAGAGAGAGAGAGAGACAGAGAGAGAGAGAGAGAGAGAGAGAGAGAGAGAGTCTCTGCAGCCGGAGATACACTGGATTAGCACAGACATCAAAGCTGTGAAAGACTACAGTAACTGAAACTGCCTGTCTGGAGTGTGACTCTGTGCAAGCATTGTGTGTGTGTGTGTGTGTGTGTGCGTGCATGCAAGCGTGCATGCATGCATGCATGCATGCCTGTGGTGGCTGCGAAAACTAAATTGGAAAAATTAGAAAAACACTGACAAATACATCTGCACCACCACACATGTCAGACTGTCACAGGCAAGACAGGTGAACTTTGCTTTCTAGGCCTCCGGTCACATTTTGTGGCCATTTTTTGAGACAGTGTAAATGTACCACAGCACTTGAAAGCATCACATCGGCTCCACCAAGTTTCACCAAGTTTGTTCCATTTTTCTTCACAACTACAACAACAAAACTGAAAGTACGCCATCGGAATCATTTGAAAGTTGTCATTATCTCATAAAAATCTTTGCATAGAAGCTTCAAGGATACCAGGATACTTCAATGTCATGCAAGTCATTTAAACGAAAATTGGTGTCTTGGGAAGCCTTTGCTGCAGAACAAAAACCACTTCAAAACAAATTAACCCTGTCACCAAATTAGCAAGGACCACAGGTGGTGAAGAACAGCTCACAATATCTGAAGCTGTGGCAGTTTTTTCTGTTTGCTTTTGTCCTGATATTTTCTCAGGCAGGAACTGCTTTGAAATGAACACGTAAGGTTACATCAGTCTGGTCTCCCTCCTTAGTCGGTTACATAACTGACAAACGAGACCTACTGATATTAGCTTATCACAGATATGCCTGTGTCAGCATCAGCATGTCAAAGTTACTGTAAAGGTAGGAATGCAAAATTAAACTGCATCATGTGAATGAAAGGAAGCATTTTAGCATTCTCGCTTAAATTTGCAACTAAGGTTTACTTTTATTTATCGATTTATCTGCCTATTTTATCATTTTGTCAATAAAATAACAGAAAATAGTGAAAAGATTGGAGGATTTGAGTGCCTGTGAGCTGCATGTGTGATCGAATGAATGTGTATGTTAGAGGTAGTTGTAGTACTTGTTGTGGAAGCACTAGCACAGAATGAGCTGTGGAGGTGGCAGGTGGGGTTTGGGAGGAGCAGTGAGGTGTTATGGGAACACAGATGTGCCTGCATGTGAACGCGGAATATAAACACTTTGAAATATGGATATGGACCATCAGGAAGTCGGGCAGGTCTGAAGAAACTGGAGACCAGGAGAATAAAAAGAGGGGGAATCAGGGTCCTATTCAAAGAGCTTGTATGCGGGCTGGGGGCAGGGGCCGAGAAGCATTCAACCTGACCTGAGACACAGGGACAAGGGTCCCATTACCCTCTTGCAGCCCCGACCTCCATGAACTTGATCCTGGAGAACAATGTAAGAGGGAGGAGGGTGGAGGGCGCGAAAGGAGCGAAGGGGGGCAGAGGGGAGGATAATATCTCTGGGAAATAAGTGAGCTTTCCTCTGTGACAATAACTGACAGGCAAGGTTTCATTTCCCAGCTCTGCTCCAAGGACTGGGGGCCACAGCCTCTTTTCTATGGATTTCAAACAGGACAAGGTGATCTGAAAATCGAATGAGCGCACTTCGTTACACAGGTGTGTCTTTCAGGCTGTTCACCCTCTTACTGCTTTTCTTCCTCGGCACAAAGACTACAGCTCCAGGTCTGCAAGTTAATTGAAAAAAAAAAAAAATATGAAAAAGCTCAAACTTTCATTTATGACACACAATACTGAGAGCAGAGAAAAGGATGAAAGAAAATTATTAAAAAGGACCCTTGTGTGTTTTGGCCTCTGCTCGTCATTGTGCCAATTCAGGCCCAACGCTGAAGGTCTGCTGCTCTTCAGATGCAAACTGAATTTTAACAGAAAGAAAAAAAAAATTCAAAACAAATTCAGATGGTTTGACATAAATTAGCCCGGAGCGGTGACAAAAAGTCCAATATTTCTCTCTTCTCCTCTGGAGAGAAATGCTTCATTGTGCTAGCCTTCTTTTCCTGCTTTTAAAAGAGTACTCCAACTATTTAGCATCACCCTGCTATAACATTGTCGCAGATGTGGACGATGGACAGTTTGAAAGAAACAATCAAAATCGATGCAGCAGAACGAGAGATATCGTCTTTTTTATTACACATTCTTCTTCTCAAAACCCGGTGCTTCTGTTACACAGAATGTCTGGTGTGTTATGCTAGCAGCGGCTAATGTAGCCTCGAACCTCTGGCGTGTAGCACAGATGAGGGGCGGGCTACAGAGGTCTGGTAAGCTCACTTCTTGCTAACTCCACACCTCCTGGCTTTGTTCATTTTCAGACTTGTGGTCTGAAGCTGACTCAAGTGACATCACTTGAGTTGGTTTAGCAGACTTCTTATCTTATCTTCTCTGGAGACGCTAAAGGCTTTGTACAACTTTTTTTAAACATATGCAGCAACACTCCTCCGTAAACAGGATTCGATGAGTAAAATATAAAATATGCAAACCTTTCCTTTAACTGTTTTTGCACAGATCATATTTTGCTGCATGAGTTAGTAACCAAAGATTAATATTAAGCACGTGACTCTGGTTTTAATATTATTTTCTGACACCAGAATGCCCTGGTTTTGTTTCTTCATCACAGTGTTCACACTAGTTGGCTTTCCTTGTCACAGTAAGATGAAGAGGAAAGTAACATCATCAATAAAGGACACTGCAAGCTGTTAAACGACATTACTGCTCTGATTATATTAGCATTTGTCTGCTCTGCAGTGGGGAATTACTCTCCTCCTGAGAATTATGAGGAAAGAAAGCAGCAGGTTCTCACAGACTCCTGTCAAAAAGCCTGGAGCACACTCTGCCTTGTTCTGACATGACAGGCCAACCAGCCTTTGCTGCAGAGGCCAAAGGTCAAGGGGGAGGGCGAGGAGGGGGTGTTAAAGGCAACAGGAAGGACCACAGGGTCAAGCCAATGCAGATACATGGCACTCTGTTTGCGGTCATTGTCTCGACCTTACAACGAGTGGATGCTAGCAGGGGCACAGAGAAACACTGACAACAATAGGCACAGGAAAGCACACAAACTGGCATTGTTAGTCTCATGGGTTTGTATACAAAGAGCCGGAACACAGACAAAACAAAACACACAAGGCTGAACAGGGCAGCCTGTACAAAGGAGCTCAGGAGTCGTACAGACGCACCCATAAAGATTAAACCAAAATACACAAAGCTAATGTGAAACGCAGTTCTTCCAGGGAACAAAAGATGTTTCTGAAATATCCAGCTGCACAGTAAGCCTGGCAGCTCCCTTTAGTGCTACTATTTTAATGCTGATTAATCAATCAGGATTAAAATAGGATCATTTACCAAGAAAATGTGATATTTGATGGTTCATAAAATGTGAGGATTTGTTGCTTTTCTGTTGCACATTACTGGGTGTTCTGTGTTGTCGAAGTTTGGACAAAACAAGCTATTTAAGGACGTCATTTCAAGAACTGGGAAACTGTGGCAGATGTTTCACTATTTTTAGATGTTTTATAGACTACATGATGAACCAGGAAGTGATTAGTAGATACAGCAGATAGCAGATTTCCTAAATATAACTGAATTTTGTTTCTACTGTTGGTTGTTTGAAACTGCTCACTAAAGGAGGCCAAAGTTTGACCACCTTCTTATTTACGACACCACATCCCTGCTGACACCTGGGTGTTCCTACCACCCACGTCGGGTGTCTAAATCCAGCAGGTGGAGATAAGCTGAGTCCTGTCCTTGCCACTGAAGCTGTGCAGAGGTCAGCAGGAAGGAAGGGAAGTGCTGCAGGACGGCGTGAATGCTATCACCACCGAGCAGAAACGAGTAGGTAGGCTGCCCTTCTGTTTATGGAGCTGTCGTTACCGCCGTGATTGATGGCTCGCTACAGACAATCCACATCTCCCTCTGGGGCCGCTCGGTGTGGTGGGAGACGACGTCGGAGAAGCAGAAGTGTGGGAGAGAAAACCAGTTCCAGCCGTGGTGGAGGTGAAGTCCACTTTTCAGGGAGCTCTGCTACTCCATGATTTTCTATTGATTTGATTTGACGACCATCAGTACCAAATTCAATAAACTAAGGCAGCATGGTAGATGGACAAAAGTACATGGACACCTGTACATTACAGCTAGATGTGATCTTGAACGCCTCATTCTAAAACCTCGAGCATTAATCTGCTGCTATAACTCCTCCAGTCTTCTAGGAAGGCTCTACCATTAGGTAACATTAGTGAGGTCCAAAATACTGGATGGGAGCAAGTTCTTCCACACCAATCCACTTCTTTTTGGATGTGGCTTTGTGCAGGGGGACATTGCAATGTAGAAGCAGGAGAAGGACTTTCCAGAAACTGTTGCCACAAAGCCAGAAGCACACTATTGTCCAGAATATTACTGCATGCTGTAGCTCTCTTAACTGGAACTAAGGGATCCAAACCATGATCCCAGACCCAGGATACACAAATGCACTATACATGGACAGCAGTGTCCACACATATGGTTCAATTATGAATTCAGTGTAAATCCTCACCCGCTGTGATATACTGCATAGAGAGAGCTGGAAGTGTAGGCTGCTTTAAGAGGATGCCAACTGCAAAAAATAACACCTTGAACACTCTGACTGAGCATTTGCTTCATCTTTTCCAATTTCACTCCTTCATCTTAAATCATTAATGTTTTCTTCCTTCTAAAACTTGCAAGAAAACTCAGTGGAGCTTGTACCTCTTTTCTCCCTATCAAAAACCATCCAGCACTTAGCATCTCTACTGTCGAATGCAGACTTGTTGTCATTGATGGTATTACTTATTCATCCGAGCTTCAGCTGCGCCAGCACTTAGGTTGGTGACCTTTCACACCAAACTCTGAGGAGAATAATGGCCAGGACAGTTAAGATACACTCTGAGCTGAAATCTATGTTTAGGCAGAGAAAAATAAGTCACTATGGTAAAAGACACAGCTAATGCAGGGCTTCCACACCTCAGGCCACAGCAGCTGGGGACACAGGGCTTCCTCTGCTTTTCAAATATTTATCCCCTCATAGCGTGAGACACAGCGAGGGACGGAAAACAAGATGGAGTCCTGCTGGGCCCGGGATCTGCCAGTGTACACACATGCACACCCGGACAAACAGAGCAAAAAAAACAAAACAAAACAAACAGATGGGCAGATTCAGATGTCAGAGACATACATGCGCCCCCTTTGTAACAACCACCGTGTTGATAATGATGGAAACCCACTGCTGCCTGCCTGGAGTTTTTAGCATCGTCTCTGTTGAATGAGCAGGTAGCCTGAGGTCGGGTTCAGGGGTAGAGCAGGGGACCGTCTGCTGACAGATCGCCTTTACTCCCTGGCTGGTTGCTGAGCCATCTTGGGCTCCCTTCCAGGGGATTGTGATTGCATTTTATAGCCTCGAGCAGCCTCCTCATGTCATATATCCCTCCTCATGTCGCAGACATCTGGTTAGCTCTGGGCTCTTCTGGTCTCCCCTGTGCTCCCCGCTGCGCTAGATCGTTTGATTAAGCCTGCATCGCTCGTAATCAGGCTCAGAGCTCCTTCCATCCCCCATACCTGCAGACCTGCTTTCTAACTGCCTCAAAGTCACATGGCAACTGCAATTTGCCTCCCTAATTTGACACATTTTCAGCTAAAACAGGAAGTTTGGACGTTAGGCAAATGAAAACACCCACAAGGAACAATCATGGTGTGTTAGGAAGGAAACAAGGTTTTCAATGTGTGACTTAATGTTTTTCAAACATGTGTTTTTAGTTAACAGACACAAACACAATGCATCATGCATATATTATATTATTTAGGTACATGTAGCACATGCTGATCGCCTGTTTGTTGCAAAATGTGTTAATTTCACTTCATGTATTGTTTATTTTGCTTTGACAGCGCACAAGACATGAACTTTACTTCCATTGTTTTATATATATGTCATTTTTAGCTGTATTTTATATATATTGTTTTCAGGGCTTCTATGTAAAAGGGGAGCTTGCTCTCAATGGCCATCCCTGCTTAAAGAAAGGTAAATACTGCTACCTTTTTAGGTCTGTTGTTTCTACCTGCGCAAACACATTTTCAGTTCAAAATAAAACTCTTTTAACACATCATACACAAATTGATGACATGTCACCAAACAGCGTAGGATGGACTCTGATATTCATTTGCATTGGCTTGCCTGTTAAATTCTGAGCAGCACAGAACCTATTTATTACCACTTGCTCACCTGCCCCATCACTAAGCTATTCATTATCAAGGTGACTAACCTGCATAGCCATTAGCTGCAATACTATTCATATCCTGTTAGTTAGCGCAGGTATGCTGTTAACGGGTGACGTGCCATTAATTCTGCAGGTACAAAGGAAGACGTGACCCCGTTTCAGAGAGCCGCGGTGAGCCTTTGCACCGCCAACACACAGCCGCCGTGTGTTTAACGGGCCTCATAGGGGAAAGAGACTTACAGTGTGTTTACACAGTGGCATCTCTGAGCTGGTATTAATAATAGAGCCACTTAGCATTCAGAGGCACTGGTCTCAGCCACGCTGTTTGTTTCACAGGTCATTAAATTTATGCCGCAGCCCTAATGTTCATTACAGCAGCAAACTGGCCAGGGGTCTGTAACACTCGCTCACTGTCTTTAATCCCCCGCTGTATTCCAAACACTGGCTTTCTTTTCATCCCTCGCTCAATCTGCCTCTCTCACATCTCAGTCCATTTGCTTGACAACAATCTTTTCCTGGTTTAATTAAAAGGATTGCACCAGTGTTTCCAGGTTTCTTGTCTGTTTTCCTCCCCTGTCCTGGCTATCTTTGTCAACCACTGCACGCAGGCAAAAAGCTTCACTTCAAACAAACGCCTGGACAAATATTCTAATGTGGATGGCATGTTTGTGGAAAAACTACATCCTTCAGAGATGTAGTTGTTCCACCTGTGAAAGCTGTAGCTGTTGCCCAAAGCTGCTGCTGTGAGGCCAGTGTTGCCAGTTTCACCTTCGTAGGCGATGCTGGCCAGAGGAAGCTGATCCCTGTGCAGGCTTAACGGCTGGTAATTCCACTTCCACTGTGAACACACCAAAGTCACCGTGCTGCAAGCTAACAGAGGCTGGAGGTCAAAATGATAGACAAAAGGCACACACAATGTGAAAACTAATTAAGGGCTTTTACAAGGATTTTAGGAAAACGACGAGACCTGAAAACAGCAGGGATTTATACAAGCTAACAGGGAAACATGAACAAATGGCTTTATGACACTGGCAGCTTTTTTCTTCCTTCCTAGTCGTTATAAAAATCATTAACCTTCTCTGTATTATACCTCCATACTCTACTCTTCCACCTGAGCATCTATTCTTTGCCTCTCATCAGGTGCTCTGCCGAAAAACATCAATCTTAACCATCACAAACATCAAAAAGCACGATGCCATCAGGCAAAAGCAGCTAAATGCAGCAGTCCTGACGGGGGGCAGATTTAATGTGTGGGCCAGGCGGGGGGCACGTTTAACATGCACACACATTGTAAATCAACACTGTGTGGATTCACATTGCAGTCGCAACCAGCAGCTTGGTCCCACAGGCTCCAACCGCCCACCAATCCCTTCATTATTTCTTAATGCGACTGATTATTCTCTTTAGAAAAAAAACAAAAAAAACAACACTGACACACAGCCCTGCAGGAGGAAACACTAACACTTTAAGGAGCGAGCAAACACTCTGTTTAATCTAATTAATCCTCTTGGAAATATCGCGCACTTTTCAGGTCTCGACTGTAGAGCGGAAAGCAGAAATGATTCCTTGTGGGAAGAAGTGTTGACGTTCAGATACTGGCTGTTCATGCCAACAGTCCTCTTGACTGTTTCGACCAAGACTCCCCCCCAAAAAAAACAAAAAAAAAGAATGCAAGGACGAAATACATCAAAGCTCCAGCTCCAAAACTTCTGTCAACTAAAATGCACCCAGGATGGACTAAAACCTTTTTACAGGGTTTACAGATCCTTAATCTGTTCTGAACGAATATTTGAACATTTGTACATCACAAAATAAAAACATGAATGTACTGTAATACGTAGTAGCCTTACAATCATACATGCCAATACCACGATGGCATATATGGAAATGACAGCATGCAAAAAACCTCTAGTGAGAACCAAAACCAGACCAGACCAGAAACCTGCAGACTGGACAGAGTCTTACATGCATTCAGTACATCACTGCGATAAAGACACGGCCTGCACTACTGCTGCAGGAATCACCGCATGAATCAGGATCAAGTGCAACCGTGGCAATATGATAGCTCTTATTTGGCATTAGATGAATTAGCTAATCATCAGACGCATAGAAGCAAAATTATCAAGAAGCAGCCCCACTGACCAAAAAAAACAAAGCAAAATAAATTTAATGATAAACCAGTAAGAAACTAACATCACATGAAAACTGACTCACAACTGTGCTGATAAAGAAGAGACGTCGTTCAAAACCCAACAAAATGGAGACTTTCTTCCAAATTTTACCCTTCATTAGTTAGCAAGTCAACAAGTCATGCCCTACTGGATGTCATTCATATCCATCAGGTACCACAGCCATTGTTGCAATGCCCCAAAGCAAGTGCCTCAGCTGATGATGGCTGAATGAAGGCTCAAACTGGCTATGATATGGTTTATTCTCCATGTCCCCAGCTTGATGTCATCTCCCTTTAAAAATGGCATAATGTAGATAAAAACATTAAAAATGTTTCTTTAATTTTGGCATTTTAATCACAAACGCCTTGCAGATTATGAAAAAGGTGTTTCTTGTTCAACACATTTTGGTTTCTTTGACAAGAACCAGGATTCAAACCAGAATTAATAAGTACAATTAGAAACTGTGCTGATAAAATTGAAATTGTCCCGATGCTTCTCTTGGTGTCCTCTCTTTGGGAACTGGATTGTGTGTGTGTGTGTGTGTGTGTGTGTGTGTGTGTGTGTGTGTGTGTGCGCATGTGTCTGTCCGTCATTACATGCATCTGTCGTCCCTTCTGCCCGGCCCGGCCTCAATCTGAGTGTCTGCAGTGGAGGATCAGAGGCTCTGCACAGCGTCCAGTCATGTTGTTCTCTAATTAAAGCTGACGCTGCCACTGAAGCCCGCCAGCGCCTGGGTCAAAGGTCACCACGCAACCACTGACACGAGCAGGTAGCCAGCCGCTGTGAAACAAGCTGAAGGGCAAGTCGCCACCACCAGCCTCCACCTCCTTACCCTCCTGCCACCACCAGCCTCCACCTCCTCCTGTCCTCCTGCCCTTCTAGTCCCTGCGTCTCCTTTCCATCCCTCCACCTCTCCACACCAAAGTTCTGTCCTCTCAAGAAGAAATACACCCACCTCCACACATTTATCCACTCAATGACATGGGAGAGAAAGAATAGAGACAGAAGTAAAAAGAAGAAAGGCTTTCAAACAGGGGCAGCAGAACATCTATAGGAAACTTGCACTTCAGAGCCCTTTCAGCACGATCAAAGAGCGGGAACGCTGCTGCGAAGGCACAAAGCCATCATCGGAGGGCCAAGCATGTCACTGGAAGAGAAAATACAGTAGGTGGAGAAGTCAAGTTCCCTATGTATCTCATATGAATGTTGCTATCTGTTCACTAGAATAAAGACATGCTGTTGACCTTTGCAAGTCTGTTCTTTTAGAGCAAAGTGGAACTGGACCTTGGTATGTTTTCCTGGAGAGAAGGAAAGAAAAAGGTCTTCAAGGACGCTGGTGCTGAGGTGGAGGAGGCAACTGTGCTGAAGAAAGCCATTTATCATGCTCACAATACAAGTAAAAAAAGGTCTCAAGCAGAGTAAAAGAATCCCTTGATGTATTTGGTCAAGTACAAGTGAACCAGAGCTTGTAAACAGAAGTCACACAGGCCTCTTGTTTACAGATCAGAGTTGTAGCAGCATGTCAACCCCGGAGGTCAGATGCTGCAGGCTGCAGAGGAGGCCAGTCGACGGAGTAGTCCCTGCAACTCCATCGACAGCGTCCTCAGGCTTTTTTTTGTGCTGTTTGGCTTTCCGAACACGAGGAACTGCTGTCTGTCAGATGTCAACATTCACCTCCTCCTCCTCCTCCTGCTGCTGCTGCTGCTCAGAAAGCCTCGCGCTTTTAGTTTCCTAGAGTTGATTGGGCTTCCATGCACATACTCGTAACAAACTGTGCTGCTGCTCTTCTTCTTGGGGTTTATTTGATATGGACACACACAAATACACACCAGCAAACTGAATACACAATTACGATGTATCGTGTCAGATGTGGCGCTCATGCTTATTTGAAACACCGATCCCTGCTAGAGCTTTTGCATTAGCATAAATACAGAAAACACACAAGAGTTTAAATACAAGATAAATAATATTTACAGAAGTAGAAATTAGTGAAAATGATAAAGTTAGCATGTACATGTTTTGATCATCAGGGCTCGGTATCATATCAGAAAAATACTGGTGTTGATAGCAAAATGATGCCTTAGTCATTTTTCATTTAACAAAACAATTCTGAAAATATGACAAATTGTGAAAACACAAGATCTTTGCCAATAAAATAGTCAGAATGTCTGATAGACAATATGATCCCTGATGTGACCAGTCTGACTAATACTTTTGGTGGTACCAAAAACAAAAACAGAGGTGAAAACTCTGCAATCTTTGTCATATAGTCAGAATTTTGCATCTTATTTCTGTGCAAGAAAGAGAAAAATCAAACTCAGCTGGCAGCTGGAAGACACTGACAAACATGTTCACAGTGGAACTAAATTACGCTGCAGAAGAGACGAGTTCCCTTTTAGCCTGCCGTGAAAAGTCTCGCTGCCACAGATGGATGTGTGTTCTTCACACTTGTGAAAAAAATCTAGGGCTTCCAGATAAAAGGTGGAAACCACATCAGGTGATAAGAGCCGGGCAACTCGTATCGCTGCCAGTCCTGCACTTTTACGTCACAACATGCAGACAAAGAGCAGCAATTCGGTGGCTTGAAAACATCCCGTTATGAGACTGTTCAAGCCTTTTTTCATGCACATTTTATATCCATTAGTTTGGTCACACAGGTAGAAGAAGAAGAAGAGAGACAGCGCTCCATATCTGTCTCTCTGTGTCCCCATCAAGTAGACGAGGCCATCGACGCCTCAGACAGAGTCGACCGAGCTCTCAGTCTCTCAACAACACACACAAGCACAGACATGCAAACCGACAGCAACAATTACACCTTCCAGCCGGAGGCTGTGTGTGTACTGTAACCACAGTCTGTCCACGCCGTCAGGGACAAACACCGATCCGACCTCAGAGCCGCGCTAACAGTCTGCTGCGCAACCAGAGAGCAGGAACACACCGCCGGCTGAAACACAGCTGTCTCTCTCCATTATCTCACATTATTACTTTTATTCACAGAGTGCTCCATCTTACATCACACTAAAGGTGGGAATCCTCACGGGAGACTGTGCTGCTGACACAAACAGATTTAAGACTTAAAATTATTCATTATCCTTTGATAACGCTGGGAGACGAGCAGAGCGTGAGGTCAAATTACCCACCGAGGCCCATTTATTTCTTTAACTTCCTGAAAAATTCTAATAAACACTGCAGCGAAAAGAGACAAATGGCTACAGGGGAAGAAATACTACACCCTTCCAAACCAAAATAACAATCAATACAGTCCAAAATTCTGACATCTACTGTTTCCAAATCAATACCAAACTAAATGACTAATCTTTGTTTTATTGGATCCACTGAAAGTGTCAAGAAAATGTCACTGCAATTCTCAAAGTGCCTTGATTTGGAATGGGAAAAAAGGGTGAGTGAAGATGAAATAGAACAAAGCAAAAAACATGATTTTACTCTGCTGGAAGATTCATTTTTCTTTTCCTGTGTGAGGAAATATTTTGGACATGATATGAGATTATCCCAACTGGGTGAGATCATCCCGCAGTTTTGAGACGCAGTTTTAAGTCACGGTAAATCACTTCACCTGCATCACAATAATGAACGGCAGCTCGAATGGACAAAAGATCTGGACTACAACCCCCAACAACAACGGCACTAAATGACTTTATAAACTGGACC
The DNA here is from genome assembly GCF_017976325.1 of Chelmon rostratus. Taxonomy (NCBI): domain Eukaryota; kingdom Metazoa; phylum Chordata; class Actinopteri; order Chaetodontiformes; family Chaetodontidae; genus Chelmon; species Chelmon rostratus. Next base: position 24,974,553 of record NC_055658.1, on the reverse strand, counting down.
ATTTTCCCTTTTTTGGCAGTAAATTTGTGGCCTGGATCCAGAGCAGGGTTTTGGCCGTGTCAGCCCTTTTCCGGAATCGGGAGTGTTTGATGGAGCTGCTGGCCGTCGTGTGCCAGACCTCCGCCTGCCCGGCCGGTGACTGATGTACACGGGGGCCACTGAGGAGAGCTTTATTAAACGACGGCGAGGACCCATCACTCTCCTCCTGACATATATGGGGCTCACCTTGGGTTGGAGGGGTGGAGGGTGCACGAGGAGGCGTCAGGGAAATATGAAACATTTAGTGCGTCTGCATTAACGCACCCTCGTGATGATGAACAGTGGGTGTTTGTTGGTTTCCAGTATGTTGCACTTTTGAATTTTGACTGCGTTTCATATTTTTCCTGCATAAGGGCCATTTGACAAACATGCCTCTGTGTGTGTGTGTGTGTGTGTGTGTGTGCGTGTGTGTGTGCATGCGTGCAGGCTGAGTCATTTAGCAGGGAACGCTATGAACCGTCATACTGCAGAGAACGAGGGCGCGCTGACAAATCCATCATTTAACCCTCTCATTCACTCCTTTGACACACGCTGGGGAAACTTTACACACACAGAAACACACACACACACACACACACAAACACAAATGCACTGCAGCTGCAGACGTGGACAGCCCTCCTCCTCCTCCTCCTCACCCTAGCCTTCATCGCCAGCTGCAGGAGGCTCCGTACAGTCTGAACAGCCCTGCATCTGTAACCCGATGATCACCTGCAGCTGCACCAGCACCCATGGGTGCACCAGGCAGGGCCAACGACAACAACGGTAACGCCCAGACTCATACGCAAACATCAGGAGCGCCCACCTCAATCCAGCCCCGTTAACAGATGCTTGACGATTTCCATTTTACGCTCCATTAAGTAAAGGTGTCACATTTTAACATCGATAAATCATTATCTCATTAATTCTGAAATATTACTGTAATTAATGTCACACTGCTGTCAACTGAAAACATTTCATTTCAAAAAGGTTTTTCAGGAAAACAGAAAAAAGAAAAACTTCCTAGCCGTAACTTAACAAGCTTTTTATTAATTGGTTTATGTGATCGCATTATGAAAAGGTTTCCTCAGGCACAACGGCAGAAAAACTTTCAACATGTAATCCTCCACAAGGGGTAAAGAATAATATTGATTCAGTTACAAATCTGCATCTTATCACTTTTTATTTATGTTTGTTTCATATTCATCTGGGGCTGCAACTAACAGGCTTTAATCAAGTGATTGTTTTGCTCATAAAATGTCAGAATAAAAAAGCCCATTATAATCTTGTGTAGTAATTTGCCGTGCTTAATGTATTCAAATTAGTTGTTTTAACGGATCAAAACCAAAAAGATTTCAGTTTACTATCATATAATGCAAAGCAAAGCTGCTCATATGTAAGAAGGTGAAACCAGGGAGACAAATAATTGGTGATCAAAATTGTTGACTAATTAGATTTTCTAGAAACAAAATAAACTTAACGTCAGTGGAACATTATGAAACTGACGTACGGCATGAAAGAAAAAGAAAGAAGAGAGTAAAAACTTTCTGAAAAGTCACACAGGACAGATATTATTCAGGATGTCTCTGACTGCCAATAAAACTACAAATGTTCACCCACAATCTTCAACTTATTTTAATTAATAAAACAAAAAATGCAATTTTCTGATTCGATAAGATCACAATTTTCTTTTAAAAGTGGAGCAGTGAGTGGAGCAATGTGTAAGTAGAGAGAAGAAAGGAAGACATCGCTCCTCAGTGATTTCATGGTTTTAATGTGACTCTTCAGAGGTTCAGAAAGTTTCCTCAAACTAACTTTTAGCAGAGAGAAAGAAACGAGGGCAGAGCGACCATGAAGCCCTTGACTTCTTGGTGACGGACATTTGTCAGGGCCCATTACCTCATCGGAGGTAACGCTGCCATGTGCTCACACTCTGACTCTGTGTGTGTGTGTGTGTGTGTGTGTGTGTGTGTGTGGTGGGCAGACAGCCAACACAAACTGACGGAGGCTGGCGCCGGCAAAGAGGTGACTTAGGGGTGATTAAGCTAAAAGCGGCCGACACAAATGTCAGATCTTGGTGACACAAACAAATGAAAACAACAAGAAGTTAAAAATGCTTGTATTCGCTTTCACTCGAGTGTTATAGAGCTGCCAAACATACAGACTACAGATCTGAGAAGAAGCACAGAAGCAAAGCGAAAATGTTTTGGAAGTCACAGAAATTCAAGGCCTATTTTTAGACACACAATGAAAAAGATATCTGTTCACGGGTAAATCAGATATTTGATCTTTCAGCTCCATAAATGTTTCTTATGTGACCCTGTTTTTCTTTGGAAAAGCTTTAGAATGTCAGTTCAAAATAAACAAGTATCACAGGTATAAAATGAGTCGGGGTCTTCTGGAAGAGAGCTTTTTCTAACAGGTGAGTGAAGCACGTCAAGGAGAAAGATTCTTTTAGCTGCACTGAGACATATTTTCATGAAGAAATCATTCTGGTCCACAGAATACGAAAAAGGTAAATATGGAAAATATATGTTGTTTGATGAATAAATAGGAAACAGGCTAAAGAAATAGAAGAACAAACAGAAGTTATGCTACATCGAAAGGTAATTGTACTGGATCAGTTCTGTTGATATTAGACATTAGCAGCTACAACACACTGTGGGCGGTGTGTGACTGTCACAACAAAGGTCCAAATAAAGTTAATACGCTTTTAAAAAGTTTGTTACCTTGTGGTCTCTCGTTGTTTTGCTTCGGTCTAATTTATTCTGCAGGTGTAATAATGAGGACACAACTTGTTTTTGTCAGATGAGAGATTGAAGTGTTTATACATCTTTTAGCAAAGATTTTAATAAACAGTTAATTAAAAGAATACTGTGAGCCAGTCGTTTCAAACAGTATTTTCCCAGAAGAAGAGTAAACTGTGCGTGTGTGTGTGTGTTGAGGGTCAGAGGTGGTCTTTATTTTACAGCTTCAGGATGTTCATTCAACAAAAGGCCACTTCCCGAGAGATAAAGTGTGTGTGTGTGTGTGTGTGTGTTTGTGAGTGAGAGAGGTAAGAGGTTTTTTTACAGTCATACACTACATGGCCAAAAGCATGTGGACACCCAAACATTACACCTATATGTGAATGATATTCCGAAACCATCAGCTGATTGAACAGACTCCAGTCTTGTAGATTCAGGTTTTCCACCAGATGTTTGAACCTGCTGCAGGTGATTTGCTCCCACTCAACGCTGACATTGAGTTATAAGGTTTAAGTGCTGGATGGGGTCGGGGTTCTTGGATCTGGGAAAATATTTCTTCCTGGAGCTGCTTTGTGCACGGTGACAGTATCATGTTGAAACAGGAAAGGATCTTTGCCAAAGTGCAGCATACTATTATCTCACATATAATGGCAGATTATTTCTCCTTAACTCAAACTAAGCCCCGGACCACTGACGCTGAGGTATCCACATACTTTTGGCAACACAGAATCGGCAGAGAGACAGACAGATAGATGGCAGGAGGAGGGAAAACAGGAGTCCAGAGGAAAACAAACCTCACTGATCTCTGCCCTCCTCGTAATGAAAACAACTGAGGCTAAACATGCCGATATTCAAACATCACTTGTGTGTATCACTGCTGTCTCCCCCCTCTTCCTCTCCCTCTCTCTCTCTCTCTCTCACACACACACACACGCAGACAGCTGACCTTTACAGTGAAAACTGAATACATGAATAAAACTAAAATCTGCAAATGACAAATCTGCATTTGGCCCTCCAGGTTTCCCCTGAGGTGAGCTTCAGAGAGTCAAATGAGGGCAGCTGGATTTAATCTGCCGCCTCTGGAAGGCAGACAAACACACACATGCACGCACGCACACACACACACACACACGCATGCACACACACACGCATGCACACACACACGCATGCACACACACACGCAGACTGATTTGCTAAACACACCGAACACTGATGGCTATTTCATTTGTTCACGGGAACCAGAGGAAGTGCTGCGATGAAAAGAGGAGCAGAGAGGGAGGGAAAATAAGATGTGGGGGGGCAGAAATGAGAGGACAAGAGGCAGGGAGAAGAATGAAAAGAGGATGAGGAGAAGGAAAGAAAGAGAAGTGGAAAGAAGAAATGAAAGGAGGAAGAGGAGGACGACAGGGGAGGAAGTGAAAAGGAGGGAGGAGGGAAGAGACTCCCCAGCAGAGAGGAGGCCCTGGCTGGGAGGAGGCAGCAGAGGGAGCAGCAACAGTTTGACATTTGACCAGGCAGTTAAGTTGTGGTCAAGTCCAGAATCACAAAGCAGGTTAATCCCTGGAGACGCAGCGTCCTTTCTCCCCGCTCGGACGTCTCTGGTCTGAATCCGTCAGCAGAGCTTATCGAGTCGGCAGAACCAGCAGGATTCCTCACATATCTGCACTCACCCCTCCTGCACTGTGTGTGTGCTGCAGCTAACGATCATTCTCATGAGTTCTTTGAATTGATTCACACTTTCGTCTATAAAATAATGACCACTGCCGATGGCAGGTTCCCCCTGAGCTCAAAAGAACTGCTTATTTAGTCTGACCAACAGTCCAGGAATCAAAAAGGATTCAGTTTACAATGATTGGAAACAAACAAAAGAAACAAATAGGCTGACCCTGTGACGGCTGAGATGCAGAAAACATGGAGAGAATCGCTGAACTTAATGCAACCAACTGACAGAAATTAACAAAATGTGGATGCAAATTATAAAAATGAGGGATTTTCTGAACAGTAAAAGGGTTTGTCAGAGCTCATCACTTCAATAAACTCTCAGACGAGCAACCACATCAGCAGACGCAAGATGAGTGAGTTCTGGGAAGACTTCGTGGGTGTATGCATGGAGTCTGATATTCTGTTGGAATAAATAAAAAAAACTACGTCTGCTTATGATCTTACATCAAGGAGGAACATTTCTTGAGAGTAGCCTCCGTCAGACCCACTGACCCAGTGTGACTGAGCTGTTGTTACATCAAATTCATTGATATCCGTTAAATTTTTAATATTTTCTTATTGAGTCGTCGATGTTTCATTAATCCACCACATGATTAGACGCTCTTTCTGAGCACAAAATGTGGTTCAGTTGCAAAAAACTGAAAAAAATGGAAAACCTAAAAATTGGGAAAATTAAAACAACCTTGAGAGGGGCCCTAGATTGGGACAGAAAATACCTGAATGAATGTGTAAAAAAGGAAAGCATTAAACAGCAAAGTTTGTGACCAAGTCAATTAACTTATATTGATTGTTGTTGATCAGCGGATTTGCACACGGATTTATGAGATGGATGTTGCTGAGTCATGTACTCCAGTGAATGTCAGTTAAAGACAGTCTCACCTGCTTCAGTAAACAGTGGTACCAAGCAGAGAAGAAACCACACGTTTGAAAAGCTGCGACCGGGAAAAACTTCAAATATTTAGTTGATAAATGACTCAGACTAACATTTCAACACAGATCAAAAAGCTGTCAGGCTGGAACAGCACTCAGCTTTTTACCATTTACAAAGGGCAAATTACAGAAACTCATATCCCGAGATTAAAGGCAGAAGATTAAAAAGAAGATGAATAAACACATTGAATGGAAATTAAAACTCAGAGAAAAGAACTTTGCCCAAAATCTTCTTGCCTGGAGCAGAAAGAGTTAACAACGTGAAAAAAATCAAAAGCTGTCCGGCTCCAAGAGACCTTCAGCGCCTCTTAACGAGGTTTGATTGACAAGGTGCAGAAGCCTGCTCATCGTTCCACTGTGTGTGTGTGTGTGTGTGTGTGTGTGTGTGTGTGTGTGTGATGGAAGAGGAGGTTTAGGTATTCGCTCTGTTAAGCATCTGTCATTAAACAGTGTGTGTTATGTGTCTTTCATGGTACACTGCTTTCACTCCACGCAGGAGTGAACTGAGTCAGAGCAGAGTTTTAGAGTAAAGTATCAGCAGCAGTGGAACGTATTAACAAATGTCTTGTGCATTATTTGTTCGATTGAGAAAGTTAGTGGGAAAACGAGCTTCAGAACATGATGATCTCTCACCACTGATTTGTCCTTCAGGTCATAAACTCATTTGGAAAACTGCAGCTCAGATTTCCAACATCTGGGGCAAACCCCCTCCCAACACTGAAGTTTCTTTTCAGATAACTGTTTTTTCAGTTACTCTATTGAGATTAATTAACTGAGGCAACTTGTTGGCACATTTTCAATGCAGACACATATTTAAGAAACCAAAAAGCTGCGTGTGAGAGAGCTCGGCCTTGTTCAAATCCACCTCGATCCCCGAAGAATCGAGTTCAGAACAGGCTTAGCTTCCTCAGTTTGATAAAAAAAAAAGTTGAAACTATTGGCGTGGGAAAGCGCAGATCTTCACTGATATGATGTGAGACCAGGTTTGGTCTGTGTGTGCGTATGCGAGGACGGCAGACGGACGTGTCCGATTCTTTTAGCTAAAACATATTGCGCTGAACGACCTGTTCCTCAGTCTAAATCTTTCTGCTGTAAATGGCCACAAGTTGAACTGATAAAATGGATTATGTTTGAAAAGCACTGCAGCAGGTTGTCATTTTCATCCATAAGACCTTTAAAACAGACATTAAAATGATAGATTGATTAAAAAAAAAAGGCAATGGGAGCGGGAGCAGCGGTGGAACGAAGGATGAAATGTTTCTAATCAGTCAATCACAGCAGAACGTTTCCTTCCATCTCGCACAGATGAAAACCTGCAGCGTCGTCATGTATAATTATTGTGCATAAACTGCTGGAACCTGCTGCTTCTCAACAGTTTACGAGAGAAAACTTCAGAGTCCTGCTTGTTGTTGTCATAGAAATCGGACTAATTGATCCAGGAGTTAATGTGCTTTCAAACCTAAAGTAATTATTTTAGTGGGTTTCATGAAACACAACTGAGGAGTAGTAAAGAGAATACTAAAGCTGTAAGTACTGTGGTTTGGGCTGTAATATGCACTGAAAAGTGTTTTCATTCAAAGTGGGAATAATGCTTGCGCTGCTTTTCCATCTTACATGCTGAGTTGCTGAGAGCAGAAATGAGCAAAGCTGATGTCTTGTTAAAGTGAAAGAAAAACAAGGGAACGTCCCTTTAATGACATTTTGTTTCTGTTGGTGACATTTGTCAGTTTAAGCTCGACGTGGATGGGACATAACGCGTTCTGATGAAAAGTTGTAAAATATGTGGCATTTAAGTAAAAACTAAGAAACAAACAACTATTGGTTGGTAATTTTCTCTTGTACGCATCATAGCCAAGACAAAGCAGTACTGAAATTCCAAAACAGTTGGGACGCTGTGGAAAACATAAATAAAGCAGGTTCACCACTTTGTGAAGACATGATTGGATCAAGGTTTTTTAACACATGGACTCAGGAACACTTCGGAGAACTGTTGTTTTACACAGCGTCCCAACTTTTTTGGAATCAGGGTCGAGGTACAGGCATTATTTCCTTAGTTCTACTATAAATATTATACTCAACTTCATTATTTGATTGCTGTAAATCACCACTTAACCTGCAAGCAGACAATTAAACTAAAACATGATGCATTTCTACAGTTGAAAGAGTCAACGGGATATGGAACAGGCCAAAAACTACATTGACTTTCTATGTAGTCAAAACACAGTTTTAATGTTTGGGCAGGTGCGTCACCAAGTTTATCCTCAGAAAACAGAAGATAATTAGCATTTTCAGTTAGCATTCGGTTTAGTTCTTTAGGAGACCTTCTAAATTGTGGTTATTATAAGAAATCTGAAAATCCTTTTTTGATCCTGAACCTGGTAACATGTTATTTCATTGTGTTTTTAAAGCAGCAGCAGCAGCAGCAGCAGAGCAGCCCACTGCAGCTACAGCAGCGTTTATCAGGTGGTAGTTACACGCTACATTTCCTGAGTGATGCCGTCGTGTCCCGGCCTGCAGCAGCAGACCGCCAAGGGCTCGGAGGACCTCGGCCACCCAGGCGGCGAGCTGGTGAGCTGTTGATGAAGTGAGGGGTCACTGCAGGGCTAAGTGAGACCTCACACTGGACAAGCAGGCCAGACCTCAGGCCACGGCGGCATATGGGTGTGAAGGAGGTGAGGAAGCCGAGGAGGAGCGGGGGCAGGGGGGGCGCCAAGCTGTCCACTCCGCCTCTCACGAGACCCCCAGCTGTCACAACAGACACTTACCAGCACTCACACTAAACACCCACCAGGGAGAGGGGGGCTGCATCCTTCCTCTTTCAAACAGAAGGATGGAAAAGAGGAAGGATGGAGGGAAAAGAGAGGTAATCTCTTCTTCCTGCTGCTGTGATGTCTGAGGAATGCTGGGATCTGGCCCCGACACCGTCCTCCGCCACTTCTGAAGCCGGGCGGCAAACCTGCTAATTATAGCCGCTAAAGGATGAAGGTGTGACCTCAATGGTTATTTTAAGTCTGGAGCTGACTTGTGAGAACCGTTGCACAGAGAGAGAACAGGCCGTCGCAGCAGAACAAGTTCCAGCCACGACCGCCACACGACAAAACACACAGCTGCAGTGCAGGCGAGCCGAGGTCAGACCGTAAGACGGCTCAAGTCCTGCAAGACGACGGCAGGTCAGAGTTCAGGCTGAACCACAGGGCTTCCTCTCTACTGGACTGCTTTAGCAAACGTGACTGAGGCAAAGAGAGGAATCACACAGATGAAGTTTTGTACCAGCAAACTGTCGGCATCTGTCTGAGACACTTTGGACAAATGTAGGATTTCAGTGATTTTTGTGTCATCTAATAATAATGCTGAAACTATTAGTCAGTTAATAGAACAGTTAGTTAATCCATGTGGGAATAATCCATTTTAAATTTGATCACTGATTTAGAGAAATCTGGTTAATTAGTCTGGATAAATATGCTAATTTTACCTTTGCTAACATGAGGAGTTCTTGGTCAATATAAATGAGCCATATTAAGAATATAATTAAACTTTTAAAGACTAAATCATTAACTGAGAAAAAAAACCTACTTACATTAAGTAGTATTACAGTATCATTTGCTCTACTACAAATTGCAACGGTGATGTTTTTACCACTGATGACTGGATGCACTCCAGGTTTCATGTGATGCTGAATGGACATTGTACTATATGTGATTTTACTAGTAAAATTTTAACACTTTGGCATTTATCTCACTAGTTTCACGTATTTTATTGCGTGTTGTGTATCTTATCTTCGCGTCTGTGCGAGTTTTATCTTTCACCTTCCTGCAAGATAAAGTTTCATTGCCTCTAAAGTAAAACAGGCAGCTGTAAAAACCTAAACTGTTGTGCACCTGCAAGTTTTCCAAGTGCAAAAAAAAATTATGCTATTTCTTTGTCATATAGGTGTAAACACTGAATATAGAACCATATCCCTACCAGGAATGAATTTTGAAACAACACTAACTCATGAGCACAAGTTACCATTATAGTGTATGAATTTTTGACGTTCATAAATAAAACTACATGAGAACTTACACACCCATGAATGCAGCAGTGATCTCAGGAGTTTTCTTCCACTGTAACCAGAAGAACTTTCTCTGCACAAACACTTCTCACTTTAACAACACTCCCACCTGCTTCCGTTTGTCGAATGCATGCTGCTTGCACCATTCCTCGACCAAACGCACCCTCCATTCCTGCTTTCTTTCCACACCTGAGAGCCTATTGACAGAGTGTCCCGGTAACACGCGTATCACTTAACCCCGTGTCAAAACACAGGTGTAACGTAAGCCCGGGGAGCAGGCGAAGGTCCTGAGCTCATAAAGGAATGTGCATGCTGGGAATAGCACCCTGCGCGGAGGAGAGGCCCCTCGCTGAGAGCGAACAGCAGAGTACAGAGTTACTGCAGGGACGAGAGCTGGAAAACAGCCAGACGCTGACAGAGGGAGAAGACACACCTACACCTCAGGGAGCCACAGCACAACTAGACAGAAATGTGACTCAGCGATTATGAACGACAGAAAGTGATGAGCAGGTTAGGGTAAAAGAGAGAAAGTAGCTGTGCTCTTACCACGGCGCCCCGTATATCCGGAATCCCTTTATGGTGACGTCCGAGTCCTGCAGGTAGACACAGTTTGTGAGGAGCGACTGGACATTGTCAAAGTCCTCCGGTTTGAGTTTGGAGACTGAGGGGAATCGGTAGTAATCCTGCTTCACCAGCTCGGCCATAAAGTCCTTATCGAAGGTCAGCTCGTGGTTCCCGGCGATCACCACCTTAAACTCGTACGGGAGGCCACCTAGAAGAGACAGGAGCAAGCAGGGAGAGGGTGGTGAGGTGAGGTCTCATGTCCACAGATCTACCAACTGAACTGCAGACGCTGCAGTTACATCATTTGAGTCTGGCCTTGATGCTCAGTATATTTATATAGTTTTAACCTCCTTTATATGCATAATGTGTTGCATCACTGCAAACAAATAAAGATTTAGATTGACTCTTAACTGAGCAGCGATTTATTTTATCGTTCTGATAAAATTCAATAAGAGTTCAAATCTGTTGCTGGACGACACCATTTCTGAATCTATATTTGCACAGATTTTACTTCATGTTGTCAGCAAATATCAGTGTATTATTGAGCGCACACTGAAATTTTGATTTCATAACACTGTAAATAATTCTGAACAGCGAACAAATTCTTCACACGCAGCATATTTTCCTCCATATTGTGCAGCTCTGCTCTCTTTCAAGCAGTATTTTATAAAATCACACAGGGGTTGTACTTTCTAGCTGGTTGGTGTATTTCTACAGAAACAGCAGGTTGTCCTAATGTTTTGTACATGGAGCATACACTCCCTCAGCAGCTCCCGGTATACCTAACCCTGAGCACAGATCAGGACTGGAAAGAAAACTCAGATAAGTGGAGGGGGAAAAAATACCCTCAATTCAGACAGTCAGAGAGGTTACAGCCACAGCTGACGGCTCTGCTTGACCCTCGCAGACCACTGTCCATCTCTGCTGACGCCAGGCGGCTGGGAAAAGCATGAACCTGAACTAAATAGAGAAGAACATCTATTACAATTCTCATCCCCTCATCTTTCAACTTCTGCTGTGCCCTTTTCGCTCTCCTCTGTCGGGGTGATTTGTCCCGGTTCCCCTTTGCCATCAAGAAACTGACTTACTACTTTATTCCGGCCGATTGAGCACTCAGCGAAAGGGTCTGGCCTTCGTCACCTCTCCATTCTCTCTCTATATTTCTCTTTTTCCTCTCCTGGATTCTGTTGTAGGCTTCCTGTTGAACGTCTTCCAGTCTTTATTCCTTTCTGTCCTTTTTAGCCTGCTCTGTTAGCTTTCTGCAGGATAATTTATGTGCAAGGTTAGCTGGACCAAAGCCATGGGTGGAATGGGTGCTCGGGGCGCTGCAGCACTCCTGCCCCCAGTTACAGCACCCACAACCAAGGCAATATAATGCATGATAGGGCTGCATCTAAAAGTTATTTTCATTATTGATTAATGTGCTAATTATTTTCTCAATTGTTTGGTCGTTAAAATGTCAGAATACAGCGAAAAACGCCAGAATTTCCAGCAGCCCAAAGTGCCGTCCAACAGTCCACGAAGCTAATTTTTCTTCACTTTCAATTAATACAAAGAAAAGCATTAAATCATAACAAGTGATAAGCTGGAACTATGAATGTTTGGCATTCTTGCTTGAAAAATGTCTTAAATGATTAATCAATTCTGAAAATATTCAATTAATTTTCTGTCAATCAACAGAATTTAGCTGCTTCAGCTCTACTTTATAATACTGTGTGGTTTCATTTTGATTGTTTTATTTTGGCAGGATGGTGCTTTGGAAGCTCACAGTGACATGAGTGATGACTGAGTGATGCGCTAACAATTTCATCCTGATCGCTAAAGATCATTTCTTAACATGCTATCATTTTGTTTGGTCGAAGATGTGGTGCTGTCAAGATTCATATCATTGCATGGACCCAATACTGAGCTGGTCTGCTGCAACAAATGAGCTGAATTTAGTTGTGAGGTTAAAGTTTAGAGGTCTAGATTGTACATATGCTTTGCTAAATGTTGAAATATAGCTGCCGATATGACATAACTACACAAAAGCAATGCACCCAAATGAAATCAATGAATTTGATCAATGAAAACTTTGAGTCTGACTGCTAGGAAGGAATTCAGCTTCCCAACATCAGCTGATTGCCCCTATTTGTGGAGTGCTTTCTGCTTTTAGTTCCTCCGCTCCGTATTTCTCCGGCCAGGAATAGCAGAATGTTATAATGCATGCCAAGAGGGCAAATTGAATAAAATGTTCAATAAAGAATCCAATAAAACTTATTTGTTGAATAAAAATGCTTTTGACTCATGACAGTAAGTGAAAGAAAAGATGTGAGCCGCTCAATTTTGCAGCAGTGAAGTTCAGAATTGGAAATGAAACTGAACTAAAATAAACTGAATAAAATAAAAATTCAGTCAAGATGTGCTGGCACGATGCGGATAAATAAAAAGAAAAATCTAGTGTGTGAGTGTGTGTGCATGCAAGACACAGTGTGTGTGTGTTCTCTAATGCCGAAAATGAAAGAATCATGGTTCCCCGGTCTATAGGTTTCATTCCCGCTACTGTAAATTAGTTCTTGTCGCGTCTCAGGATCATAAATTCCAGTCTAACCTTATATGAGAGCGCCGTCTCTCAGTCCCCTGGCACTCTAACTGGATCTCTCTCTCTCTCTCACACACACACACACACACACACACACACACTCACACACACTCACTCACACACACACACACACACACACACACACACACACACCAAAGCGAATCATCCCGGCAGGGAAAAGGTGGGGAAAAAAACATAATTACCATCAAACAACTCCATCTCCATTACTCTGCTGGGAATTTCTACTGCTTTTTATTGCCACTGTGATACATCTTACAGAGGGTTGGTGGAGTGATGCACCGAGATTTATTTTTTATTCTTCGCCCACAAACAGGGGGTATGAAAGACAGGAGGAAAATCAAACCGAAATCTCTTTGAAGAACAAGAGCAAAGTGTGCAGAGAAATGTTTTGTCATACCTCTCAAGAAGACAGACTTCTGTGTAAGACAAAAGAGCTGCACCTGCATGCAGTTTTTTCCAAAGTGCAATAATAAAAATACACTCTCTTTCCAAACATTAAATAAAACCATGTTGCATTCCTTAAATTAAACAGGTCACGTCTCCTCAAAATGAATCCTTGAGAAAACCCAAGATCCAAATCAACACGTGTTTTCTGGGTTTCTGCTCTGGTGTTACAACCTGCAACTTTATTGTTCTGTTTGCTTCCTGCATTAGTCGGCAGCTGTTTACAGGAATAACAATCTGATAAACTCACTGTCCAGAAACATGACAAAATCACAGCTGTAACTAACCAATATTTTAATTATCAATTAACCTGACAGTTATTTTTGTGATTAATCCATGATTGTTTAGATCATAAAATGATGGAAAATAGCAAAACTGTTTTGTCCAACAAACAGCAAACAGTCAACCCAAAGATATTCAGGTTATTATCATATAAGACAAAGGTAACCCGCAACTTCTCAAGCAGAAACTGGGTCATTTTTGCTTAAACGATTATTAAAATGGTCGCCAGCTTTTTTTTTTTCTTCTATGAGCGACTACGACATTCAGGACTGCTGCATTTTAGTTGTCATCAACTAGTCCCGAAAAGTAGTCGACTAGTCAGTTAATCGCAGGAGATAAATCTTATTTTCTCACCTAACAACAATGATCAAGTGTTAGCTAATGTAGGCGAACCAACCTGCGGGTAGGAGAAATAGCCTCGTTTGGCTCTTTACAAATGAGCTGTGATCTGAAAACCACAGGTTTGAACCAGTCGAATATCTATTTTGCGCATTATGCCCATAAGAAGGCAAACTAAGACAATGAGAGAAATACTTCTTGTATATTTATTTTAACATAAATTTGTCCTTTAAATGATCTGCAAACCTACACATTGCAAAATAAACATATAAAATAATGTCCTGCCAAATATTATCTGTATTTAGGGAAACTATTTTCCCATGTTTTCTTGTCTAAGTGAGTATTGGGGGCTACATCTTTTTAACCTGGTCTAGTATTGAGTATTAAGTGCTGCAGCCTGCAGCTGCCAAATGGGCTGCAATATTAATCTCTTGGGGTGTTTGTGCACTGTCAATGTATGTCCAATGTATGTAGTGTAGTTTTCTTAGTGTTTGAGAACATTATGGAAATGACCCTACAGAGACAGACCTTGTAGTTAAAGAGTAACATCTTTTTTGTTTAGCCAGAAACACCAAAGCTACCAGACTCCATTTACAAAAACAGTAATTTTATCATCGTAGAAAACAAAACTCACTAAAACCGTCTTGGTTTGTCTCTCACTGTTCCAGCAATCATCACAGACTCTGGTTTGGTCAAAATAAACCCTTAATTCACCAAATCAAGAAAGAGGTAGGACGATATTTGCCTAATTTTTACTTCACATGATTTACTCTTTAAACAAACTGAAAACAAAAACAGGAAGTAAATTGAACGTCCTAGAGTTAGCTCTCACTGTTGAACACATATAATCAACTCCTGTATCAACACACATTACACATCTGGGCTCAGACACAAACCCACACAGGCTACTGAGGCCTGTGGGAGCAGATTGAAGCAGCAGATCAGAGCTGGTGCGCAACCATCAGACACGCTGGGTCAGGGAAAGCTCGTTCCTCTGCATCGATCTCCAATGATTTCCCTCAACAGGCCAAACATCAGTCGATGGCCCGGACAAACTGCTGCCTCCTCCAGAGTCTGAGAGGCAGCAGAGGAGCACAAACACGCCACTCTGAAGCTTTAAATCTGCAATAACAACCTCATCCAGCCCAAAGTTTACACTATTTGGGAAGCATGTGTGAGCAGTCAGTCCACGCATTGCAACCCTCAGAAAAGCATCCACATACAGCATCAATTACTGTACTAATGTGCCTTCAAAATGTCATTTTCCCATGTGGTTTTCATCTCGCTGCCGACTCCCGACCTCCTCCATGTCTGACTCAGTCGCTTCCTTTCTTAGTCTCTCTCTGCCTTCATCAGCAGACAAAAAACAGCCTTGGAGGGAATACTGAACCTTTCACATGCACCTGGGTTTTCTTTATTGGAGCCCATTCTGTATGTAAAGCTCACACCTACACGGTAAAATCCACATCATGCATACCTGCAGACTGTTGAGAGCTGGCTCCCCTCACAACAGTGGAAATGAAAGATGCAGGCTAAAGCATGCTTTCACTGACTTAAAAGCTTCTAAACTTTAGCAGCTTTGATCGTCTGAAGGCGGTCCTTTGCACAAGCTACAGAAATAAGAAATAATATCTTTACTACAATTTCACCAATATGGATACTTGAAGCCAGGACAGACCAGACCAGAGTGATGTTTAAATTTGACCAATTACAGCTGAAATTACAGCTTTAATATTCATATTATAACTTTTTTGTCAAACTTAATCAAAAAAACCTTTTATTCCTCCATTTTCGACAAGTGTTTGTAATATTTTAGTTGTAGTTTCTTCCCTTTCACCCACAGAGTTTGATAACCAGGTGTCAGCTCCACACTCACAACCTTCAACAGGACATTAACAGGCAAGGTGCTCCCAGCTACACTGAGCCATTTTCCACTTTGCTCTGCATCGATTCCCCATTATGGCCGATATCGCTGTTTTCACCCCGGCTTAACAAAGAACAAACACACACTCACAAACACACGCACACACGCGCTTGATGTAGCTGTCTGTGTTGATGGATGGAGGAGTTTGATAGAAAAGCTGACCAGTGTGTCCTCCTGGTGCTGGCAGGTGCTGTATTCGCAGTGATACTGCAGAAAACAGAGGGGAAAGAAATGGGGCATATGTGTGTGTGTGTGTGTGTGTGTGTGTGTGTGTGTGTGTGTGTGTGTGTGTGTTTGTGCATCAGGAGAATTAGGGCACAGCACCTGGCAGTACAGTAAAGAGTCAGCCTGGAAAAATTGGGTTCACTTACTGTGGCAATTCAACAACTGAAACTTCAGGTTTTAAAGGTCTGTGTATAAAACAATATAAAGATATGGAGTGTTGAATCATTGCAAATACACATCAAACCTGTATCAG
Organism: Chelmon rostratus; assembly: GCF_017976325.1. Classification (NCBI taxonomy): domain Eukaryota; kingdom Metazoa; phylum Chordata; class Actinopteri; order Chaetodontiformes; family Chaetodontidae; genus Chelmon; species Chelmon rostratus. Next base: position 24,958,455 of record NC_055658.1, on the reverse strand, counting down.
ACTGCAGCAGTTATTACACGTTTTTATCTGTGAGACCAGTTAAAAAGCTCTTTTTTTTCCCTTCTAAATGTTGGAGTTGTGTGTGCGAGTGTGCTTTCTATCCAAACACCCAAACACACCCTCCCATGTTTATCCGTTAGGTTCTGACACGACTGTGCATGGGGATTGAGATGTTGTTAGCTAAATTCTGACGGAACATAGCGAGCATGAGGACGGACAGTCAAGATTCTGCTGCAGGAGCGCTTTGAGAAGTTTCTAAAAAACTGGATGAATGTTGGAATCCAACTGCAACTGCTGTGAATCCAGACTGACTGCAGCTGCTGTCATCTGTGGAGCGGCAAAACTCTGACAGCCACCTTTCAGCTCTACAGGGGGTGAGCGTTTGATACTCAGAATATAGATTTTGAGAAGGGTTGACATTTTTTTGTAAAACTGAAGGTTCCAACTCTTACAATAAAAATAGGTCAGGCTTTCTGAAAAAATACTCCATTGTATTTATTAATTGTTTAGTCTAAGTCTAACAAACTTAGTTTTCATTATGGTAAAATGAGACACGTTTACTTCCCTCTCAGCAGGCCCCGCATCATGAACTGAAGCTGGATTTTGAAGGTAAACATCGCTGCCAATCTTCAAGTCCCTCAACGCTTTTTCAGCATCAAACCACTTCCTGTTCCTTGTGGTGTCTTCATCCACTTTTTGTACAAAGGCCTAACTACAGAGAGAAAAGTGCCGAGGTGCGTCCAGAGAAAACACAAAGAGAATTTTAACCTCAGCCGCTGGATTGTTTTTGCAGTCCCTGTTTATTCACCCCCATCAGCCAATGAGAGACATCAGGCAGAACTAGCTGGCATCATGCACAACAATCGTGTGTGTGACAGCTCCATTTTGACTGAATGTAACACTCACAAGGAACTCCAGTTCTCCCTCCAGTGTCCTTTTTACTCTCGTCTCCATCAGCACATGAACTGGAGTCATGAGGCTTCGGGATATGCACAAATTTCCCCTCGTGCTCAAACATTTTCAACACATGCAGACATGTCTTTGCCTCCATTCGTGCCTCCCAGGGCAATTTGTCAACTTGCGTCTTTCCGTTTGCTTTATATGCAATTGCAATGCAGCTAAAATTGCATTCAGTGCATTCAGTCTTTCAGACTGTTTTAAGAATGCATTTCAGACATTGTGCTCATGCCTTTAAATTTGGGGTGAGTGTGGTGGGTGGCACTTATTGATTTATGCACTTGGTGAGAGGGAACGTCAGACTGCATGTGTGTGTTTTTTGGAGCGTGTGTGTGAAACCTGACTACATTAGAGGGACAGAAATGCTTCAGAGTCACTTCATCTCTCGCCTGGAGGGTCTACAAATGAAACACTGGCTGCTGGGACAGACACACACACACACACACACACACACACACACACACACACGCACACACACACAAACACACACACACAGCATGGGGCCAGAGGGAGAGGTCAAAGGTTAACTGAGCCAGGGTGTTAGGTCAGAAGGGTTAAACTGGACACTTTAGCACAGCAGTTGTGGGGTCAGCGGGGGAGGGCCAGGGGGAATCACTGTGTGGCCCAGTTTCTAGTTATGCGTGCAACATGTCTCGTGCCTTGGCCCGTCCCCCTGCTCACGAAAGCCTGCGCATGTCAGCTTTGCGCGAGTGTGAAAACAATGCGTGCGTTCCAGCGGCGTGCGGGCGAATGTGTGTCTTAAGCGGCTTAGTACCTAGCCAGTCGTTGAACTTCTTAACCTCGGAGGGCAGGCCCAGCTCGGTGAAGTCACCCATGTGAAGCAGCACGTCGCCGTAGGGCATCTGGATGCCGTCTGTGCGCGAGTGTGTGTCTGACACACACACAAACCTGGTGTGTCCTGCTGGCTTGGGAGTGTCATAAGGAATGGGGTCCACCCTGAAGAGACAGAGAGAGAGAGAGCTGTTGAGAGCGGGGTTGAACAATGAGCCCTAAACTTTACGTCAGGACAAACAATGTGACAATCAATAATGACACAGTAAACAACATTTCATAATCCATCAGTGGTGGTTCTTAATTCACATATATTTATTTCGAATTATTATCTGGCAAGTTAAAGATTCTTCTGGACTGTGAGCTAATTGGGTGAAATTCTGGTCAGCTCCTGCTCACAGTTTAATTATATGCGATTTTGACTTTTTATGTATAAAAAAGCTGTATATGAGGCATCCGCTGAGCTTCGAGTCTGGATGGGGGCCTCTGTTGCATGGGGTCCCCCCTCCCTCACCCTAATGTTGCCTGTCTGACTTTGCTGTCCCTTTTAATAAAGGTTACAAAACACAAACTGGAAAAAACAAACCGAAACGGTAATACCAGTAAATCATGCATCGCTGGGTTGAGATTTATAATGTCAGTGACTTTGTTTCACTGAACTCAGGTCAGTTTGTTGTACATCCCTGTGTGTGTGTTTGTTTGTGTTGATGGTTGATGAAAGTGAAGACATGTGCATGTTCATTCATTTTACTGCATTAACAACAGCTTCCACATACCAACGTAATCAATGACTTACACCAGTTTTATTATGTTGAATGAACTTTATCGGTGCTTCCTTGGAAATACTCCTTTAACAACATGCTGCCTCGCAACATGCAGTGAATTCCATGTTATGTTTGAGTAATATTAGTTTTTATGAAAACTGCTGTGACATAGGTTATGGATTATGTATGAAAATGTAAAGCAGGCAGAGATAAACTGGCTGTAAAATATATACAATAATAATCATAAATAATAAATAAATATATATTATTGCTGAGGAGCAGGAATTGCAGGTGTTTACCCTCAACTTCAGAAGCTGTTGACACAGTTTGTGAATATTTTCAGCCCTCGAGGTCGTTTGCAGACATTTTAATCGGTAAAAAATGTCTTTAGCACCTTAGCTGTGACTTTCTCAAAATCCCTACGAGGCGACCAACACTGCAGCTGGACGCCATCAATCTGAAAAGGGCTGTATAAATTCTAAGAAACCGATTTCTTACCCATCAAATGACAATGTCATCAGTCAAGTATGTTTGATTCCTTTTCATCACCAAGAAAAAGGACCAAACTCAACCCATCTTGCAAGCAAAGAACTTTTCCACTTATTCATAAGACATCTGCCCATGGTTTCATTTAGTCATTTTATTATTTCGAACATTATTCTCAGTAAAAAGAGCTGCGATTCAAAGAATGTGCCCTTTTCCCTCTTTGTGATATTTTAAAAAGGTACACTTGATCCAGAAGCATATTTTTAGGAAATGTATGCTAATTTCATACCAGATAGCAGAGGGGACACAGCTGAAGACTGGAACCTTAAAAAGATCATTTGTTGTGCAAAATAAATTACATGGTCCACAGAATAATGCATGCAGCACAGCAAAATGCATCTCAAAGAAAAGAGGAGACAGTTACAACAGTGAGAAATGTGCAGCTTGGGCTGGAAAACAACCAGTGCTCGGGTTGATTTGTGCACACGGGGAGGGCAATGGCTGTTTTGTGGCATCAGATTGGCTAAAGAGATGGTGAATTAAGGCATGCCATGTCCTTTCTATCCATTATCTAAAGAAAAAACACTTAGACTCAAGTCTGGCTGGAAGAAGCCTTTTCTTCAGCCTTTTTGTTCGATGTGAGCACGTCTGTTAAAAAGGAAGAAAAACCTGTACTTTTTTCTGACTGAAAGGAAAGAGGAAAAAAAAATAATCTTGTCTGTAATTGAAGTCTACAATGTGCAATCTTCCAGCACTCTGCCACTAGACCATTATTTCATTAGAAGGGATGTCACTCTGTCGACAACATCAGACACATAATCAACGCTGCAATCTCCAACCTGACAAGCACACACACACACACACAAACACACACGCACACACACACACATATACACAGAGTTAACTTGCATGTGTGCACAAACATGGCATAAAAACATCCACAGAAGAAGATGAAATCAAAAGGTTTCAGACTGGAGACGACGTCGTTAACAGAGACGGAGAAAATGGGCACCTCGGCACAAAAGAAAATATTAGTGGGGGGGGGGCACATTGCATTTGAGGAGTTCTCATTTGGGAAGCAATTTTCCTGTTTTCCCATTTCTAGGGCATGCTGAGCAGAATATTAGACACGGGAAAGCTTCACAAACAATAACAGAGCAGTAACGAACACCAAGGGTTGTCGTGAGGTGCTGATCACAGGAAGTAAACTTGAGTAGAAAATGACTGTGGATGCTGAAGCACCCCTGAGGGCTGAAATGTCATCTGAATAAAAGAAACGCACATGAAGCCAGATTGTGCAACACTTCTGTTCTACTCTAAAGCTTCGCAAACAGCCTGGAATCTGTTGTTGTTCTGTTTTTGAGTTGAACTGTCATCTGCAAGGTCTTGTTGGTGTAGGACAACGGTGGACAAGCTGGTGACCATCTGCAGCGTGTAGTCACTGTCTGTAGCCTGGAGTCCAGCCACCATCTGCAGTCACTATCTGTGGTCAGAAGTCTGCAGCAGGGGCGGCGAATTGGATAAAATCCTCAGTCGTGATAAACAAACGGGTGACTAATACTGTTGGTTCGCCATGAACCTGCAGAACAGCTTCAATGCTCCTTGTCATAGAGCCGTCAACTCCCTGAGCTCTGTCTGAGGGATGGGCACCCTTCATGCTCAAGATATTCCCGCATCTGGCGCCATGATGATGGTGTTGGGGAGCTCTGGCTGACATTTGCTCCATAAAATCCCATCACTGTGCAGATGAGTTGATCTGGCGACTGAGGGCCACGGCAAATTATTCATAATCAAAAATCACATCAGTCACACTCACTCTGATTTACAACACTGACCTGATACAACCATACAACATTGTTAAAGGGATCGATACATCAGTAGTAACAGCGTAGCTAAATCTAATTGACAAACTATGTCACCATAATCACACAGCTCTCTTTGTCTAACCACCATTTGGAGTCCTCATCAGGAGCTACTGTCTGCAGCAGCTCGAGACTTCCACAAGTGTTGCTTCTGCCTCTGCACAAGTGGATGAATTGAAAGCTGCAGGGCAAGAAGAGGCTGTTTAAGGTCTGATTCTGACATGCTGGATTCAGACAGACAGACAAAAACATGTAACAGCCTCTTTAATTTGAGTTAGGCAACTGTTGAAAATCTCTGGCAAAAATATGCAGGATTCTCCGGCTAAAAAGTTTAACCTATTTCAATTTTTGCAGCAACGTTATGTGACATCATCTGGCAAAGCACTGCACTGGCCAATCACATACGTGCAAGCACAAATCCTGGAGATTATGTAGCATGAATTCCTTATTTCTAGTGTTTATTATGCAATCATTGCAACGAAAGCTGAAACTAGTGCCTCCAGAAAACTGTCCAGAGCAATAAAATCCTTTTAAATATCATTAACCACTGTGCAGTGTTTAAGTATCTGTTAACGAATGGATCTGCAACTCAAACTGGACTTCTTGGATCATATCTTTCTGGCACCTCAAGCAACATGGGCTGTTTGTCTGAACACCTGAGCAAGCATAAAATTTACAGCGCAGACATAAGAGACTCTGATCCTCAAAAAGCCAGCACTGTTTAGAGAAGAGTGATTAAATTCTGTTTTGTTGTATATTAATTTGTGATAATTTTTCCTCATCGGTGCATTTGAAGACCACAGACTTGACAGAAGACTTGTAACTAGAAAACAGAATCTCGTCCGTTGCCTGTGGCTTGTGTTTTCTCGTCTGTAGCAGTCAGTAGTCAGTATTTGGTAGCCATTAGTCCGGTCCCTCCTTTAAAGCTCTTTCGCTGCTCCAGCTGAAAGATCTCAGCCTCGCTCTGAGAAAGTGGAGCAGATCGAGCCGCCCTGGACTCCATATTCAACCCACTGGACAAAATGAAAACTAGCTCCAGAGAAAATGATGTTTACTATTGACCGTGTGCATTAAATATGTTTCAATGCACCGATACGCACACACACATTAATGTAAGCCATCAGAGCAGCGTATACATAGCAGTGTAGCTGGTGATTAGATTTGGTTCTCTGTGGTGCCTGGACGTCATGCAGCTTTACAGGATTCGACAGTTCTCTTCATGGAGGAAGGACGAATGCAGAACCACATGGGATGGCCGAACACCCAGCCACACACACACATATATATATATATATATATATATATATATGCACACACACAAGCATGCATATTAAACAAAGCCAGGAGAAAAACAACCTCCATCTCCTCCCCTTTCCTTTGAGATTTAATCCACCCTGAGAATGTAAGTAAATACCAGCAGCCCCTATCAATTAAAGCAGGCCCGGGCCAAGAAACCTTCATGATAGTGCTGCATAGGTCTCTCACACACACACACACACACACACACACACACACACACACACACACACACACACACACACACACACACACACACACACACACACACACACACACACACACACACACACACACACACGCAAGCACAAAGAGAGAGGGCCCCTGTCCTTCCTGTTAACATATGACTGTATAACAATCCAGAGGTTCATTAGTAATGTATACAGGAGTTCAGGAGTTCAGCAGTGCAGCAGAGAGCCTCTGATCTATTGTAAACGGAGACAGTGAAAATGAAAAAGTCTTCTTGTGCTCCAGCAGCAGGTAAAAGAATATTCTCCAGTGACGGACTGAGCTGTGTTAGCAAGAAGGTTCGTGTTAACATGTCTGAGCTTCGGCGTGACATCAGAGGGAAGACTGTGGAGGGAAAAGAGTGGGGGAGAGGAGAAATGCTAATGCGCTTGAGGAGGGCAGGAGCACACTCTCAAATCCGCCATGACATTGGAGCTGACACAAAACCGAGGTCTGTGGCTGCAGAAATATCTGCTGGATGAAGAAACGTCTGTGATCCTACAGAAACCTCACTGCATTAACTTCTCCTCACCTACGGCTGCAACATCACAGCAAAATAAGCTTTGAGGTCTCAAAACCATGATTGTTAATCACATTCATCAGCCTGCATTTCAGGATTATATTATTGCGCTTCTGCAACTTCACATCCATTTTCACTTTGATCATGAAGTGCAGTAATTCTTGAGCTGACACCAGCCAGACACTGTTTTCATTCGTACTGTTGCGCTCTTCTTGTGTTCTTAATTACAAAATACAAAGAAAACAGACGATGCCCGTTCTTTGGGAGCTAAAACAGTGTTTTCTCTCTGAAAATCGAGCCAGCTTGTCGTTTTTCACTTTGCTCGCTCTGCCTGTCTTCTCTAGTGTTTTATCATCTCAGGCTGCCGTTTATTCACATCACACAACCCTTCAGATTCAAATGTTACTGTGCAATTCCAACAAGGACTTTCATGTGAATTAAAAAAAAAAACCTTCAATATCATTTTATGGTGTAATCATTAACATTAGAGTCTGCAGTAATATCAAAAAAGCCCTGCAGCCTTCATAAATCACATAAATAGCACATCTATAATATCAGCTAAAATAAGACTCAAGCTTGAGGTGCCCTAAAAATGTTCAGAAAACTATACAAGTTAAATATGGAACGCAACTAAATCCTGGAAAATCAGATTGATCCCATGCAGTTATTGGTTGCATGTGTCATATAGAGGAGAACAACAGTGAGGGAAGTATAAATCAGCATGGGAGAGACAGAAGGAGGGAAGGAGGAGTGCTCTCTGATGTCTGTAGGAGGATATTCAATTTGACTGAGCACACTTGGCTCTGTGGCCTTTTGGAAAACACACAAGTAAACGGGGTCAAAGTTCAGTCTGGGCTTGCTTCTTCAAACGTGACACTTTACTCGCAGCAGATAAGAAGGTCGCCGGTTATGTCACGCTCTGTCTCGACAAGCTCTTTAAGGAAGCCACATAATCGTTGTGATTGATTACAAAAAGTCCTCGAGTTTGTTCTGAAACCCCCCCGAGTCTTCACGTCCCCCAAAACAGGCCGAGGCTGTTTGCTGCCCGGCCAAAAAACTGTCCAGCTAAAGAGCTCTCATCATACGTTATAGCAATTGTTACATTTAAAGCCTGCTATCCATCACTATAAGAGCTAACTTCATGTATACCTCTAATGTATTAATAAGACCTGCAAAGAAAAGAAAGTGAACTTTCCTCTCTTTTACTGAGCTCTTGGAGTTAAAACTAAAAGTTTAAATGATGCTTTTGTGGTGTGCTGACGTGGAAAGCTTTTAAGTTTCGATTAAGCCATTTTAAGAATTACCACAAAGAAAGAAAGAATTAGTTTTGAAAACTAGCCTAAACAGAGCTCATGCAAGCTCAAATTGAGCCATGTTTTGGGTCAATTATTCTGCTGTTAATCACTTCATATTACCGGTACTGATTTGCAATAATTATGATGGGAGGAAAACAGGTGGCGCTATGGGGCGACAAAGCGAATCTGAGGAGGAGGTCAGGGCAGATAGAACGACAAAACACGGGTATCAAACACAGGAGAGCGCTCTTTTTTAAAGCATGACCACGATTGTCCCCTAACTTCAATTACGTAACGTGAGGATTCACCTTGCCAGACTTCAAGTCTATGAGTCCTATGAGGAACTACTGGCACCTACAGGTGGGAGACTGACCAGAACTGGAGAGTATTTCTTCTTTGCACAAGCGGCACTGAGGGCTTTTCTCCATGGAAAACACGATTTCGCTCTTTTCCTGACTGGCTTCAGCCTTTTGATCTGACTAGTTGAAGTCAGCCTGTGATGGGCAGATGGTCCATCCAATCACCTGCCAAGTATTTTTTGAAAGTGCCTGCCCTTTCCCAAACAGCAGATGACTTCACAGATGGTTGTGTGTAACAAACCATCTGACCCGTCAGGTTAATCGAATATGATCGTCGTGACTGACGTGCAGACACTACTCTTTCTGTTGTCATGCTTGAGAAGATCAAAAATATGTTATCATGTATCGAAATTGTGTTATTCCACATTCCATTATACTGTAGTACTGCTACAAATAACATATCATGTGTATACTTAGACACAGATTCAGTTTGAAGAAAAATGTGTTTTTTTCAGCCTCTCAAATATGGAGATTTCCTGTTTTTCTCTGTTTTGTATCATATTAAACTGAATATCTTTGGGTTTTGGACTGACAAAACAACATTTAAATACATCACCTTGGAATCTGAGGAACTGGGATGGACATTTCTCACTATTTTCTGACATTCTCTAACACACACACAACTAATCATGAAAGCAACCAGCAGATTAATCAACAGTGAAAATAATAATTAGTTGCAGGCCTACTCTACAGTATTTCATATATACGCGACTTGGCCACAAGTGCATGAATAATCGATGAACGAATATGAACGCCTGAACATTACATCCATACATCATTCTAAAACTATGGGCATTAATCTGCTGCTTTGACAGCCTGCTCTCTTTCTGAGGGATCTCGGCTGCAGGGATCTGCTCCCATTTGGCCACGACAGCATCAGTCAGGTCAGCCACTGACGCTGGGTGAAAACGCCTGGCTCGGGTGCTGCGTTCCAGTTCATCCCTAAGGTTCTGAATGGGGTTGAGGTCAGGGCCAGTCAAACTCTTCTACACCAAACTGGGGAAACCATTTCTTTACGAGGCTGGCTTTGAGCAAGGGGGCATGCTCATGTTGAAACAGGACAACAGCATCACTGCAGCATTAAGATTCATTTAAATTAGAACAAAAATAAATCATGAAATCAGTTGATGATCAGAAAGGGTGTCCACAAACTTCATACCTTGCAGTGCACCATAGCATAGAAGATTGGGTTGAGTATTCTGCCCCCCGTGTCCAGGCAGGGTTAATGGGGTCAACGACCTCTGAGCTGCCCACTTGTCTCAGACAGAAACACATGTCAATCACAGGCCGGTCAGGATCTCTACCTGCCGCCACCTGCTGCAGAAGGATTAGCCTCCAGCTCCTCCTTCTCCCTCTCCCCTTCCTGCTCCTCCATTGTTAATGATTTCTCATCAATAAGACGACCAGCGGGGCCACAGCCGCCTAAAACGTCCAGGGTCAAAGGGGAAATGTGGAAATAGACTGCTAATCAACTAAAGCTGCCCTGTCTATTCATGAAAAACAGGATCAAGACTTGTAGACTCGCCGGTTTACAGGCCGTCAGAAACACAAAGCTGGGATCAAGAGACTCTACAGGCAGTGATTTCCAATGTGTGTGTGCAACTGCAAACTTTCCCTCATGATAAATTCAAACACCACATGCAGGAGGATTTATTTTCCCTGTGCATTTATCAATACAAGCCAGCTTATTGTTATAATCACATCTAATATTTGTTTAACATTCTTAATTCTTAACATAATTTAAATCGTGAGGAAACAGAATATCTGTGACTTTGACGTCCAGAATTTGACAAATGTCTGTGAGAACGACGACTTTCTGGTATAAAACCACAATGTTTTAGAAAGAGGAAACAGTGTGAAGGAATTACTGTCTGTAAATCTCCCGGTAGAACAATGATGATTCACAGAACATTCATCAACAACAATTTAAACAATCAATCAATTGTTTGAGTCATTTAACAAATAAATAAAGACATTGTCTGGTACCAATTCCCAAATGTGAGGATCTGCAGCTTTTCTTTGCTGTGTTTGATTTGTTTCAGCCTTTGTCACCATTTTTGACACGAATTGATCAGAAAATAATTTCCCCTTGTTCAATAGTCAACGGCAAATATCATAATGCAGACGGTCGGTTGCAGACAATCAGTTGCAAAATTAGAAAGTTTCATTGTGGCTTAAATCCATCACTGCACTGACAAAGACTATTTCTAGACAAAACACAGCTTCAGCTGTTTGTGGACATCTGTGCTTCACCGCCTCCTCGTCGAACTTCACAACAAAGACTGTCGGAGAAAATGTACTGTTTGTGTCCACTATACTAAAAGACTGGTACATTTAAAAGATAATCGCAGCTGAACTGGAGACAAAATAGCTGCTGTTGTTCCACCAAGCTCACACTGTCTTTATTGCTCTTTCAGGAGAAACATCAAAACACAATGCTCCCCATTTCCTCTGTCTATAACCTCTGCATCAGTTCCCCTCCCCCTCCAATAGACTAACTCACACACACACACACACAAACCCACCGCTCACTCATCCACGGTGCAATACCATTTCTCTGAGAGGAGCAGAGAGAGCACCTCTCTTATCTTCTGCATTTCAGCCGTCTGCGCTAATTCAATAAACTTCAGAGGAACAAAATGAACACAGGAATAACGGAGAGGAGGGTGAGGGTGGTGGTGGTGATGGGGGCGGGGGTGCACCAGGGACCAGAGAGAGAGGCAAAGGTGGGAGATGAGAACAAGCAAACAAGAAAACCCAACAGGAAAAAAGGGCAAAAGCACAAACAGGGTACAGATGCAGGATGATAGAAATTCACGAGAGGAAAAAAACATGAGTACACTGTAAGAAAAACATGCAAAAGAGAACTGATTTTAAAGAATGGTGAATGATGCTCCCCCCTCCTCACTTCATTTGCTCAGGCAGGGTGCGTCCGCCTCACCCCTCCCACAATGGCAGAGCTAGGCACACAAAGCCTGCATTGGAATATCAGCACCAGAGGAACCTTCCGGCGCTGCGCTGGGAAATAAATTGCTTCTGCTAATGCCCCTTTCATTATGGCACAGCCTTTAATTGTGCTGCTGACAGTCCACCTGGCTGCAGGGCTGATGGGAGAGAGGCTGAGGAGACGGGTACAGCGTGGCCCCTGGGGCCAAACACAGACCGGTCGACTGGTGGAGGAGTGTTCACCTGGACAGACACTGCTCAAACAGAGAGGACGCACCTTTGAAAAAAAACATGGCAGCTTGACTTTATGGCAACAAGCCATAAAGCAGCTTTTCCCTGTATATTTATATAACGACTATATATAAAGATCTATTTAAGGGCTCCAAAACCAAAAAAACAATCATGCTTTTAGACAATATTCTCGCACAACTAGGACTGAGTACTGAACCCCAACACTGTTTTGGTACCGATCACAAACTTTTAAGAACCCTGTCTAAGCATGTAAAGCTAGCATCTGATCAGATTCATGATCTCGTTTACACATTCTTTAAATCAATAATTTAACCAATTTCTAAACAAAAAAAACCCCGAATGATTCGATGTGAGAAAAGCAGCTACCGTATAAAACATTTCAGCTTCGGTTAAAACACGAAACATTGATGGAAGTCGAATTATAAAAGCTTAATGAAAATCACCCCTCATCTCTTTTTCATCAACATGAATCTAAAATCCTCACAGATGCTTCAGATGGGAAATGTTCCAGAAAATGTTCACGTTTAGCTTTTAAAGATGGGAAGGAAGGGTCATCCCGCTGACACTGAGAGTGACAACAACTGTTTCGTCTCCCTGACCTCCCACAGGAGATCTCGATGACGTATCGCCATTCCTGAAGGCGGGATTCATTCACCAGTTTCTACAAAGAGTCTCCATGAAGCCAATAAAAAGACTGTTTAAATGAGTCACGTGTATTATAAACAAAACACTGATTGCTGGTAAAGGCAAACACACTTTAAACCGCATAAATAGAGGACTTGTCACGTTGAGAAGTTCCAGGCTCGGGCAGCGTTACCTCCGCTTCGTGTCAACGGGGAGGTGACATCATCAGATTGTGCCCCGCGATGCCAGGCTCCGGGGCTCCGAGGCCAAAATCTCAAAGACATCAAAAGGGCTTCAATCTCAAAAACAGCAGACCTGCCCAATGTCAACTGTCACTTAACCCCCCACCCCCCCCTCCAACACCAACAACTCCACCACCGCTTCCACCAACCCGCCGGGCTCCAGCAGCAGGTCAGGGGTGGAGAGGGAACTTAATCAAGGGTTCTCCTGTTACAAAAGCCCCTCCACTCCTGCCGGCGAGCGGCGGCAGGCGGACAGAAACAAAAGGCCACGAAATGGGACTGGCTCTTTGTTCTCACGAGAGACGAAGCCCGACTGCTGCTCCTCCACAAACTGTTTGGGAGGAAAACGTGAGGCCACGTTATTAACTAGAAGTGCTTTTTTTTTTTTTTAACCTATGCACAACTGATTAACAGTCATAGATTTCCAGGCTATTGAGGTGTTTTCAGTTCCAAAAAAGTCGGATTGTGGTGCATCAACAGGCTGATAATCAAACTGAATTGCTACTTCGTTTTAAGTTGACATTGTGTTCAACGTTTTTTGTTTCAGGAACGAGGTTATTTTGCTCTTATTACAGTCTGACGTATCCGTCCCAACGTCACTTTCAGCTCACATGATAACAGTCGCTAAGTTGACTTAACGTTTCTTATGATGATGAAGGAAACGTGATTTAAAACAGTCTAAAAAGCTGACTGACTTTTCCAACCTAACTGATCAATGAAAAAATGGAAGATGGGATTTAAAGTGCTCCGTTGCAAATGACTAATCACCCAAACAATCATAAAGTATTATAATAGCATCATAAATATCTGCGGGAAAAACACAGATCAGACGAAGATTAGAGAATAAAAGCCTGAACATGTTCTATTTCCTACAAGTGGATCATATGTCATCTGGAGACACTTCGGTTTAAAACCAGACGACCGCAAACAAGAACAGACCCCGAGTTTAACTGAAGGTTGTAGCTGCACCACAAACTAATAAAATATTGTCACAATTAGAGTAAAACAGTAACAGCCAAAACCTTTAGCTGCTGCTACTCTGGGAAACACTGCAATAAAAAAAGCAAAAACAAATGTTTGAGCTCAAACATTAAATTCAATATTGTCTTCTCGGGTCCTCCAAACCGAGACAAATAAGTGCCACTTGTGGTTGTGAGGAAAACATTTAGCAAAATGAGAAAATAAGTGGAAGGAGTGGAAACACAGCAGAGCTCCGTCATCCCAAACGACTCAAGAGCAAAACACGCAGCAAACGCTGATCGGCTTGAAAAGGAGGAACATTTGGTATTCTTTGCTTTTCTATCTGAGATCTATTAGCTGCGACCAACGCCGGAGGAGAGGGTGAAAAAACTGACACTTGTGCTGCGCAGCGATTTCTGAAATGTCCACAATTCGGTTTTGAAAGTCACACGTTTTTCCGCAATTAAACCATTAATTATTTGAGGATTTTCATCGTCAAAGCAACCCCCGCTGCTGCTGGGTTAGTGTAAACAAGGTTTTGCCTTTTTATCCACAAAATGATACTAGAAAGACACAGAGGATCCCTTCTTGGATAGTCTACTTGGTGTTGAAAATGAGCGGCAAAGCTACTATTACGAACACAGTGGCGGAAATGTCTAATTATCGCCTGAGCACCTCGACTGGTCTAAACTGTCACGTGACGAGTCGATTTTCACCGTGCACATCTAGAACAACAACAGCCGTGAAAACTACATCCTATAAAATCACAAATCCAAACTGCTTCCACATTTATAGCACAGTCCCACCACACGAAAAGAAAACATGAAATATTCTCAAGGAGTTCATTAATAAAAACCAGGACGGCGTTAAACGTGCGAAGGCCGCGTTCTGTGCCGCTTCCTCACAGCTCGTGTCAGAACAGCCACGTGTGTGGATGCAGGCGGCGGCGTCATTAAATGATTCATACTTACGAGCTCCTCAATTATTCAGAGGGCGGGAATAATTAACAAGGCATCTGGAGGAGAAGGAGTTGGTTAAATGTGGATTTTTTTCGGGCATGTGGGGGTTCAAAGAATTTCCATTTCCCTGTTCTAGAATAAATGTATTGAGCTCAGGTGTCTTGAGGGAATGATGTTTTAGAGAGAATGAACAACAGCCTGAAAAGGAAAAAAGGAGAACATTTTAACACTGTATCTTCTCCGAAAGCTCACCATGCAGCTTCTCCTCTTTGTTTACAAGTGATGCTTCTGCACCATGAAAAATACTTATTTCTGATTGGTTGCTACTTGTCCACTTAGTCCAGTTAACAGTTTTTACACCGTTCTAAATCAGATAACGACGCCGACATTCTGCTGCTTCGTGCAACATTACTCTGAGGTGTGCTGATATAGAAAATGGCTCTTTGCTTTGCAACATTTGTGTGTTTTGAAATCCAAGTGTCACAACAGAGTTCTGCAGGATTGAGTCCTAAAACATGCTAAATGAGTTAGCATTGCTGCACTTCCGGTTCTCTCGCCTCCAGGTCGGCGCGTTTTTTGGTTAGATGCCCGAAATAATAACAACAGCACGAGCTTAAGAGACAAGAAGATAAAATATGTTAGTAAATAGAGCACTGGTAGCTTTTACGTTTCTTCAAAAAGTCTGTTGCTAACAAGTAGCTAAATGAGATGACGCAAGTTCTCGGGAACATTAACCGTAATCACACACACATCAACATGGAAGCTCATCTAGTCGCTAGTCCTGCTTTACAGCCTCGATGTGTTTATTATCTTGCAAACTACTTTAACTCAAACTTCCCAAATTGTAGATCAGTTTATAGTAAACTGTGTAGCAGGAAGCTTTGCGGTGGTGATGCTGAAGTCATGTGACCATGGTGTAGGTGCAGTTCATTTATAGCCTCACGTTTTTTACTTCCAGCAGTTGCAAATCATAAAAGTGGTGTTAATTTATGAAGATTATCTTGATGAACAAAAAGATTATATGCGGCAATAATCTCAAAGCCAATGGAAAAATCCCATTGGCTTGTTGTCAAGGGAACCAGGGTGATGCTCACTTCCGGGTTGGCTTACAAAAAGACGTCATCCCTGCAGCACTCGAGTCTTCTATGTTGCAAGACAGATTTTGGGTCAATACTTTCTCAATATATACTGTAATTCCCTTGAATCAGGATAAACCTGAGTGTCCAAATGTCTTCTTTGCTACAGAAACTATGGCTGGTTAGCCCCCCTCAAACAAAAACCACCAAGTACAGAAAACCTCTTAGTGTTATTTATTATTTCATCGGATTCAATCATAGGTTTGCTGTATTCTATTGTATTCAGGCAAAGCTGTAGCTGTTTTGTGTTAGGACAAAATGAAACAAAATTTGGTGTATTCTGGAGGTTTTATTATATTATATATTTGCAGAAAAATATTTCTATATTCCTCCTGTAATAAGCTCTGTTTTGGCACCAGAATCTAAATGAAGGTAACTTCTGAAAAATGTCCCAGCTCTGATGGAAACATCAAATTTAGATCCCAGTCACTTCACAGGATATCTGCAGTCTGGTGGCAAAAGCAGGCAGACTGAGAAACTAAAAAGAACAGAGTCCTCCAACAGCTCTTAACTCAGCAGAGTCTCACTTTATGTCCCATTTAGAAAAACAACAACTTGGTGGGCCGGGTTGCTCCCTCCAGTTTGTCCCCCCATCGCTGACCCTGGCAGCCCCGGCAAAGTCGGCTTTCTCCGCTGACTCCGTCCTGTTGGCTTGCACAATGTGCACATCCAGTGGAAATTAAATAAATTAACACTCTACAGGCGTTAAAGGCGTAACGCAGTTAAGTCATCGAGTGAGAAATGCCAACACATCTGCGATCAAGCACACAGACATCATCCCCTCGCAATCTGATGTGGTGCTCTTATTAACTCCACAGTATTCAGGGTTTGGATCACTTTGGTCCCTCAGCTGCTTCATGAACACATTTTCTCCACTTTCAACAATATTTCATTTCAGCAGGTGTCTGAACTGCTAAAAAAGTTTAAATAATAATTTTCATCATTATTAAGATCCTCCATACCTGCAGTCAAGGTAATGTCAATGTCACCTGACATAATTTAAAGTTCAGCTTTATTTGTAAATTATGACCATGATAAGGTTGTTGGTTGTATGTAACGAGATGCTTCTGGAGAGAATAAAGACAAGCTCTGTTTCTTCAGCTCAAACAGCAAAAATGTCTCCCACCTTGATGTTCTACAGGTAGTTGGTTGTTCAGCTTCAGATTAAGGTTTTAACTTTTTTACTGAGATGTTCAGTTTAACAGTTACCCAGTGTGACAGGTCTATTGGCTGATTAATCAGCTATCAGCTTTTTCCAGCTCCAAATCGGCCTTTAAAAATCCACTTTTGGTCGACCTCGATATTGATAATGAAAATAATCATTATTTGCAGCCCGATTAGGATTTAATTATAAGAGAAAACATCATAATTGATGTTCTGAAGGTTTGAGAATACGGTCCCAGGAAATTTAACGTTCAGAGAGACTGTGCACATGAAGTTATTGTTAATATGATTTACTGCTAAGCTTTTTCTGGAGTCAAATAACATTTTATTTCTTGAATTCAAGACATTTTCAGACGGTTTAAAGGAAAATGTTAACACAGCTCTGCAGCCTAGAGTCCCTATAGTTTCAACCCTCTGTCAGTTTGTCTGTCTTGAGTGTCGGACCTTCCCGCAGTCTGGCCCAGATCCTGCTCAAATTGGATTTGAAGCCATTAGTGTCCCAACTCGAAGCATATGTTCCAAGTTGCTGAGCATTTCATTTCACGAGACGACGACGAGGGGGCTGAGGAAAGAAGGAAAGAAAGAAAAAACAAAGCACAGACGGCGCAGAAAAATAAACCAGGCGCAAACAGCGCCGGACTGAGGCTGTCGCTCACTCACAGACAGAGACGGAGACGTCCACACTCTGAAGAAAGCCCACTTTGACTCCAGGGTCACGTTCCTGAGCATTAGCCTGTAACTGCCACGGCGTGTGGGTCTGAGTGTGTGTACATGCTCTACATGCATGTTTTCATATGTGGTTCAGAGAGTGATACCTAACACACCACACAAAAGGCTCTGCTGTGCTCCATCACAGAAATCTAAATATTCTGTCGTTCAGAGAGGGGGGGGCACATTAGAGCAGGGATTGTATTTCAAAAGGTAGGCAACCCCCCTGACTTGAGCTTTTTTTTTTTTTTCCTCGTTTGCTTTCAGAGAAGCAACAACTTTATTTATGCCTAGATTCTGTGGATGCAGTGAGTGAAAACCCCCAAGCAAGTCGGATCATTATCTCTCAAATCTAAACAAGCCTTTACTTTCCCAGAACAGAGCGTGTATTCTATAAGCACTTAAACATAGCGGGGGGATGGGCTTATAGGAGTGTGAGTGTGAGTGTGAGTGTGTGAGTGTGTGTGTGTGTGTGTGTGTGTGTGTGTGTGTGTGTGTGTGAGATCCCGGGGTTCCCAGTCTGAGTTTAAGAATGGCAGGGTAAAACACTGCAGGCTCTGTGGAGGCCAGGAAACAGCCTAATGTATTTATCCAAACACATATCTGCTGAGAGGCCCCACGGCTTCGACACATCCCCTTCTTACAGGGGCTTCACCTCCAAAAGCTACCACGGCGAAAGTGGAAAAAGCAGCAGGACTGTCGAGCACGGGCAGCAAATGATTGTACTGATTATTAAGATAAACAGTTTTATTATTTGTTGCAAGTTTACAACATTTCTGCACCTGAAACCCACATCGCTGTTGACTTTTCCATTGCTGCAGGACCTATATCGTTTTCACTCCTGCTGCCCGACTCTTAATACATCATTTTTTGCTACAATACACCTAATAAACAGCTACTTTTTTTACAAGGCAAACATCATCAACAATCTGTTCTTGTTTTTCATTGTCTGGAATAAAACTAAACTGTCTCCAGATGACAAACGACGATCCGCTTTTAGAGGCGTTTTCAGGATTTTCCTCTTAAACATACGCAGACCAGATATTTTCCCACTTTGTTTCTTTCTCCATTTTCCTACAAAGAGATTTCATGTCAGGTTTCTCTGCTGCTTCTCCAGCTGAATTTTGCTTATGGCCAACTGGTGCAACGCTGCGGAATAAAAGGCCGAGATGAACCACACCAAGACCTTACAGGGAACGGAAAACAAAACCTGTCAACGTGAATCACAGAAGCATAAAATAATAACAAACAAAAAAATCGTGAAATAAGCAGATAAATTTCAGCAAAACTGGAACCTTGGCTTGCGGAGGTCATGTTTTAAAGCCTGAAAATGTCGTTTGTAGTATCTCCTTTTTGCCTTGTCAAACAGGAAAATTGAGGCAGCCTCTTCTAACAACAAACCAGAAGCTGTTCTGGTGAATCCTGTGCTGTCTGGCATGTGTTAACCTTGATTCATATTGAAGCATTTGGCCTGATTTATTGCCGTCTTTGTCAACCATTAAAATGGACTGACGTAACACAAACTGCTAGGTGACCTCGTCTCCTTTTCCACATTCATCGACACTCGTCCTGCTGGCAGCCTCAACACAGTGGCACAATAATGCGAACGCTGCAGACACCGGGAGGAAGGTAAGAGTCACATTTAGCTGTTTACACGAGCCCATAATTTGATCATCTCCACAAAATAATCCTGTTTACATGAACATGATTATCCAGACAGAACTGCGGGAATCTGAGTGTTTGACGTAAACAAAATAAAAACAACTTGTTTGCCAGATGTTGTTGCTCTCAGCCTGCACACATTTTACGCAGCTTCCCAAATCTTCCTCTAGCTGTAGTTTATCTGAAGTTTGTCTAAAAGCGTCTCCTTTATTATGTTTGTGCGTATGCATGATCTCACGTCGACCCCGGCGGCTGCCATTGCTTCAGCTCGCTGCAGACGCCACTTCACCTCCACCTCAAAGTAACACACAAGCAGTGTGAGCACCGTTCAGGACGAAGGACTAAATGAAAAGACTTGAAGCGTCTCCTACCTGATGTCCATTAATGCCAGTTAAACTACAGAACTCCACTTACGACTCCTGTGCTGCTTAATTTAACTTTAACCTTACGTTCATTTTCAGAAAGATCAGAGACAGAAGTAATTATGCAACAAGAGATGCAGTAGCTCAACTTGCGTTCCTCCATTCAGGTTTAGGGATTCATTGGAAAAAATCTGTAAACTGCTGCTGTTTTCTGGAACAATGTTTCAGGATCTCCAAAGAAACGAAAGAGTTTTAAACTCATACTTAGGACAGTCTTTATTTTGGCCTCATTAGCTTCCACAAAGTGTTCGGTAGTCTTCCTGCAGTCTTCATTGACACAACAACCAAAAACACAAATTAATAAGACCAAAAAAAATGCAGCATAAGCCATGCATAAAGATCAGGAAACTAATTATATATGCTTCACATAAAGCAACAAACAGCGCCCAATAATAGAAAAAATGTCAAAAACACACAGTGCCACAACATACATAAATAACAAACAAATAGGCACTTATGTTTTAATGCCTTTTAGAAGGAAACTATTTTTGACCTGTTTAATGCTGTTAGGGAGCACGTTCCAGAAGAGCCTCTACACAGAACAGTTCTACTCATTTAATTAGTACAAGGACTAGATACGATCAGCTGAGCAGAACTCACCTGTCGTGTGTTATACCCATGAGAAATACATGCATGTACTGGTTTTTCACAGAAAAAATGCGACGTATCACTCCATATCACAGCTTGCATGAAAAACAGAGTATGTTTTAATTTAGCCTCCACAGTTGGCCAGGACAGTTGTTTATGCAGCTCACACACATCAGTAAAGAGCTAATCTGGGAACTGTTCTGTACAATCTGAAGTCAATCACGAGTTTGTTTTGCATCTTTTCTTAAGGTAACCTGACAATCTGTAGAACGACTATTTCCCCTTCCTAACAATGGAAATAAGCTTTGAATTTCACTGTGTTTTTAACTGCAACTAATTCTGTCAGATTTTGAGGGTTGCAGTCTTGTATTTACATAGCTTTCAAATTTGTCTATGACAGACTGTAATGGTACTCATGCAGTTACTGCATGGTGTTAGTAGGGGCTCTATTTTCCCACATGAATGCCTGTTTGGTGTGTGCGTGACTGTGTAAAACTTAAATAACGCTGTTTGTTTTGAAGCGTAAAATCACCGCCGACATGCTTCAGATTTAATTATTTTGGTAAGATATTTAATCTATTTGTTGCACTTGAAATATAGAAAATGTCAAAGAGAAATTGACAAGGCATCAGGAATGTGTGTAGACTCATCTCCAATACATACAAATAAAACTGTAATTACCCAGCAAAGCATAAAGCTCAATCACAGAGTAAAATAAAGCTTGAATCACTCCCGCGCCTGCTGCAGGTTAACTTTTTACATTCTCAGCGAGCAGGAAAAGTCTCAGGCACGCAGTGCATGTAACCGCAACCAGCAATCAGTCACAAATCTTTTACAAAAGCTCAAAATAACGTAATTCGGAGAAGACACAAAGCATGCAAACATGCAGCTCTGTGTTAATATCCGTCCACAGATGAAACACACAGCACTGTGACGAGTGTGTGTGTGGCGAGGGCTGACAGGTCACTGCGCTCTGACCCACTAATGAGAGGCAGAGAGTAACCACACCAGACAAGAGCAACGCTAAGTAACTGGTCTGATAAATAAATAAGGAGAGCGCCCTAATGCGGACAAAGTGTTCATGCACCGCAATGACAACATGGCACAGATGATAACGGTCTCGGAACGACCACGAGGAACAGCGGCGAGCCGTCCGCAACACGCGGCAGGCTGGGAAAAACCTCCTAAGTCAGAAAAGCTTTGAGTCAGATCTGTGAAATGCGGCGAGCACTCAGTGTTCAGGGTGTGATTCGCCGTTCAGCGTATGATACGGCTCACCTGCCACTCACTGCAAACTTTAACAGTCATCTTTAGCACAGAACATTCGGAAGTTTGTCCTCACTGGCCACCGTACACTCTCAGAGCTTGAGCCAATTAAATCAGAGTATAAACAAAGACTCTGGATCAAACCGGAATCTGATTGGCTTCCTGTTAGACCTATAAATGTCTTAATTTCTGCTTTTTTCCCCTCACTGAAATTTGTTTGAAACCAGCCTGAAACCATCAAAACATAAAATAATCCTAAAATAAATAAATCAAGATAAAAAGATTTGAATGAGTGCATGTTTAAAAGTTGCAAATTTAATGAAAACTATAAATGAATTAATTTTGGCAGGAAAAAATATTCTGTTTTAGCTCATGGCAGATGATCCACATCCACTGTGTGTGTGTGTGTGTGTGTGTGTGTGTGTGTGTGTGTGTGTGTGTGTGTGACTGCAGCGCACTCACATGTGGACATGTGGAGGTTGGAAACGGCTCTGGTTGATGTTGTAGTGTGTGAAGGCCTGTGTGGGGTTGGAGCTGTACTCGTCCACCGTGATGGTCACTTTGCCATGAGCCATCCTTCCGCCGTTTGGACATGAGACGCCGTTCGTTCACCGGGATTCAGCAGCGAGCCGTGCAGCGGTCATCCTTCAGAGCCGCTCAAGAAGCCCAGGAAGTCCCCCAGCAGCAGCAGCGGCGGCAGTGGCGGCAGCAGCAGGAGCAGCAGGGACCCAGCCGACCAACTCGACCACGACACACTGCAGTCTGCACCGACAGGAGCAAAGACATACACACACACACTGCTTAAACAGGAGCACAAGGCACACGCCAGCCTCTGAATACACTGGTAGGAAGGTCTTTGACATAAAGACAGTAAAAACCTCTGTGAATAAATTTATAGACATTTTTACTGTTCAAAAAATAAAATGCACAAGCAAAAACAGGTGGCTTGAAGAGCTAAAATGACTCAGTGGAAAGACACAAATTCTGTTCTCTTCATTTACAATCACAGTGTTCATTTATATACTTGTATGTTACAATTAGTTTCCTCATTTGACATCCTTTTAGCTGTGTCACAATTTGAATTTGGGAGAAATAAATTCCTGCAACAGCTCAAACCATTCTTCATAAAAAAAAAAAATCCTAATTACAGAAAAATGCAGTGAGGCAACTTAAACATAATTAGTGGATTTATTCTACCTTTCCACACAACATGGCATTTCGTTAAGACAATAAAAATTATTTGAGAAGCTAAAACGCTGGACTGTTAAGGCGACAATTTACAATCTGGAAGGCACGTTTTTAATTGCTGCTCTGCTGCTCATAACCCAGTTGGTTTTAATGCAAACTAATATATTCAAATATAAAAATTACTGCAGGCATGGCCTCTAAGGCATTAGCCTGTTGAAATTAAACCAAGCAAGAAAAAAAAAGCTGCATGTGGTGATCAAATTGTTGCAGAGCCTTCAATAAATTGAGAATTCTTCACAATGCACGAAACCGGTCTGAAAATGACCACAAAAATGATGCAAAGTTCTGTTTTCATCATTCCAGGCCTGATGCTCGAATGCTGTAATTAACTGAACCGCTCCGCTACCTTTAACATGTGAGCATAAACGTACAATAAAGACTGAATCAGGTTAAAAAACATACGTTCACTCCTTAAATCCTGTCAGGAAAAGCAGCCAAAATGCTGCACAACAAGTGAGGGTTTGCATTTGCATCCTCAGAGCTCACTCACCGGGCTTCGCTGTGCGTCTCCTCGCACCCTGAGCTTCCCTCCTGTCTGACCTCCCTGACTGATAGTGAAGTGGCCACTGTGGGCTTGACAGGCTTTTTATACCAGACCTTCTGATGCAGCCAGGAGCACAAGAGGGAGAAGGGGGGAGAAAAAAAAGGGAAAAAATGCCCTCAATTTAACAGGTCTGTCATCTTTTTTTTTTGGAGGGTAATGAGCAGCTCCAGACTTCAGTGGATGGTTAAATCCTGTGATGCAGTAAGAAAAAAAAAACGTGACCTCCAGTTGTTGAATATCTTAAAGCAAACAACCTTCCAACTGAAAGTAAAAACTGTCCTATTTTCACAAAAGCATCGATCTATGTTTTCTGGGTCAGCTAGATGCTGATCTGTGATATGTGCAATGCATTTAAGTCACAAAGATTTATGCCAGCCTAGAAAAAAAGGGTGGGTAAACTCAAATCCTGCAAAATGAAAAGAAAGAAAAAAGAAAAAAAGCTCCTCCACACAGGAGTCTTTACACTGCGAAGTCTAAATTAAATTACTCCAATGAATCCTTGCTGCAGGCTGCACAAGAAACAAGTTTGCAGGGCCTTCAGAAAATAATTTCACTTCAATTAAAAGCTGCCCAGTCAGATGCCTTGCGCACACTTCACCTCAGCAGTCATGTCTCCCAAAGACAAATGTAAAACCTGAACTACTGCTGCTGCTTCTCGGAAAATGCGCTCTTTTCTGCAAGTGTAGGCCGAAAAACTAAGCACGGATCTATGTGCAGCATGCTTCACGGTCCCCTCGCTGTGTGTGTGTGTGTGTGTGTGTGTGTGTGTGTGTCTGCTGAAACTCGCCTTGCTCGCCTGTCTGTCTCTACCTTGTGGCTACAGTAGCAGCAACTAGCTCTCTAGCTTAGCCTGCTAAAACCTGCCCTGGCAGAGGATTTTTATTATGCAGGCTGTAGCTTCGCACTGAGCTGCTTTCCTATAACGGCGCTGCACACACACACTGGCAGTCCTGTCGGTGAATATATACGGAGCCCTGATTCACACCGTATAGCTAACTTCGCCAGTGGAAATCACTCCGGTAAGCGGAGGGGGTAAAGGCGAATAAATTGACCCTTTCTGATACCATGCATATACGCGTTGTGTGCTATCCGCCGCTTGCTGTTAACACTGCCGCTTGCAGAAATGTACACAAAAAGAAAAGCTCCGTGCGATCCTGAACTCTGCTCCTGGAATAATAAAAAACAGCCAAAGGTGGTCAGTGTCACAGCACCGCCGCGCTAACCTCTTGCTCGTCCTCGTAAATGACAAGCCACCTTTTAACCGACGGCTTTGTGTCAAGAATTTCTTTTTTCCTCCCCGTCTCCCCTCTATCCCCTCCCTCCCGCTTCGGTTCTCAAAGCAAAGCGGAAATGTTGCTCTACCTTCGTCGTGTGGGGTTTTTTTTGTGCGTTTTTTATCTGGCCGGAGAAAGAGTCTCGGGTCGGGGTCGCCCTCTACGCGGCGGTGGCGGCGGCAGCGGCGGCGGAGGGACGCGGGTCCATGCGGCAGCAACAGGGGAGCGGGCAGGTTCGTACGCGGCCGTCCGGGGGTTGCGGCAGTCTGGGCGTGTAGGGCAGAACCTTCGACCCGGCGGGACCTCGGCTGGCTCCTGTGGAAAGAAACCAGACGAGAGAGCGAGGGGGAGAGCGCCGGAGAGGAGGAAGAGAGACACTGACAGACAACAGGGAGAGAGAGAGCAGACTCAGTGTGACGGAGGGGGAGCCGGAGTGCAGTGAGTCGGAGCTGCCACTGGGGTCAGAGAGCAGAGAGAGCAGGAGCGAGCACAACCCCCCGCCACCTCCCGAGCGCGCGCCCTTACCGGCGGGCACACGCGCGGAGAGGCGCGAGCGGGAGGGAGCGGAGGGGGGGAGGTGGAGGTGGAGGAGGAGGGCGCTCACGCAATCCCGCGCTACCTTCGTGCTGCATTCACTTGCTATCGGAAATGACACCGTCCGGTTGGGATACACAGTAGCGACTTGGGGCAAAAATGATGACACTGACCCCGAATCCCTTGAAATACATATTAAAGCCAAAATACTTATATACAAATAGTTTCATTTCTGATAAAATAATAACACCACTGTCTAATAATGCACTGAAATAAAGGGTTTACAATTTGCAACTAACAACTAATAAGTTGTAATAGCTTTATTAATGGTTAATCGATTTTCAGAAGTGACAACAAACCCAGCGTACATGTTGTTTAATAAAATCAAAATGATTAGAGTTGCAACGATTAATCAATTTGTTTAGTTATTTAGTCTGACTAATTTTTTAAGAAAAAAAGTCAAAATTGTCTGATCCAGCTTCTTAAATGTGAATATGTTCTTGTTCTTTACTTCTCTATGACAGTAAACTCAATATCTTCGAGTTGTGAACAAAACAAGTAAAAAAAACACCTGCTGGTGTGTATCCTCCTCCAGACTCGCCTCATCTTTTTAGCTAAACCTTTAGTTTGTTGAGAAGCTTACTCCAATGGACTGTTTATTCTCTTACTGTACTTTCTGAATAACATTTAGAAACTGCAGACTCGACAGATTAGAGTAAATGGCCATCACTTGTTTAGATAGAGAATTGCAGATGGTTTGCTAACGTTTGCTGGAGGATGATGGACACCAGCCTGGGGGATTTTTCACAACCTGGCAACCTAAAGGCTGTCTTATTACTGATCTATAAAGCATGAGGAAATTATTTATTAACTATTTATAAACTAAATTTAGAGAGTAGATTATTTGCACTTCATTTTTGCTTAAAAAACGGGTGCATGAAGTTTGATTTCTTAAATTTGATCATAGCCCCCAATCAAGTCCTCAGCATCCACCCCCCTGATTACTTTTACCATCTTGGAGGCTCTGAGAACAAAAACATCCACCCGAGCACCCAAATTGACTCTTTTCTTCCATCTCTGTGTGTCTCCTGTTGGCCCTGAAAAAATGTGTTACTGTTTTAGGTTTACTTCAGGCTGTGAGGTTTCATGACATGGCATAATAAGAAGGTTATTGATTTTATCCCATGAAATCTTATGCAGTATTCAATATTTTGGCTGCTGCACCTTGAACTCAGCATACACTGCCTCATTTGTAAACCAGCACGTGTGCTGAAACTAATTGATTTTCTTGGTCACGACGGAAGTGAAAGTCCTGATACAATAGATGCATTTTTAAATTGGACTTATTGAAATAAATGGGGCATCTGAACAGTGCAGACTTGAGCTGACTGTTTATTTAAGCACCAACTAACATATAAGTTCCCATATTGAAACACTGTACATTAATTCAGTGCAAATGCTGACCTGGAATATTTCTTCATAAGATCACAGATGTGTGGGAAAATGGTGCCAGAATAAAGAAGGTGTTGTAAAATCTATGATTAGAAGACAACATGGCCCTTTGGGTTCACAAGTAAACAATACTAATGAGTACCTGTGGGAGTCCTTCACACAACCTGAAATGGGGCAGCACGGTTTACAAACTGGGGAAAACCCTGCAACTTAGATGACTGGGTGTAAAAATGGCATCCTGATCATCAGGGTTTAACTCCTTGATGATCAATTCACTAAATTATATATGAACTCTGGGAGAAAGTTGGTCCTGATTTTGTCTCATAAGTGTTGCAATGTCCCATGAAATGAACAAACTTTGAACTCATCATATAACTGTTCATCTTGGAGTTTTTTCTGAATGCTTCTTTCTCAGCCATTTATCACTTAGCTAATAACAGAGGTTCATATCGGAATGAAGCATTTATACTTGCAACAATGCAGCTAAAAAAAGGTTCAAGCACTCACTTGTTTATATATGTAACAAAATCTTTTAAGCCCAGAAGGTTGTTTAGCTTTTCAACTGTTTGACTTCAGGTTTGCTGTGATGGAGACGTTACTGCGGTGGTTCACAAACTTGTTTGATTTGTGACCCTAAAAACAAAGCGGTGTCTATGAGTTAACCCCCCATAATCACTTGCATATATCTATCAGTGGTCAGCAGTTCAACTCAAGACTACTATGTGTTTAAAATAGTCTAGAAGCACCCAGAATTATCCAGTAATCTCCAATAAAAAAGATTTGAGAGGCTGAAAGTCTCCGACCTCTCAGATTTAACTTGTGGAGACCCCCAGTTCGTACCCCCAAGGTTGGGAACTATTGCCTTACAGTGTTGAGGTTGCATTTTACACAGTAAGCAGATAGCTTTATATTTGTCTGTGATCTCTAGGGATGCTAAGTGGGTCACACTGAAATATCTCAACAACTGGATGGAGTGCCATGAAATGTTGTTGAAGGGTTCATGATCCCCAGAGGATGAAGCCTGCTGGCTTTGATGATTCCATGGAATATCCCTCCAATGGAGGTTGATATTTTTGGGTTTGATGGACTGCCATGGTGCAGATATTCATGGTTCCCAGATGTTGAAACCTGAATACTTTTTATTTGGTGCCAAGGTTTTCACTTGTCAAGTGAGATGATATAATACGATAACGGAATTGACTTGATGGATTGGCACAAATTTTGGTGAAGACATTCATGTTTCTCAAAGGATAAATCATAATGACTTTATTGATCCCACCTGACTTTCCATCCATGAGGTTCGCAGTTGTGGTTCAAAGTGAAATGTCTCCACAGCTGTTGGATGGATTATCATGCGATTTGGTGCAGACAGTCGTGATCTTTGTGAACTTCGGCGATTCATTAATACAGCAGTTAACAAAGCGCATTGCAGGCTCCCTCAGTCCCGAGTGTGGCTGTAGACTCGCAGTCTTGTTCCATCTTACAAACTACTCCAAACATTACTTTTTAGTTGGTTTGGCATCATGATTATCCGCTCAGCACGGCCCACTAGTTTACTCCACTTTGTGCTTGATGAAGAGAGCAACAATAACATCTGCTGCAATACAAAGAGCGCAGTGTTCATTCTGTCTTTTTGCTGGTGAGGTCCTGTGTCTCGGGTATACCAGCAGAGATTTTAAGGTGTCGGATGGTTTGGTGCTAAAGAATTTGACTCTAGATTTGGTTGATCACTCAATGTGATGACAACTGAACGAAACAGTTTTTTAGCTGGCAACCAATCACAATGACGTAAGCATGCCAGCTGGAAGTTATTGTCCACCTCTGAAACACAGAGCCCCAATAGTACCATAGTTAATGATGCACCATATCTACAACACATCCACAACTGTTCCCCACATGTGCATCAAACATGCACAGAAAAGCTTTGAACTTAAGTATGCACCCTCTGTACCTGAAGACAGAGCTAATATATGTGTGTCCATGCTGTTCATAACAGTGCTGATATCACGAATGGTATCCAGCTCTCATTTTCTGTTTTTTCTCATGACTAAACTTGATCTTATTATGTTAAGTACGGCTTCTTAATTAGTAGTTAAGCTTGATCTCAGGATCTATTCATGGATAACTCGCTGGAGAAATCAACGTAATCGTGGATGAAGCAAAGTTTAAATAACGGATGATGATTTGAATGCTGCCTCTTTCTTTCCTTTGCTGAGCGACCACGATGTTAGTGTAATATTGGACTCACAAGCTGCCCTGATATCCAAATAATCTTCTACTAGGAAGAGATGCCACTCTTCTTCTCCTCAGGTGTTCTTCTCCTGCTCAGGTCACTTCATCGTGGATTATCGCTTGCTTGCGTCAGGTGAAAGTTGCCCCTGTTTATGAGCTCATGCACACAGTGCTCATTTGTCTGCTGTAATCCTTTAATCCTGTAAAACCTTTTTACTGAGTGTTGCTGTGCACGACCTTTGCTGGTAAAACAGGAAAACAATGCAAATGAGTTTTCCCCCAAAATGACCACAGCTGATTTTAAAACTCTTGAACTTACAGCATACAAGGCAACTAAATCCAATGACTGCAAAAGAATAGTGGTGCTTTATGTAGTTTAGGAGGTTACATACAAGAACTTACATACTGACATGCATGTTAAGAGGACTCATTGAGGAACTGAGGCATTAAAATCATCACTTCCTGGTGATGTTTCAATGTTGCAGCATCAATGCCTCATTCTCTAATGTGGATATGTGTTTATGTATATTAGGTTTATGTTGACAGTATGGAGCTGCACGGTATAAAATCTGACAAAACTGATATTTTCAAATGAAATGATGTTCTCTATTTTTTCAGATCACATCAGCACAATATTTGTTAACGTCATTGATTTAGAAGCACAGTCGTATTCCAGTAAATAAGCTTTTCTGTAGGATATTTCTCTGCCGAACGAAGATGAATGATAAGACTGAATTGCTGCCCATCACTGAGTTCAGCAACGATTCAAATCAGTCAGGGAAAAAAAAGGAAGAAAGAATTAATTTGTCAGTTCCAAGGCTATACTTTTTAATACACTGATGGGATTTTTGATGAGAAAAGGCTGCGTGGGACGGTCCATAATGGACTCATCTGAGGGGCTCTGCCACATTTACATGTCTGCCAGTCGAGGCAGAGCTGGCTTTTTCTAATTTTACTGACATACTTCAATTTCCCGGGCCCATCAGCACGCTCCCCACTGCCACAACAGCCCTGCGAGTCATTTCCATTTGACTTTTCTCTTATCTGTGCAAAAAAAGCATTTCCATCTACTAGCCAGCGGGTGTTAATGTGAAAGCAGGGTTTGAATTTTATGTGGAGAGGCCACATTTAAACATTTGACCAGCGTTTGTTCTCCTGGCTGCATATAGAAAACTGATGATAGATAGGGGACCAAATGTCACAGAAGAAATGGCTTTTCCCATGAATGTTTTATTCAGCCCCGTGTCGCCGTGATCACATTCATACAATAGAAAATGTAAATGTAATGCAGAGCGTTAAAAAACACTATATATTTTATGACCTTCTATGAAAGAGGGCAAAATGACTTTCCATCCAAATAAGGCAGAAATGAAACACATATTTAATGGCAGTGGGAAATAGGAGTGTGAGCTCTTTCAGGAGGCAGAGGGTGATATTCACTTAACCTGCCGGCCGAGGCGGTTCAACGGCTCTAACCTGCTCAGATTTATTCCTGTCTGTGGCAATGCCTGTCTCTCCTGTGGATGAATAAAATGGAGGCCTGTCTGTCTGAGAGGCCCATCCACAGACAGGCAGGAGTTGGGTTTTTTAAATGTTAATGTCATTCAGATTTATGGGAGGCAGATAGACGGTTGCTGAGGGTATGGCGGGCTGGATGCAGTTTATGTCACTGAAATGCACACAGACAAAAATGTTTGCCCCTGAGCATCGGCAGCACTCTGAAGACCAAGCTGCCGCCGGCACGAGGCGCGGGTTCAGAAACGAACAGAAAACTGAATACCGCCTCCAGATTCAAGTTTTCCTTTTTCGCTGTTGTGCTCAACCCGGTTGTTATCAGCTAGAAAGAAAATCAAAGCTATATACAAGCTAATTTTATTAGCACACAAAGTGCTTTTGTCCAGCGGAGCTTGAAGAGACAGAGAGCAGGAGAGAAGAAAGGCGAGGAGAGAATACGCTGGCATGAAAGCCAAGTGTATTAATTCTCCTCCTATTCTCCTGCTGTGTTGTGATAGACTGAGTAATGTGCAGGCTCACTTTCTATGCCAAAGGCTAGATGAAAGCTCACAGGAGAGGACTCTCTGACTCAGTGTCTCTCTGCCTCGCTTGCTCTCCAGCTCTTCCTTTCCAGCCCTTTAAACTTTAGCAATGTTAAACTGTAAAAATAAAACAATCCCTCAGTTTTCTCCTGAGATCCAGATTTACCCACAACCATTCAGCACACTCTGCCTGCCTCTGCCTCCTCTCTCTCTCTGGCTCTCTGCATGTGTGAAAAGCGGTCAATACAGAATAAATTAGGAGAACGCTGAGCCACGCTGGCTTCCGTGTGGAGTGACTCTGTATTAAATCACGTTAACTGATTAGCTGGAGTTCAGAAGAGGACAACACTGGATTGCACTCGGCCCTCAGCTGCTCTGTTGAAGTGGCTCCTGCTCGTTTCAGGTGACGACCTGCGCACCTGAGCACTCTCAATTAATCCACTGTCGACTTCTTTTAGTGCTGTGGCGACTCTCTCACTCTTGTGTTTGCCAAGAAGCTCCATATGGAAAACCACGACTCAAAGCCTGAATGTATGTATGCGGTACACAATGCTTCAGCGCTGCAGGCTGCATTTAAGCAGCAGAAAAAGAACTACTCACAGTCGGAAAATTAATTAATATTGTATGTTCATCAAGCAAAAAGAAAAAGTCTGAGGCTTTTCGTCTTGTTACCTTTAATGACGGCACACTGCAGCTGTCGAAAGATTCCGTTTGATTGATGTTTGTTGGCTCACATCTTGATTAATTTCCTTCAGTGCAAAATGGTAAGAATGTCATAGACTCCCTGCAAAAATCAGTATGTGATGGAGATTGGCATAAAGCACATACTGTGCTGTGTTTGTTTGTGGTGCAGAATATCTGCAGTACAGTATCTCTTTTTTGTCCTCATTGAGCTGTATGTCTTTTTTCCCATGCAAGTCCTTGAATGTGCACACATGCTTGGTCAATAAAGCTGATTCTGACTGTCAGATTGGAATAATGTACAGTAGCATGCACATCCAACCCAAGGAAGAGGGTACTTAAGTACTATTGTTTGTAAAGTATTTGTACTTTACTTGGGTATTTCCATTTTTTATTTTATACTTCTACTAATTTTCACTCTGCTACATTTGTTTCATAAGTTTAGGTTACTCTTTACTTTGCAGGTTCGGTTTAATAATTCAAAATATAATCAACAAATACATTGTGATGTATTATTAGTAGTATTATAATTAGGTCCACATTTACCAGCTGCAACATTAAAGTAATGACTACATCAATGCATCAATAACTGTAATATATACATTGTATTATTCTGCATAATAAGTACTCTTACTTTTGGTTGTCAGTATATTTTGATGCTGATACTTTTGTACTTTTAATTACAGTAAGTAAACATCTTAATGCATAATGTTTACTCCTAACAGGGTATATAGATAAATATGATTATATGAAAAATAACTGGATGTGCACAAATGTAAGGGAGGTGAACAAAAAGTGCGTGTGTGTGTTTGCATGCGTGTGTGTGTGTGTGTGTGCGTGTGCATGATTGGTTCACCACTACACTCATGTCTGCTAGGAGTGAAAAGAATAGGAGAGAATAACGATGGAATAAAAGCATGTCAGCAGGTCAGCTGGTCAAGCAGTGAGGGCTGAACTTCCAAACACTGAGACTCACCCAGAAAACAGAGCGACAGAAAGAGGGCAGAGACATCAGATACAAAACAATGAAGCCAACAAGCGCACAGAGAGAGGAGGAGGAGGAGGAAGGAGGAGGAGGCACTCAGTGGAGAGGAGAAAAGGCAAAAGAATGTGAATAACAGATAAATTCACCCTGAAACTTTGGTAAATCAGTCGGTGGACATGCGCTGAGTCCACTCTGTTGTTTGGTGTATTTCTGGCTGAGATAAAGGAAATGCGAACACTCTGATGTCGTGTGATATAAAATCTAACAGTAAACATCAATACCAAAGATGGAGGAACAAAGCAGATTGTAACGCAGCCTTGAGATCACTAAAGAGTCACATTTTGAGCGGTGAGGATGTATTTGAAGACCTGTGCCTGAAATCACTCTCATGGTTACTCATTCATCATGGTTACTCCATGATCAGCAATCGATAGTGTGAATCAGCAGGTGCAGCATAACTGTCATTTTTACATCTAACAAAGGCGAAACGTTGCATGATGGGATTTTAAGCAAAAAGTAATGCTGTGGAGACTTTTTTTCCATTTCAGTATGAGAATTTCTTACATCTGGCGCAAAAGTGTCACACAAACAAACCCTTTTGTATTTTAAGAAAGTGTCATTTAGAACATTATGTTGTTTTTGAGAGAGAAGCCACCAGTCTGATCTGTTCACCGCTGAGCAGCTACACTGGACCAGCGAGGTCAGCAGTGCTTTTCTATACTCCTACACCCATCATCCATGTGGTAGATAAATGTAGCTCTTCATCCAATCAAAAGAACGTTTATTTAAGTTATTCATATATAAACGACATTTTCGAGAGACGCAGTTGCAACAAATATGCTTTAAAAGGAATGAAAAGCCATTTTGAGTTTTAATCACTATGTAAGACAACTAACGTATTCTTTACATGTAATACCGTGGTTGGCCACTAGGACAGAGCTGTAGCAAGACCAGCTCGTTGTGCAGTATCAACCTCTCTTAATGCATCCATGGTTTTCAGTAAGACATAGATCACTCTGTTTTCTGGACTGGAAAGTGCCACTACATGATACAACAGGTCCCTTCCAAGAAAAACTGTGGTCAAACACAGCATTTCCCCAGAAAAGGGCTTCCTGTGAACGCCACATACTCATTTGTGGCTTCTACTGCCAGTGCGTTCTGGGTATCGGAATATGATGTGGCCACTTAAAAGAAAGTGAGTTCACAACAAAGCAAACTGAACTTCATATGAGAGAAGAATGTGCTGTTAGCATATTTAAAGGGGGAATGTGAACGAGTTACCTGAAGAAGCCGCTCCTTGTTTCAGACCCGAGAGGAGCAGAGTGCTTCCTGCAGCATGCTGCATCCCTCGGTGGCGTGCATGAGTGTGGCCATCATGTTGGACTCTGATAACCTACTAGCTTTCTGAGTAAATGTATCCACAGTGAGTGTGTGTGTGTGTGTGTGTGTGTGAGCCAGGTACAACAGTCTGGGATGTGTTTCATTGCTCTGTTCCCTGCTGTGAAAGTTGATGGGGTTTTCCATCGAAGACGTGTGAAATGATCCTGGCCAGTGATTTATGTGTGTGTGTGAGAGAGAGAAAGAGAGAGAGAGAAAGTGAGGTACACTTTGCTGTATAATCTCTGACATTCTGTGTGTGTTGTGAGTGTGTGTTACAATTATGCTTGAACAGGTGAGATAGGGAGCGAGTCTGATTGAAAACCCAGGCGATGCGGTCTCACGCTGTGGCTCTCATTTTAGCTCACAACTGCTTCGAAACCCATTTGATTGTTGCTGTGTGACTCATTTCAATGTCTGCCAATCTCTGAAACTGTCTTTCTTCTACTCAGACATCCCTCATCTCCCTGCCGTAAGGTGGCCGAGAGAGTCTGGCACTCTGCAGCTTAAATACACATATGCAAATGAGCAATATGCAAGTAAATGAAGAAAAAAAAAACATGCTGACACGTGATCTCTTATCCTCAAACACACATCAGCGATGTTGGAAAATTAGTGAAAATGCACAGTATTAGCATTATTGGAGTTATTATCGGTTGATACTAACTTATTGCAGACATATCAGTTAAGGCCTGCATGTCCGAAGTTTCAGCATGTAAGAACTGCAGAACAAAAATGAGGCTATGCTAATGCTATCATTAACAGACTTGCTGTCAGGTCTGTGTCTGCAGCTATCTAGCTAGAGGAGGTGAGCTGTTCTAACTGAAGGACATGTCTCTGTAGAGGAGACATGAGCGGAACAGTTAGCACAAACCATCGCTACAT
Organism: Chelmon rostratus; assembly: GCF_017976325.1. NCBI lineage: Eukaryota > Metazoa > Chordata > Actinopteri > Chaetodontiformes > Chaetodontidae > Chelmon > Chelmon rostratus. The sequence goes on along the minus strand of NC_055658.1, from coordinate 24,923,719 downwards.
GGCTCGCTAGCGAGGTTGTGTTAGCTGTGGGTGAAGAGATAGAGATAGCCTCAGAGCTAAGCTAACAGGACAAAAATCTACACTGAAGTAAAAAAACAACTTCTCCCATTAAAAAAAGAAATCACTTCAAGTTAAAGTGAAAATTACCATTTGAGAATAAGTAACTGGTTAATAAATTACTAAAGTTCCTTCCCATTATTTTTTAAGCCATGCAGCCTGGTGCAAAACAATGGAAAATAAGCATTTTGGCTAAAGCTTGAACATAACGTTAACAATGAAGTTAGCAATACGTTGCTTTCTAAAACAATTTAAAAGCCCGACAGACCTCCAGTGACAAGATAACTTAATGACATTATCATGACATCAAAGATTAATGTTAAACATGAAAAATTTATGTAGCTAACGTTAGCTAACTAGCTACATTTTCAGCTATGTGCATGTGTATATTCGCTTCAATGCACACCTGTCAACATTGTGATTTGAAAGTAAGGGAAATTTGCTGGGTCGTCCATCACCTTCTCCGCTGTCATCACACCCGTTACATTTAGATAAAGGGGACACAATGAATCCTAAAATCACCACTTGCTTCATAATTTCAGAGCAACTAGGATTGGGCTAACGATCTCCTAGGTGAGTGCAGTTAGGTGGTCAGAGTCAGACACCTGGTTGAAAGTGAAATACTGTGAACGTCCCTGCATTATTGAAATGAAAACACAACAGGGCACATAAACTCAGCACTAAGTTTAAATATGTATTACTTGAAGAATATGTGCATATTATGCTTGATAGAAGCTGCTGGCAGGTGAGACAATTGGTAGCAGAAGGTGGTTATGAAAATGGATGTTACTATAAATACAGTCATTGGTGGAGCATGTTTCTGCACCTCTTTTCCCTCCGCGTGATACGCTAAAATCTGTGTGGCATATTTTACAAAAAGCACCACTTTGACTGAAGTTCAGGTGAGCCCCCTCCCATTTGGTGAGATACTTGCACAACCTTTTAGCCTTGGTGGCAGGTGCTCCATCCCTCTCATGTTCATCCTCCCTCTTCTTCTTCGTGTTTTATTAGTGGGCGCAATTTGAGTGAATCGTCATTGGATGTTGCAGCTAATGTTCTGCACACTCCCACCTGCTGTACCAGAGGGGAATTTAGCAAACACATGAAACTGAGAGTTATTCCTCCCATCAATGGTACGTGAAAATATTCAAACAGGATGACAGCAGGAGAGACGAGGATCCTCGGAAAAAATAGAAGGTTGACAGGTCTATTCAGAGTGCCTGCAGGGTTTTGGAGAATTTCAAAGATGATTCCAGCACAGCAAACACTTCATCATGTGTCTTTTTCAGATTTTGGTGTCAAACCTGTGGCCAGATGTGGCCTCTTGTTCTGTTTCTTCCAGGCAGCTGCAGTAGAGGTGTTCCACCTGACATGCGACCCTGCATTTACAGCCAACCAGTTGTTTCGACGTATAAATGGCAAATGTAGCAAGATTAAAAAAAAAGATTACTGCTTTAGAAATATACTCGAGTAAAGAAAAAGTACTCCTTCCTTGAGAACACTTCTTTTTAACTTGTTACTTGTAATGCATTACGACCCACCGTAGAGTGTAACAGAGGGGACGTGTAAAAGAGTGAAGAGATTAAAATCAAGCAGGAGAAAGAGAAGACAGAAAATGTGATGCCACAATTCTCTAAATGTCAAATTTGTTATATTTTTACATTCAAAAACAAATATCGGTGGGTATGTCAGTACATGTTCTAGCTTTCACGTCTCCATATCTGTGGTGATCCTGCATGAGCTGGGCTAGAGGTCTTCACCAGTCCACATGAGAGACCAGACAGACGGATGGTTAACCCGAACAGACCCAAACAGAAAACCAGACCGTTTTCACAGCGGCCCTGATGATACAGCAGGAAAAGCACATGTGCAAAGAACGAAATGAATTATGTCTGAATTCCATTTAGCTGCTTCAGTTTCAGGGTCCTAGTATTGTGCACGCTGGCTCGCTGTCACCCTGTCATGGCTCTCTGGGACACTTGAATTGAGCAGAGCTATTGTTCATGTTATTAGTAACACCTGTGCTTTTCCTGCTATAACCAGTCAAAATGTCTGCTTTGAAGAGGACGTTTAAATGTGCAGCGCCGGTCGAAAAGAGCAGCAACTCGTCGTGTTTCCTGTGTTTCATAGTTCAAGTTGTCTGTCTGGAAAAAAACACATTGTGCATTGACGGACAGACCTGAAACCGAGGGCCCCGTCCCGACTGAACACCGTTTGGACCCAGTTGGGTCCTGGTTGTGAGATGTAGCAAAGACCTCTAATTTGTCTCCAGTACATTTTCTTCCTCTTCATATTTTGTGCATTCTTCTGTCCACATTCTCCTGTTTTAAGGTGTTAGTTTGAGATGATTAATGTGTGAATGAGTCTGTCCCTCCGTGCCTCTCCACGGAGAAGATGGTGTTTTCTGGAGGAGGCGTGCAGCGCTCAGTGCGGAGAGTCCGCCTGCCGCTGCATGTTTTATCTTCTGTCACTGAGCTTTCAGCGCTGTGCTCCGCCCTTCACTGATTTACTGTCTTACAGCAGCAGAGGAAGTGTGTGTGTGTGTGTGTTTATGTGCTGTGAGAGATATATGAGAATATATGATGTGAAGAATATCTGTTTAGGGACAAATAATATCCTGAAAACTTAATTTAATCGGCACCAGTACAATATTGACTACGTGGACTTGTAAAGTGTCGTTTTCCCGAGAGGAGCTGGCCACCACTCAGGATACAGTCCAAGAATTAGATTTGATTTCATGCAATTGAAGGCGAAAAACAGAATTTGTATCTCATATAATACAACTCTGCTATTGTATGATTATTGAATCTGAACCAGTCTTTCATTAAGCTGAAGGACAGAGAGGCAGGCGGTAGCCATGATGTCATCCGGAGACAAAAATCCTGGAGCTCCTCCATGGATGGTGAATAATGGAGCGACTGCAAGGACACAGTGACAGCAGCCATAGTGGTTTAACTGGGATAAACCTTCCATTCAATAAAACTCGCCAGGATGGACGAGAGGCGGTGGGCAGCTTTATATCGGCCAGTAACGGCTGGTTTGATTTCTCCTACAGACAATGTTCGATGTCCATGAATCAACAGTGCTTTATGACATATACAACACATTTTCCAAAGAAAGCTAAAAACTTAGCTCTTCATTTTAGCCTTTAGCTAGCCATGACGTCCTGATACAGGTCTGCACTTCCTTTAAAATGTATTTTACTCGATTTTCTGCATTCTGTGTATCTATTTTTACCCAGATTGTACTATTTTATTCTGTGGTCTTGTGCATTGTCTTTATTTTTATATTCATCCTTATTATCTTAATTTTACAATCATTATCAATTGTGTTTTATCCTCCATCTTATTTCAAATTCATTTTTTATCCCCCGATTTTATGTCCATTCTTTCTTTTCTAAGTGAAGCACTCACTTGGTTCTTGTGATTTCTTTGTTGTAAAGCAATTTGAGCTGCAATTCCTGCATGAAAGGTGCTACACAAATAAAGTTTATTCTCATATCTATAACCAGAAAAATCTGGTTCATAACAAGAACATACAGTGTGTGTGTTATTGCTCTGTAAGTAACTATGAGTCCAGAGAGGAGTCCTGTAACTGAGTTGGTTACAAGTGGAATTTAAAAGAAATATAACGGTCTGTTTTTTGCTATTCACCAGGCACTGCTGTCCCCGAGTACATAAACTTACCAACTAAATGGATAAATACAACTCAGGTCTTATTCTTGGAGTTGGCCGTTCATTTCTATCAGTCGTGATAACATTGTACTCACTGATCGAGTTTCAAGCACATCGCTGTCAGGCCAGGAAACTCCTGCAGAATCAGACTGGTTGTAAACGAGCCAACAGTGTGGACAGATTAGCTAAACTGTTTCATTTGGAGCTGAAACCTGAAAACAGTAATAAACCCTCATTAAAAGCCTACAACAAGAACATGAAGTCAAAGGTGAGGACAAACGTACAGATTTGTTGAAAACTTCATCTGACTGCTCATGACTTCTTTTTTAGTGTCTTTTTAGTGAGTACAATCGTATTACTCCACTGAATGTCCAGAAAAACTTCTCCACGGTCGCTTAAATGCACTTTTAGTATTTGAAGTAAAGAATCTGCTGTTTTCTCTTGTTTTATTTCAGGTTTCATTCGTTTTCATTGTTCCTGCACATTTTTCTACACTCTTTAATCGTCTTTTCAATCAATTCTGCAACACTTTGTAACTTTTGTATTGAAAAGTGTTTTATAACTAAATGAATCATTAGTTACTTACTGACTTTGACATCAATCCATGACTACGGTGCAGTGTTGTGTTCCTGCAAATGAATAGCAAAGAATAAATGCACTGTTTTTTGCTGGTAGTTTGTCATTTCCTGTGGCAAAGACTGCAAGCTGGATCAATAACTGTGTTATTGATGACAGAAGAAAATCATCCATAGCTCAGGGAAAAGGGTCCCTGTTTTGGAATAATAAGTTCTTTTTTACAGTGAACATTTTAAGATTAAATATATTTTGTGTAGTGTATAAATTGGAAAGAAACATGCTAGACACTGTATTTCCTGTATTTTCATCTTCGTTTTTAATGGTATTTACTGTGTTTCCTCACACATGTTGCGCGTAAAGCCTGTGATACTGTAACTAACTGTGTTCATGTTTCTGTTTTCACACAACATACATGTCTGGTGCACACAGTCAATGTGAACTCCTCCAGCCTGGCTCCCAGTGAATCAGATAGGCTGCCCAGCCCCCATGAAGGAGATTACACAAATTTATGCAAAGCCTGCAAATGATTTATACTGCAGAGCACAACAAAGGGCTTTTTTACAACACCGCGGACAAGACGAGGAGAGCGCGAGAGCGAGAGACACTGACACCTGCAGTAATCCTCACATTCACAGCCACATACGTCTTACTGTGCCACTGCCAGCAGAGGAGGCGCAACAAAACATGATGGAATTTGTGCATTTTTTTTCATAATAGAACTAAGAGCCTGCATTCAAGGCATATTCGGCCATTAGAGCTGTTCCAGAGGAAATGCAAGGAAGTGCATAGCACACAGAGCAGCTATTGTGGCTAATTCTGCCATCATACAGGCAGCAGAGTGCAGCGACAGTGGAGCTCCATTCAGGACCGCAGCACTCACTGTTGGCCTTGGGTCTATGTTTAGACAGAGCTTTTAAGCACTCTGATGTCTTGTGTTCACTGCAGAAGAAATCAAACAGTGCATGTGTGCACATGTGTGTATTTGTCGTGTGCATCTGTGTGTACTGTATGTTTGGATAAGTGGGAGTTCTTTATCAGGGAGGATAAAAGGCAGAAATGTGTTTGAGCTCTTCCCATCTCCCATGGCAGTGTCACCCCCTCCCCACCCCCAAGGATCCAACGCGTGGCCGGGTTTATACACTATTCATAAAGACCACTGTGTGGGAGAAAAATGGGCCCATTATTTCCAAGCAGTAATGGGATATATTTGTTTTGTGGCCCTGAGTGAAGTGTAGATGTAGTGAGTTTGTATGCATGCATGCATGTCTGTGTGTGAGTCACATTCATAGCATATTTGCATGCTTAGACCTTTATGGTACATATCATGCAGTCAATTGAAGGCCATAAGTGCTCAAGCTGCTCATATTAAATGCTTAATTGTACAGTGCAAATCTGTGTATATATATTTTCCTTTTCCTTTCAAGGAACATTCTGCAAATTTGCATATTTGATGTCTTATGGTCATTTAGACCAGAAGCTTTTGGTCAAAAAGTGTGTGTATTCCAGTGTGTATTCCTTATCTTTTTGGGACTGTCTAATCCACTGCATGGGTGAGATTAGAGTCTCAGATGCACGCCACAGATGAAGGTATGGACGATGAGCTCCTCTTAATTGTAGATCGGGAAGTTTAGCTGATGTATAATTAGCCTTTCCTCTTGTAAAACAGGTGTTTGACATTCAGTAAGGTATAAATCTCATCTTTGTGGGGCTTGTCCAAGCAGGTTTTCAAGTGCAGTTTTCTTTGCACCATTCCACTGCACTAAGATTGAGAGAGCTCACTGCTGCCCCTTGTGGCCAAACAGCAACTTTGGTTTGCAGAACTCAACAGAGGCAACCACAGTTTAGTGTTTTTGCACTTGAAAACATCCTTGGAAAAAAACCCAAATAGTTGAGACTTTCAGCACATGCAAACACACATATGTGCTAGAAGTGCCAGATTCATGGGATTTGGGATGCTGACTTTGTAACTGCAACACCCTCCATCCCTCTCTATCTCCCCTCATTTCTGCTCTACACTCCTGGTAATGCTGGGATCCTCATTCCCAAACTCATACATAGACTCTGAGTGTCTTCCTGGCTTCCTTTAAACCTGTCCACTGCGGTTCTCTCAAGGACCCCCGCAGGCTCCTGGGTCAGAGCTTGGGAAAGCTTGCCTCAGGTCCCGCCTGACATCAGTGCTGCTTGTTCGCCTCCACACCGAAACACTGCCATTACTGACTGATGGACTGTGACCACCCCACCCCCCTCATTTCCACCTCCCATCCATACACTGTTACCAGGTGCTGAGCCCCCCGCTGTCCCCTCTGCCCCGCCACCCCTCCTCTCCCTCCGCCCCTTTAACCCTGTCCTTCAGACAGCATTGTCTGGACGAACAATGGGGTCATTGTTACCTCAAGGTGGCGTATTGTGAGGGGTGTTCACGAGGGGCTGCAGAGGTGACCCTGACACTGTAACTCAGCACCCATCTCACCTCCCCAAACACACACACACACTCACACACGCTCACACACACACTTACACACATACACTCACACTCACTCATACAGGGTCTATAGTTCCCAAACTCTTTATCTGCTTTATTAGGTCACAGGGGACATTCAAGGTGGGGTGCAGCGTCCCTGTGCTGTAGCCCAGTGTGTTTAGTGTGTGTGTGTGTGTGTGTGTTTTCAAACAGCAATCCTGTGCATTCACACTTGAATACCTTGAAGATGCCCATAGTTATGCAGCAACATTTGAAGAAACATTTATTCAGTGCAAGTTTTTGCTCTCTAACTTAACAATACAGGCATTTTCTACAATACTTATATTTCTACTGCGTTCTTGCTTTATCTTTGGAACAAGCTGCTTGAGGAGGTCAGGGCTGCACGCTCTCTTCTTTAAAATGCTTTTTTTGCTAAATGTGTTCTGTTTTTGATGTAAAGCTCTTTGTAACTGTGTGAAAAAGTGTGTAATCAGTGAAGAATCTTTAAACTGAACTGAAGGTGAAGTGATTTGAATGGAGAAAACTGAAGGAACAAACCGACAAACATGGACTTTGTTTAAAAGGACGTTTGACTTGGGGAGCTCATATTTCACTGTGCTGAGCAAAAACCAACAGCTGATATGTTTCATCTTTATGGGCACAGTTCACACCTGACTATGGACGTGAAGTTCCTGCTGGACAGTTCAGCAGTGCACATTGGATTACTACATGTGGGAACTACAAAACTGTACTAATGAAGAAGTCCCCTTCTTCCTGCCATGGATTTTACCAGTCATGCAATCTTGAATAGAAACTCAGATAATTAAGGAGCTCTCACTACGAAGTAAACATGGAGGCAGCATTGCAAAGCAAACTAGCCTGGACGTCTTTCTCCTCAGGCCCTTCCTCCACCCTCTCCTGGGGGATCTTCAGGCATTCGTATGCGAGATAGAATATATAATCACTCCAAGGTGTTGGTTTGCCCCTGAGTCTTCTCTCACTTGTTCGTGCGCAGAATAAATGCATAAATCTGGTTCAAGAGCCCCTAAAAACACCCCTAAACTTACTCCTTATAAAGACCCCCTGTAAATTAGTTTGAATGGGTAAGAGTGACCTTGGCATCCTCACGCAGCCAGGTTTGCAGGTAAGCAATGGGTCCAGACCTGTACCTGCGGACTCCTCACCTATGGAGACAGATGTAGGTGGACTGACCCGTGGCTTCAGGGAAAAAGAGCTAATTATGTTTTCACTAAATATGTAAAATGAGTAAATAAGTAAATATGAAAGCCCCTGAGAACTGGGTGTCAAATCTTAATAGTTCTCTTTCATAATATACTGAATGTTCAGGACTAAATAAGATTTGAATTTAATAGTCTTCATTTTTAAATATTAAAAACATTCATTATTATTGTTAAAGCAACCCAGATTACACTGTATGAAACATAAATAAAACATAATGTGGTAACTTGGTTTTCCTTTTTCCTTTTCTGTTTGATCTCATCAGCTTCATTGATTTTTGTAAATATCTGCTCTTTCTGAATTTGATGCAGCAACATGTTTCAAACAAGTTGGGACAGTAGCAACAGAAGACTGGGGAAGTTGTGGAACCCTCCAAAAACACAGGTAACAGGTGATAGTATCATGATTGGGTATGAATCATCCTGGAAAGGCTCAGTGGTTCACAGCGAGGAGGGAGCGAGGTTCACCACTTTGTGAACACATGATTGGATAAAGGAGATTAATACATGGACTCAGGACAGAACATTTGTGATCCCGTAAGACATCGTTACTAACAGTCAAAGAGTTTTCAGGGCCTTTAAGATGCTCTCAAATCCTTCATCTTAGATAATTTTAATACGATACATGATGTATAGGTGGTATAAGTTTCATTTCAAATAACTTTATCGTCCCTTTTAGGTTGATATTATTACCTTCCACCACACCACCAGCCGTAAAAACTCTTGACAGTAAGACAGGGAACTTGTATTTCATGAAATGGAGTTAATCAGTCCAATCCAGCGTTTCCCCTCTGTTGTTATCTGGGCCTGTAATGTCAGGGTGTGGATGGATGACCCATCTGTCCATCTCCTCTCACTGAATACCAGACTATCATCTTACATGCACACACACAGCTCACTGTCAGTCTGTCTCCATCTTTCTGTCTGATGGAGGACGGCGGGGAAACAGACTTGCCTTTGTCGAGTTATATCTGGTTTGCAGGGGGGCGGGTGGGGGGCGTAAACTTACTTCCTGTGCTCAGAGTTTGGCAGAGTTTGGAAAAACAAACGTCGACCACTCTGCAGTGATAGTGTACTATGTGAAAGAAGGAAGATCTGAGTAATCTGTACTGCAAATTACTCCGTGTATTACCTACGGAATATGGCAGTTTGGAGAAGCAGAGTTCAGGACAGCACAGCACAACTTTGAATTAAAAGAAAATTAAGAATACTTCCTTTACCTGGCCATCAGACAGCCCTTTGCTTTGGCACTATATTTTCTCAGCCGTAGAACTTCCGTATTCCTGCGCATGCCACGCTCTGCATTACGCCAAAGATCAGCTGTTTGGGTCAGAGTTTCAGCAGTTTGTGGCAGAGACAATAAATACAAGAATATAAAATGAGTGATTATGACAGTAGGAACAATGAAATGCTGTTCACTGTGGAGAAAAGAGGAGACATTTATCGACCACAGAGTACACAGAAGTACTAAGTGAAAGGACTGCTGTAGATGGAGGCTGAAAAGAAAGAGAGGGACGGGATTCTTCTTCTTTGGTTGTTTGTACATATTAATCATTATATTACCTGATGGCTGAGTGCAGCAGTGCTCTTCAGTGTGAATTTGGCTTGTTTAGTTGTGATTGTGGTTCTTCACAAGGCAATATTTTTATACCCTTTGTGTGTAATCTGTAATCCCCGCTATAGTTGATTTTATTTTGCATCTTTTTTATTGTCTATTTCTTCTTTTTCAACCTCTCCTTCTTATTCTTACTCCCAGTGTGGGATTAATGAAGTCTTATCTTACCTTATCTTATCTTTTGCTGCTGACCCCATCCACAGCAGTACATTGATTAGCTTCTGTGCCGGTACTGTAGGTAATACACTATTGATACAACCCCGCTTCAAGAAACCTGAACTATCCCTTTAAGATTTTTGTGAAAAAAAATAGCACTTTTGATTTGAATAATGTTCAAATTTTTAGCCCATCAGTGTATTTATGCTTTGTAACTTCCTGTCTATGCAGTAATTTGCATTTTTAACAGCTGACTCCTGCATTAACACTCTGGATTCAACCCGAGTTTCTTTGGCTGCACTATAAACAGCAGCACCAGTTGCTATTCCGTTGTGTTTCTGACAAAGCAGCTGCTCAAAGAGTGTTTGCTGTTGCACTAAACTGGGCAAGCTGTTGTTGCTGCTGATGTGGCTTCGTACAGTTTGGGGGGGAAAAAAACCCAGATGAATGCAAACGACTAAAGAGAAAAGTGATGATGTCAACGGACACGTGACCTCAGCGCTGAGGTCGGCGGGGTCACGCTGGGTGTAAGGGTTCATGTGGGAGGAGACGAGGTCAATTGCTAATTAGAGCTCTAAAACACCGGGCAGGTCAGAGGGTCAGATGACATCACCAGGACAAGTCAGCGTATCGTCAGAGGCAACTATTGAAGTGGGCTCCACTAGAATCCCTCCGACCTTTGACCCCTGACAAAACAGGTGATTAGATAGTGTATATCATGAATGTGTAACTACATCATGTTTCTGATCTCCATCTGTGCTGCAGAGCATCATCACTGCGCCTCAACCTTATTATTGTCCACTAACTCTTATTCTTGTAGTTTTTACATCAGATTTTCTCATGAATTTGTAGACATGTCTTATATCTGCACACATGATTCATTCTTTATGTGAAGCACAAAGTCTTCTTCAAAATCTCATGTGTGGAAGTCTTTCTGAATTTCTTTGGGACAAGAATGTGTCTTGTTTTTTTTTTTGTTGTTGTAATCAAATAGCTACCCAAGATACTTGGGTGCGGCAGCTGCAGTAATGCGGTCGTTGTACCGGTCCGTCGTGGTGATGAAGGAGCTGAGCCGAAAGGCAAAGCTCTCTATTTACCGGTCAATTTACGTTCCTACCCTCACCTATGGTCATGAACTTTTGGTCATGACAGAAAGAACGAGATCTCGGATACAAGCGGCTGAAATGAGTTTCCTCCGCAGGGTGGCGGGTCGCTCCCTTAGAGATTTGCAATGCTGCCTCCATGGGTGAGGAGCTCTGTCACTCGGCTCACAGTAGAGCCACTGCTCCTCCACGTCGAGAGGAGCCAGCTGAGGTGGCTCGGGCATCTTTACCGGATGCCTCCTGGACGCCTTCCTGGGAGGGTGTTCCGGGCATGTCCCACCGGGAAGAGGCCCCGGGGAAGACCCAGGACACACTGGAGGGACTATGTCACTAGGCTGGCCTGGGAACGCCTCGGGGTCCTCCCGGAAGAGCTGGAGGACGTGTCTGGGGAGAGGGAAGTCTGGGCACCCCTGCTTAGACTGCTGCCCCCGCGACCCGGCCCCGGATAAGCGGAAGACAATGGATGGATGGATGGATGGATGGATGTAATCAAATAAAAGTACTGTTGTGCCTGATATACAGTTGTGAAATGAGAGTTTTGGACACACTGTTCCAGAAGTTTAACTTCATTTTTAAGAGAGACAAAGAATTAAACTCTCCTGGCTGAGTCATCAGAGCAGACAGGAAGAGGTCTTTAATTAACAAAGGCACAAGCTTGTCTGCGTGAAGACATGAGGAGAGAAGTCAACTGATGAACTATGATTAGTGTAGAATCATCCAATCACAGAACTCTGAACGGAAACTAAAGACGCACTTTTAAGAAGCCTGACTTTTGATTGATTTTCTTCTCAATTGTGACAGTGAAGCACTTTAAATTTGCTGATACACTATCTGAACAGGTTGCACAGTGAAAGCAGCACATCAGAGGAGCAGCATTGTCAGTGTATACACAGGATACATTCAGGCACAGTATAAAGAGTGGTTTAGTAGCATCCAGTATACAATCAGAGTATTTACATGTGCTAAGTGAAAGAAAATAGATGCAAAGCTTAACTTGCGCAGTGAGAGCAGCACATTAGCAGAGCAGCAGCTTCAGTCCTGCTTCTGTGTCTGCACGCGATGCGTTAAAGCAACAACTGGAATACGCGACTGAGACGCCCCCTGTGTGGACGAGGCCGGCCTGGCTGCTTCTCCATGGCAACAGTGGCGGAGGCTCATGGGTATCGTACTATTTAGAGCCGTCCAGCGTGCCAAGCTGACACAGGAAAACATGATGACGCGGAAACAAAGTTGAAGCAATTAGAAAAAGTGTTGGCTGTTTTCTTTTTATAGAGGTGTCCTGTTTTTAGATTTGAAGGAGCAGCTGGCAGCCTGAAACAAGACTTAAACCATATTTACAATATAATTTCTACATTTAAAATCATCCATTCTGAGTGTTTTTCCACTTCTGAATCAAATCAAGAGCAGCATGATTGTTGATATGAAAATGTAAACGTCTCCGTTGTTGAATAAAGTTTTAAAGTCTGTTTCCACCCCATGTGTTCCTCTCAGGCTCCCTCTTGCCTTCTGTCTCCAGATGAGGGTCTCATGGCTGTAAGAGTCACACTATTAAACAGCCTCTCACCTCTTTTACAAGACCAGCCAGCCCTCAGCTGGGTTCACATGTTCCCCATCAGACTATAAATAGAATTACTCTCTCCACACCCCTTTTAACTCCTCTCTCCTGCTCCAAATATGTCTCAGTTTGCTCTGCTTGTATATGTGAAGACAGACGATGTGTTCATTAACTTGAAACAACTGGCCATCCAGCAGGGGGTCAATTATTATACAACAAAATTAACCTACTCAAGGAATTAAAGTGACTTTGCATAATCTGAATCCAAATTTACATGGAAAGTTTGGAGTTTAGAACAATTATGAGAGATTATGAGATAAGATGATGACTTTGAGGCTGATACTTCAAGAGTAAAAGTTTAGTTTACACCTGTTTCCATATAAAATGCTGCTTACAAAATTAGCTCCAGGCAAGTGTCTTTTAAAAGAGGTTTCCCAAACTAAGATGCTTTATCATATATAAATGAATCTTTGTTTTTTTTGTCTGATTCCCGAGGTTTACTGTAAAAGTGCTGTAATTCTTTTTAAACCATCCTTCATTGTGCCTCATCAGCTTCAGAGACGCTCTTTAAAGAGCGGCACCCTCTCCAAACCCTCCTGTATTCTTATATCTGGCGAGCCTCATTATTTACCCATGAGGCTCGTGTTTTGGTGCCTGTGCTGGCATCTCTGGGCTGTGAAGTGAAAATGTCACAAGGCTGTCACACTATCAGAGGAAATAAAAGGTCCACTGTAATCCTAGTTGCAGCGATAAAATGTCAATGTACTGCAGAGCAGTCTGTGTGGATGCAGCCGCTGAGCTCCTGACAGCTCTGTCAGCAGAGCCGGAGATCACACCGGCCAGCAGCGGAGGAAGCAGCAACACCAGCACTCATTTTCATCATCCCTGTGCTTTGGGATGTGAGTAGCTGAACTTGCAATGCAGTAGCTGTTCTTTGTGTTGTTGGTGGTGTTCAGAGAGCACAGGTTTGACCATATTCACTTCACTTCAGTTTGGTGTTGCTGCAGGAAAAGCACAGACCTGACTCGTAACTTAAACAGCAGTGCTCTATTCAAGTGTCCCAGACAGTGTGAGCACCTGCGCCTCTACACCTGTGCTTTGCCAACAGGTCAACAGGCTCAGTCAACGGCTGTTTCAGGAGGATCCTGAGGAGGAGATGGGACAATTCACAGATTCATCATATTGTATTCATTGTTTGCCATTCAATATATTGTTCAATTTCACTGTGTAATCGCGTCTGTATGATAGTCCTCATTGATACATTCTGGATATGATGTGGAAGACCAACCTGTCACCTAGAATTTCTGCTTTTATGCTGATTTGCTTTCAGAATTAAGTGCAGGACTGTGACCAGAATCCAGGCATCACGTCCAGACTGTGTTCAGGTTTAGGCAACAAAGCACTTTAAATTAAGATTAAGGTTAAGATTAGTGAAAGATTTTGGTTAAATGTTATTTTAAAAAATGACAGCTCGTTTTTCAGAATAAAAGCACATGATCTCTGTTTTATTTTGTCACAGTCAGCTCAGAACGTCCTTTGGTCGATCAGTTGTTTTGTTTCTTGTCTTTAAATCCTGCGTTTTGTTCATTCTGACCCGATCAGCTGTAGTGTGAAACAGACCATGATCGTTCCCTAATATCAACAAAATGCTGCCAATGGTGTTGTCACTGCAAATGGATAGTGTATTGTAAGACTGCCTATGATTGTAATACAGTGTCAGTGAACAAATGTTCAGTATCGACACTTTTACGACTTGCCAGATACATTAATTAATAACATTTCCTCATTATGTTGCTAATTAGTTGTATGTAAACATCACCTCTAGGAGACGACGCTGGAACGATGAAAGTCGCTGCACGTAATGTGAAAGACACACAGAATCTCGGTTCATTATTGAGTTTCAGACGGTGTCTTCGTCTTCTAAAACAAAATCTTCTCAGCGCTCAGATTATTTGGCTGTAAACTAATTCATGAGTTTTTGCTTCTCTGCTGCATCTCTGTCAGTGTAGCTGCTGAAGGAGCGTTTGCTGCTCCTCAGTAGTGGATATATGCAACCTGTATTAGTTTAACACTCCACCACTGGTTACGACCAGTAACAGGACAGCAGTGGTGTTAGATTAGATCCCCAGACCAGAGCCTTTAACCTGCCGCCATTAGATCAGACTGTGGTTGACCTGAGCAGCTTCCAGGTGTGAAGTGAACATCTGGATGAATTAAGTCTTGTTCAGTACATGCATGCACCGCTTCCTCTGAGGCCACTGTGCACCAGTAACATTGAGCTCAAAATATGTTAAGAATGATTGCATTGAAATGCTGAAGTGTAATAAAAATGTTAAGCATGATAATTTTAGGTGTTTAAACATGTTTAAAAGGCGACTCATTCTTCAAAAATTCACAGGAGGCAGTTGTGGTTTACTTAATTTCACATTTTTTAGTCACATTCACAAACATGTGTCTGTAATGATGGTAGAAACCACAGGAATTCTCTGTGAGCAGCAGATTCTCTCAGGACCAAATACGCATCTCCCTCCTTATCACACACACACACACACAACAAAGAGAGCTGCAGTGATCGCTATTGCAGTAAATGGTATTTGAGCAGCGGGGCTGTTTGACATAGCAGCTATGTGTAGGCTGTGGCCTTCGTACAATAGCCTCGCCCCCCTGGGGAATCTGGATCCCATCTTTAGTTTGAGGCTCATTAAGCCGATTATTCCCATAATCTCTCTGATGGCAGGCAGAATAAAGAAACACACACTAATAATTGCCTGCTTACATTTTGCTCTGTTTGGCCCTGTCGACTAAATGCGAGACTGAAAGATACACACAGTTTCCTGCATGTTGTGTTTGTGTGTGTGTGTGTGCGTATGCATCTATTATATTTTCACCTTGAACAGATAAACGCAATGCACAGATGAGGCGATGAATAAAAAAAGGGGATGAATTTGACATCAAATCCAAAGATCATGTAAATTCAAATGCTAAAAAGAATACAACATAATGGAGCTTGAAATGCTCTACATGAATCTTTCTTCACTTTATTAGTTTCACTTGTGGCTCTTTTCTGTAGAGAGAAAGAATCAGTGTCTATCAGCTGTGCTCACACACACACACACACAAACACACACACACACACACACACACACAGACTCCTTTGTCTGTCAACAGTTCGTGACATGACTGACAGCTCTGACACCACCAATCAGCTGCAGCTCAGCAAGGTCACCCACTGTTGCTTGGTTCTGATTGGCTGCTGTGCTTCTACCTGTCGTCCCTGTCTGCTTTGATCACTGCTACAATGCTGGCGGGCTTCTGTGTGTGTGTGTGTGTGTGTGTGTGTGTGTGTGTGTGTGTGTTGGGCATGTGTGTTTGTGTGTGCATATGTCTACATATGTGGATATATGTCCCCATCTCTTCCCTAGGTAGGTTCCCCAATGTGTGAGAATGTATGTATGTAATGTGATGTGTTTGTGTGTGTGTGTGCGCACGCGCATGTGTGTGTGTGTGTGTGTGTGTGCTAGTGTCTTTTCAAGTGGGGAATGTAATGGGGTTAAGTTGGGATGGGAAGGTGGGTGGTGTAAATTCAAACTGAGACAGGTTGTTACCGAAGGTAATTAAATCAGCAAAGTCAATTAAAAGTGTGTTTGTGTGTGTGTATGTGTGTGTGTGTGTCTGAAAGGCTGAATAGACTCGGTGAGGCTAAGCGGTTGAACAGTCAGTATCACTGGGAATCATTTTTAGCTTTACGCTGCCACCAACTGATGCCTCCAAATAAAAATGTCAATTAGTATTTCAGGAAATTTAATTCCTGATTACCTTATCAAGCAACTTATAGAAAACAAAATGTGTGTGTTGCAACATGGTGTGCTTGTAACCTAAAGAAATCCCTGCTTTGGGCTACAGTCACTGCAGTCTGAACCTATGGAGGCTTTTTCCCCCACTCTTGTTCGCATCCCTAAATGCATCGTCATTGTCACGTACGACAAAACTACAGGTGTTACTAAATACTGTATATTACAATGGCTCTGTCCCTGTAAACTATGGCAGTGTCCAAGTGAGCCGACATGAACAACACCAGGAAAGAACTGAAACAGCTAAATGGAATTCAGCCGTCATTCATTTTATCATTTACACCTGTGCTTTTCCTACTGTAACATGTTACAAGTCCTATTGGTTAACACTGACTCATTACAGAGGAAAAGCAGAACACACCTGGCCAGTTTTAATCATACAGAAACCTTACACTCATGGCACATATGTAATGCATAATACACCAAAACATAGAATACAAGGACAGTGATTAGTCAGTGAGTGCTTATTGCTTTATCTATGATGAATAGCTTTTGAACATAACCTTCACACCAAAGTTGAGTCTGCATTCAGAGAGTCTGCAGACTTTTCCTGTGGAAGTTATTTATCAGTCAAGTCAATTCATGTGCTCATTGCATTGCTGGGAATGACAGTAAAAAACATGTAGTGTCCTTTAATAACTGTCTGAATGGTGAAATAAGTCAGTTAATGTAATAATAATCTATTACATTAACTGGAGATTGTAACTTCATGTTATTGATCGTTTATTTTGTGCCTCTTACTCTTCTTAATAAATTATTTGTCGGTTTTATTGCTTTTAAATCATCCGTTACTTCACTGATGAAGTTATGAAGTCATAATCACCACCCACTGTAATGATGTGACGTGTTAAACATCACACGTGTATTAAACATGTCATTATTCATTGTTATGAATTTATTTTATGATATCTTTGAATAAGAGGGACGTTTTTTACTCATACACAGTGCACAGTACAGGGATCTGTGCTGCAGAACAGTACACTATCATTTCCAAAAAGCTTTCCCTGTCAAAGTCTCTCACCCATCAAAGTTTCATTTCCTCAGTAGATACACGCACCGCCTTGGATTGAATTACCCATCAGGCCTTGCAGAGTGGGCCACAGCCAGTGATCAACTCCCTGATGGCCGACACTAATCACGTCTGGTTAGTAAGCAGCAGGATCTGCTGCCAGAATCTCTCTGTGCCCCGCTACTGCCTTGACCCCTGTGACCCTGCTGGCTGACCTTTGACCCCTCGCCACATGATAAGTGTCTGTGACCTCTGACCTGTTTGGATAATTAAAGAGGCGTGACCTCCGGGAGATTGCATTGGAAATCTGTCGATGATGATTAGTGAGTTAGTATGAGGTAAGGGGGAACAGATGAAGGTGCTGCCTATTTTTAGGACTGTTGATATTGTGTGTGTGTGCGTGTGTGTGTGTGTGTGTGTGTGTGTGTGGGTTTTAGCATTATATCTTGACTCTCTTATTTCAGCTATTTAGTTGCTGTAACAGGATTAACTAACACTGAACAATGATGCATATTAAACTGTACAGCCTGTTGTTATTGTGTGTGTGTGTGTGTGTGTGTGTGTGTGTGTGTGTGTGCATGTGATCCTGTTTGTTGGTTAGGGACAAACATAAAACTTGAAACAAAATTCCGAAAAATTTTGCAGGAACTGGCCAAGGACAGATTCATTTGTTTCTGGTGTGAAAATGGATCTAAATGTTAACTGTGATTACTTTTTAATTAGTTAGATTTTAAGTCATTTCTCACTTGAAGGAAACAAAATGCACATTTATTTATTGCACATATATTATCTATTGACTGTCTATTACTGCATGTGTTTCGATGAACGTGCAGATTCATCCCAAATGATGGATGGATTTTTGAGGCTGATATTGACATTTAGTTTAAAAGACCCATAAAACATATTTACCATGCATATCAGCCAACATATGATCCAGAATAAAGTTGTCTGATTAGAACATACTGCTGAACAAAGGAAGCTGCGGCAAACAGGGAGCGGATCTGAGCAGACGAACAGCAGCGAGTCTCTCCAGCAGCATGAATTGGCATTCCACGCTTCTACACTCCACTTGGTTACTGTTGCTAAGGCTGGAAAACTTTTCTCCGGCGCTACCGGCGGCAGAGGGACGCCTGCACCCATGTGTCTTTCCTCCTCACAGCAGCGGCGGATTTGGAGTGTGAAGCTGTGAAGATGAGAGGGTAAACCTGAGGCCTGTCGCTCAGTCTCATCACCCAGAACAACAAGAGAGAAAAGCTCAAATGTTTGTATTCTGGTCCCTTTATAGCCTCTGATTAATTCTGACACTTACCTCTGGTGATATATCTACATGCAGACAATTTGGGGGTTTATTTGCGCAGGTTTTGAGGTTTCTGCTTGTATGTAAATACAACGCAAGCAATGACAGAAAAAATCGACAGTGTTTGTTATCGATTATCCACAATCAAAACTCTCTGCATGGCAAATGTCGCTGGAGGGAAGGGAGAAAACCGCTCAAACCACATGCTAACCCCACGCATGCTAACACAAAAGTATCAGCATGCTAGCGAGCTGCAAATCCAACATGCTAAATTTTAGCATATAAATAGGTATTATGCTAGCCTGCTAGCACACAAACAGATTGAAATCAAACATCAAGTTATGGTAAAGGTAGTTTCTTATTTCTTGCAGAGTTAGATGAGAGAATTGATGCCTCTCAAATGTCTGCAGGCTAAATATGAACCAGGAGGCTAATAACGATATGACATTATTACATTTCCGTTTGTATATGAATACAGTGTGCTAATTTGTGATCTTAAGAGGTGTTGCTGCACATATAGGTGCAATTCTTTGGACAGCGCCATGCTAGCTGTTTCCCTCCACTTCTTGTCTAGGCTAAGCTAATTACCAGCTTCAGTTGTGTTTGAAGTACTTATGAGCATATTAGAGGTCAGTATAAAACACCTGTGTACAACAGCGTCAGTCAGTTCTTCATTTTTGCATCTTTTTTCTCGCCTGTTTACCTGCGAGGTTGCTAACTCACCTGTCATTCTCCATCAAACTAGTGGTGGCCCTCAGTGAGTTCCCACCAGCTCCAGTCAGGTGGTTTTGGGGCTTTTATATGCCTGTTTATGCTCCTTTTTGACTGCCTGCCTCTTCCTGACCTCAGTCTGCCTCTTTGACCCCGTGATTTTTTGGTTTTAACCTACATGCCATATCTGTGAGTTGTGCTTTTCAGTCAAAACCTTCGTCTACTGAGTTATCACTGTGTTATCAGCCTCCTTCTGAGGCATCACTGTGGGACTCTGGAGTCTTGGAGCAATGGCGGGTGCTGCGAGCGAGTTTTTTAAGGTTCATAGTTCACAATAAATGGCATCCTGATGTGTCTCCAGGGTTTGTGTGACTGAGAGCTGAGGCCAGCCTTACAACATGGAGCTGAACCTGACTGACCCCTTTAATTTAGATAACATGACCTCTCCTCTGGCTCCACACTCAGGACAAACAACATATTTTGCCCCTCCAGTGAAAATAATTAAAGACGAATTAAGTTTGCATCCATTTATTTTGTTTTCTGGTGTGTAAATGAGCAGCCTCACAGCGCCACTTCCATGCCGATGGACATTTTTCAGGTGTTCAGATATATAAAACAGTCTGACGCTGTCATGACAATTGTCAGGTAAATGTCAGATGTATCCTGTTTTAGTTACAGGGTTTTCCACTGCTGGTGGGAATTAGCTTTAACCTGCACAGTGGAACGTCTGTCTCCCCCTTCAGGTTGGAAGAGTAATTACACTGGGAGAGTCGCTATGTTGCCGCAGACACCAGATTTAAAAACTCAGGTATGCTGGGAAATACAAACATTTATCTGACCACAATCTGCTTAATCAGCGCAGTCTGAACTAAATGTAAAGAAAAGTGAGGTTTTAACATATCTGTGGTACACAGAAACATATGATGCCAACATTTATTCTGGCAATTGGGTTGCTTTATAAACATTGAGTATGTAATATTTATACTATTTTATACTTTGGCTCACTACATTTCAGAGGACAATATCACACTACATTAGCTCTAAAGAGTAGTCGTCATGACCAAAACTTCAAGAGACTCAGATGCAAAGATCACACTAATAACCAAAGTACAAAGATTCAAAAATGTCATTAACTGGAGGTAACAAGCAGAGCAGCAGGTCAGCCAACATCAAGCAGAGATCAAACACTACAAAGCAACAGCAACTGGCGGGAAACTGAACTATGACAGGAAGCAAAACATAATGGAATGCATAAGGAAAGTTACTGCAAAATAAAGCAGGAAATGCAGAGTCTGTGCACGTCGTCACACTAGTTACCTTTGATTTACACACAACATGATCAACTGTCATAGAAGATAATGCATAATTCTGGATAACAGGTCAACTACATGTACTTACTAGAATGATTAAGTTGTAACTTAACTTTAACAGAAGAGTATAAAAGTCTTCAGTCAGTGTCTTTGAACAACAAATCACCAACAATTAAAAGAAATTAGCTCCAGCTCAGCCTGCTGCATTAAAACACATCAGTAATAATGATCCACTAATGTCTTATATTATATCATAATGAGCACCTTTTGAGACTTTAACTCCATTTTGATGATAATAATTTTATTTAAGACTTCTGAATGTGTAACATTGTAACACAGTATCTCTACTACTTCTAGTCATGTAAAGGAAGTGAGTACTTGTCTTGCTTGTGTTGCATCTTTTGTCAAGTTTCCTAAAAACTTCCCTCATCAGTGAGTTCGAGGAGACGGAGATGAGGCAGCGATGTGGTTGGATGAGGGGGTGCTTCGAAGTGGGTGACGGTGACCGCATGTCACCAGGTTCACCTCAGCGAGCTGTAATTCACCTGACATTTTCACATGCGCTTAATTGCCATTCATTCTATAATAGAGCACATTGTGCTCATAATGGCAGGAAATGTCAAGTCAGCTTTTAAAGGGGAGGATCCCTGCAAATTGCTTTCCTTTTAGATGAAAATATACACCTCCGTCCACAGACGGGGCTCAGAGCGGGGTGGTCGCACTGTTGACACGTGTGATTTTCTGCCTGATTCATCATACCAGAGGTTGTGCTGCTGTAGCTTCATTCATGGCAT
The DNA here is from genome assembly GCF_017976325.1 of Chelmon rostratus. Taxonomy (NCBI): domain Eukaryota; kingdom Metazoa; phylum Chordata; class Actinopteri; order Chaetodontiformes; family Chaetodontidae; genus Chelmon; species Chelmon rostratus. The sequence goes on along the minus strand of NC_055658.1, from coordinate 24,902,312 downwards.
TTAACTTGAACCCCCATCGGCTCAAAACACATCATTTAGCACATGCGCTTATTTAAAGGTGAGGGCTGCTGACACACCGAGTTAGATCAACTGACTTTTATTATTTGTCGTGATGGATTTTCATGTTGTTCTGTGTTTCGTGCTTCTGCTGAGTTTCGTGTCACCTTTGAAGTATTTTCCAAACTTTTTGACACTTTGATTAACATGACGATGATGCCAAAGGAGCGAAAGGACAAAGAAATTATCATAATAAACACTTGGAGAATTTGTGCTCAAGTGTTGTGTAAGATGTAATTAAAGAGAGTCCCTTTGTGCTTTGAGTGACAAGGGGGCATTCAATTTCCACGGCACACAGCCTCAGTGAAAATGCTTTTCTTAGATCTTAAGATCCTGTAGCCAATGCTTTATGTCTTCCCTTTTCCATCCATCTTCACAAGTATGAAGAGTACAATATGCCTGCGAGTAAAAGACCATTTACGACTGTGGATGCAATCTCTTACATTTATCGAAATCCCTCACAAACAGCCGGGAAGTGTTCAAAGTCATTTTAAGATAACCTTGAATGTTGAGATGCCATGAGCGTGAAACACAAAAGGCATCGTGAGGAAGGCGAGAGGAGAGGAGGAAGAACAGGAGAGTGAGAGGGTGAAGAAGAAAGAGGAGGAGGAGGAGGAGGAGGAGGAGGAGGAGGGAGAATAAATGACATTCGACTCTGAGGTCCACCTTGGCCACCTGATTGTTCCAAAATGAGAGCAATGCCCGACCCAAGAATGAAAAGAAAGAGAGAGAAAAATCAATACGGCGCAATTAAACACAAAGCATGGCTCCGTGGAGCTGAGGGGAATTTGTTATTTATTAAATTCACTCCTCCACCTTCTTTGCCCCCAAACCCCATAACTCTCCTCAGTCTTTAATGCATGAGCTGCCTCTCGCTCTCCTGTCCTCTCTTCAGGTAATCTGACCTTTGTGGTTCGGACAGGACTGAAACGATTGCGAGAGAAGACCGGGGAAGTCAGGAGTGTTCTCGCTTATTGATCCGAGCGCCGTCGGCTTTGCAGCAGAACACGGGTTGCTTCGGTTTTGGGGTGGAAATATTGCAGCGCCTCTGTGGTTGCACTGCAGGGCAAGGTGCAATTCTGACTTAGATCTCAGTTCATTTTAAAACACCGGCACAAACATCTGCAGTGTTTTATTTTGTCAGTTCAAACAAGGCCTGCAAATTAAATGAGGAAATACGTACCAGAGTGGCTCATGAGTGTTTTCTGATTTGTTTCGCTTTAGACATAAAAACGACTTGGTTTAGGGTTAGAGAAACTAAAGCATGTTTCTTTGGGACATGTTCTGAAGCGAATGATGCTTTTCTTGTATTAAGAAAAACACATTTTCTCACTCAGCTCTTGTATCTAGCCATGCAGAAAGCGAGCCAGATGCCTTTAGAGAGAAATATCTGCTCATTCCTTTAATTCAAATTTCATTCAGGAGATAATCCCACAGTACAGTGACGTTTCTGCTGCAAATACCTGGTCATTTTGATGTGGTCGTGATATTCCTCATCTTTGAAGTTTGAGAGCAGCCTGAATAAACGATCAAAAAATTGTCGAAATTTGGCCAAAAAAGACAAAAAGGAAGAGTGGAGGTGGGTTCCCTTAAAGGTCACCACTTTGCCTTCATGGCCAAGATAGTCGTCGTGATGCTGTAGGGGTTTTTGTCTTGTATTGTTCACACACACAAACAAATGTACTTTATATCTGACTCAAGAACTTTTCATTAATACCCATAAAATTATGCTGAAGACATTTGGAATATTTATATTCGATGCAATCAGCCAAAGAAATGTATGGAACACGTATGTTTGCACATCATACTGCTGTTTCAATGACGTGTTGGAACAAAGCAGATTTTTTCCTTAACTTAAAGCTGCTTTCAGTTATTTTTTGGCCTCCAGGGAGGCAGCAGACAAGCTGTAAAGACAACACTGATATTTCATCACATTACAATGTTGCATACTGCAAAAAGCGTTTGCAACCAGCGGCCTTTCACACATCCAGCAGACACACAGCGACCAATGCTCACCCTCCTTTTAGCTCTGGTGTTGGTCTCCACCCACTCCTATGCACCTAATGAGCAACATCTTTCACATTACACATAGTTATCTGACCCGTTGTTAATATAAAAATATTGATTATTGCAGCTTTAAATGTACTTAAAGGGAAATATGAGGGGAAAGGATGTGGTCTAACCTCAACCACTCCCCTTCCAGGCTTTCAGGTTGTCTTTGAGGACGGCTCCAGCTTGTTAGAGGTGGATCCGGCCTTAAAAGCAGGTTAATCTGACAGAATGAACTGCTGATGCGCGTCCTGCCGCCACAAAACCCTCACTCAGTGATAATCAATGTAGAGCTGTTCCAGGAGAATCAAGCAGTTCAGGCTGAAACCTGCAGAAAACAGGCTGCTGTGCTGTTTCTGAGTTTATTCCCAGCCTCAGTCAGCGATTAGAGCTCTGAGGGAGAAGAAGAAGAAATGAAGAAGCCTCAATCTGTTTGAGAATACCTTAGCTATTAACTTTAGGGTTTGAACTTTTATATAATATAAAGTATATTTAAATTTTAATGCATTATCAAATTGCCTTAGAAATTCAAGGACAGATGCATTCAGGTGTGTTTTTTAGTTAGCGACAGTCTTTTTTTTTCCCTTTTTCCTTTTCTATGATGATTGTGTGTGATTGACGACCTTGGAGCATCTCTATACATTCACACGCACGCGCACACACACACACACACCTGACCTCCACCAGCACCACCTCAAGAGCCTCCCCTCCCTCCTCCTCCTCCCAAAACCCAGAGGAAATTAGAGGCCTTGTGTCGTTGTTTTCAATGGACCTTGTTTCTTTTCTTTTCTTCTTCCTCCCCTCTTTCTCCTTTTCTCTCTCCCTCCGTCTGCCTCTGTTGGTGAATTTGATCCAGGCCCAGGATGGCGAAGTAGGGTGAGTAAATGAAATATTGATCCGCTGCTCCGTGGCCTTGCCTTCACCTTGTCCTGCGTGCTGAGTTACCGACTCTTCCGTTCTGCTTGTAATAGGAATTATTACAGGAGGCCGGGGCGAGTAATTACTTGGCATGGCGGCGAGGGTGCAGAGGAGGGGCCGCTGTATATTTCCTCTAAAGAAGTTATTTACCGCACTTGCTACCTTCAACCCAGCGCTGCCCCCTCCCTCCCCTCTGACCGCCTCTCCTGCCGCAGCCATGTCTTTCTTAACCTTAATTCAATTCTGTTAACCATCATTAATCATAGGAGGCGTCGAGGGAAGTTTATCAAACGCTGGCTGAAGCGAGAGGCTGTGAGGCTAACTCAGAGAACACAAGGAGTGTGATTGCAGAAATGTCCGGGATCCCGGCCTGTTTATGGCTGTGTGTGTCTGTGTTTGTGTGTCTTCATTTCCTTAACAGTACCCCTGTTGCTAACTGCACACTCTAACCATGCTTTTGAGTAGCCTATGCAGCAAATGCACACTGAAAAGCACTCTGAAAATGCCAGGATGCTAAAATCTCTCGAGTTCTGAGTGTGGCGTTGATGGACACTTCTGCCCGACCATGGAAAAGCATCAGAAATGGAGGAGGCGCAGGCAGATGGAAAATAAAACTCATGGTGATGTGTGTTCTGTGTGCAGAAATCAACTAAAAAAAAAAAAAAAGGATGCAAACATTTTAGCTACTTTAATTTCTCCAATACAAAACAGAGCATAGCATTAGCTCAGGCACTTTCATCATTCTTCATTGAAGCTTTCAGTACTGTTATAGTGCACTAAAATCTAATGTAATTGTAAATGCTTGTTATGGGGGGATCAATTGAGGTTACTATGATAATAATCTTTCTTCAGGGAAAAGGTCTGATAAATATATCAGTGTTGTTTTTATAGATTATTTCACTGCCCCCAAGTGGCCAAAAATTCAATTAATGCAACTTAGTAAAGGCTAAACTAGGCTAACTAGTCTACCGTAAATAAATAATGAATGATATGCAAAAAATAAATAACTAAATAAAAAATCACATTGCCTTTATTTTGACAGATATTTAAGTGGGAACGGTATTTTTTGCATTTTATTGTCACTGATGAAAACACAAACAACGTGATGATTTTTGCTGCACTCTGTACAAACATTTATAAGCGTCGGTTCTGACACATCTAGCCTCATCAAAACACTGCAGCTTCTGTTATTTGGATATTGCACTTTGTCATATTGTGATTTTGATAACAATTTGATTAATTGTTCAGTCCTACCACCAACACAGTTATATAAGTGAACATTTAGAATTGATTTTGTGTGTCCTGTAGAGCTCAACAATACATTTCAGACTTTTTTCAGCATTTCTTCAAACAATTCTGGTTTAGATTTTGGTCTTAAGTTTAAGTATTAGGTTTCGGAAAGTCTCAAGTCTTAAATAAACTTTCCTCAGTTGCAAACTTGTGCCATAAGTTGGTGATTGAACCTGTCAGAGCTGCAGGTGAACATCTCCACCGACCACCACTCACTTTCTTTTACTTATTGTTGTGGAGTCGTGTCTCCTGTCGAATCCTTTTCGAGTAACGAAACATACTCATTAACTCCACAAATTTCACAAACTACTGGACTGCCAAGCTTTTGTTCCTGTGTGAGAAAGAGTCGGTGGGCAGAACACCTGCAGCAGTGACCTGCTGTTGTGTTGGAGTTTGATGTATTCCTGCGTCGCTCCACGAGGAAGTGGCCGTTTGTTTGCGTGATAGATCCACAGCGGTTGCGTCCTTGCCTTAGCGGTGGCCCGTCTGGTGCTGCCAAGCTGGGTGATATCCCACTGCATCAGAGTCCCGCTGAAGGTCACCACTGATGGGACAGAGGAAGTAGCAGCGATCCATCGTGGGACGGGACATGGTCTTAACAAGGCTACAGGACTGGGGAGGGGGAAGAAGAACAATAAGTAACCCAAAGCTTTCTTTTGTGTAAGACGGACGGCTGTTGAAACGCGTGCTGGCATCTTCCTTGTTGGTTTAATCAAAAGCAGATTTGAGATTTTTTTCTCAACATGAAGTCTTTCAGGCGCAAGAATTCCTTTAGGAAATGTACATTTTAAAAATAATCATTCTTCATTCTTTGGTGACTCTGTTGTTATGAAGTCAATGTAATGGATTTTTGTTTGTTACAGTTAACCTTCACTTGACAGAGGATTGCAAATAATAACACTGATAATATATTTATAGACTGTGCTTTGAACTAGCAGCTTTCAAAGCACTTTGTGTCTTACCAAAGGTCACATGTTACTCAAGTTTAGTAATTTTCATATTTCATCTGTCTAAAAAATAAAATGAATGTTCTGTACGATTTAATGTCAATAAATCTATTTCAGTTTTAAGAGAATTAATTGACTGACCTGATTTAGTATGGAGAATTTGACTATGTATAGTGAGGAAATAAAGGTGTGGATGAAATTCAAATGTGAAGTGTGGAGATTTCAGCCACTTCATAATCAAAAGGGTCTTGCAGTCATTCAAGCTTGTCGTTCCCACACAGGCAATCTGGTCAGGAGGCATTTTCCAAACAATGTGATGAACAACAAAGACAGAGGAGCAGCAGCCAAATTCAGATGTCATGAACAAGCTCATGATTAAAAGTGGTTTTTGAACAAAGAGCTGGACGGGAAAGTTCTTCATGTGTTCTGAAGAGTCACCTGTTTGGTGCGGTGAGTTGTGTCAAATCTGATCCAAGCGAAGAGGAAGATGCAAAGGAAGGTAGGTAAAGTAAAAAATAGTCTTCATTCAGACACAACGTTGGCAACAGTGAAGGCAGTTCACAAAGGGGCCGCAAATGCTATGAGGCACATTAGATGATCTGGCACATGAGTGTAGCTCAGGGCAAGTACAGGTAGAGAGTGGCTGATTAGAGGGGATGAGGCACAGGTGTGCAGGCAGGTACTGATGCACGTGGATGTTATTTAAAACGTAGCTTTCTCTGTGAGTTTTGGCCTTGTGTCCACACACAAATGCAGTTTTATATCACTGAAAACAGACCTTTTGGAAACTCCTTCCAGGGTGAAGACAGTTCTTGGCTTGTGGCGTAAGAGCGTACGTCATTATCTCCTTTGTTTACATGAGGCAATTTTGCGCAACGGTGCTCGTGGTAACAGGACTTTTTATATGTTTACACATGAATGCACAGCTAGTCTTCCACTTTTATCAAGGAACAGAGGCGTCAGAATGCGCCACGAAGGTCACTGCTTCATATCCAACACTCCCGTGACACAGACCCTGGGTTAACGTTGGGGTTATTTCACCACCTGTTGGTTTGGCATGCTCTTGACAGCACTCGGACTGTAGTTTTGTGTTTTCATATTGAAGGAGATGTTTTTTGAAGCTTAGACTGAAGGAGGGAAAACACTAAAAATAAGACATTTGAACTTGGCATGAGGAGCAGCTCAGGTCAAGGGTCTGGAGGGACAACAAACGTTAATACAGGCAGGCATGGAGAATAGTGCAAAAAATAAACCAAGATGGAGATAGTGAAGAAGAAGACACTGCATGTTGTCTTCATGCCTTGATGGCAGCAGAACACAACATGAAAACATTGACACATTGCTGTCTGGTTTTGTGGGTTAGTATGGCAAACTTAATATTAACAATAAGAAATTATACGTCTAGCAGACAGGGAACATTATTATCAAAAGTGTTTCTGGTTACCAAATGATTAAGTCCAATATTTTATCTCCCTTTAGCTCTGTTTTGGTCTCCATCAACTCCTGAAGAAAATGGATGCCCACAGAAACATTTTTACTTAATATATTTAAAACATTATCAGTAAGTTGTACTATTTACTGTTTTCATTTATTGTTCTTTATTATCATATAAACTGGAGTGAACTTTATTGTTCAAAACGTTAAATCTGACAGGAATTTATCCTGCCTCAGTACATGACAGCGACTTAAAACCATATTCAAGATACCTGACAAAAACTTTTGCAAATGTTGTGTGTTATAGTGAATATGCACTTGTCATTTGAATGCTGAAGGTAATAGTTTTTAATGTAGTGTTATGTTTGATTGTAATATTATTACTATAGTCGAGAACCCAACCCAAACCTGCAGCGTGCACATGAAAATACAGTCCAAATGCTTCAATACCCCTTCATTGCTTTAACCTTTGTCCCCTGCGTGAAGCATCTTAAATGACTGACAAAATTGAACATTTCAAACTTTTTGAGTTAACAAGGACCATCTGAATGCACCATTAGCCTAAACTTATTTGGACCAATCTGGAATAAAGTATTGCGTCTTTGAATTTAGCCCCTAAAATCAATAAATAATTGATAAGAATAATTAAAGGAGGTTTTTGATGCTTGTTTCTCTATACATCTTGCGTGAAAGTCTTGAACAAAGCCTCTATTCGGGCCACTGATGCCTCAGGATCCTGATGGAGGCTTTCCAGGTCGGTCCTCTCTAACAAGATCAGACCCAGCCCTCATAGATTCTATTACCCAACCACTCTATTACATTACATCTCCATTTACGAAGCTTAAGCAGCTCCGAGAACGGCTGGGGCTTCGACCTTGTCAAAGAGGAGAAACTCTGACCAGACCGAGTAAGAGACTAAAAGAGGGAGAGGACAGAAAAGACGGAATAAAACAAATCTCAGAGAGACAGGCTGAACTGTCGGAAGAGTGTTTGAGAAGATGGAGAGAGCTGGAGGACAGGGGAGAGGAGGGGGAGAAAAGGGAAAATAGAAAATCGATAAGCCAGGGGAGCAGGAGGATGAAGATTGAAGGATGATGTGGATGGGATTTGGGGGCTGGGGAGGAGGTGGCATTTGAGAGATTGCAGAGTAGCTTAAGGCACTGACGGTGATGGCCATCGTTGAAAACGTATCGATGGAAGCGATGTGAGACGGTGGGACAGGACAGCAGCTCCCAGAGGTGATCGGCTCGTCTGCCGAGACATTCTGGGGTCGCGGCTTCTCGAGTTTTCCGGAGGGACGGACCGAGTCCTTCTTTTTTATTGAGACCTGTCCATTTCCTCCCCCTTCTGATCTGAAAACACGTCTCAGGAACCGGCACTTGTGACACTCCATACGCCTCACTGTCCACGTGAAAGAGCAGGACAATCACTGTCAATGATTTATTTTTTCAAGGTGATAGTCTGCTACAAAGAAAACAAGTTGATCTGTCAGCCCTCACTCAGAGACCAGTGTCCTTGGCTATTGTAGTGAAGTCACTTCTCAACAGCCCAGAAAAAAAGCCATTTGTTAACCAGGAAAAATGATTGATGAATTGTATTTACCTGCTTGTTCCTATTCAGGGTTAGAAGAATGCTGAAGAGATGCCAGCATGCAATTGAATGCGGTGGAAGGCAGCGAAACAATCAGAACTATGTACAGACAAACAAACAAACTCATAATCAACAGTACAGTGCAATCCTCCACCACTTCTCCAACTGTCAAAGCTGCAGCCTCTGTGGCAGTTTATGTTTTTCAGACATTCTTCCTTCATGGTTCTAGCAATGACATTGTTGGTTGAGTCCCACTGAAATATTTCTACAACTGCTGGACGGATTGCCATGAAGTTTTGTGCGGACATAATGTCCCCTTCGGGATGAATTGCAACTAATTTGGCCAAAATTTGGATTAGGCCAAAATTTTGGTATGTGACCAAGCACCTGCTAAACTGAGAACATTCCCATTGAGCTCAGCTCTTCTTTGTGGTCAGTGCTAAAGTGTTAAACCACCCTGTCAATTCAACATAACACTCTAAAACACTCTCAAAAACACTCTTATTTTTTTATGTCCATCCATCCATCCATTTTTTTCTGCTTATGCTGGGCCGATTCTTGGTTTCAGCAGGCTAAGCAAGGTTGTCCAGACGTATGTCTCCTCAGCAATGTTTTCTAGCTCCTGCTGGGGTATCCTGAGGCATTTCTAAGCGAAATTAGATATATAACCTCTCCAGGATGTTTTGAGTGTAAGCCACAGTCTCCTGCCAGGTGACTGTACCTGGCAAACCTCTAAAGGAAGGTGCACAGGAGGCTTCCAGATCAGATGCCCGAACCACCTCAAGAGCTCCTCATTCTCTTTCTAAGGCAGAGCCCAGACAGCTTACAGAGGAAACCCAATTCGGTCACTTGTGTCCCTGACCTAATTCCTTTGGTCACTCACCAAAGCTCTTGACTGCAGGTGGGGGTTGAAACATAGAGCAACTGGTAAATCCATTGCTCTGCCTTCTAGCTTCACCACAACCGTCCGACACAACACTCCCATTACGGCTGACACCGCACCAATCCTCCTGTCCATCTCACACTCCATTTTGCCGGTCACTTGTGAACGAGACCCTGAGATACTTGAACTCCTTGTCTTTGGGCAGTAAGCACGTCACATTATTTAAATTTATATGTTCTAATTACCTGTCATTTTTATGATGCTACAAAAGCCATCGGTCAGGCTGGGAGCCCATTGGCTTAATGTGGCCTTGACTGCAGGCAGAGGCGAAGAGCAGTTGAGCACTACAGAGCCTGAATGTCTTTGGACTCCAAAAGAAAGAGGAAATCAAGCATCATCTCCACACAGGAGGAGCGTTCAGACCAGGAATCAAACCTAAAAGGTTTTATCCACTGAACCATTGAGCCACCTCCTAAACATCCCAAATGGGAATATTTTAATGCCAAATAATCTGCCTCGACTTTATTCTGAGTCAAAAAAAAAAAAAGGTCACATGGACCCCTTTGGATAAAGAACAGCAGGGAGACTTATAAATTATTCTCCATTTGTCAGACTGAGCGATTGTAAATCAGAGCATCCATCGGTGATGGTGATGCATTTCCCCTCCCTTGGTCTGCACAGTGATTATAACTCTCTGAAAAGCCTGCCAGTGCTCAGGGCGTGCATTACTTACAAACTAATGTACCCACCCAGCCCAGATACACTATCACAATGCCCTAATGTTGCCTGCTGCTCCATAATATGGCCCGTACTTGCCAGCATACTGATGTTCTCTCATCGTGTTTGGTAACTGAGGAATGTGCAGGCAAATAAACACTCCTATGGAGACACACAAACCCTATTTCCTCTCCTCCTGTCTGTCTCTCCATCTACCCGTCTCTCTGCTCTCCTCGTCCCTCTCAGCCCCTCTATTTCCGAGGAAGACCTAATGAATATTTCCCTTTGAGTGAGAGAGTGTAAAACAAACACAAGCCTGGATCTTGCTTCCCTTTGCGTGCTTCCTTGAGGGGGGAAAATGTGAGATGCATGAAAAGGCTGTGAGACAGACGATCACATACAGTATTTTGGCATCTGCACTGCCTCCTCTCCTCTCACCAAATCCTCTCCTGTCCTCTGATCATCTGCAACAACATGGCAAACGCTGATGGCAAAGAGCGGGGATGAGAGAGAGACAGACCATCCTGTAAAACCCTCTCCGCCACCCAAAATGAGCTGCTGACAACTCTGCAGAGGACTTGATGATATAAATGCTTAATATCACAGAAGTAGAGTTTATCTTGCCAGGTGGAGACATTTACCATTGGAAACCTGAATATTTAGAGGCCCAGTGGAATCCAGGGTTTGATATTGGTTTTATTTCTGGTATCGACTGAAATGTGTCTGTAACACCAAGCACAGAAAAGTCACAATAAATGCTTGTCTTCATTGTATTTTATTCACGTAATGATCTTGTATGCCTGTTTGTGAAATTTGAGAAGACTGTTGTGTTTATATTCCTCAAAATAAGGTGCGTGTCTGTCCTGCCCTGTCCTATTTGATTTGAAATTAACACTGCAGCACTTCCAGACTAAAATGCATTATTCAGGTATTCCTCTGTTATTCCTAATCTTCAAATCGTTGAAAAAGCAAAATACGATAATTAAAGCATCACAAGCATGTTTTTTCTGTAGTAAACCTTCACACCATCCAAGGGTTACGTTAGAATGAATATTTCCATTACACTTTTAATTAAAATACTGTACTATTATTCCAGATCTAACTAGCCCTATCCATTCTGTCTGTAAAGATACCCTACACTACTCTATTTCTACTAAATGGATAATCAGCACATGAGGATGCTGACATTTTGCTTCAGCCATGTAGCTAAATCATGTATGTCATGTATGTGGACATCGTGCATATTTAAGACCCTTTTTACAGGCTGCTGGTTTTTAAAACATTTAAAAATCAGCTGGAGCCTTCAAACAACTCACAGATTTAGTGTTAACATTAGCTTATGCTATCCAGCTACAGCAGAGAGTTGTCATTTCCATTACATTTATAATTAAAATGTTTCTGTTACATTTTTAATTAAAATACTGTACTATATTTCCAGTTTTAACTAGCTCTATCCATTTCACTTAAAGATACAATTCTCTATCTCCTCTAAATGGATCATTAGCTCATGAAGATGCTAACTCCTTGCTTCAGCCACGTAGCTAAATCATGCATGTCATGTATGTAGCCATCATGCTTATTTAAGACCCTTTTTGCAGGCTGTTGGTTTTATAACATTAAAAAATCAGCTGGAGACTTCAAACAACTCACAGTTTTAGTGTAAGCATTAGCTTTTGCTATCCAGCTACAGCAGAGAGCTGTCATTTCAATTAAAACATTTCTGTTACATTTTTAACTAAAATACTGTACTATATTTCCAGTTTTAACTAGCTTCACTTTATATAAAGATATTCTACTCTATTTCCTTGAAACAGATCATTAGCTCATGAAGATCCTAACTCCTTGCTTCAGACATGTAGCTAAATCATGCATGTCATGTATGTAGCCATTGTGCATATTTAAGACCCTTTTTACAGGTTGTTGGTTTTAAAACATTAAAAAAGCAGCTGGAGACTTCACAGTTTTAGTGTTAGCATTAGCTTATGCTAGATAGCTAGCTACAGCAGTCTGACAGTCATCATGTCAGCTGATAAACTGAAGAAGGAGCCTGTTGTTCCATTGTCAGCCTTGTAGCAACAAAACGGTGTCAGAAAGCTCTTTAAGCAGCAGGAAATGTGTGTAAACTCTTAATTCCTGATAGTTGTTGTAAGCTGGGAGCACACGTCATGTTAGCAAGTAGCGCAGGAGGAGTGGAGATATTTTAGAAGTAACTAGAAGAAGCATTAACGTGACCAGATTTTCATGAAAGCTCTACGTCAACCACTTCACATTTTTTTCCAGAATGTGCAGTTTTACTAAACATAGACTTTTATTCTGATTATGGGTTTAATAATAGCTGCATGTTTATGTTACTCTCTGCTACCACCAACCCGCTCGCTGGGTCTCCAGGGTGGGTGCTCGGTGCAGCAGGCCTCCCCTGGGCCACGCCTTGTGCATCGACTCTGATCAAAGGGGCTCTGGTGAGAAGATTACCCAGAGAGGGAGCACTCCAGCCTGGGTTTCCGCCGGGCACAGATGGCACACAGCGAGGCTGGAGGCCCGGAGCAGGAGCTGGTGAGAAAAATCAGAGAGATGTGGGCACAGTGCTGGGGCCGTCTGGGGAGAGGAGCCCCCTGGCCACTGACAGTCCATCCAAATGGAGGCAATCTTACAGCCCCTCAAGGGAATGGCTTGCAAATGTACCCATTCCCTCCTTCATACTAGTGTGCCTCCATCTCCTCCATCTGATGTATGAATGAAGCCGAGGAGGCGAGCAGTGAGATGAGGAAGGGGGGAGGAGAAAGGATGATGTGGTGGAGGAGAGGCAGGCAATCTCTGTGTGTCCTTTGAAGCTTGTCTTATGGCTTTTCTCTGTCAGGTCTCTCTCCAGGGACACTCAGGGAATCTGGCTCTGGAAGGCATCTGCACTCTCACAATCCGAGGCTGAGTTCAAGCATCCAGCCTGGAAAGTCTCTGCAGATAGTAAACATCTCACAGCATAACCTGTGACATTCAGACTTCCCCACAGTACAGAGGCAGTGACATGTGAATGAGGCACAGCAGCATGAATATACACAAAGCAGCTTAAGAATAAACCTACTCTTTATTTTTGTGCACCTCCGGCCCAGTTGGGCACAGGTGCAGCACAAAAAAACACCAAGCGGAGTTAAAGAGAGGTTGACCACACCAAAAATTTACCGATGCACTATTTCAGCCGACAAATTTTGGAGCACGCAATTTCGCGCCAACAGCCATGAAAGCAATCAACACAAGCCTTTACCCAGTTCTTGTTCATCAAAAAGACAAACATATATCTTCATTTAGATGGTGCTCTCGGCTGCACCAGTTGAATCGGGCAAACCCTCCAAATTACACGAGCAAACTTACCTTTCCTAACTGCCTTCCAGAATGTCACATTAAAGCGTTGTTTGATTGAGTTTGTCAGTGGCTTCATTAAACTTTATGAATCACTGTTGCAAAAACGAAAGTGTTTTCTGAAGGTTAGGTTACATCTAGGCACAAAAAGGTTTAAGGTTAGCCAGTCACTGTCGTCATACACAGCAGGTAGTTTGAACCAGGAGCAGACCAACCTGTATTTTTCACTGTATTATGACATTTTAGACTAAACAGTAGATCTATTGATAAAGAAAACTATTGACACACTTATTGATTATGAAAATAAGTACTATTTGCAGCCTTTGTCAGTCATAATTGCAGCTAAATTGGACTCTTTAAAGAAAGTTTAAAGAAAGCTCATGTTGCCTGCCCTGCAGAAGATGCAGTTTTAAAGAGTCGCGATCTGTGAAATCTTTGTAATTCATTGTGAGCAACATGTGATCACAATCAACAGGAATGTCGGTCGAAACTATATGAAAAAACAGGGTTTAAAAAGCTGAGTTTTCCTCTGAGCAGACCTGCATGTATTTTGGCCTGAGCTCCATTCTTTTCTGCAGAGGTCTCCAGTCAAAAGCCTATCTTTAGCCTGCTGCGTGATTGTGGCAGAGCTCTGTAGGCCTCGTTTAGTCCCCTAGTGCAGAACTAATGTGCTTCAGATCAATAGTAGCTCAGAGGCAGGGCTGAGATAAAGTCTGCACAACGGCAACAGAACATGGCCACTGTGCTCTCACCATGCCATCCCCTCTCTCCCTCTCACCGACATAGACAGACGCAGGTGGGCTTCGCTTCAGACTTCCCCAGTTTATTCTGAGTCTAAAAAGGTTTTTAAAGATTAAAATAAAAGTGCACCATGGCTGCAGAAAGAAAAAAAACTGGAAACTGGGAGTAGGTGCACTTTTTATTTGTTCTGATGGTTTTCAGCATGACATATTTTCTCTGAAACGTCCACATTGATTGTCCTTTCTTCTTTTTCTTCTTTCAATTTCTGTGAGCCAATTCATGTATGGTATTCTTCAAGCTTGGTCAGGACTAAATAGCCTTATCTGAGCCTGCCTCGTGCCTTGTGTACGGCGTGTCAGAGACGATTGTTTTCGGAGGACATCACAGGCAGATAGACAGATACTGCCGTATGCCGACTCCTTGTCAATTCTCGGAGCGGCAGCATGTGCGCTCACTCTGTGTTATCAGGCGGGAGATTGATTTCTGTGTCCATCTTGTTTGCCCTTCCCTTTGTGTTTCAAAGCTCAATTTAGAGAGGCCTATGATGTATTGACGCACACACCGTGAATTACCCTGCTAAAAGATGCAAGCGCACAAAACATCTCGCAGAAACGGAAGGTTCTGTCCTTCCATTTGTGACGGCGGGTTGTTGCCGTTCAGGGCACGTCCTCATTGTGAGGCGGCGTGTGATGTCTCGCAGAGATGAGGCTAATGTTTGGCAGCCAAACGTCTGACTGCAGAGGCACTAACTAGATCAAGCCACACTAAAATAGGATGTCAATGGTGACTAATATGAAGAAACTATTTGCCTTGTGGCGGAGCTTTTTTTTTTCCGGCTCTATTCGCCTTGCAAACGCATTCATCACTGAGAGCACAATAAGTGAACAAACACCATCACTCTCTGCAGCAGAAAGCCGCCATCCCCCTACACACACACTCACGCTCTCCCTCTCTTTATCCACTCTCCCTCCATAAACCTGGGCCTTTACTTCATTACCGCGACAGGCCGTTTGTAGGCCTGAATGCTGCACATCTAATTAAGAAACTTGCTTAATTAAAAAAGGGGCAATAAGCCTTTAATGGTGACGAAAAATAATGACTATGTCAGTGAGGGGCCCAATAACGACCAAATGAAATACTTACTGTATGCTGCTACATAGCCAGCCCTCCTCACATTCAGCAGCCATCCGCCTCGACCGCAGCCGGACCCGCTAAAACCTCCGCCAGCCGCCATTGTTGTTTGGTCAGGAGGACAAATGAGATAGTTAGTGTCTGTAATAGATGTGGCTGTAAAAGCTACCACTGCTGTATTAGCTCTATTGCTCCTCCACCCATCAAGAGCCGAGCAGAATATCAGCCACTAAAGGCCTTGAGGAGAGGAGGCACATCTCCAGCATACAGAGGAGCATCCAGCTAAATGCCAGTGGGCCACAGTCATTTATCTCCCCATAATGTTTCATGACTTTTATTATGCTCATTCATTTACTGTGATGTACACAGCTGAGAGTTCAGCGGTGTCAGATGGTTGTAATATTCAAGTCAAGCATCGAGTTTTTGATGCTAATTGTCCAACATTTGACCTTGTTCCCCTAAAGCCAGAAACAAACCAGAAGACATTTAAAATCCAGTGAAGAAGAGTTTTGAAGATTAGAGTCTGGAGTCTGTAGGCTGATCTGTAAGAGATCTGCTCTGTCTTATCTCACACAAACCGGTGCAGGCTTTCATGAACATCATTCATTATGGCCAAAGCGGGGCTTTCATGCCCTCCATGGTTAATACATAATTTGGTAGTAAATAAAATATGAAAATAAATAAAATATGAAAGCTCTAATTCTGCCACAAACATATACTACATTAAATACTGAGCAAAGACTTGAATGAATAAACAAAAGTTCAATCGACTGAGGATTATTTGCTTATTTCTCCAGTTTTTTTTAACTTACAGAAATATAAGTAATTGCCTAAAGCCTGTGTTAACATATTATTTCTTTGTTTGACATCATCCACCCTCATTGTTTTCTGTAGTCTTCTAATAAAAGTTAATTAAGCACTTTTTCCATTTTCAAATTTTTTTCATTGCTGTATCAATATTTTGCTCAGTTTTATGCAGAATTGGCCTTTTTTATTAATGGGTGCACCAGGACATTAGACTCTTTAAAGTTATTGTGGTCTTGGTTAAATAGTTAAGTTGAGACAGGATATGAACCTTCATCAAAAGTTTTGAACATTTGTGCATCAGCCTCTGCGCGTGAAGCACCAGTTAAACACAGTGTGGAGTCACCTGTCACACAGGTATGATAGAACAAAGGAGAGCTCATCAACAGGCATGTATACAAAACTACATGGCAGTTGATTAAGCAATTTGGATCAGGTGGGCAGCAAGGTGTCACAGTAGGAAAAGCACAGGTGTAAATAATAAATTTAATGATGGCTGAATTCCATTTAACTGTTTCAGATTCGGCGGCCTGTCACATGTTTTCTAGTCCACGCTGAACGTTGTGTTGAAACTAGTTTTATACTGAAGCTGAGGCGATGTTTGGTTGCACCACAGAGATGTAAGGTTCATCTTAACTTTTACTTATGGTTTACTAAATTATACTTTTACTATGTAACATTAGAAAGAAGAAAAAACACTTTGCAAATTAAAAGTTGAATTCATAAGAAGTAAAATGCACCTTTGTTCAATATATACAATACAAAAATGTGTTTTTTCTGCAACAGCTTTATTTTGTCTGCTATGCTCAGTAGCTTATGGTGGTGTAATATTAGCTAATGTTGGAAAATTATGGATCAGGGGTGTTGAACATCTGGCCTCCAGGCCGTATGCAGCCAGCAAAACCATTTGATCCAGACCAAGAGGCTAAAAAAAAACCCCAAAAAATATGAATACAATACATAAATACAAGCAACTCAGAAATACAAAAAATTATCAGCAACTTTTTTTCTGCAAAAATAACAGTAGACTAACATGTCCTCCTGGATGATCCCATCCAGCTGTATGCTTGTCCAGATCAGGTTCAAGGTAATGATGCTTCATGTCAAGAAAACAAAAGCAGGTGCAGAGTGTCCCGCTTTCCAAGAGAAATTGACAAAACAATTATTTTTCTGTTTAAACAAGAAAGTAAAAGCCAATGTGGCTCGTTTGTCGGGACATGCTTGCAGTGATAAAAGACAGGAACCTCGAGCATCTTTATAGCTACAAACATGCTAAACTGGATGAGCTGCAAGAACAAGTGTGCGTGGATTAAGTTAGCGCTCTTTGGTGGACATTGGCTGCCCAACAGGCAGCTTTCAGAAGACCACATTCTGACAGAGACAGTGTTATGCAGGTTCGTTTTGCTGTGAGCGAGCTAATAGCTTAGAAGCTAAAACCTCATTCAGAAGGAGAATTTGTGGAGCTGCTAAAATTAGACAAAGCAGAATTGTGCAAACAGACATTTGGCGAGAAGCTTCAGGACATGAAAAGTAAACAAAACATGCCGCCAACCTACAACACAAAATTATTAATCTGCAAAGCAATGGTGGGCTAAAAACGACGAACAACAACCTCCCTCTGCCTGAGCTCAATAAGCCATATGTACGTCCTGACAATTTTCCCATTCTGAGGAAACATGCACTGAAGTAGCATCATCATTGTCATCTTCATCACTACCATGTGACGTTCAACATCTCGCCAAAGAGAAGCCGTTCCAGCCGTCACAGTAGATGCCAGTGTGATATGTGTACAATAATCTAGCATAGCCTTCGAGCAAGCTCATAAAAATTGATAAGGCCCTTGAGAGGAAAAAGGTTGGTGAAGCTGGTTTGAACTACTTCATATACAGTAAGATAGTTTAGTCCAGAGGTTCCCAACCAAGGGGTCAGGCACTTCCAAAGCGTCACCAGATAAACCTGAGGGGTCGTGACAACAAGGGGCCACAAGTAAAGGGGTAAAGAGTCACGAGCCAGAAAGGTTTGAAACCACTTGCATTTCATGAGCTTAGCACAAATGCAAAGGTCATCGTGAAAAGTTCATCCTTTTCACTTTCTCACAGAGCCGTTTGGTGAATTGTGCCTTTAAGGGGAGCCACCATAACTTGGGAGAATGCCATGGCTTTTGCTGTGTGCAATGTGTGATATAAATACCAGCAGCGTGGCTTGTGAATGCATGTAAATACCTTCATGAATGCTAATAGCACATTTACAATACAAAGCAGTGCGTTGTAGAAGGTGAACACCATGCGTTCGCTACATAACAGATGGCTACATCGGGCTGTAAATTTCCGCACACAAGGCCACCGACGCCACCGTGATGTGACCCAGCCGGTGAGGAGGGAAGATGGAGGAGGACGAAGTCAAGTGGGCTGTGGTTCAACAGCTTTGTTTGTTGCTGCAATGAAGCGATAATCAATGGCTGTCTATCAGCGTGAGGGAGAAGATTTCTGAGGCGCCTTGGGGGAAGAAAGTGTGTAAAGAGTAGCGGTCAGGGATAGTGTTCAGTGTGAAATGGCAGCAACGGTCAGCAGCTTTTCTGCATGGGAAACAGTTGCTTCCTTCTTAAACCAGACCTTGAAGTTAGTGATGAAAGTCAGCACAGTTTCTCACCTCATGATTACAGACAAGAAAGAAGAAAAACCAAAAGAATTCACCTTAGTATTCGCTGTGAAACGAACACACTCTTCAGTTTCTCATTTTGTCGGACACGCCGCCTCTGCAGCACAGCTACTTTATTGTGTTTCACTGTTTCCGAGCTGATTCGATGAACTAAAATGAGATGAGACACATTCATTCCCGCAGGACAGGACAAAAGCTCTCCCGAGGAGAATAACTGGACTGGAGCTTGGACAGAAAAAACCCTCATGCATCACGGTTGCTTTTCCCAGCTCATGTGAAATGGCTTATCATTCATAAAACAGATCAGATTGTGTTTCTTCCTGAAGCAATTATTGATCATTTTAGGAAAGATTCACCTCATTTAATATATTTGAAGGCAATTTTACGTGTTGTTACCTTATCTGAACAAGCATCTGAAACACATTTATATGAAGTCTTATTAGTAATTGAAAATCTCAAAAATCCTGGTAGGTCAGACCTCATAACAATTCCATAACACTTTCAACATGGCACAAATCTGCTGACAGATTTATGTAAAAGCTGCAGGAGCACAAAGTTAAAAATGCAGAGATTAGATGCACATTTTGGTCCACCTTGCTAAGACACCTTGAGAAACCACAAAGCATTGAAAATTAGATCGTTAACAATCATGCTAGCAGCTCTGTGAGGCTTTATTTTGCACAGTTTTGCTTTGAGCTAAGAGCTATTGTCAGCATGCTAACACACTCCGGTGACAGTGTCAACAATGACCACATTTACTGTGGTCAGCCTCTTAGTTAAGTATGTTAGCATGCCAATGTTTGCTAATTAGCATTGCTTTGAGCTAAGAGCTAATGTCAGCATGCTAACACACTCCGGTGACAAAGTCAACAATGACCACATTTACTGTGGTCAGCCTCTTAGTTAAGTATGTTAGCATGCCAATGTTTGCTAATTAGCATTAAACACAAAATACACCTGAGGCTGTTTTGCAGGTGTATTATTTTTTGCAGGTTATAAAGCAAAGCAATGGATTAATTGAAGAGTTGACCTAATGAAAGTCAGATGATTTCATCCCGAGAGGAACATCTGTGGCTAATTTAAACCAGTGTTTGTCAAGACAATTTGCTGAAATCCACAAATATCAACATCAGGCTGTGGATTCATTCTGTGGCGGACATGAACGTCTGCACAGAATTCCATCACAATCCAACAATTGTTCAGCAATTGGACCAGATGAAAGACATTACCAACATAAAGCTACACTGCTAGTATGGCTAACACCACACGCCAACCTCATGGATGAAATTGTGAATATCCATCAAAACTCTACATTCAGCATCATGAAAGAAAAGAGAAATTCACTGTAACAAGGCTTCATCAGTGGTAAAGCATTTTGAGAGCGAAGAGAAAAACTTGACTTTCTTCTTCACTTTTCGACTCATTGTCGTCACTCAGGTGCGAACTGTCGCCCAAACATCGTCTCTGCTGACGTAGCGGAGCCTGAATGTCAAGAGGCCAGACAGACGAAGCCGGTATTGTTACGGATTTAATGTCTGAAAAGGGCCTCGTTCACCGTTCATTTTCATTTCACACGGCGCCGTGTGACCTGCCTCCTCTCTTCCTTCCTGATCAGCAGAGTTTCACGCACTGCTCTCTGTGTTTGAGCGTCTGATGAGCGCACGGACAATGTAGCGTTAATGGGTTTGTGAGTGCTGTTTTAATTTCCCATGTGGAGGCCGGGGGAGCCCGTCCTCCTGACCCTGGCGTGTGTCGGATAGCCCTTCCAGAGCTCAGCGGAGAAAAACGGCCTTATTAGCCCAGTTCATTAAAATCATTAATAGTCATGAAATGAGAGGCACCAGAGTCCAAAAGGCTTAATGCTCCATCCATATTAATTAGACACCCACAAATCTGAAGTGAGGGAAACCGGGGCTGCTGCAGCTCCCGGCGCTAACACACACACAAACATGTGCACACATACACACATTTAAGCAACCTGCCCACTGTGGCGTAACCTCCTCACACCCCTCACCATCCCCTCCCCCGACTGTCACCGCCGCTACCCTCCTGTTACCACTGCCGATTAAATTCCGTTTTAATTAAAACTGATCACATTAAGAAACTGATGTGGTTAATTAACTGGACTCTGGTGGAAGTGCCTTCCTCGACATCTGACGGCTGCATTGTAAAACACTTCCCGTCGAGGGGAAGGGCGCTGCATGTAATACCACCACCACCGCCAGCCTCCCCGCTGTCTCCCACCCTCGCTCCCCTCCCCCGCTTCACACAATCCTCATTTGTCTTTAAATTCGCTGCAAAACTCATCCGTCTTAACAAGTCATTGAGACTCATTTTCAGGCTTCAAGACTCTTAATTGAAGAAGAAATCTCCCGACCGAGGAACTCTGCACGCCATGATTTCTCTCGTTTAAGGAATTTCCTAGAAATGTCAGTGTTTTTGCAGCTGCTAGCAGCAGAATATGGCCCTTTAACATCTACTGACATCTACTGACCCACATAAATGTTTTTTCACCCAATTCAATGTTTGTTCCGCATTTAGACCAATTTATTCCTCAAGCTTACTTTACTTCTATCTGAAGCGTACAGACTTTAAAATAGGTTGTTTACCAACCTCTCAAATTCAGTCCTAATTGTGCATCAGTGCTGAAATGTTTGGTAAGATTTCAGGGAATTTAAAATGAGTGTAAAACACACAAGTGAGGTAAACACATCTGCAGTTTACAGGACTGGGGAAGATGGTGTTGTGCCAGCCAATACACAGAGCCCAGTGGTGGTTTATGGGACCTGGAACTGTGGATTTTCTAGCAAATACCCAAAGCCTGTGGGAAGTTCAGAGAACCTGGAAGTGGAAGTGAGTATTGCGTCTGTTTAGATAAAAGTGAATTTCAGTGATATTACAGATTACAGATTGAGGCTAAATGCTGCACAATATTAAGAAAATCATGTAAGATTCTTTATGGGACTCAATAAAAAACTGGCAAACATTTTCTTTGCTTCCTCTTCCTGATCTTTTATGGCTGGTTTTCAGTTTTCATGCTCCATCCTTCTCACCTTCGACACACCCCTCTTCTTTTCCCTCTTGATCCCTTTTCCTCCTCCTTTTCCCTCTCTCCTCCTTCTCTTTCCCGCCCTTCCTCCTCTTTGTTCTTCTTCCTCCCTCGTCACTGCCTCCCGGTCTTCCTCGCCTGCCTCCGACCACACGGAGCTCTTGCTAGCAGTTAGAAGTTATGGTTTGCGGCTGGTGAGCTGACAGCGCTACAGCAGAGGGCGAGATAAGGCTGTGACCTCTCTGGCCGGAGAGGATGAGATGAATACATTTACTCCCTGTGTGATGGGAGGCTGCGGTGGGGGAGAGGAGGGGGGAGACGGTGTGTGCCGTCCCTGGGTGCCTGGCCCCCCAACTAAATCTGCTGTATCTGTAACAAGGCTTTCAGACAGCTGGGATGTGGAGGGGGAGGAGGACAGTGGGATGGAGGGAGAGGAGGATGGAGGAACAGGGGGAATGGAGGGTTCGGGTATATATATATATATATATATATATATATATATTGTGTGTGTGTGTGTGCATCATCTCTTCTTTCTCCCCAAGGCCTGATATTGGATGATGTCCCAAAATCAAGGCCTCTTGCCATGAGGCCATGATTCATCACCCTGATGTGTGTGTGTGTGTGTGTGAAAGAGAGAGTAAGAGTATCTGTGTGTACAGTACAGTATACTGTAGCTGTATGCGTGCCGATGTCTTCACAGTCCATCTACATCTCTGTTTCTTTATTTTGCAGAAGTAGATTTAAGCACGCCTTTTATTAGTCGTTGGAAATGGAAATCAACTCTTGTAACACTTAAAAAACACAGAATTATGAGACAAAGATGTGATTGTAACTCCTGCAAGGTGTCACGCTCCTGAGGTTAGTTCCTGTAGAAGATACAGGTGATTGGCAGGAAGCAGTAAATATGACAGAGCACTGATATAAAAACTGTCCAGTTGGAGTTTTAAATGATTGTTTTGCTCAGTCAAAGTGATATTTACTGAACAAGAATGAAAAGCAGCAGATGTCTCATTCCGAAGAGGGAAAACGAGCCAAACTAAAAAAAATATGGTGGTTTAATTTGCCCTATAATTGCAAATTGCATCTACTTTACATTACGGATCATTTTCAAGTGTTAAATGTTAACATGAAAATTACAGATAGAAGTGCACTCAGTGGTTTTGCTGACCATTTATGGATTCAACTATAACATTGTGCATTCTTCATTTCAGGGAGCCATTGGTTTCCATTCATTTGTCAACAGTAATTTGTTCAAAATGTTCAGGATCAGCATAAGTCATAGATGATTTGTAGTGAATGGGCTGAACGACCACCAGTATGTTGCTTTAAGTGTTTACATGAAAGTTACAAATAAATAGATTCATGCATACTTGCGGTTTTTGTTGACCATTTATTAATTCAGCCACAAAATGTAGGAGCTTTTACTTTTGAGGCAGCCATTGGTTTCCATTCATTTGTGAACAGTACAATGTCAGTTTATTTGAGCATATGATTAGAGTCAACAACACATTGCACTGATGATCTGTTTGTTAACCAACCAAACCACAATGACAAATGAGGAAAAAGATGCTGTTAATAGGGTAATATCAATGTGTAAATTTTTTTAAAAAGTTGCTATGAAATAGTTGAAACTGAAATCAAGTGAAAATAATGGTGAATTTTCTAATAGTTACTGTTCACAGCCATGACCACAACAGATAAAAGGACTCATACATACTCACTGTTTTTGTTGTCATTGTTTAATTCAGCTATAAAGCTTTACATTTTTGGATTTTTTTTTGTCTACCGTTTTGGGCAGCCATTGATTTCCGTTCATTTGTGAACAGTAAGAAAATCAATTAGCTTAGCCTTCTCAGCCTTTCTTACCTTATTACCCATTCAAAAGAAGCAGTGTTTACTTGCAACTCCTCATCACATGTTGCATATGTCAATGAGTTATGAGTTGTTCCACCAAAAAAATATTTTTTTCTCCTCAAATTTGTTAATTTTAATAATTTTTAGACACCTGAAGAGGTCAGAGTATCTGACTTTTCACAAGAAACATGCAAAGATTTCAAATTTCAAGAGATTTTTACATCATATTGAACTGAAATAAAAAAGCAACAGATGCTTAAAAACAAAAAAACTTGTTAAACGCAGCAGCATACTTTGCCAAATGTTTTGTTTTGATGTCAAGTTAACGTGATTTGCAGTAAATGGCGTAAACCGCTGGCACAGGATTTTCTTTTTGTCTTTGTATGGGTGTGTGTGCTCGTGTTTTGAATGTGTGTGTCCACCAAGGGCATCATTTATCCAGTAGCCCAGAGGCAAAAACAACCTGCTGCCAGTATTGATGGTTCGTCCTGCTGCACCTGTGTGGATTGGGTTCAGAGGTCACCAGTCACAGGCAATCAGGAGTAAATGGAGCCTGTGTAACACTCGACAAACGGCTAAGAGCTTTAGAACAAAGCCAAGGCCGCCGTCCTGTGTGTGCTGCTGTATCTATGTGTGTGTGTGTTTTTGTGTGTTGTGCAATACTCCCTTATTTCACTCAACATTAGCCACTGTAACAGGATTAATTCTTGTTGATGTCTAAGCGTC
Organism: Chelmon rostratus; assembly: GCF_017976325.1. Taxonomy (NCBI): domain Eukaryota; kingdom Metazoa; phylum Chordata; class Actinopteri; order Chaetodontiformes; family Chaetodontidae; genus Chelmon; species Chelmon rostratus. The sequence continues at coordinate 24,878,110 of NC_055658.1, read as the reverse complement.
TGACCTTGCCGGTGATCCCTTTATCCCTACTTCTCCTCATGACTGCAAACCTCACCAAAAAAAGTTGCATCTCTTTTATTTTTAACCACATAAAATGAGTGCTGGGTGAGCCACTCAGCAGCCAAAACACATTCCCAATCCTTTTATCCCCTTAGTAAGGTTTAACACTCTCAGCTCCTCCAGTCAGCCCAGTTCATCCGCAGACTAATCCAACACTGTGTTATTGTCTTATTGACTCTCTGAGCCTCAACGCCAAGAATTATAGCAGCTTGTGGGAGGCGTCACGAAGGCGAGCCGACGAATTTGGTGTCTCGGAGCGGGACGAGTCGAGGAGGGGCTCGCCCGAGGAGAAAGACACATATCAAAGAGGTATTAAAGGCACTGATCCATCGTGCCTTAACTCACTCTTACATCATCGTAAAACATCATCCAATTTACCAGCACTGTCAGAGAGGAACCATAACACATTTGCATAATGCAGCGTCTTCACTATGTTAATTCTCCCTCAACTCAGCCATATACAAGGACTCTTTTCTGCGTTTGGACTTATTCTGTCTCTTTATTGTGTGTGCATGAGTGCTTTACACCATGGTAGGATGCTGATGACTGTGAAAGATTATAGAGGTAAATGAGGCTCTCCAAAGCCCTCCAAGCTCTCCACACAGCGGTGCAGCGATGCCGCGGGGCATCACAGGAAGAGCAATAGAAACACATTACTGCCGAAATCATATTGCCACCGAGGGGTGTAAGTTAGCGGGTAAATGGATGGAGCACACACGAGGAGAAGAGGTGGGGGTGGTGGCGGTGCAGTTCAGCCTGTATAGAATTTGCATTGACACACGTGATCTCTTTTTGATTTTCAGGCTGTGTCAAATATGGAAAATGACTTGATTAAATTCTGCCTCGGTTGGATGCTGATGCAAAGCAGCGCTAGCTGACTGTGAACCCACCTCTTTGTAAGTTCAGGGAGAAATGCTCCTTTAGACCCTCTGACACTGTAATCATTGATCTGTGGCTTTCAGTGAAGTGCAGCAGCTATTTTGTAATGAGACGCTGTGATTTTTATCCACACTGGCGGCATGGCTCGTGGCTCACCGCGCTGGTCTAGACTGAAATACCTCAACAACTACTGGATGAACAACCATGAAATTTTACTGACTACGGTGATTCCTTGACTTTTTCCTGTGAGATGGTGACTATTCTTCTTGTCTCAACAACTACTAAATGAATCATCAGCTTGATCAGGTCCAAATTTCACTTTGTCAGATTGTTTATGACTAAATACCTACAAAACTAACCACATTCAGCCAATTCAACCCAATCAGCCTCAGCTGCACTGTGCATGTATCGCTACTTATTAGCATGCTAACATGCTAAACTACAACTATGACCATGTTAAACATTACACCTGCTTACCATCAACATTTTACTTTGAGCCTGTTGAAGTGAAAGGTGTTGCACGTAATGACAAACCAAAAGAGAACCATCAATTAGCACATCCCCTCAACTTAATGCAGAGACTAAAAAATGTTTTTATTTCAGGTCATTGTTTTTGGTTTGGTTCAGTCTCACTGCTCTTGTCAACCAGCCGTTTGAAGCAACAGCAGGAAGCTCTTTCCTGTGACAAGACTCTGATAAACTACCTGTACACCGCCTGACCAGCACCAAACAACACACTAACGAACTGATGAACACAAAGGAGCACCAAACAACACACCAACGAACTGATGAACACAAAGGAGCATTTAGCAGCTAACGATATTTTCCTCAGGTGTTAGACAGGAGATACTGAACTTACATTCATCAGGTGGACGTGAGTACGACTCCAGATAAATGCTAGTGTTGTTCCGTATCTGCTGGATGTTGCGAACACTATCAACTTTACGAGGTGAAAGTATGTCAGTGTTGTGTGTGCAGCTTCTTGGACCGGTCCAAATGGCCAGAAATTCAGTTAATGCAGGTTTAAGCACACAGTTTAATGCTTTAATGAAATATTTGAAACTTAAGATGCCATATTTTCATGGCACCTTCATTGCATCTAATTGAAAGTCTATTGTGCATCATTTTTAATAGCCTTTCTTGCAAGTCACCCGGACGTATTTGGTATTGGGTGCTTATTGGAAGATTTGGGCCAGAATTTTAAATAAAGAGGACTGGAACAAGGTTTGTCCACACCACATTTGTTTGTAGAGACTGACCCCTGGTGGGTCAACAAGGCTCTGGAAGTCAAACATGATTAGATGAACAAGAGCTACAACAACAGAGTGAACTCAGATTTGACCAGGTTCGGTGTGATCTCAGCAGGTTTCTCAGTCTGCTGTCAGTTCACTTCAGTTTAATCTGTTAATCTGACCTCGTCACCACTGTCATCAAAACTGAAGACAATGCAAAATGCTTTAGGCCGCAGTACCACTAATGGCCACTGGGTGCTGGTTACAGAAACACCTGATCAGGACTCCAAACTTCTCTCTAGAAATACAAAACCTTCAGTGTTTCTCACTATTTCATTTCTCCTTTCTTCCATGTGTGTCTTGTAGAAATTTGTAGTATAGAAAGCATAACAGCACACCTTGGTGGAGACACCATGGTAACAGGTGCAGGTACTTGACTAAGACGTTGCTGTTAGATAGATAGATACTTTCTTTATCTCCAGGGAGAAATTTGCTGTTTAAATATGGATTTTCCCTTTAAATATCTCTGACGATTGGTTTTCTTGCACCAGTTATTGTTCAGATGATCTTTTACAGTGGAACTTCTGAACTGAACTGCTTTCCTCAATGCTTGTAGCGCCATCTGCTGGAAAGTCAGGTTCACGACAGAAGTGTTGTAAAGATGTGGTGTCCATACCAAGAATATTTCATGTTTTCCCTATACATCCCTGCAGCCATATTTAAAGTGTGGTGTTTAACGTGTTTTACATAGAGCAGCCATTGATTTCTATTCCATTCATGCCAGTATGTTAAACTAAACTAAATTTAGTTTTATTTACTTTTTTTTTTTTTTACATTTACATTTTTTACAGTTAGAATAGTTTCATGTAGAGGACAGACAGCAGATTATGCTGCCGTCCTTGCAGCCCTGCCTGCCTCAGGTCTGATGATCCTGCTGATTGAAAATATGCCTCCTCTTTGATTTCAGATGCCAGATGTCTCTGCTCAGGAAATCAGAGGTCCCACCCCGACATTAGTTTGTCTAAATTATAAAACTTCACTCCTCGCGTTGCATGCTGTCCTGCAGCTCCTGCATGAAAGAGCAAACTATTTATGGCAGCAAACTGATGAAGTGGGTCTCTAAGAAGAGACTTGCACGATTAGCTTCAGGACTGTTCATGTTGATATGTTGCTACTGAGACTTTCACAGCTCTCCTCAGATTTCACTTGTTATTTGCTGCCACCTAGTGGACACAGAGCGGCTGTACATGCATCTAACAGGGAGTGGACTCATAAAAATAGCTCCTGTGCACATTATTAATAAACATAAAGACTGAGTTTCATTATTGTTTTGATTATCTTGAAATGTACAACTTTGCATCAATTGTTTATTCATGCTTGAGGATGTTATTACATTTTAATCTATTTGTATTTTATATTTTCATTCTTTTTAGTTTCTGTTTGAATCTTTCTAATGCTTTATATTCTTTCCTTTCTCATAATAATCTGTTACACTGACATTTTGTTTTTTGCTGAACTGTTCTACTGCAAATAAAACTTTTATCAGTTAATGAAAAAAAGAGGCACAGAGCTGAAATGAAAACTCAAACCTCATATCTCAGTTGTTTTGTTGGAGGCACAGTCTTCTCTAAACTAACACACTGAATGGAAATTAAAACAAAAAAAATAATAAATGATAAAACTGCTGCTTGTTAAAAACGTATTAAATAAACTCGGATGGATGCAGACTGCAGTGATGCAAACTGATTTTCCTCTCTGGGTTAAAATGAGTTCACTGTGCAGCTTCAAAAATATCCACCTCTTTGTCTTTCAGTGATAAAAGGAGGAATCGAGCAGGAGAAGAAACCCAGAAACTCATTGTAATGATGCAGAGAGACTTCAGGCAGGATGATGAAGATGAGATTAGATCTGAACTAAATGAATCAAGATTTCTTCAGAGGATTCAATCTGCCCTCTGCTCCTAATGATGTACTGCATGTCACACACACACACACACACACACACACACAAACAGGCCTCAAACTACTGCACAAGGTGAGGACACTTGTGTAATATAACCTGCAGTAGATCTTATCGTTATTGCACTTTTCATGTTCACCTTTCTCTCAGACACAAGGCTGAATCATCACCCAGAGCTCCTCCTCTTTAAAATAAAGCACAACATTCATAAAGCACAACATCAGCTGAGTCTTGTGGTCTGTAAATACTCCCTCTTGAGACCCTGACATGAGATTTTCCTAAATTTCCTAAAGTACAATAGTGAACTGCAGCAATACCCCTTCAGTATTCGAATGTCAGTTGGTGCAGCTTTAAAATAGACATTTTACTGGGTCTACTTGGTTATTTGAAGGCACATAATAATTCTATTGTTATACACAGTATTCTCTGATTAAGCAGATTTGTCAGACTGTTGATTTATTTACCCAAAAAAAATCAACACATGGTGATTTTTGTGCAGTTTTCTGGTGTGAAGAAGTGCACCTGTTTCCTCTGATGAATAAAGTTTTGCAGTAACTTTTTAACAAAGTAGTCATGAGTATTTTTTTGTCTCAGGTTTTATTTTCTTTATTATTCTTAATTATGTTTAATTGGGTTATTTTTGTACGACTTTTATATGACTCTTAGTCTGAAGACAGTTCTCCACTGATTTAGCATTGCACTCACATAACGCTGTTGAACTCATGATGGGAAGTTTAAAAGAAAAGGATCAAAATGGACATTGTCTTTATTATCAACATTCGTCTTCCTTGTCCTACATTACCCACAATGCAACTTGACCACTAACTGTTCGTCACGCTTGTAGCTGCTAATGTTGCAGCCGCTGACAGAGGTGAGGAGTGGGCTGCAGAGGACTTATTAACTCACCTATTTCTAACTCCACACCTGCAGATTTTTACGATCAAACTTGTTGTCCTCAGAGACAACTGACTCAAGTGACATCACTGGAGACACCAGGGGGTGTCGGACTGGGTAGACAGGCCCCTCCTGTGTGGAGGGCCCACAAAGGCACCAGGATGAACAGCCGTGGAGTCTGTACAGGGTCCAGAACTACTTGAACTACACCCCTGAGAGACATGAAATGCTTTATGCAACTTTTCACACAGGCAGCAGTCATCCCTAAAACCTGTAAGCAGGCTCTGATGTTTAAAATCCCCCTTTAAGTTTCATATTAGTGTTTTTACTGTTTGTAATCCTTGTTTCTGCTGCTTTTATGTGACTTTGCGGGTTTAAAACTAGCTCTACAAAGACAGATTATAATTAGAAGTAGCTGTAGTAGTATAAACAGTATTAGTAGTCTATTATTATTATTATGTATACCTTATATAAAGCGCCAAACAGCCCTCACATCAGCTGTAAACGGTGACGGTCGTTTCCCCTTTAAAATCTTTTTTGGATCCGTCGATGCTGTTCTGTCCAGAGCTGTGAGGAGGGGAGGAAGAGAGGAGGAGGGGGAGACAGCTCACTGTGAGATATATTCACCCACCGCAGCGGACACGCGTGTCTTCACCATGTGGACGCGCACAGACGGACGGCTCGGCGGATGAATGCGTCCCGCTCTGCTTTGACCGCAAACTGCGACTGACGCCTTCGGGTTCCTCTGCAGGAATAAACAGACAGGGTAAGCTGGTCACACGGTGTTTGGCCGCTGAGGAGCAGGTGAGGGATCTCTTTCCTCCCCTCATCCATGTTACATGTGCGACCCTGCGTCGAGGGCTTTTTGCAGGCGTGAACTTTGGTCTTGCAGAGTCAGATTACACCGACAGTCACGGTGTTTGTTTCATAGGCAGGCAGATAGAAGAGGGAGTTCCAGCGGTTTGCACGGTAAACAAACAGAAGGCATGCGGCTGCCTTTCAGCACCAAGGACAGAGACCCGAAGGCTGCTGCGTAGTTAGAAACCAGAAGCTTCTGCAGGTGACTCAACACAGCCGCCGGACTGTCTCCTCTGTGGATGAGACACCGGCTGATCTCCAGAGCTTCAAGGCGAGCATGCAGCCGGTGTGAGGCTGGGCTGTGACATTTGTCGTGCAGCAGTTTTTTTGCTTTTTGTGTCTGTTTTCCCAGACCCCGCCGGGCCCTCTGTGTTCTCCTGTCAGACAGAAATGCAGGTGAACTCACAGTTTTAGCTGTCAGAGGATAAGAATCAAGCGGCCAAAATGTCATTTTAGCAACAGAGGACTGATTCTTAGTGAGGCTGAGCTGCTGTCAGGTCAAGACAGTTTTATTCATGGAGCACAAAATCATGGATTTGCCTCAGATGGTTTTACAGTCTGCAGCTTAACACCTTTTATCATTAGAGCCTGCGTTCAGGGAAGCAAAATCTCTCAACAGAGGCTAAAGTTCAGTCTCATTTTGTTTGAGTGGTATTTTTCTTTTACGCTGATACTTTTTGTAATCATTTTTGCATTAAAGGTGCCGAATGAATCCAGTTTAATGTACTGATTGATAGATGGACTGTCCACTGTTTTACAGGAGCAGAAAATGGCGGCTGCAGACTTCCTCTACTTCACGTTGTGGATCTCCACAGTCTTCGCCTCCGGACTCGGATGCCCTGAACTCTGCACCTGCTCAGATAAATACGCCAGACATTTCGCTGAATGCTCCTACAAAGACTTAACTGAAGTCCCGGACGGTTTGCCTCCTAATGTTACAACCGTGAGCCTCTCCGCTAACAAGATCAGTCTGATACCACTGGGGAGCTTCGACAATGTCACCCAGGTGACGTCGCTGTGGATGGCCCACAATGAGATCATCACCATCGAGCACGGGACCCTCGTGCCTTTGGCTCATCTGCGAAACTTTGACATCAGCCACAATAAACTTGTAGACTTTCCTTGGGAGGATCTGCAGAACCTCACGGGCCTGCAGCTGTTGAAGATGAACCACAACGAGATGGTCCACCTGCCGAGGGACGCCTTCTCTAGCCTCAAAGACCTGAGGTCCCTCCGACTCAACAACAACAAATTTGTAACCATAGCTGAAGGGACATTTGACGGTTTGGTGTCTTTGTCCCATTTGCAGATCTATAAAAATCCTTTTGCCTGCACCTGCTCCCTGGACTGGCTCCGAGACTGGATTTCAACAGCCACCATCACAGTCCCAGAGCAGAATCTGATCATTTGTGAATCTCCAGAGAAACTTAAAGGGGAAATAATCGGAGAATTGCCCGAGTCAAAGTGCGCAGGCACAAATGTCACAATACGAGCTGAGCCAAATGCTTATAACTCAACAGTCTATGAGGGCAGCGCTTTGGTGTTGACTTGTGAATTCACGGGAAACCCAAAGCCGCTGGTCATGTGGAGCATTCACAGCAAAAGGCAGAAGCAGGAGGTGGCTCTGTCGTTCGATGAGGATGAGTCAGCAGAATCAAATATGGGCTCCTCACTGTCCCACAATCCCATCAGAGTCTTCAACAACGGGACTCTGATCATTCCACACATCACGAAAGACGATGGTGGCAACTACAGCTGCTCAGCCACCAATGAATTTGGAAGAGCTGAGGATTCGGTGTCAGTGATGGTGGTGGCGCCACCGAAACCAACGCCCAAAAAGCAAATAGCCACAACACCTACTTACACAAAAACACACCCATCAATAGCCCAGACGACTGGTAAAACTTCTCTTTTTGATTCTGTGCGTCTCCCTGATTTAAAGAGGAAAGACTTCATGAACGTCGTGCCCACTTTCCCGCCCACAGCAGAGCTCAACTCGAAGTCCCCTGAGGAGGCGACAAGCCATCCGTCACGTGCCAGAAAATGTGGCTTGACGGCTAATACGAGATACATTTCGAGCCACGTCTTTAACGGGAGCCTGGACGACATCAAGCAGTACACATTTGACTTTGGCGTCATTGCTTTAGGGGTGTCAGAGACAGAAGCGACGGTGCGCCTCAATCCTCTTCTCATACCCAGAGACAAGAGCACCAACCAGGCCGCCGCCACCACCGCCTCATCTGAGAGCCTCCAGGGTGACAGCGAAGAGCATCACGGTCAGCCGGAAGTTTCTGAGAAAGTCTATTCAAATGGTTTGTATCTGTGCGTCACTGCCGACCGCAAACACTCAGCGGTGCAGTGGTCGAGGATCAAAGAGGGCGTCAACACATATCTGTTCAGCGGTTTACGTCCTGGCACCAATTACTCCCTGTGTCTGACCTACCGAGGGGAGGACTGTGAGGTCCAGGTGCTGTTCACCACCAGGAGGAGGGTACCTAACCTGCTCATCATCATCTCGGTCAGCATCTGCCTCCTCACCGTGTCCACCGTGCCTCTGCTCGGCGCCACGTGCTTCCACCTGGTGTACAAATACCGCAGCAAGACCTACAAGCTGATCCTGAAGGCCAAAGACCAGTACCACATGGAGAGGAACCTCGCCGCCAACTTTAACATCCACGCACCGCACACCGAGTCCCAGAGGAAGATTAACGGCAGCCAGCTGGACGAGGAGGAGGGGGAGACGGAGAGCGGGGATGGAGACGGGGAGAAGGAGGCGGATACAGAAGAAAGCGTCATGACTGAGTCCTTCAGTCTGTCTCAGTGCAGGACGAATTTAGACAACTGTGAGGTGGGATCTGAGTATAGTGATCGGTTACCTTTAGGAGCTGAGGCAGTGAATATAATAAGCAACTACAAATATCCCAATCAGTAATAATCGCATGTTTCTGCCATCACGTCATTGCAGCTTTCTTTTGCATTCAGTTAAAGGGTAAAATTTAGGATTTTTTTGTTTGCAGAAAGGCGATTCATGCTTGCACACGCTGAAAGGAAAAATAGAACCAGCCCGTGTGCTGAAAATTATAAATCACTTATCAAAGCAGAAAAAGGCGGCCCACCGTCAAAGCATTCAACGTCTGCTCAGCTTCATCTTTCATTAGGATGACACTGATGATGTGTTTCAGCCAGAGGCCTCCTGAGAGCATGAGGAGTGTTTAAAGGAAAAGCTCGACATTCAGGGAAGTGCGCTTATCTGCTTCCTTCAGCTGCAGACATCGATGTCGCTCTCACGTCAGACCGCTAAACATGCAGCTACGTGTGTCCAGCTGCAGGTTAGCTTTGCACAAAGATACACATGGTGATAGACAAGCATGGGACACATAACGAAGACATTTTTTATTTATTCAACTAAGTGCAGTGAAGTATGAGCTCTTTGGCAGAGTGATACAGTCACACCACAGTAAAGATGAAGGCTTATTTGTTGATTTGTGCCTCTTGTGCATTTTATAACAGTGAGATGCAGATCGTACAGCTGTTTTAGCAAAATTAGCTGGGACTCCATCTCCCTGCCACAAAATAATCGATCTTCCCAAATTTATTCAGATTTCAAACTTAATTATTGCCTCTTCCCGATGAATTTAGAGCATGTTTGTTTGATAAATATCTTGTGAGTGAAAACCAGACGTGAGCACACAACAGATGATTTCTGTGTCAGAGGACTGCTCGACAACAAAAGAGACAACGAGTAACAAAGCTCGTGCTACATGTGTCATGTTTGCAACAAGATTAGGAACAATGTGACCTAGGTGTATGCGTTAGTAAATGGGCTAACTGTAACTAAAAGCTTTAAAGTGAATCTGTGCCGTCGTTTTAGGAGTGCAGCTGCTTTAAAATACAGAAACTCAACCCTCTCATGTAAAGAGGAAGCCACTGTGTGCTGTGAGCTCGTTGTCCAGTCAAACATTTCCTGTGAAGATAACTGTTGAATGTTGTTTTAAATAAGCTCTCTGTCTCACTGGTAAAATGTGGGTGAGTTAGTCGACTCCTGAGTGTTTCCGTGACGCCGCTGCCTCGCTGTATCTGGGTCATGTGTCCTTCCTGGTGTGTTTCCCAGCTCAGTGTTAGACGAGCTGCATGCTGCCTGTCGTTGTGAGTCGCAGTATGCCGTCTTGTGCACATATTCCTGACTTCAAGAATAACTTTGGGTCCGTGCTGCTGTCTTTTTTCTGTTTTATAATAAAGGAAACAGTATGTTTTTACCAAAGTGTTTAAATATCCTCACTAACTCTTAATCCTATGTGCCTCAATAAAAGTTTTGACAAAGGAATACTGAGCGATGGCTCATCTGTCTGCCTCTTGTTTTCTCTCACACCTTTACGACCAGCATTCAAAATAATTAGTTAGTGGCTTTTATAGTTTTGTTTTTTTATTTCCACATTATGCCCATCTAACATGGCATTACAAAATTCCACAATACTGCATGTAAAACATTAGAAAAACAGCAACATTGGTTTGTTAATTAAAATTATTCTAACAATTATATAAAAAATCTTGATGCATTAAAAAATAAATATGCGATTTGGCATTTATCCTGTTTCCATTACAGAATAACAGCCATTGTATGGAGGACCAAAGACGCCTTGCAAATGGTTCAATCAGTTATTGAAAATTAGTAGGATGAAACAAAACAGGCTAAGTATATTAATAAATAAATCAAATTATGGTGCTATTTAGTCAGATTAGTAGGATGATGATGGGACTCAGAAACACTTCACACTTCATAGATTCTGGTGTATTTGTACATTTTATTTTATTATAATTGTAAAATGGCACATAAATGAAGTCAAGAATTCAGGAACAACTGCGTTCCTGCACTTTTTATTAGAGCCCTTAATCTTTATTCGTCACGTTTAAGCTGTCACTTGTCAAATGTTAGGAAAACGGTTTATTCGTTTGTCCATTAAAGTCGCGTATAGGAAATATATTGTATAAAAGAAAACTATAATCCGTCAGTGTGATAATATGTAGTGTGATTGCATGTATGTCATATGATTAGCCTCAGTATCCCCTCATGTGATTCATCCTATAATTAGCTGAAATTGATGTAGAAACTGTAGCGCACACAAACTTCTAGCCAATAATATTAAGATATTACACTGTAATTAGTAGCATAAACCCAAAGTTTACAGTGGCATATGTTGTTGATCTTATATGAAAATTCTTGTGACTCCAGTTTTGGAGATTTTATTTTCTTTAAATGACAAATCACACTGTTGCTTGATGAATTTCTGCCTCCATGATCTTATAAACCCCCTTCAAACACCATCAGATTGAAAAACAAATAGGAAGCATGTTGCACGGAGCACAGCATGTGTTGACATAACTGCATCTACCGGAGGCAGAGGGGACTATGACCTCTTATTCTGATGCTGCCATTGATCAGAACTGGCGCTGCACTTTGTGTGCTCGTCAATATGTGACCACTAAAAGGCCTCAACTGCTCTGCACAAGCAGAACGCAAGGACAGTTTAGAAAGGCGGGAGGGAAACTGATACTCCTGTTAGCTTCTTGGTGAGTAAGCCTCACCTGTTTTTGTTTTATTGTTTGTGTTGGCTTCGTAGCAGATAGAAATCTCTCAGTTTTATTGGGCTTTTATCATTCATATCATTCTAAGCAACAAACAACAAACATGCTGCTGGCTTTAAGTTTGTCACCATGTACCCGATGTAACCTTCATTAAAGAGTCTTTGAATGAACCTGAATGACTAATGCCACCATGTGAACCATATAAAAATGTAGGATCATGTCAGTAAGAGTGACAGTATACCCCGGACAAGATCACATTGGACATAAAGTCGTTGCTGTAGAAAACGTGAATTTAAGAAGTTGGAATTATGGATCACCACACTGTGTAGACCTGTGGGTTAGCCAAACTTAAACCAGACTGATGAATCACCTGCAGCAGATATTCAAGCTCAAGTATTAGATCTCAGCTGCTCCCAACAAGCTTCTCCAGAAGTTGACCAGAAGTTTAGATTGTGTGGGCAGTTTTGCTAAATGTAATATTGTTTGGAGTATACTGCCAGCCACACTACACAGATAAGGGATCAGACTCAGTTTTATCTTGGTTTGTCGTGGTCTCGGTGGACTGGACGGGCTCGGACGCCGGCTTGTCGGCCTCCTTCTTGCTGCCTTTTTTGGAGCTGTGGTTGGGGGTCCCGTTCAGGATGCTCTCAGAGGTCTGCAGTGTCTGGAAGTGCTTCCTGGAACCCAGGAGGGACGGGTTGTTGACCAGCGTGTACAGCAGCTGCCAGCGAGAGCGAATCCTGCGGCGGGTGGTCGCCTTGCTCGGCCTGTTCTCCTGAATCCCTGAAAGCATGGAGGAGCAGGCTGTCAGGGCAGAATGAGACACCACACTGAGGGTTGGAGGGACCATGAATATAATGCATGTCGCTGCATTGCACAAACTGTTTAAAGAGTCGTGGGATTAGAAAAAGACCTCGTCAACTGGGAAAATTAAAACCCAGTGGAAAGTAAAACAAGGTGAGTTTCCTTCTACAAAACAATAATTCCCATTGTTTCATTGTTCTTTTAAACAGTTATTAATGTGATGAATGTTTGATATCTTCAAGTCAACCGTTTGGAACGGGGGATGGATAAAAGGCTGAGGATCAGAGTGGTGGATAAGTGGAATACAGGACGAGGGGATCAGACATGTAACTGGATTTAAAAGTGATCAACAGGATCCTGCTCTACCTTCCTCTGCCTCTCTTATTTTCTGTCCAGCTCTGCCGCCCTCGACCATCAAGTCCAGCAACAGCCCACAGAAGGCCTTCATCACCGGGTGTGACTGGCTGACCTCCACCTTCAGGGAGTGGGTGTAGTATCTGTAGGCTGGATGGGGTCACAGAATATGACTAAAATCAGATTGTGCTCAGGGCCCAAAAAATAGTCCCAACCTACACATTTTCTTTGACTATGTAACTAATATTTCATATTTAATTGTTGACATTGGTCTCAGTCTGTGTACCTAAAGCTTGATTTACCATATTCCTCAATGCCATTGTGATCCAAAAGCTGTTAAAAACTGAATGAAATATTATACCTGGGTCGTAGGACTCTGCAGTGCGATGCAGCAGACTGATGTCAATACGGCCGAGATGGATGATGTTGTACAAAGCTGTTATCACCATTCTCCATATTGCGACTATCAGTCCGACCATGGTGTTGATCAGGAACAGCAGGTACGTCAGGAGAAACAGACTCTCTCTAGAAATCACCATGAAATATTTATTGCATGTATCGCATGTTTTAACTGAAAAACTGCTGTCAACAACTGGAGTTTGAGGGAGGGTCTAATAAAAGTCAGGTCCCTGTGGCTTCTCTTGTGAGTTTCCAAACTTTATGGAATTAAAATTATGTTTTCAAAGCGTTGTCCAAACTGCCTGGAAAACAAATTCTGGAAGCCATTTTTTTTTATTTATCAATGTAGTCCACCTCAACTTAAATGTACTAAGTCTCTCAAGTTGCTCGAATTCCTGGAAACAATACAGATGAAATGACCTGAAAGGTTAAAATCTAAATTAACAATCAAATCATTATAATATTCCAGTGATACAGTGATATAGTTCCAGTAATTTTCTACTGATGTTCTGCAGCAAAACCTGCAGCACTAGCAATGAATCAGTTAAGTGAGTAGAGTTGCAGAGCTGGACTGATTAATTAATTATTGATTAATATATACTGAATATAATAACTCTCTAAAATGAAATAATAATTTACTCTGTAAAATAGCAAAATATACAATAAATACCAAGAATATCACAAGTAAGAAGAGTGAAGAATTTTGTATTGACAATTTAATCTTATTCTGAGACTCTTGAATTGTTATTCTGCGATTCTTGAATTGCCTAATCAATTATATTGGACTGGAATCGGCTTCACGCACCTGTTGTTCAAGTCTCTCGTACCAGCTTCCTTTTTGATGAAAGCAAACTTCGCAGTCACGTGTTGAAGCACAGTAACCAGCAGCAGAGCAACCCAAGCCGGCCTGAGGCATCACAAACATGGTGAATAATCTCAGGTTTGATCAATAATCGCAAAACGACAAAGGGCTCAATGAAAGGTCGCTGACTCACCACGCCTTTCCCGCAATTTCAAAGACGATGATATTACGACCGTGAAAAACTGGGATAATGATCAGAAACACCAGGAACAAGAAGCAGATGAAGAACACCACAGTCTGAATCGCCATTCCTGCCGACACAAAGTCAGAGAAGGCCATTTTTGACACTCACACACTCTTCGGGTCTACCTGCTGCATTCAGCACCAAGCACATTTGTTCCTGAAGATACAGACTTTAAAAATGGATCACAAATATGGTCTGATCTTTAAAAGGATGACATCTAGAGTTTTTAGTCAATGTTACTATAACAGTAGTAAAAAGGGATACACATTTCATGTGCTAGTGAATATTTGTGGCAGCAGGTTGGTGTATTTGGGATTGCGTCAAAATAACCGACATTAGCTGTGTTTCTATCAATGTGTTCTTACGCACATTTTGAAGTATCGTATGGGAAAAGGTTGATTGAAACTGCAAAATTCAATAAAACTTCCTCAAGAAGTTTTTTTACCCTCACTTGAAGAGTTTTGGCCGTTTTTGAAAAAGAGTTAATGAGAGACGGAGAAACCTTTTTTATTTAACATTTAACTCACATGACTGATGATGTTTCCACTATGAGAGAAGAAGAAGAAGAAGAAGAAGAAGAAGAAGAAGACGGACCGCTCTCCATTTGTCTCTCGTTGATGGACGAAGCCACTGGTTCTTTTTCTTCTTCTTCTTCTTCTTCTTTTTCTTCTTCTTCTTCTTCTTCTTCTTCTTCCTCGCCCAGGTTTATTGGCAGTTGGCAAACAACTGTTTTTGCATTTGGTTCAAGACCTCTCCTTCTTCTACCCTGTTTATTACAACTGCATAACGTAGCCTAGACCACCAACTTCTAATGAAACTACACTTGGCATAGCCTTGTTAATCGCCCCAAACCAGCTGAAAGAAACATGACTGATTTTCATTTTTCATTACTTTTGCATGCTTTTGATAGACCTTTCTCATAACTTATGCCAGCAGAATCACCAAATTTTTGGTGTTTGTTTCTTCATGAGATTTGTTGACGAAAAAAATTCAAAAAAACTCAAATAAAAGTAAAATCAAAGATGATTTTGATTTATGGTTGATCTTTACCGAGGGAGACGATGGCAGCCTGGTATCCTGTCAAACCCATCCAACAGACGATGCCAGGTTTCGATGGACGGATGGTCTTCTGGCTGTTGTAAATGCTGTAAATGTCTCCCTTATACAGTCCTTTCAGGTTTGACCTGAAACAAGTTAAAACCAGTGGTGCATTAAGTTCAGACAGGAAGGCCTGGGAACCAAATCTAAAGCATAAAGCAACAGAGATGAGGTCGCGTGTAAGGTGGCGGAGAACGTGAGGAGATCAGCTGCTTCCAACACCTGGATGGAAACTTCCTGTCATTCCACGAAGAAAAAAAGCTGCCTCACAAAGACCCAGAGAGCAAAGAAATGGGCCAACATCCAATCACAAAGCTTACAATTCTGTTACCATGTGGCAGATTTCTCTCAGCAGCTGGTGGAGACCAAATCAGAACTAGAAGGTATATGAATGCATTAGGTTGCTCTGTGTCTACAGGATGTCGTCGGCAACTGTATCGACTTCATACGGTGATAATATTTCAGTAGCCTCTTTACAGTTTGTTGCCGCCAAGTTGCCGAAATAATCAACTGATTTTGCTTTAAGAGAAGAGGTTGTTCAGTTACCTGCAACTCCAGTCTACGAGGTTTTACTGCACTTACCTGTGAAGAATCATGGACCTCATGAGCATGATGAGACTGACCAAAAGAGACAGGGTCATCGCACAGAGGTAGCACACTAACAAACAACATGGAGGAAAAGGCAAACAAAGTTAGTCATTTTTAATAACTCACTCCAGATTTTTTTAAAAGCCAATAAAGTAGCCCTGCATACCCTCCAGCAACCACGTATAGAAGGTCACAATTTTGACCACCTCCATCCTGTCGTCTGACAGGACGATGCCAAAGCCCAGTAACAGGAAGGCAATGTTTTCATCAATCCCAGCACGCACGATGTGGAGAGTGGGGACCACCAGGACGACTAACAGCAGCGCTGTCTGAGAGGCGAACACAGGATGGATTTACAGCAGCGACTCGATTTTGTGTGATTTAAGAGGTGACGGCGGTCTGAAGACTTACATGATATATCGCCACAAAGGCAACGAATGCTGACACAGCCAGTTTCAGTGGAAAACGAAACACTGGAAGACAAATGACGTCATTTTTGAAGTCCTCTTTTCAGTCACAGTCATTTAGGATTTATCATCACTGCATCAGTGCAAAGCTTTAACTTTAGGAGCTAAAATGTTCAGATAATCAGTTTCCACTCAGTGTGACATAAAAACAAAATGTTTGCTCAATTAAATATAAAAATTGTCGTTGCACGAGTGCACAAACCTTTTTCTGGTATATAAATATAACTCTTAGGCACCTCCAGTATTCTCTCTGCCAACGTTGGTTTGACTGTAGATGAAGAGCTATAATATATAAAAACACAGAGAATGGATCATATTAGACTATAGAATTCATCTCTTATTTTAAAAAGAATTGACGTTTTTTAGATACTGATTTTTGATCCACAACAGTGATTTTCTTTGAACTCTGAATCTGCATATTGACTTCTAACAACTGTCAGATCAATGCAGTAGATAGAAAAACATACTACATGCTGAAATGTAGTAGATGCAAAGTAGAAAAATAGAAATACTCAACTAGCAGTAACTCAGAATTGCTCGTATGTACAGTACAAAAAGCAGGATACCTTTATATCTACTATTACAATTCAGGGGTTTTCCTTGTCGTTAAATAAAATCACGTTATGAGCTCCATCATACGAGTGTTCCTGAACCATATCCATCAAATAAAGATTTGTTCATATACAACAGCATCCTGGAGATAACAGGATATTTTTGCTCATCAAACGAATCGTACAAATCAGCGAGAAGTGAAGGATAGTATTTTATATTCTTACATTATAATTTACTAATTTCACTGTTTAAAATTCAAGTTCATAAATTTTAAATCTCTCCCATTATTCTTCAACTATTTCTGATTGATGTATTGAACTTGTAAAATGTGTGAATAAAGCAAGATGCCTTCTGTATTTTATCTTACTGTTTTTCTTATCAAATCTGCTTTTGTTCATCTGTCTGCTCACTTTTATTTATATTATTATCATCATTTGTCATTTCTTCTTTATTGACATCTACTTTCCAATCTCCATGTGTAATGAGCGTACTTTTTATTTTCACATACACCAGTGATGACAGGTGGATTTTTGGATGTTATGTTCTGTTTGACATGTGTGTTAAATAAAGTTTTGGGGTAAAAGTAGAAGAGACAGAGGGGAAAAACACATAAAACCATCTCCATTCACCTGGCTGAGGAGGACCTGTTCTTTAGAAGTAGCTTCACATAGTTGGTGTAGTAGCTGCTGTCGAGGTCCTGTGAGCAAAACATTCAGACTTGTGAGTCACTGTGTGAGAGGATGTTTAAATTCTTTCATTATCTAGGCTTTAATCTAATTTTAAAGTGACAAAAACATGATTCTCTGTCATATTCCGTGTAATTTGGGCTCTTGAAGCTGCAAATTCCCCTGAGCTTCAATCGATGTTCGGTCGAAAACATCATGACATGAAAAGAAAAGCATAATTCTCAATGGGTGACTAAAACAGTTAACAGTTTTTAACTAGAATAAGCGGAAAAATCTGAAGGTTTAATAAAAGTTAAAAAGATTAGTAAGAGAAAGTGTTGTTTTTCCTGTTGATTTATTTATTTCTCTTCTCATCATTAGTGAAAAACTGTAGACAGATTAAGCCTGCGGCTAAAACAAAAACTCTGTTGTATTTATATGTTTGAAAGGGGAAAAAAAACATCACCTCCATCGTCATAATCTTCTCAGGGGCGCTGAGTTAAACCCACTTTTCTCCACAAGCTGCTTACAGTAATCATGGTTATGTTTTACATAGTTGAAATTCATGTTTCTTTCTCCAGCTGCACCAGAGATAGCCTGCTGTTAGCTTACATGTTGGTATTTACACATAAATCATATGGCAGAAAAACTGTTGAGGACCAAGGGTTCTTTTTATTGGCTGGACGTTGACGTCTGTACTCTGACTTTGCTCACCTCGTCAGTCTTTGGTCCTTTAACAAACAGCAAAGGAAACTGGACACACAGATATGCAAGGCAGGCCAGCTGAGGCAGACTCGCCAGC
The DNA here is from genome assembly GCF_017976325.1 of Chelmon rostratus. Lineage (NCBI taxonomy): Eukaryota > Metazoa > Chordata > Actinopteri > Chaetodontiformes > Chaetodontidae > Chelmon > Chelmon rostratus. The sequence goes on along the minus strand of NC_055658.1, from coordinate 24,859,870 downwards.
AGAGCGTAGTACTTATAGATCTGTGAGGAGGAAAACCGGAAAGATTTAATCTTTTTAAAGGATCGATTCACCAGTTCACCATGTTTTGAAATGTGTGGTTTTATGTGTCTCAGCTGAGGTGAATAAAATGTTAAACAGTGCAGTGTTTCTGGGAGGTAACGCTGTCGACCTTTAACATTCTTTACTGCCAAAGGTCAAACCGGCAGTAATTAATATTAATTATAAAATTTTTGAACAGACTGAATTACTGTGTGGTGGCTTCTCACCAGACTCTGCACTTCCTCCTCAGAGCATTTTAGCAACTTTCAGCTCTTTGTTTTGGTTTTAGTATCTGAGCTCTCATCACTGTCACAGATTTCTTCTCACCGGTGGAGACCAAAACAGAGTGAAAAGAATATTGGACTCACATTCAGCAGGTGGACAGAAACACGGCTCTAAGTGTGTTTCTCAGGATGTGTAAATAGGCACCGGTTTGCTAACAGCTAGCACTGCTTCATGGCAATAGCGCCCTCTGCTAATATGCTAATAATGCTTGCACGTTGTTGTCGTCTCACCTCTGGAGTCTTTGGACAGTCGAACTTCTGCCACACCAGGACCCCAAAGTGCGTGAAGGAGAGGAGCGTCCCGAACACGTAACCAGCTTTGTGCTGCAGAGTGCTGCAGACCAGCAGAGGATAATACAGGACAGGGTAGTAGAAGATGGCGATTATCTTCATGTACTCTGAAAAACAATCCATAAAAGAAAGGAGGGTCTCATTCCCTGATGTGTGATCACCAAACTCTTCAGGGTCCTTTAAATCACTTAGTTTCATGCTTCTTCTCAAAGATTAGTTCACTTAAGTATGCCTAAACCTAAATGAAAGCCACTACAGTATGTGTACAGTGTGTGTGATTATAACACATTTTTATGATATGAGCGTATAAAAGAAATTGTGTTCCTTTAATTTTCTATAAACATTCTGAGACTGCACAAAATTCTGCTGTTTAATTGCAATTATGCAAAAGATCGACTGTTTGAGTAATTATGTTTGTCCTTAATTATTAGTGCTGCCGTTACATGGCTGCAATTTTAACAAGACAAACATATGCAGCTCCTTTCTAAATACACAATGCAAACATACAAATTTCCACCTTTAACGTCCGCTGGGGTGTCTTTGGAGAAAGGCAGAGGGTCCGGGGCGATCACCAGCACTGCCAGCCTGCTGAACACCAGTCCGAACACAGCCATGACCAGGCCTTTTTTCTGAGTCTGGTCCAGGAAGTTAGCAGGACTGCAAGATCATACAGGAGCATTTAGAGAATATACCTGCAGCCTGAAGTCCCATTCATCTCCCCGTTTTTCAAGACTTTTCAAATTCACCTGAAGATGCTGGAGGATCCTCTTGTAAATCCTTGGCAGAATTTGTTCTTCCTGGTGAGAACTGCCAGGATCAACATGATCACCAGCTACAGGGAAAGATGAAATTCATCATGCAGCACTTCCACATTACAGTTATAACAACATATGCACAATACATATTGGAATAAAATGGACTGGAACATCAACTGGATGTATCCTCACAAAGGGTAAGTCTCATCAGCCTCAGCTGCTGCGTGAAAATGTTCAGACACTCTTCACATTATAGCAAGTGGTTTAAAGCTCTGGCATCAAAAGCTTGAGTTAAACATTTTATCTTGTCAAAAGACATTTTCATCCAGACATGTGTCATCACTTTGTTCATGCAAATACGGTTCTGCTCCTTTTAAACTGGCTTAGAAATTATATTATTTGTATGTTGCACTAATTTTCAATGGTCACACAGTTTAGCTTTCTTTAAACTTGAATCTGAAAGCGAAACATGCTGAGCTTAAGTACTTGAAAACCAGATGTTTTATTTGTTTATATTTTAACAACGTTCCCCTAATGTTCCCTGCTGGCAGCCTTTGCAAATGTTTTTGTTCAACGTAACAATCCTACAACTTTCTAAAAACTACATGAAGTAACTTCTTGGGGGGTAATTTTAACAAGCTTCCCCTGAGGTTCCCTGCTTGTGGCCTTTTTTGCTGCTAGTACTTCAGTTATTCAAATGTGCTTTCATATATTTTCATGTTTTTTTATTATTCATTTTGAAACATATGCAAAGGTTATTTTCAACAAGCTAATAACACTAATATATGCCAACAATACATGGCTTAGTGCCAAGTGTGCGTGTTTGGACCACCATTTCATTAAAGCCTCATTAGTGAGACTTGCTTTAAAGGTAAAAGAGTCACTTCTTGAAGTAGTAATTTCTTTTTTCTGTGAACATGTCAAAGGACATTTGTAACATCAGGCCTATTCAGCTGAAACTTGCAGTTTAACATCTAGAGAACATTCAGCTAACCTTCCCAGAACGTTCAGCTAACATAACAATAGTTTTACGCCACAAAAACTTGCCATTGTACCATCTAGGAAACGTTGTAGGAACATTCAAGAAACAATTGTATATCCAAAAAATAATATTCCCACTATGTTTCGGGACAAATATTGCTAGCTGGATGGCTACCACTAAGTCTTACTGTAAAGCACTTTCTGGCACAAAAATGTGAACTTTCCAAGTGAATGCTAAGTTTGATTTAATTGAGTTTATTTTCAGTTCATGCTCTTCATAGTGTTTGCCAGCTACAGTAACTCGTTAAAACTATGCAACTTGAAAACAAAGCGAAGCAGCTTTGTAGATGCAACTAGATCGATCACGGCTTCATATAAAGAACCTCATTTTGCAGAGAATCTTCTTTAGAGGATCTTGTTATTTCTGATCAGCTGCAGTCGCCCAGCTGTCACAGTTTATTCCACATTATTGACTGAACAGGGTAATTGGTCCATGTCCAGTCGGTGCACAGTATGAGGAGATGTCTGACAGAGATAAAGCGGCCTTCACTTGTAATTGGGTAAATGCAAAATGATGGCAGACATCTTTAAAGCGAGCGTCTCGTCTCCCTGAAGCAACATCTGATGCATTCATAGAAAAAAAACACTGAAGGATTTGATGGAAGATGCAAAAACTTCAGAACAAAGTCTGGACTCATTGGAGGACAATATCGGCCTAAATGTTCTGTTTCAGGTATAATTATATATTTATATTTATTATTATCTTTTCTGATGGTAAAGACTTGAAAGCCCAAAGCATCTTTAACCTTTACTGGAAGTATGTTTAGCTAGGTAAGCCATGTTGCTATGCAGCTACATGCTAATGAGGGCTTTATTGTTTGGTATTTTTTTGTTTGTTTGATTTCAGTTTTTTTTGTTTTCTAGAACGTCTATTGCCTCCTGTTGTGTGTTACCTGTCCACATCCTGTTCTTACCTGCCCACAGATGGTTCTCATTACGCTTATACATTCACTACACCACACAGCCTGTCTCCATTACAGTTTATATTTATTTTGTCATTAATGTACACCAGTCGACCACAGTATTACCTCTTATTCTTATCTAATTCTATTTTATATGTATTCTATTTTATTTTATTCTTTAGATGTAACTTCTGCACTGTTTTATGTCTTGTCTATGTCCCAGATTCTCCATTATCTATCTATACACCGCTGAATCCTTTGCAGGGTCACGGGGGGGGCTGGAGCCTATCCCAGCCATCTCTCGGGCGAAGGCAGGGGACACCCTGGGCAGGTCGCCAGCCTACCACAGGGCTACATATACAGACATATACAATAACACAGACATATACAGACAAACAACCACGCACGCCACTCATTCATACCTACGGACAATTTAGAGTTATCAGTTAACCTCAGCATGTTTTTGGACTGTGGGAGGAAGCCGGAGAACCCGGTGAAAACCCACGCTGCACAGGGAGAACATGCAAACTCCACACAGAAAGACCCCAGGCGGAATCGGGAATCTTCTAGCTGTGAGGCGACGCTGCTAACCACCGAGCCACCGTGCAGCCCTGTCCTTTTTTTTTTACACAATGTATGAAGGAAAAATGTTGTTCAATGTGACTGTTGTGCACATGACTTGAGCTATTATATAAAAACAGCATTTCTTTATAGTTGCTTGACTTTACACTGACCCAGGTGCTGCAAACAGAAGATGATTCAGTTCTACTCATAATAATTCTATATAAACTTATTTATATAATACTTATTCAGTCAAATATGGGCCTGAGCATCTCACCTCTGGTGTTCTGATGCCACAATGTAGTCAAGAGTGCCGACATTCACATGCAATTGGCCTGACTTGGCTTTTTCCCTAGCCTATTATTAAAATCTCTGTATTAATTTACTACATAGACTTTCATGCAGTTTCACCCTGCCTGAAAAACTACCTCATTAAGAAATCTTTGCTTCTTTTTCATGCTTTGAATAATTAAAGTGTGGCTTTTAATGTGACAGACTGGACAAATACGCCAGTAGAGTTCTTTGCTGTGGACATAAATATCCATTCCCATAAATAAACACTACATGGATATAAATGTCACAAGACAGAACAGTTAGAAATCATTGAAAAGCAGAATGTGAGCATACTTACAGATATTGACAGCATGCATATATGGAAGAGCTTATCGTCCACTGTGGGGTCACATGGTAAAATAACTCTAAACAAAACAAAACACATTTAATTAAAAAGAGGTTCAAAATACATTTAGCTAGTGATGATAACTATGTTTACTATCGGATAAATGAATCAGTACGATTTAATTAGTTCTTTGTAGGATTAATCCTGATTTCAAGGTTACATTTAATTGTTTTCCAGGTAAATAAATGAAAATATTTACTAGGTAGAGAAGGAAAAGGACCTAAAATCACCACCTCACTGTTGTCATGAAGGCAACAGCTATCAGCAAGTTAATCAACAAACTAATGATAACAATGATCAAAACAGGAATGAAAATCTGACTTTTTTACAAACATACAGCCCCTTGACTTGAACATTAAAGTGTCCTCAGATGGGTTTCACACTCACTCTTTGGGTGGTTTGGTTGGCTCTGCGTTGTTCGAGTACCAGTCTGAATAGTCATAGTAGGAATATTCAAAAGGCTCAAATTCAACCTTGCTGTGATTCATCGCAGCCACTCAGATGGGTCAAACAGGTGAAGCAGGACGATTGAAGATCCAGAGGACTCTAGATCCTCCTCCGCTCTGGTAAACTGGCTCAGAGATCTGCTGCTGCCGCTGCTGCTGCTGTGACGTGTCGGGACAGTTTGGCCCAAACACTCAGACACATTCCAGCCCAACAAGGAGCTGAAACACAGCAGATTAACAGCTGCACAGAGGGGAGGAAGAGGAGGGAGAGGTTCAGCGTTAGAGTGAACACGAGAAGAAGTGGAGGAGGAAACTGACCTCAAGTGACCTCTGCTGCTCCGTCATATGGTGGCTAACCATTCATGATTCATGATTTAAATCATTTAAATCATTTAATCAATCATGTATTCAGTGGTGGAATGTAACTAAGTACAATTATTGGGGGGGGGGGGCTTTAGTTATACTGTGAACATTGTATGTTGATGTATGAACATCTTATAAAATATGATGTTTTGTTGTAGATTAAAGTACCCAACAGTAAGTACAAGTAGAGATGAAACATTTGCTTGATTAATTGATTAGTGGATTGACAGAAAATTAATTGCCACCTATTTTTAGAATCGTTTAAATCATTTTTTTGTGCTGCCTTTTCCTGTAATTATTTTAAATATTAATTTCTTTCAATTTTAGTTGTGAACAGTGGCGTGCACGGGGGGTGGGGGGGGGCAGTTTTTGAAAAATGCGTGCTAAAGTGCCCTCTTGGACGCCAAAACGCGCTCTAAAGTGCCCTCTTGGGAGCCAAAACGCGTGCTAAAGTGCCCCCTGGGAGCCAAAACGCGTGTTAAAGTGCCCTCTTCAGTGGCGAGGACACGCTATATGTGCCCTTTTTTTCCTTTCCGCCCCTGCCCATCAAAAAGTCTGTGCACCCCACTGGTTGTGAAGCATTGTGAACGTGTCAGTTTGGGCTCAAGATAACTGCAACAGCTTTCTCATTATTTTCAAGAGTTTTATGACTCACACAATGAGACAATCTTATGACACAATCAATCAAATTCATCTAAATAATCAACAGGTTAATCCAAAATGAAAATTGTCATTAGTTGCAGCCTTATGTGAAACAGTTTTATCCTGATTGTCACCCAACAAAGAAGATTTTGTGCATAAATGTCATAAATACTGTGTCAACTAAAATTGGACTTTTGCCACACTGTGCCTGCATGTACGTTTCCTTCAAACCAAAAGTAATTATGATGCCTGATACATCTGAATATCTCATGTTTGCTGTGTTCATGTTAAATAAAAGCTCTCTGTGTGATTTCAGTTGATTTCCATTTTGCGCTGGAACGTGCGTTGACCTGTCTGCCTTCCTCCGCCTGTTACTCAAGAGACTAATCTCATAATAAGATGAAAATCTCTCGTTTAAACAGGGGAAACCTTTGTGTGAAAAGAGCTTAAGAAAGGCCAGAATGAGAATGTTGAGCGTTGTTTAACACGTGAGGTAAAGCCTTGACTTGAGTTTCATTTTTATGATGTAACAAACAGAAAGGAAGGACATGTAGTGAGAGGACAAAGACAGATCAAACTGCAAACTGGAGCTTAAAGATGGACTCAGTGGTGCACGTGAAGCTTTGACTGTTCAGCTGTGCAGCATAAAGAACATCTAAAGTTCATTTTTTTTGCAGCACACTTTGCAGTGTAAACAGTCGAATGTCCTTTGAGTTTTCTTAATCTGGATCTGTGAGCTCGCTCATATGACAGAGGCCGCAGAGGACCAGCTGATCTGAGCCCAGGATTTTCAGACTCTGTTAGGACCCACAATGCTCTGCTGCCGCAGTTTCAACATAGAAAGGCCACCAGCGCTGTAAAAACAGCTGGATGCTGTTCTTACCTCATGAATCAAAGTTCAATTTAAGACTTATAACACTGAACGACTGCACTAAAAGCAAAGCTGTGGGGTTCTTTTTCTCTCCAGAGTCGTCTTTTATTTTTTATTGTTCATTTTTATAATTATATTTTATTCTATTTCAGTCACTGACACTGACGTTTAATGTTTCCAGTTCTGCTTGAATCAGAAGGTAAAGTAATGCTGAGTGACGTCTCTTATCAAACTGACATTTGTTTGAATTACAGCAACACTCGCTTCAGCTGCAAGCATCTGCTCTTTCAAAGTGATGTGAATTTCAAACACTTCATTTCCATATTACATTAATACTGTCACTGTACAGCTGTCTGAAGAAGTGTCACTTTAATGGTAATATTTGCTACATTTACCATAAACAAAGGACCTTGAAGAGTTAAAGGAGTGGCGTTTCATCTACCTGAAACAGAAAAGTTTAAAGCCACTTCCTGTTTTGTGCTGTAAAATGATCCAGATTTCACTCCAGTTTCATATATGTGTGTGTGTGTGTGTGTGTGTGTATCATTCCACACATCCAGCAACTATTTTTCTGAATTATCACTCAATTTTCAAACCACATAATTTCTGTGCTAACAAAGAAAAATCAGACCTGCTTCTCAGTTAAAGTTGTGATGGGTTTGATCAGTTACCGTATTCACCCTTCAGAGTTGATTTCTGGAGGCATCAAGCTCAGAAAACTGAGTTCAGTTCAACAGAGTTCTGAAGTTTAATGGAGCAAACGGGAAAAACAGATACTAACATGAAACTTCAGATCAGAAGAAAACACAAGGAAACAAGGAGGTCGTTATAAGACGTTGAAGTTACAGAACCGGTGGGGTGTGGCAGGAGTCAAGGTCAAACGAAGATGCTGCGTTCAGAGTTCAGATGAGAACAGGGAGAGAAAAGTGCTTCACAGCAGTATCCATCCATCTCTGAGCCAGAGCCTCGCTGGGAAGGATTATTACCCAAAGACAGGACAAGAAAAGCTTTAACAGGCCCTTAACTCAGTATGTTTCTCTTCCATCCTGCAGTAATTGGAAAATATAAGAATAAGAATTAATTGGCCTTTTTCAAATTAGACATATTTTTAATAACAACTGAAACTGTAACTCAGACTGAAGGACTCAACTGTCATCGACATTTTATGTTTAAAGATTATGTTGAGTGTGTGTGTGTTGACTATTTGTGTGTTAAGCAGACAGAAGAGGGCGCTGTTTGATTGAGTCTCGTCATTGCAGGAAGTCCAGGTCTCAGTAAACACATCCACACTCATTGTAGCTGACACACATTATATATCCATTTAATTCTTCATTCATTTGCATTTGATGCATAGGGAACTGTTTATTGGTGAAAGTCTGTGATATTCTGATAAAAAACAAAAACAAAAAGCATTTTCAAGCAATTTTTACTTCATCGGCTTGACAACATGAATGTAACAGTACACAGTAATGTCAGTGGGGATAAACAGTCCATCTATGACCAAACAAATAAAGATCTGCATTGTCACAAAAAACACAAAAATAATGAAATACTAGAGGACGAAATGTGATCAGAGCCTAAATATGATACAAATAGACAGCAAGCATGATGATAAGAACTGAATTGCATTTTCATTTTCAGAACGACCTGATGTGGAAACAACAAACAAATAATAAAGTGGCCTTTAAAAAAATAACAGCACGCAGAATCTCTGATATGTGCACAGAAATACAAAGCAAATATGTGTCAACCATTGTCCTCCAAACCCAGAGGTCACTGACGACTGCAGGGCTTTCGGCGGGATGGTTTTAGTTTTTGAACATGTCACACAGCAGTTTCTCCATGGGCGTGTTTCCGATGGTCCTGTGGAAGAACAGCAACTCGATCCGCTCCGAATTCACAAAACGCAGAGAGGGAAGAAGAAGAAGCAGCTTTCCGAACCTGAAAACACACAGGAAACAAAAACAGCATCAACTTCTGCATGAAACAGGAAATGAAACAATTTGTTGCAACAAGGAATTGAGAGTTCAAGATTTGACTGAAGTGGGAAAAAATCCACCTCTTTACACTGAAACATGGTTTATAAAAGAACTACAGGTGCCTGTGAGGCTTCATTAGTCCAAGTCAGAGTTTTAGTCATATGAGAAAAGTTGAAGATGAGTCTCAAATCTGTCAAAGCAGGCTGAGAAGTCTCAAGTCCTTGAAGGCAACATTTTAATTTTAGAACTGTCTGTGCTAAAAATAGCTTTCACCAGCAGCTTTCAGCGCACAGTGATTGATTCGGGCCGTGAGGTTATGCAGAGCTTTTCTTGTCATTTTCTTATTCTTCATGATACAAATCCAAAACTCTGACTCATTTTGTGGTCTGTGGGTGTTACCTGGCTGGTTGACTCGGGTAGTGTGAGCGGATGTGTTGTCCCAGCATCACCTGAGACTGATCCTGCAGGTTCTCCACTTGTTCTGGATCTTTCAGCCCACGAGTCTCTGTGGAGGAGAGGAAACACTGATGTGAGTCATAGATTCAGTCAGTAATGTGAGCTGGTGTCATTCATACTGACAGCTGAATTATTTAGAACTGAAATGTCCTAAAAACAGGAGCAACTGTCAAGAAGAAAGTAACACTAACCATTATTATTGTTGTTGTTGTTGTGGTTGTTATCATCATGACCAAAGAATAACCAGATGCAACAAATATTCATATGGGCAAATTATTAAATATGCCAGAGGTGTGAGAGGAGCCACTTTAATTCAAATAAGCATACTTCAGTGTTCTAATATAATGTTCTTGTGGATTATGTTCAGTTGCTTTACTGGAGTTGGAGTTTTTTGTATATTTTCTAGCTCCTCATTCTAAGAATTAGGTTTTTCACCTCCTGACTTTTGTCCCAGTGCCTAAATAAAGTGTTTAAAAAAAATCATCCTGCTAGCTGCCCTCATGGGTAGAAATATCGATCACACTCTACAATATGAAAGTACTAACTGGGTTAAAAATAATTTGCCTACAAGGAGGCGCAAGAGAGAAGACCATTCAGTCTTCAATGTAAAAATAGTTCATCACCATCGGGAGAAAAAAATGTCCTCAGCATGACAACCTGCATATGTGTTAGGTTAAGGTCATATTTTCTATATTTATGTTGAGTTTGTATGATTTTATGTGGCAGCATTTAATTACATCACCATCTGGAAAGCCAAAGCTACTGGGCCTGGTAGAAGATTTATTTACAGTCCTTTAGGGCCTTAGAATCAAATCATTAAAGGAGAAATGATTAACTGTAATTAAACAGAAGATAATTGATTATTTGTTTTACTTGTAGTTTCAGCTCCTCTCAGTGCTGCTGGCCTCACCTGGCTTGAAGAGCACGATGGCCTTGAGGCAGGCGAACTCTGTGGGATCGACGGCGAGGGCCTTGAAGCGGCTGAAGACCTCCTGCAGGAGGCGCAGGTCCAGGCTGGTGTAGCTGGTTTTCCCCTGCATGCCGGGGCAGAGGTCGGGCAGAGAGAGCAGCGGGCAGCTGTCCAGCGGCAGAGACCACTGGATGGCGCAGAGCAGGAAGAGCTCGCTCCACGCCTCTTCCAGCAAGATCACCTGGTGGGACAGTGACGCAAAACAAAGCTGTAAACTAAAGCTTTGTAACCACAGTGATTAAAGCTGAAACAAAGAGGTATGGAAGCCCAACTCTGCCAAAAAAGAACTTGCTGAGAATGGATACTCCATAATTTATAAAATAAGAGTGAGCACAAATTTCATATAATTATCCCGCAGTACTACTTTTTCCACAATTATGACTTCCTTTCATTTTGTGACAAAAAACAGAATTTGAATTTGAGAAAAAATTATGTTTACATATTTTTGACCTATAGGGTCAAAATTTTAGTTTATATTTGATCTTTTTGTATAATTCCTACAACCAGTGTCAATTTCATCAAAAAAACACTGACACAAAAAAATTTACAGCAAAATTTTGACTAAAATTAAACAATAAATGAACAAACTAAATAAAACTAGCTAAAAACTTAAATTGTTTTCAACAAAAGATAGCTAAATGATTATGTGAAAGGTGGATGAATGACAAGAATTTTACTAAAATGAATGAAAATTTTTGTCAAAAGACTAAAATTTAATCAAAATTGGGTACCAAAATTTCTGAGTCTCACCTGGTCTCTGAACGGCAGGTTGGAAAAAACCGGCAGGTTCTTGGCCCACTTCACTGACATGAAGAGCAGCCTTGCCGAGGTCTCGTACACATTTTCGGAGCTGGACGGGTACAGAGCCATGTGGTACTCCGAGGACGCTCGCTCCGGCTCGTTGCTGGTTACATCGATGTTCTCGTCCACTGAAATTCAGGGTTCAGGGTCAGGTCACAAATTTGGCAGTATCGGTTGGGTTCAATCAAAGCAGTTTATCTATGCATGCTAACATGTTAACTTTGTTAGCTTGCTAGCATGCTATCTTTGAGCATGTTCATATGCTAATTAGGCTTGCTACATGCTGAATATTGCATGTTAAATGGAAGTATTCTAATGCCAGACAGCCCCCTAAGAAAATGAATTGAAATGAATAGTGCATTCTGGACTTTTGGCCTTTTTATCTTAAATTATATTCCTCTTCCTTCCTGAAAACAGTGTTGTTGTAATGGTGACCTCACACTGTACTGTTAAGCTGTCACAGATTTTGATCAACGTCGCCTCGCTCTCAAATATTAAACCCTCCTCACCGTCCTCGGGCTCCAGCTTGGCGCAGGTCTCAGCCGTCATGAGGCTGGCCATGAAGCGGTGGTTGTTCTGGGGACTGATGCAGCGCTGTGGGGCGACAGAGGAGGTGATGGACATGGAGGAGGAGATATGGGGCCACGTGATGACAGAGCCACTTGAGGAGGAGGAAGAGGAGGAGGAGGAAGAGGATGAAGAACAGGAGGTGGGCTCCCGTGTGGTGGCAAGGTGGTCCTTCTCGGGGTCCACGTCGATGGAGTCCAGACGGACCTGAGCTGTGCTGCGGGGCTGCCGCTCGTTCTGCACCGCTGCAGTGAGGAGGAGAAGGACTTTTCATTTTGACTTCACACACTTTTATTTGAACCTCACAGTGAAGGTTCCTCACATTGTCTCTCACATCCTCGCATCTGTTTCCACACTTACCATCTTTATTCATGCCCGCCTGCAGGCACTTCTTCAGCCGACAGGCCTGGCACTGGTTACGATGAGCTTTGTCCACTGGACACATGCCGGTCCCAGCCTGGCACCTGTAAAATCCACAGCCAAGGCATTAAAGGGAGAGTCCACTCAAAACTAACAATATGAACAATTATATTAGATATTAGATTAGATATTAGATTTACATGTTCTATTCTTGTTTTTATTGTCATTCTATGTCTTTTTTTACAGCAAGCACTTGGTGCATGTGATTTCTTCACTGTAAAGCACTTGGAGATGCAATTCTTTCATGAAAGAATTATTATTATATTATTCATTTATATGAAAAGCCACGTATGACCATCTGCATGGACAACTGTGGACCATATGGACTCTACCAATCAGTTTACGATGTTTTAAACTTGTTTCCATTTGATTCTGCTGTTATGAGAAAAAAGCACATATTTATACTAACAGAAAAACGATCTATGAATCATTTCTTTCATGATATTACACCAAAATGTGAGGCTGTGGATATAACTGAACTTAATGGGAATTTTTCGGATAAAATGATGAAAAGCGTGTCATATTTTTACTTTGAATTTGCCTTAATTTCCCATAATGCACCTCCTACACTAACTGGCTTTCATGGGTCGTGGACAGCTTTCTCTTGCCTGTAAATGAGCCTCCTCCTCACGCTGCGTTTGAAGAAGCCGCTGCAGCCGTTGCAGGCGTAGATGCCGTAATGTTTCCCGCTGCTGGTGTCTCCGCACACTTTGCAGACCAGAGCCGGGCTCAGAGCTTTGCCCGGGGCTGGACTCTTGGCTGCGAGTCAAACACGGTCACACAGGGCAGGTCGGTTAGTGCCATTCATGTAGTCTGGTATTGTTTCACACATGTGCCTGCCATCTGTACTGTTAGCTCAGTCTGCATGCAGCTCAGCAGTCGGACAAAACCCTCCAGTCAATATTGCAACAGCCGTTTGGGTCTGAAAATCTCATTTAGTGGATGAGTATGAAGTTAAAACAATAAATAACTGGGAGCAGATTAACAACTAACACAAACGATGCAGGGATGCTGAAATTAATCCAAATAAACCCATTAATTCTCATAAATTCACAGAGCAGTTTTGCTCACAGTTGCATAATAAATATTCATTTTGTCCTTGTTTTACTTTGATTAAGTATATTTGAATTGCACTTATGCAAGTTTGGAGCAAACAACTGTGTTTCTATTTGAACAAAAATGGATTTCTGTGCATATTCATGAGCTTTCAGTTTGACCTCATGATTGTGTAATGTTAAAGAAACTTTCCATAAATTAAACAGATGGTCTTAAAAAGACAGAAGGCACAAAACAGTTTTGTCATCTGGGATCTCAAGCACAAACTTATAATTTAAAAATCAAGATGATTAGAAATCTGTTTTTTTTCCTGACTACAGGCCTAGTTTAGGTCTCATCCTTCAGGCTTCAGGCTTCAGGCACCTGTTGCTCCTGCTGAAACTCACCTCCTCTGCTGTCATCAGTCCCACCGCTCCCAGAGGACTCAGTGGGGGAAGCGGAGGACATCATGGGGATCTTCGACAGGTGGTCCTCCATCATTTTATATTAAAAATGTCTCCTGAGTAATGACGAAGGGAGATGAGAAACTTTGTTGTTCACTTTTAGTCCTCTTCTCTGGAGTTTTAAACTTTCAAGATACAGCGTCCAAGGTCAACACACAAAAAGCTCCTTTTGTTCCAGAAATATGTAGCTGTCAGGCCTCCAGATGGGAGGTGGAGTCCCCTGCAGAGGCTCTACTGTGTTGCAGCCTCTGGTGTGGAGATGCAGATGGGCTGGGGTCCTGCCATCAGCTCGAGCTCCCACTTGTTGCACGTCAGCAGGTTGTGAGTCCTCCCTTTGGCCGTCGGGGTCCGTCACTGTCTGTGGGTGCTCCTCGGTGGCTGCTCCTCAAAAGGGAGCCCGGGGGGGTGGAGGGGGAGGATTAGCCCCATGCGCTGTGTAAGCAGCATGCTTATTTGTCATCCTCTTAATCTTTACTGTTCATCTACTGGATCAATCAGTCACATTGCCAGAACATTGGTGCTCGGATCTTCATCTGCAAACAACAACAGAACAGAACAGGAGCAGGGATGACTTCTAAAACTCCATCTGTAACTTTAGACCAGTTCCCATCCAGCTCCGTCTCCTCGTGTCTCCTCTGCCCATGAGGGCATCCATCAGTCAACGCTCCTCTTCAGTATCTGCATTTAAATGGATGATTACATGAGGCGCACATTATTATATTTACCAGCCTCTTCGATTTGTATTTCCCCTCCTGTCCCTCCTTTTTTCGCCTCCAAATTCCAGCTCCATTTCCCCCCGCTGTATATTTGATCTGTGTGATTGCCTCCAATTCATAATGACCCCTAGTGTTTGCTGAGGAGCTGCCTATTAACTCTCATTTCGCTCTTTTTTGACAAACTAGAGATCATCCGGTTCCCTCTGGCTGCCAGGAGAAAAAGGTCACAGAGGGAATAATAGAGTTTTGAATGGCTGATGTTTTCGCCGACACTAATTTAGCTCATTCATGAGGGTCTCACATTTATTATTAAAGAAGCTAGAATTATCATACATGTGGCATTTACATAGGAGGAGACTGGAGGAGCAGAGCTGCCAAGAACCAGCGTACAAAACTCAGGGAGCAGACAAGCAGCCTTGTAATCATATTTAAATGAAACTGACTTGTTGTTTTAACGTCAGACAATTTGGGGCAAAATGAAAAGAGCTGCACATTATTGCTGTGATTAAGAAAAGAGAGATGAGCAAGCCATTAAAAATTCTCTGTCGCAAAATCAAACTGGAGAGAAGTCACGGAGGGTCTGAAATGTTGCTGTTCTCAAAGCGTCAAACAACGTTTCTGCTGTTAACAACCTTCTGATCATCCTCTAACGATCGCTCAACTTTCTGCTCAGTTTCATCGTTTGTTTCTTCGCACAGTTGAGCGGTTCAAGTGAATGATCTTAATCTGAAGAGGGCGCGAGCGGCGGCCATGTTTTTGGCATCTGTGCGCTGGCATCTGCACCGTTTGTTTTTCTGTTTGCTGTTTGTTCTGTGCTTCTAATGCCTGCTAATAACTGCGCTCATGACTCGGATGTTGGATTGGACATATGAGCACTTTAAAGCTGCGCTAATTGAGTTTTCTGCTGCAACACACATACACGTGTGTCTGATGAATCCCGTATTCACTCTTCTTTCAGGTTTCTGTCTCAACCATTTCAGAGAAAAACTTTATTTAGCTGCTAAATGTTCCGCTTTGTTTCACCAGCTAGTTATTAACTTTGTCACTAACCAAAAGAATGAGCTGAAAGAGACTAAAAAGCTCAGTAGAGCTGATGAGATCTGTGCAGTCCACTCCCCAGAGTAAATAATGCATGTTTGAGCTGTGTTTGTGGCAACAAAACCGGGTATTTTTAGGGAAAACCTGATCAGTTTTAGGATTTTGTGCCTAAACCTAACCAGACCTTAACCACAGCACATGACATGAAACTGAAAACTGAAACATAAAGTTTGAACATAAAGTTTTAGCTGTTGTTTGCAGAAACATGCAGTTCCACATTTATTCTGTTGGAATTGACAGACTCACGCTGTCTCTACGGAGGATGACTTTACAATTTACAGCACTTAAAAGCATTTGCATAACCTGTAAATTTGAATGACCACAAAAATAATTTCATTTCATTATAGGATTTTGTCCGTTGACTCAGTGTCTTTTGGGAGTGGGATCTGAGCTCATAATCTCAGTATGTCTAAAATCTGGTTAAATCCTGACTATGAGTAACATATTATGGTCATTTGATCCATTATTTGTATAAAAAAAATGATGATTTGTGCAGCTTTAATTCAACGCGGAGTTGATTAAAACAAATGTCTGCAGAACCGTTTGATTGCTGCGAAACTCTAAGAAGAAAATTCGCTTGGAGGGCAAAATTAATGTCGATGTCAGCGAGTTCCAGCTCCACAATGGCAAGGCCTGAGCATAATTGGAAAAACAAAGTGGAAAGCAGTTAAGTAGATTAGAGTTTGACCACATTTTGTCTGCCTGGGCACCAGTCACCAGAAGACGGGGGGAAGAAACACAATTAGCTCAAAAGATTAAAAGAGCAGTGAAGACACACTCCTTGTGGGCATCTTTAGCCATATGGTGGCTACTCTCTTCATCCCTGGCCAACACACTGTTGACCTTTGTAAGATTTACCAGTTAATTAGTGTTCTGAGATCAGCATTCTGCAGACTTTCTGCGTGGATTCACCCAATTACACTCTGATTACTGATGTGGACATGAAGTCATTTAGGTTTCTAAAAACAAACCAGTTTCATCCACCTGGTTTTATGCACATTTCTTAATTTGAAATGAAAAACTGGCTCAGGTAGAAAAGTTCGCATGTTGGAAAAGGGTGGATGAGCAAATAAAAATAAACAAAAAGAATAAATAGAGTGGAGGTGGAGGTTTCCTCAGTGTCCCCAGGTCTGGGTCCCGACAGGGGCTGCTGCACCTCCTCACCCGCCTCTCTGTCACCATAGCAACTGCAAAAAACATCAGCAGACAAATTCATTCATCATAAAAACACAAATGCCCTCTAAGATGAAGCAGCAAAAGCTTCTCTTGAATTTCTTTTGTACTTTTTTATAGTTTTTTTTTTTAATGCACAACATGTATAAGTATGTGTGTATATATTGTGTTTATACTGATCTTTTATTGCACCTACAGGTTTGTACACGTACATTAAGATGTTTTATGATTTTGTATTTATATTTTATCTGATGCTGGGTCAGTTTTTAAACCTGGATTGTGAGGAAATAATATTTAATTCAACCATATTTGTTATATGAAATCCAAACTTTTCAATTTTTGTTGACTGAAATGATTTCCCTTCCTTTAATGTAAACATAAGATATGAAGATAATGCATTACAGTAGTTATACTATACTATAACAGACTGCAGAGTTAGACAGACCCAGAAACTGGCTTTAGACCAAAACCAACTAACCGACCAGTGCTCACCTCATCTCTTCTTCATGTATTATGCAGCTTTAATTTACTTATAATGTGCTTTTGCTGCCTTTTAATATCTTATGAGCAAAAGGACCTCATGAGTGACAGCATTCTTGTTTTATTATTTATTGAAATCACGTGTATTATCCATTCAAACAATCTGAGATAGGCAAATAATAATCATAATTACAGAAGGATGGGGGTCTAAACATCCTCCTGCAGATCTGTTTCAAGCTTTAATGTTGACGAGTCTTCAGCTGGCTCAGACCGTCTCGCTGCTTTCATCCCAGTTAATCTTTAAAAAGTGTCTTGCATAAACAAATGATAGCACTAATGTACAGTGGTGGAGGAAGTATTCACATCCTGTATGTAAGAAAAAGTACTAAAACCCCCACTGTAAACACTCTACATGTCAAAGTCCTGCATTCAAAACCTTACTTAATTCAAAGTATGGAAGTATTGCTATTAAGTATCAAAGTGCTCATGCAGTAAAATGTTCCTATCAGTGTTTTACTGTTATATCTGATGCTTCTGCATTAATATTACTGTTGCATTAATGTCTATTCATGTTTTGTGCATTTTCTGTATAATTGGCTGTTGTGTGAGAACCACATATCTCCAAACAGTTTGATGAGCTCAGAAAAACAGCCTGTTTTCGGGTTTGTGACGTAGCATTTTCCAGCTGATCCAAGAGGCTTTTTAAAGAGTTTATTTAGCTTTATTTAGACGGAAAATATTCCCTTCAACAGAGAGGAATAAAAGACATAGATAGAGAAACACACATGCGCGTTCTCTGATTACACAGTAGATCTCTCAAAGCCACATTAATAAGGCCAGTCTTGTATTAAAGTGACACCTGCTGCAGGAGTGTGACTGCGCTGAGCTGCAGATCAGATCTGTTCTCTATGTTTAGACGATGAGTGTGTTGGCCGCGGCCCGCGGGCCGGGCCAATCGCAGCATTATGACACTTTACATAATAATGATAAGCTGCAGTACAGTGTGACACCATCAAGTTTTAGGTGAAGACTTGCTTACACGAGCAGGCCATAGATTATGCCAAGACAAATAGATTACACGGGAGCAGCCTTATATTAGGATTCAAAGAATGATTAGAGGAGAGGTGTTATGTAATGACATGAGTGTGCTTCATATGAGGCTTTGAAAACACGTCTAACGAGACGACACATCAACGGCTCTTAAAGCTGCAGCCTCTTCTTCTATCGATCTTTTTATTTTCATAGTCGATGATATTACACAAACAATATGAGGGCAGTGAATGTGGATCAAGGGCGCAAAAGATCACGCCAGTCAAAGGGATCCACCTTTGGGATTCACCTCTTTAGCCCCATTTATACGAGCTGATAACGTCAAGAAATGTCGGGTGACGTAGTATAAGGAGCAAGAAATTCTGCATATGGAGGAAGAGGGTGGATGGATGGGTCACATAAACACTGGACCGTCACCCGTCTGTCCATCCCAGGCGTAAAAAGTGACCAAGTACACTTTGTGCTGTGCCCATGTAGTCGTTGAGTACTACTTGAGTAACACTCGAGTATACTTGAAGTGTAAATTTTTGCTAAATTGGCAGACTTTTTACAAACTTTGAGAAGTGAACTGAAGTCCACCAGTGAAAATCAGGATTCATGAGCATTTACAATACACCTGCAGTACAACTATTATATACAAAGAACTTGAAATAAGGATACTTTTCATAAATACGCTTTTTAAAAGTACACTTAAGTACAATTCATAATACACTTACAAAAATGTAAAATGTTTGTAAGTACTTTGAAATACCACTTTAAGTACTGCAGAATTAGTATATTAAATTTTAGTACATTTAAATAGAACTTAATGAGATCTATTTAGAAGTAGACTTTTTAAAAGTATGTGTCAAACATACTTTAAATTAAGCACAAAAAGTAAAAATGTACTTGTACTGACTTTTCGATACTTTAGTTATGTATTTAGTACACTAAAGAGTACCACTTTCTGAGCTGGGATGTGAAACCAAAAATCAACCTTTAACTTGTGTCTGTAAATTAATTCACGTAACGTATTGAACTCACATCACGAGCAGCTCTAAGCTGTTAGAGATGAAGACGATGGAAGACGTGTCTGTTTGTGTTGCTACTGCATAAAAGTATCAGGCAGGAGGAGTAAACTGCTGTTTACCCCCTAAGAGCAGCTGCAGGTCTCCATCAGTCAGCAGAGCTTTGTTATTAGACGTCACAGAAATGTCTATTATTGCTTTATTTCTAATACGCTAAAATATTAAAACAGTTAATTGATTGACACAAAATGTTCAATCTAAAGCTAAAGTGTTAAAGTAAAACATTTATTGCTTTTTATTTCTAAGTTAGTAATGGAATTGTTATTTTGGGGTTTTGTACATAAGAAATCTAATTATTTGTCATTTGTCTGTAAATTAGAGAGTTCTTTTAGACTTAACCATTAATCAATTAATCACAAATCTACTTATCTATAAATGTAATGATTAATCATTTTTTTTGTTGATCATCTTTCTCCTCTTCTTATCATTGACATTATAACATGGGCGTCATATGAAGACCACGTATCTCCAAAGTGGTTCGATCCAAACGTATCGGCCATGTTTGTGTGGAACCTTCACATCTGCATCACACGTTGCTGTACGACACACCTGGTTATTACATCACTGTCCTAACACTCAGTAACCTCACCTGTCTGAGCAGGCCACGCATATGAAAGAGGATAAAAGAATACACACACACACACACACACACACACACACACACAGGGGGAGAGCGTTGCCATGGATCATGAAGGAAACTCAAGGAGGAGGGTGGAGACGGGGGCTGTTAAATCTGATCTGGCCAGTGCTGACGACAGCAGAGCGGCTGCGTCCTCACATCAGCCTGCATCAATGTGTGTGTGTGTGTGTGTGTGTGTTATATAACAGAGTGATAAAGCTGCCTTTGGGATCTGACTGTGGCTGCTGAGCCTCTTACCTGTGTGTCAGGTGTGTCAGGTGGAAAGCTCTGGCAGCAGATCTTCATCTTCCACATCACTCCTCTCAGCTGATGTTGGGATGAACTCACAGAGTTTATTGAGTGTGTCCTGCTCTGCTTTTTGCTGTTGTCCTGTTTTAATAAATAAATTAAACATTTTTATGTGTGTCTTTACTTAAAAACTGTGAGGCAGATTTGCATTTAATTTTTCTGTTGATATTCATGGTCCACTGAAATTCTGTCCCGATGATGCCCTGACTTTTCCTCTAGCATCATTAGCATTATTTGATGCTAATGCTAATAATTTACAATAAGTTTTAAAATGTAATGGGCAGATCAACATTAATTTTAATTACTGTCATATGATCAAATTTAGGCAAAAATGTGGGCATCTAACTCTAACACAGACAATAACAAGAGTCTGCGGCCAGGCTAGCAGCTCTGTGAGGAGGTACTTTGTGCTAAATGCTATCTTCAGGCGAGTAACATGCTCACAATGAAAATGCTAACATGCAAAATGTTTGCAAAGGTCACCATCTCAGTTTAGTGTGTTAGTATGCTAATATTCAAAGTTCAAAGTACAGCTGAGGCTGACGGGAAAGTTGTTCGTTTGGGTATAAAACAAAGATGGCGCTGGATGTAAAATTAAAGTATCACTAAAGTTGTTACGGTTCATCCTGAGGGGAGAGTTAAATGTCTGAACCAACCATCAGTCTGGACCAAAGTGGTTGACAGGCAGACAATGACAGTCAGGTTCTGATCCAGCAGCTAAACATCAGTGATGCTGAGGTTCAAAGTTCTTGACCTTGAAAACAAGCAGATATGCTGATGAAGATCATGTGACCTAACCAAGAGCTCCAGAAAAGCTATTAAAGAGACACTGTGTGGTGACTGACGATGGTATTGTTCTCGAACGCAGGACAGTGATGTGAGAACACATCTATGCTATGGAGCTCTATGGAAACACTGCTTTTATCATATATCCATTTATTTTCCTCCTTTTTTATGCATGAAGTTTTTATTGTGTGACTGTGATCATTTCATGTTTTGTGTCTCCAACATGGTCATGTTCTGTCCTGAGGAAGAAACAGCAGTAAAGTGCTGAATCCCCCGTCCAGTTTGCGGCCCCCTGAACCACTCAGGGACCCTTCCAGACGTACTGGAGGCCATGCAGACTGTGTGTAAACTGTTGGCAGGAGTCCGGCCAGCCGTGCGTCCAGCTCTCTCTGTCCTGACCTAGATCTCTGACAGTAAACAGCTGCTTCCTAAAGCGACGTCGTGCTGCCATCAGCAGAACGGCCCCGAGAGATAAATGTCAGATTGGACCTCGGCTGAGCCTCTTGATGCAGCTCAGAGCCCCGCGGTTTGTTTAGGAGATCCACGAACACTTAGCAGCCAACTGCCGCCGCCGCCGCTGCTGCTGCTGCTGGCATTGTTTGGTTTTTTGTTTTAATTAACACTGTTTTTTATTAAAGGCATACAATAGACAAAAAAACCTTTAACTCAGCCTAAAGAGGTCTTTGAAATCATGTCCTCATTAAGCTGGTTTATGAATATGTAGCATGGGCGAATATCCAGAACATTTGACGATATTGTAAATTGGTTGTTAATTGCAGTACTTCCTTTATTAAGTCCTCCAAATTAAACAATAGCATACATGAGCTGTACTTCCTCTTGTCCTTAAAGCATAAAACAGTTGAGTCTCAATGGGTTTACATGTAAACTTACAATTTACTTGAGGTACAATTTCTGATCATGTCTTTGACAACATGGACATTTACGTCAACAGGACAGTTCAACGATGAGTCAATATAAGAAGATTTGAATAATCCTTTTGAATGTCAACTGTTGTCAAAGAGTAGGATTAAAACTTGCAGGTATTCCGTTATTTACCAGGTGTTAATCATGTCTTACTAACAGACTTTTAGAAAAGCGTCACTTCAACCATCAGCGGAGTTAAGTTAAAAATACATGGAAATTTGGCCCAATTTAGTGTCATAACAAAAAAATTATCAAAAGTATTTTAATATTTCAAGATTTCTCAGTTTTCATCTTGTGAAAAACTCCTGCAAGTGCTTTATATATGTATATATATGTGTATATATATATATATATATGTATACATACATATATATGTATATATGTATACATACATATATATGTATATATATGTATACATATATATATACATATACATATATACACATATATACATATATATATGTATATATATATATATACACACACACGCACACACACACACACTAAAAGATAATTTTATTCACTAACTTAATGGTGATTCAACAAATGATTCTGGTGGTTTTACAGAGCTGGGACACGCAGCAGGAAGCAGTGACTCATCTTTGAAGTACAACTTTAGCTTTAGCCGCTAACTCCATGTCCACTTTGCACCTTCAAAGTTTCATCTTTGCATGAGTTGAGTAAAACAAACTAATTAGACAATTGGCTCTCAGTCAAAGACCTAATTCATCTCGACCGCTGCTGCTGCTGCTGCAACAGATTAGTTCAGATGACTTTAGATTAGATTAGGGCCCCTGTGGAAACACAGAGGAAGCGAGAAGATTATAGCAAATGAGGTAACTGAAGTGACCATTGTTACATATCTGTAAGCTACCATACAGTGTCACAGCTTTATTTTAACAGATGGATGCAGAGATGTGCTTTAAGCAGCGCTTTCCTGTCATTTGATAATTGAGAAAAATTGAAACTTGACATGTGAGAAGCAGTTTTCTTGTGCATTTCACGGACGATCAGGATATTTTTAGGAAACTGAGCTATTGATTTTTGTCATCTGTTGTATGGAGACAGTAACTGGATACATATACAGGATCTCTGCAGTCACATGATGGGGCAAATGAGGGGTTGGACTCATAAAAATGCAATTCTGTCCTTAATATGACTGTAAACTGATTTGTTTTTGACAAAAAAAACAAATTGTTTATTAGTTTAGGCTCTGGTAACCTAAAAAAACATGTCTTTTTTCACACAAAAGTCCAAAACTTGTCCACATGCATATTTTAAAATAAAAAAATACTTTTTCTTAGCTTTTGTCTATTTCATAAGATACCCGGGATCATTCACGTGTTACAACAGCAGATTAAAAAGGAGAACAGACAATAAAAAAGATACAAAATATAATCAATAATAGATAAACGATGCAAAATAAAATAAAATCAACTATAGAAGGCTATGTACATTATATAGAAAGAGTATAAAAATAAAATAGTGACAAATACAGTGTCATTGCATAGTATTATTGCATAGTAAAATATATATTGCACAGGATAAGTAATGTAATGATATGAGCATATGTGACATAAATATTGAGGAAATTCATGACAAAGACATCTAAATAAATGTGTGTGAAGTAACAGCGTTTACAGAACATTCTTTCGTTAACATTCACACTCTTAATGGGGCTCTAATACGCCACCCGTCCACCCCCCTCACCCTCTGGCTCATCTACTGACTGCTGACACAGCCATTACTCACCAGTTTAAAGCAGCTCTTTGGCCGGGCGGCTCAGCGGGTTCGTTAAGATTTCAGGCGGAGGGGGGGTGTTTGTTTGGGAGGAGGTGGGTGGAGTGCACAGGGTCAGGCCGGTGGGCAGCTGGGATTACCACGACCCACCATCTGCCATCCAAATAATAATCAGAGTGAGGAAATCAATTGCCTGAGTAAATATCAGGTATGTAAACTCATTTAACTCAGTAAATTTAACTACAGGCCAATTTTGAGATTGTTTCACAGCTGAATAAAAGGAGCGTGTCATCAATATAATCATACACAATCCCTCTTAATTCATCTTAGGTTATTAACTAACAGGCAAATATCCCAAATATGATCAGTACAGTGACCTCTGCAGGCCTGTGGGTTTGTGCTGTTAGCAGAGCTGAGAGAAGATTGCTAGTGCTTTATGCAGCTGGAGCAAGGAGGCGATTAGCTTAGCATAGCACAAAGACTAGAAACAGGGAGAAACTGCTGATCTAACTGTTGAAAAGAAAAAAATGACTTGACAAACATAATCCTTGTAAAACCACAACTTACGGTACTTTTGGACAGCCAGGGTAGCTATTTCCCCTGTTTCCAGTGTTTTATGCTAACCTTACTTTCTGCAGGCTCCAGCGTCATAATTACAGTATTGACCTCATTAGCTTGATGTTGATGAAAGAAACTAGATGCTTAACTTATTAACATAATTTGCAGTTGTAACAAACGAAAACTAAACTAGCTGATATTTGCTTTGTTGGTCCGGAAGCTGACTAAAAACATCAACGATAAACATCACATTTCACCCAGCTGTCAGAACATCTGGACTATGTGTAACAGTGTTACTACGAGTCTCGGCTGTGACTGTGTGTTTTGGATGAAGACATACTGCATTAAAACCAACACAGTCTGATCAGTCACCATCACAATTATAACACGACCAGCTGATCCCAGAGCTGTACAGGAGAATTGATGTAACTAGCAACACCACATAGCCTAAGTAGCGTCTAGAAGACTGACTGTATTACAGCAATCTGCTTTCAGCCCAAACAGCTGCTGAGTGGGAACAGACACAAGGATTTTTGCCCAACATTGTCTCAGGATATTAA
The DNA here is from genome assembly GCF_017976325.1 of Chelmon rostratus. NCBI lineage: Eukaryota > Metazoa > Chordata > Actinopteri > Chaetodontiformes > Chaetodontidae > Chelmon > Chelmon rostratus. The sequence goes on along the minus strand of NC_055658.1, from coordinate 24,835,224 downwards.
TCAATTTCTATAAAATCCATCTGCACAGGGAACAAATGGAATCATCTCACCAGATACTGCAAGTTTCTGTAGTTTCTCAGGAACATTTGCAATAAATTGGCTTAAGATATTCATGAATGTCTTGAAAGTTTTGTGCAGTTTTATATTCTGAAAAAATAATTGGGGTTGAGAGTTTAATACAATTAACATTATTAATTAGATCACAGCTGTTGCCACATCAAAGCTTTGATAAACTGAACTCTTCAGATGCTGAAAACGAGATAGATAATCCAACTCTACCTAAACTTGTACTAACTCAGATTGGCCCATATGAAACATGGTCGCGTCATACGTGGTGGCCCCTAAGCTGACCAATATGACCAATAATGGTCAGATTTATCTTTGAAGAACACAGATGCTGCTCCATATGAGTCATGCAAATAACATGCAGAGCTTACAGCCGCTAATTCAAGCAGACGCCCCGCCTGGCACACTTTTTCCCGCCCTTTACTAATGCATCATATTGTTATCTAATCGGCTCAGCCATAATTAAAATGATATCCACATCCTCTCTTTTCAACCATATTATCTTCAAACATTCAAATCTCCAACTGTTTTAATCCAGAGGAAAACAATTAATTTCCGTGGAGCAGCACATTATGAAGAAACCTCTGTTCTCTGGTATGCTGCAAGATAATCGGCTAACGCGCAGCAGCTCCTGTATATCAACTGAATTGCATAGAAAACCAATATGGCCTTCCGCAGTGGCAAAAGGGGAGATCCTGTCTGCTGCAGCCAGAGCCGGCTGCCCTCTGAGGTCAGCGCAGTGGTCATTTATTGTTGTGCTGTCGAGTGTGATGCTGCAGAGAGGCGTCAGTGGAGGATTAGCGAGCGGCGGCACATGTCAGGGAGTGAGAGTGTGGACTAGAGCGTGCTGGACAGACGCAGAGCCGCTGACACACGACCGAGCACGCTTCGTCGCGGCGGATAGCGAGGAGGGGCCAGCTTGTGCATTAATACGTCTGCCGATAAGTCACACACCCTGCACTTTATCCACACGTGATCCTCACCTGCAGACCACCGATGTGTATGCTGACCAAGTAAAAGATACTTCATTACCCAAACAGGACAGAATTGGTCCTGTGAAAAGAGTTTGGTCAGTTGGTTTGTTCAAAGTTTCAGTGATCAAATGTCCAAAATGTGAATACTGCTGTCTGCACAGGCAGACATTTTTAGGCTTCAGTTTTATTCATATATCTGCAGTGATTCCCATCAAGGCCTGTCCACACAGGACGTGTTTTTCAGTCCTCACACATGTGAAGGAACAGATGCACTTAAACTTTAATCACTGCTTTTAGACTATGTGTCCTGTAAGTAATTAATGTTCACATGAAAAGAGACAAAATCAGTTGCGTGAAGAATGAAAAAAGAGCCAGAGAGAAAAGTTCAAACCCTGCTCACACCTGTCCCATCGCTCCATGAAGTGGGCATGAATGTGGGGTCATCAGTGTCATAAAGTGACATTTCTCTTCTTCTTCACATTAATGCTCCTCAAACGATGAAGCCTTTTGATCTTAGAGGCCTTGCACACCTGCGCAGGTGTTTTCAATCACCCTCGGTGAACAGACCTCGGCTCAGGTTGAAGCTGGGTGGTGCTATGATGGGACTTGCACTAGGACACAAAGCATTTAAATGAACTAAATACTCGGGGTTTTGCCCTTATTCAAGAACACAACATTCCTAATAAGCTCTTTATGTCACAAACGAAAATTAATATTCCATAAATATTCCCCTTTACATGCAGCTGTGCATGCGATCAACAAACAGCCTCCCTGAACCACCTTCTTGAAAAGGTTGGCGTTGCGATACTTGCACATATCCAAAATTGATATCCAAGCTTTTGTTAAGGTTTAGAGTAGGTGTGTTTCTCCTTCCTATCAGAAATGTGGCCTTCCTCTTGTCTCTACCCCCCCCTTGAAAACGGATTGGACAGGCTACGTTCAAACAAGCTTGAATAATATCAGCACGTCCCACATGTCTTAATCAGAAAGTGCTGCATTCAGAATGAGGCCTAAGTGATTAAATACGACCAAAATACTGTTACTGTACTGTTTACATGCCCCCGTATCAAATCTGGAATATTGTCATATTACCAATAATAGTGGGACTTTAGCATCTAAACACAGTCACTGCTACAATCAGAGTTATAGTTATAAGTTGTTGCACTTCAACAGGTGCAAAAGGTTTACAGGTTTTTCTTCATCTTGGATTTGTGTCTGCGTCCTCGGCAGGTTTACAGCCAGTCAGGCCACTGCCGTGTAATCAGGACTGGAACTCGAGCTGTCCCTCACCAGGTCGCTGTGGCCCCACTCATTATCTTATCTCCCATTGTAACCCGCTGTAATTCACCCTCTCATGATTGATGATGTCGCTGTCTGATTACACCAAGACAAAACCCCCCTAAGATCACCTTTCGTTCCTGTGGCCAACTCCACGAGTTCCACGAGGTCCGCCGGAGAGGAGGACGGAGGGGGGGCTGACATGTTGAGCTGCTGTCACATGCACGTCAGGTTTGTATTATTTCTGAGCAGCAATCAGCAAAATGACTGTTTATAACAAATTAACTGATGTAGTTCAGTAATGCGTCTTAATGCTTGTGTTATTAATAGAGAAGTCCTACTTTCTTGGTGAAGAATAATTAAATTTTGGTGATACTGACTCTTGTGTGATTGGTTTGGATGGTAATTTTCCAGATGCACCTAAAAAGACACTGAGCAAAGTGTTTCTGATGAGGAGCTTCGTGTGGTGCAGCACAGAAAGAAACAAGACAGCCGTGGTATAAAACATTTAGGCTGGAGGCTCCTCTGCTTCAGATCAGGTCCCTGGCCTGCCTCGGACAAATCAGATAGGTAACCTGTGCTCTTTTTAAGTGAGACGGTGAGCCTCATCTCTCCATGCCGCAGGTGGAGACAGATGCCTCATTATCCATGCCACAGGGGACAAAACAAACCCAGGACCCGATTGCCCCCCCGCTGGCGTTTAGTTTCCGATGCACCAACACAGGGCAACCTTGGACTGCCGCCGGGACGCGCTCATCTCTGACCTCAGTGAGCGCAGGTCGCTCGCAGAGTCACATTAAACTTTCAGAGAACCCAAAGGTCCCCGTCAGGAGTGTTAACAGCAGCATTGTCCCGGCTCCCCCTGACTCAAAGGGCCAAGTGTAACAAGGCACCCACTCCAGTGGTCAGGGCCACCCCCCCCCCGGGTCCACAGATACAGTGACACCCTTCAAATCCATCTACAGCTCCTTTGAGTGAGTCACATAGAGAGACACAGATAGGATATTCAAGAGCAAGTGGCTTATTTTTTTACAAGCTGAGTGTAAAAAGTCAGCGGAGCTGCAGCGGTTGCACATCTGATGTGTTTCTGTAGAATGAATTTGACGACTACAGCGAGAGGTGATGGAGTGTCAGCTCAGGCTCAGATGATGGGATTGTTACTGATCACATTTAAGGTGCAGTCTGTCTAAACAGGCTGCAGCGGCCAGCTAAGAGTTACTTAAATATATCCTTCCAACATATATCCTTTCATCTGTGCAATAACATGAACATGTCATTTGAAGGCTGTGCAGGAAAAATACTGCTGACTTTTCCCTGAACCAGGGAATAATTATAGCATGAGTCCTTTGCCTGTTTGTCAGGATTTTGGAATCTGTATGCTTATTGCAGGTGAAATCCAAGGCTGCTTATTTCTCATGATAAATCTACAAAATTTAAAATTTTGTGAAAACATCATCATATTCCCTCTGTTTTATACATTAAAACTGACGGGCAACAATTATTTAAATTTATTTGCAGTACCTTTATTAGGAAAAAAATGAAAAGCAAAGATCTATGGCCAAAACACTGTCACGCTTCTTCTATTTTTATCCAAAAATGAACAAACATGGCCGCTTTTTGACAAATCAACCATATTGAAAAAGAAAGATAAGTTCTCCTTCCTGCTTGTACCAGGATGCATTGCGCACAATTTTCTGTTACCCACGGCCACATTACATGCATCACCACCTTAGCCTTCCCATTGCTTTGCTATTTGGTGACTAAAATACCGAGGATGGTCCCCGCCGGTTGCTCTCCCCTTGCGCGTCTTAAGCAGCCACAGCCTCGGCCTCTCTTTGCCAGATTTCTGCGGCCGTACGCTCTGGCTTGAACAAATACAGCTAAATATCAAAAAGTCAAAACACTGTAAAATGTATTGTTGTCCACAACATCCTCTGGAGCTAGTTCGCAATGCAAGTGATGAGAACAAGCTTCTGTTATGAGCGGCATCTACTACGCCCCCTGGCTACCCAGAGGCAGAAATTCAAGCTGAAATAGCACATAGTTCTGATGGCGCTGGTGCAAGAACAACAGATTTTGCAGCTTTCTGGGTCAATGTAACACGCACTGAGAAATGCACTGCTTCCACTGACTACATGCGCCATCAACGCTGACTGGACATCCACATAAAACCTGCCAAAATTTCCCTTTAAATTGTGATCTGACTGTCAGAGTCTCCTCTGCTTTGTGGCTGCTTTCATCACATATTTGGCCCAGCAAACTGGCAAAGACATCACACCAGTGACATCTGTTGAAGGTGTAGCCTGCACCACAATAACTCCACTGACCCCCTACTGTTAAAATAAAATCATATTTATCGGGGATTGCTGGATATAATATTTCCAAAACAGAGTACTTTGTAGAAACAATGAAAACACCTGCTGCAGATTGTATGACATCACTTCAACATGCTGCAGCTTGGCAACTGAGGAAGCAGAAAACTGTCAGTAAATACAACAGAGAAAAAGCGAGACTGTGATTAATGCTAAAGGATTTGTTTATCCTCTACACGACGCGTCATTTGTTTTTCTGCACTAATGATTTCATACTTACTAATACATATTAGGATTGTTGACTGTATCTGCTGACCAGTAGTATTCAGATTGTCCATTAAAGGATAACTTTCGTTTTTTACAACCTGGACTTTATTTGTAGCATTAAATACGACCATTTAGACACCCAGACAACTTTGGTGGCATTTGGAGTTGTTTTGAAGAAATTAGCCCCAGAGGAGCGGCGCGTATATCCGTATAATGCGAGTAATTGGGGCACCCGTGCGTAGCCTCTATAAACGCATAATCTGCGGCGAAACTCGTTCATATTCCAATATTTTGTTATGATATGCTGGCGCTATTCCCCTCTGAGCCCGTGGTGGCATGTTATCAACATCCAGTGTCTCTAGACAACTACTTCTGAAACCAGCCACAACACGGCTAACTCTGCGGCGGTCGGCTAGTCTAGCTGTAGTTTGCGACTGTTATTTTTCACAAAATGGATGAATATTTTTCCGACTCTGAGGTGGTGGACGATGACTTTGTTTACGAAGGACGTCCTTGCCGTTTTGAGCCAGAGTACAGTTATTGACCTGAAACCATCTGAGAAGTTCAGAGGGGAACTGTTAACAACTCATAGACATCTGAAAAGTAACAAGGAGCCACGACTGCACATTGCTTTTTTCTGTCAACATAAATATCTGCACATTGTAAATTTCATTGAATATATTATAATATATTTATAATATATTTATTTATATTTTGGCACAAAAGTCTTTTGGGTTTTTATTTATTTATTTATTTATTTTTTTTTTTGGGGGGGGGTGTCTTGTTTTGTCCTTGTTAAACTGTATGTCCTTTTTTCTTATGTAAGTACAATGAGTTCAATGTTTAAACCGGAGTCAATTTCCTTGTATGTACACACATACTCAGCCAACAAAGCTAATTCTGATTCTGATTCGTCAGGGGGTCACAGGCCAAAAAGGTTGGGGACCACTGTTTTAACTCCAACAGTGTGTTGTATTTTTATTTTTTTTTTTTAATCCAAGATTTATTATTTTTATTTTATAAGCCTATTACAAAAAGTAACTAGAGGCTAGCTTTACCTGTTCAATATTAGCTAAATGATGTGGAGTAGAAGTATAAAGTAGAGGAGTATCAGAGAATCAGCAGGACTTAACATGCAGAAACTCTACAGCTTCGACCCACTTCTTCTTCTTCACTACGTCCCTTCTCATTCAAGAGAAAACAAGGTCTGCAACTCTCATTAAAACTGAGCTGCTGGCTGCAAATTGCAAACAAAAAACACAAAAACATTTCAATAACTCCATTTCAATTCCAAAGTTTTAACAAATGAATAAAGTTGCAGGCGCTTCATTGTCTTTTTGCAGAGCTGCACTGTCATCACTGTACTGAAGTGGCTGAAATGTTCTGACAATATTCATTATATTTACATATTGTGTGACTTTTTCACTTAGATATTCTGCTTTTGCCACAGAATACCAGCAGCAGAGCATTCAGACCGTCACCAAGTGGTCCAAGTGAAACCCAGCAGCGGCTCTTTAAGATAAAGATATGTTTTACTTCCTTTAAATGAATTAATGCACAAAAATAGATTCATTTTTTAAAGTTTTAATGAAAAACAATGACAAATTAAAAAGTAATAATTTCATTACAATTCACTAATTGTTCTAATATAACTATGTTCAGTTAGAAAGGATTTTGATTGATCCAACATTTAATAATGTTTGATTTGTTTAATAAAATCTCAATATGAACAAACTGATTTTAAAGTGCAGCTCTGATGTGAATGTGAACTATGAACCTTGGAAAATAAGAGCATCATCAGGTAAAACAGATGATTTGCTTCCATCTAGTGGTTTGGTCCAGAACCTCAGATTATACAACAGAGCAAGAAACCTGAATGAACGACTTGACCTTATCTCATCCTGTAAACAACTGCAAAAGTGAACTTTAAATATGTGCAGTTGTAAAAATGATTGTTCCAAAAATCAAACATTAATTTCTATCTAGTTTTTGGACATATAGGAGAAGAGAAGAAGCTTTTCAAAGACTCAGAGATTTCATGCTGTTTGCTCGGTTGTCTTCTTGAGGTGACGCTGCAGCAGGTACACAAACACGCCAAAATTCACAAAAAACTGGATTAAGCCTATACAGGAAATGCCGTAGTTCACATACAGGAAGCCGCCCACTGTCGGCCCGACTGTGCGAAGCAGGGATTGGACAGATGCACACAGTCCCAGCATTGTGCCTGTGTACAAAGAGAGTTCAACAAACACCGGGATTAATATCTGCATTTTGAAATTATATTTTAAATGTTCATTTTAGGCTTATGAATCTGATATGAACCGTGTCTGTAGGTTTCAGGTTTCAGTCTTTTGTGCTGTTTGATTTGGTTTTGATGCAGTGACAGATTGTAGTTTTGCTCCTTTTGTTTAAAGTATCTGCAATCAGATGCAGCCACACATCATGTGATTGAAATGCAGCTTTGTAAAGTTCAAGCCTGTGAAGGAGCGCCAGCTATCTTTTGGCGATTTTCTAATTGTGTGCTGTGGGAGCACAGAAGCATGATGACTTCACCTGTGTCAGAGGATGGGACGCTCTTGGTGAGCATGCTGTCTGTGATGACACTAAACACGCTGAGAGAGAACATCATCGGGACGACGGTGAGGCAGAACTGGAACACATTCTGCATGTAAGCCTGCGGAAAGAAAGAGACATCAAAATAAAAGTATTTGAGCAGGGGGTGCAACTAAAGATCACTTTCATTATTGGGTATGAATGAGCAATGTCAGTCAGTCCACCAGTCAATATCTCACAACTGTCGGATTGACTGTTCTATCGGTGCAGACATCATCGTCAGGTACTTTGAGCAATTGTTGTCATTTTTGCATCCCCGTGTATGCAGAGAAAACATTCACATTAAAAAATATCTGTATACGTGTGGTCAAGGCCTACCGCTTATTAACAAATGCTAACAGGCTATCACGCTTAGCTAAGATGGTGAACATTGTAAATATAATACCTGTTTAACAGTATCAGTATGTTAGCACTGTCACTGTAAGCATGTTAGCATGCTGATGATAGCATTCAGCTCACAGCACAGCCTCACAGAGCTTTAGGTCATGACTTAAATCAATGAAAAATCATCTATAAATTTTCTGTCGATCAACTAATTGAAAACAAGTAATTATTTTAGCTCTAATCTGAGCTGCAACACACACTGTGCTGCAACTTTTGACACACTGACATTCAGATACAGCTGAACAAGAACAAAGTAAAAGTAGCAAAAAACAAAAACAAAGTCAGTCTTGTATAGGATGAGTTTTATCAAGCTGTTTTTTGGAGATCCATTTCAGCACTTTAAATACTTGCTTTGTGTGTTTTTGTGTGTACCTGACATAGTCCCACCAGAGCAGAAACTCCGATGGACAGAAGCAGCAACGAGTTGTCAGAGTACCTCGCTGTGAGCCGCCCGATCACTCCCCCCTGAACAACCTGAACAAACATCCAGGTTTTAATCACCTCGTCTGCTGCAGTGCGGAACACATGAAGCACTGATCACAGTCAGCTTGTCTTGCATTTAAATCTGCATAACACTTACCATTTGGACTATGCCAAAATAAGCCATGAGATAGCCATTCTGTTCAGGCCGCAGTTTAAAGAATTCCAACGCAATGATGGAGAACATCACCTGGAAAATACCTTCGGAGAGAGAAGAAAGAGTTTTAGTGCGTCCGTAAAATGTTCAAAGTTGTTTAAATGTGACTCTACTGAACCTCGACTTTGCAGATCGTTATTACCTACGTTATTTTTTTTACATACCAGGCAGATCTTTGCGAGTGGCCTCCCAACACAAAGTCTTAAATAATCAACTGTGCAGTGAAGACATGTCTTCAGTCCAGAAAAATGGGAGGCCACCACGCACATCAGGCCTTTATAAACAGCAACATTGACTGTTGATTGTCCATATTGTGCAACGGAGAAATTATGGGAAAAAATAAAAAATATATATGTAATTCACACAACATGTTTTCTGTTACACAGCAAGAAAGATATCAACACTCTTTCTTTATGTATAAAAAAAATACAGGACAGAAAGCAATAAGTGAACCACAGAAACCTCATGTAAACTCTCACCTGAGGGCAAACCTGCAACTATCTTCACGACAAACGTCTGCACCACACCTGGAAACTTCATCAGTCTTGTGATCTCTCCCATATTGAATACTGATTTGTTTTTGTTCTCACCTACAGCGAATTGAAAGAGAAAAGGTAAAATTGATGTACAAACACATGCACAAATAATGCCAGCTAAATGCTTTCATCCTGTTTTTAACAAATCGGAAATCAAAGGGACGACATTTATACTTCATATTTTTTTATTTCATAATCCTCCCTATCTTTAGATTCATTTGTCAGAATAATGTCAGTTGTCTGTAGACTGGTTAGAATGGGCAGATCAATAGGCAGACACTCACACTGACTACCAGCCAGACAGCAGCCAGAGACTCTTTCCTGATGTCTCATTCTTTTCTTACTGACAAACATAAATCGGTCTCGTCCTGCACCTTTGCTTGTTACAGGAGCACCGAACCAAACATTCACCGGGGAAAAGTGCTTGCAGGCTAGATAGCTGGTCAGCTGCAGCACATTAAAACGGTATGTAAAGGGCCATCCACACAAGACGTGATAACTACAACAACGGCCATTACAATGAGCATCTACATTAATAAACGCAGTAAAGTTTTTTTTAAAACCTGAAGAAAAGATGAGTCTCTCCAGTGTCATCTGCCATGTTGAACATGATGCGCTGTAAATTTGGATAGATTGTGATTGGCTTTCAGTGTTTCTTTATGTTTTATAGTTTTTTTTTATAGTTATTGTTTTTGGTGTAGACGGCCCTTTAATGTACCTGCAAATGTCACTTTGGTCTGCTTATGTCTGCTGCTGCTGTTTGACTAACTCTTCAGTCCCAAAGACAGTTTTTTCTTCATTTTAAAACAAAAAAAAAACCATTTTGAATACAAAAAGAGATGATTGAATGTGATTTCAGTTGAACTTTAACCTATGCCCGAGTGCCATAAGTCTGAACATCAGCATTTAGAAGATGATAGAAGGCGAAGTGTCTCTTACTGTCTGCGTTGGTTCTTGAAGCTTGAACTTTGGTATTTTTTGGGATGAACTTTAAAACCAACAGTAAACTGAAGGCACTCCCCACAGCACCAAAACATGCAGTAAATGTCTCCCTGGGAAATACAAAGTGAAAGCAATCTTAGGTGACATTTCAGGTTTACTATAGCTATCGTATATATAAATATTAGAATTCAACACACACATAAAAATCACTTAAAGACGTAAAACTTGAAATCAGTTAACAAAGAGTTGCTAATTCATGCACCCAACGGACATGGAGCAACATTAGCATTCACTTGGAGTCTTGCTTGTGGTGACCCAACACATTTAAGTCCAACATTTACTCCTTTTTAGCTCTTAACATCACAGAGTTGTAAAATCTAGCTATAGCCCACCATATGTTTAGTTTGGGGAACTGGACTCATTCTCCACCACCCAACGCAAAACACACAGCTATGCACATACAGCGACACTCACCCATAACGCGTGTTCAGATGGCCACCCAACGTGGAGCCAGCTATCATACCAAAGCCAAAACACAGACCTAGTTTGGATAAAGCATCTGCCCGATGTTCAGGTTCTGAAAGGTCTGCGACGACCATCTGACACGCTGCAGACAGGAGAGGGATGTAAAAATACTTTCAGGATAGTCAATAAAAACATAATTGGGATCAAAGGGTATTTGATCATAGAGTTTAGGTCATACAGTAGAGCAGCGCAGAGGGGTGAAACTTCTATCTACTAACTATCTTACATATTTCAAGGTTACTGCGTGAGAACTTGAGACAAATACTGCTTATTTATCAGCCGTATGCAGTTAAAATGTCAGTGACTGCAGTGTGTAAATGTGAATGTTGATTGTTTCTGGATTGATCAAGATACACAACCACTGAACACTTCTCAGTAGCAGAGGAGAGATTCTTGAATGCCCCATCTTTGATATTTCGCCACACTTAACGACAGACTATGGATCGCAATGTAAAATTGAGTATAAAGTGGGGATGTCCTTATTACTGATTGTCTGCTGACACTGAATCCCAATTGATATTTTTCTCCATTCAGAATTACATTAGACTTTCTTTTTATTCTCCTTTATTCCTAGCATGGTGTGGAAGATGGCTTCTGGGCTGCATATAATTCCACTACTACTACTAATAATAATAATATAAAAAAAAATGTTATAGACAGCACTTTTCAAAACAGATGATGCAAACTGCTTCACAAGACAATAACAGCAAAATTTAAGCTTTGCTGGACATTGAGCAGCACTAAAATGATCAATTACAACATGGTAGTAAAATAGTAAAAGATGATCAGAGCAAATATGTACAGTATATACATAAAGGAACATAAAGACACACGCACACACACACGGTCGTGTACATATGGAAATATACACAATTTGTCCGTTCACATACTTTTCCATAGACGCACATAGTTAATGTATACACACAGACACATTAGAAAAATGTCATCCTACAAATGAGTTTTTAAATGTTTATTAAACATGTAAAAAATGGCAAATTCTTCATTTGCATGCTTATTTGATATAATGCCATATTACGCTGTAAAAATAACATGAGATTTCAAGACTAAATTCAAAATGATGCAAGAAAAAACTTCTAATATTTCAAGAAAAAAGTTGTAATATTTTGAGAATATTCTTTAAAAAATCTGTCATATTTCTAGAATTTTTTAAAATCATTTTTTCTCATAATATCATTACAGTGTGACTCAACATCTCCGCTGTTTTTGGCCCTAATACTTATACTACTATACTAATACTTTCTATTAGTATTACTGAAGGAAAAGAGGAATAAATAAATACCAATGAATGACTAATATATACCAAATAACAATCTAGTTTGAAGTTTAAAATGCTCAGCCGAGTGAGGAGGGGTGAAGATGAGTGGTGCTCACCAGACAGCACATGCATGAAGACTGTGGGGAGTTTGTGGATGAACAGCATGGCAGGATGTTCTGCTATGGCCAGCAGCAGAAAGAAAACAACTGTTGCTGAACACGCCAGAGACAAAGCCACTCGTGCTCCGAAGAGATCTGCAAACCTGCCAGCAACAAAACCCAGAAACCACAAGATTTCTTCCAGACAAAAACAGTGTGGGTCGCTCATATTGGCTAACACAGCAGCTTCTGTGATACGTGAAGAAAACCTGAATGCACCTCTGTAAAAGTGGCCGCGACAGCCTTACCTTCCAAATAGAGGACCCCCAAACAGCTGGATTACACCAACCGTGGTTTGCAAATAACCAAACCACAAGGTGTCGAAGCCAAGTTTCTTTGCCAAATACTATGGAGAGACATAATGAGAATACATTGGTATCAATATATGTAGTAATAGAGCTACTTTAGTTTGACAGCGTATGTAAATCTATGCATGCGACATTCACTTGTGTGACTCAGGAGTATTATGCCAAACTTGAGTGTGAAGAACCTGTTCAAAGAAGCACATTACGCAACAATGTAGGATCTAAGTTTATTGTAATTTGGAGTAGTTAGTGATAAGAGTGTGTTTCTCCTTTCACAGTTTGAAAGTCAGCACAAGATGATGTCTTCACATTTATTTTGTCCAGCCAACAGACTAAAACTAAAGAAAATCAGACTATAAAAAAGCAGAAAAGCAGTAAATTCTCACGTTTAAGAAAATCAAAAGCAACAAAGGTTTGGCATTTTTGCTCGAAAAGTGACTGAAATGATTAACTGATTGTCAAGAGTTTACTGTTGATGAGCACATCAGCTTGCAGTGATCAGTCCAAAGGTAACAGAGGTCAGAACAGTTTGCAAAAGTCAAACTTGAAACAATATATCACCTGAATTTGTCCAATAATTCCAGTCACTTTAAAAAAAACTTATTTTCATTATTCCCAAATGCACTTAATAGACCAGTGTAGATTTGTGTAGTAGTACACAGCCCACTGTGTCCCTCTCATAAATACTTAATGCTTAAAGCAACTGTTAAATCTCCTTGAGTACCACTTAGAAGTACTTGAGTGGTAATTCAGTATTTCCTTTTTACATGACTAAGGATCCACTACATTTCAGAGGGAAAGATCTTTTTGCTCTACTACATTGTTGTTGTTTTGCTTGTTAATGACACCACGAAACACCACTCTGAATTTGACTTAATGTCTTCAGGAGAGCTGCAGAGCACCTCTGCTAAACAAAAAGATAAATAAAGAGATTGTCTGTGGCATCATATAATGTCAGGAAGTGATGAAAAATCTCATCGAAGTCTTCAAATCCGAAGTCAAAATCCCAAAGATATTAAATTTAGTATCAAAAAGACTTCACAAATATTCACATTTGTGAAGCCAAAGCCCCAAATGTTTGGGATAGCTTCAAAGACGCCTTACATGATTCATTGATTATTACAACTGTTGGATTGATTTTTGTGGGTATCGACTAATTGATTAATCAACTAATCATTTCAGATGTAATGTAAAGTAGGTACAATAAGCTCCACCAAAGGCAAATACATATTCATTCATTGGTTCTGATAAAAAGCATCAATAAAGTCGTCATCAGTGGCAATGATCAGACAAACCTGACTCAACTCTCACTTTAAGTACACTTCGCAGATAATACATATGTACACTTAATGAAGTACACTTTTGACTGCAGAACTTTTACTTGTAATTAAGTACTATCACTATGCACTATTAAAGGATCTGACTTACAGTGTGGGTGCTGCTTTTAATTAATGTACTCACAGCACACACCGCTAATCTTAGTGTATCGTGTAGTGGACATGAAAACTCTTGGTCATAATGAATGACACAGGCCCTCATCGTTACTATTATGAACTACACCGGTAATTAAACGCATCTCCAGCGTTAATTCGCTTCACTACACGCGCTTCTTGGTGCGTTTTCACATTCACGGCAGGCACGGAAATCTCGGATTCCTCCTGAAGTGACAGACATACTTACAGGTGTAACAGAAAACTGCAAAAACATCCATGTAATATCCAAAGCACCGATGAGGTAGACGACGTAAATAATTTGGGTCCTCTTTCGTTGCTCTGCACTGTTAATCTGTGGGGAAACTGAAGCTCTGGAGGTTTCTTCGGTTGTTTCTGTTCTTCGATTCATTTTGCTTCTTGTAGAAAACCGTTCAGGACTTTAACGTTAATGTTACCTCACCGAACCGCAGCGACCTGACAGTTCGTGGGAATCAAACTGCGAAGAAAGGGAGGTGTCAATTGCCCAGGAAAATAACCTCTGACCGGGTGACCTCTCAGAGAAACTAGCTAAACTTACGTTAACTTGTACTTTGGAACCGAACAGAGGAGGCGGTAACGGAGGAAACGTTAAGTTAGCTAGCTACTTATTAAGAATTAAAATCCAAAATGGAAAAACAAAAGTGTTTGGTTGATGCATTATTCACTAGGATAGCTGTACCTGTCATTGATTTTAAGTTAAGTATAAGTTATTCCTGTAACATCACCGTAATTTACTTTACGAGCCGAGTGACGTTAACGTCTATCAAAGAAAATCACACCGGGAAGTTTTCTACAGTGATGCATTCAAGAACTCCTGCTAAGGTAGTACATTGCAGGTTTCAGGAGGTCCTTTAGTCCTCGCTCATTTGAATGATTATGGATGAAACTTTGGTTGAAAAAGTTCGCCCCTGCTGAGGTCAAAGTGCAAAGTTGCAATACCGCAGTGGAAAGTAGTCCATCACAATGACAAAAAAGAGTAGTTTTACAGAAATGTGATGGAATAAGTTTATTTAAAGTATCAAAAGTAATCAATATGCATCCTGCCAGTTTTAAATCTATCCCAAAATAAATTGTGAAAAGTTTTCCTGTGGCAATGTAGGACATGTTTTGTTAAATGTAAAATATTCACCTTTAAAGTCACCAGTAATTGCAGCTGTCAAATATTGTTGTAAAACTACAGTATCTTCCTCTGAAATGTATCTCAAAATTGTAGTTGCTTGATAAAAATAAACAAGTATGTGCTCAAAAGGAGGCCTAACAGTAGTGAACTGGATGGAAACCCTCATGCTTTGAGGATCACATACTGACCAGACTGAACAAACTCTCACTGCATTATGTCACTGAGCTGAAACAGGATTATATTCACCTATGATTTAATAAGCAAGGCAATCCATCATTAACACTCTATTTTCAATTTATTCAACATAAGAATAAGATTTTCTTTGCACAGTTGTAAATGTCTCTTGGGTTAAAACTCTGTGTAAGCAATCCAAGGTCTTTTAGGCATAACTCAGTCTCAAAATTAGCGCATGACCCAGTGCAGCAGTCCCTGTTCTTTTTTTTGTTTGTTTGTTTGTTTTTTGTCTTTCTTTGTTTTGCAAATATAAAGTTAAAACAAGCTTTCAGCAGTGTTACATGGGATTCTGCATTGACCTGGGTGTTATTGTAACCTTTAATTAGTGGCACTAAATGCTGTAGTATACCAAAGAAAACTATCACAGGGTATATCCCCAGAAAGACAGGTCAGATTTCACAAGGCAGTCTCTTAACGCCTCCTGTGGCAGAGGGGGCAATGCAAATATTCTGCTAATACTGAGACAGATGACAGTTTGTTCCAGTATATAACATCTGGACCCAAAGACTACTACTACTTTTTAAATACATTTCCTGATAATGCTTTTCAATGCAGACTTTCTTCTTGTAGCAGACTATTTTTATAACATGGTATTAGTAAGTTTAAATAAGAAAATGATCTGAATACTTCACACTGTTTTTATGTCTTAAATATGTCTTTAAAACAAAACGTTTTACGACTTTTATTCTTATTAAGGTGCCTATCGGCGCTTTAGGTGTCTTATTTTGAAGTCCGTGAGCGACCTCCTCCCGGAAGTTTGTCCCATCATCTGGTCGGTAGCCACTCTGTAGTGTGAGGGGTTGGCGGAGTATCAGATGAGGACTTCGGTTCATCATTTTGAGTAAAATTTCCTATTTGTATGGCATGTAGATATCAGAAAACACAGCGAGACAATGCACATCCTCACCCCTCATGTTTACTGGGCTCAGCGCCACGGAGAGATTTATCTTCGGGTGGAACTGAGCGATGCAAAGGTAGGACAGTCCAAAACATCCTGCAGGCTGCTTTCAGCCTTAACTTACAAAGACTTGTCGGTTACTGCTCATATAATGGGTTGAAACGTCTCTAAACTTTATTTCTTTAATGATGTGTATGTAGCTAGCTAGCTAAGCTAATGTGTTCTCTGCTGTCGCGATAGCATCATTTATAGCAGATGCAGTTAGCCTAACTGTTAGCTAAGTGATGGTGTGCAGTTACAAGGTGGCTAAATTGACCTCCAGCGTTAATTTGTGAAGGCCAAAACAAAGAGAACAACCTAAATTATTACACATTGGTTCCGTGTTCAGAAAAGTATATGTTCATGTTTTTCTGCCGCTTAAATAACACGATTTAACGGACGTTTTAATGTGTGTCGCCGGGCTCAAATAATGCAAACGGTTTTGTAAAGGGTGTAAAGAAACTTGTCGAAATTAACGCTACGAAACAACACTAAGCGCCTCAATGATTTCTCAAGCAGCTAATGGAGAATGACAGCTGAACGTGACAGCTCCAGTATGACTTCCATGTTCGCATTCAGCCGTTATCAGCTCGACAACTTCACTTGTGCTGATCCATAACTCAATACATGGAAGAGCTCAGCTCTGTAAAGCATTAATATGTTGATGATTTGTGTCAGCCGGTCAAAACCTCTATTAAGAACTGTGTGGATTTTGGGTGGCTTTTGTCTTCACTTCATCACTGAGCCTGTCACTGATTAATTTCTTTCTGCTGTCTGTGTGTTTGCATCAGAAATACAGGCTCTTCTTCTTTCCAGGTTCACTCGTCCTCGACCTGCATCTGTTAGACAAGTGTCTTATAAAAGATGCATGACTTTTAATGGTTGTTCTGGATCTTGTTAAGCCTGTTTGGAGGGGGGCTTAATGATAACTGAAACGGCCTGAGAGAAGAACACCTGTCATGTCACACACGTTCATTTGAATAGGTTTTATTTCAGGGCTGTTGTATTAGGCTGCATTACTCTCAGCTAGGTGTACCTAATAAACTGGCTACTGTTTTTAAAGGATAAGTCTGTTGATATTCTATATATTTCCAATATTGTCTGTGTAGCCAAAGCCTGACATATCATAATCATCTGTTTCATAGAGCTCCATTGTTGTCTATAAACCTACATACACAGTCCTGCTGCTGTAAAGTACAGAGCATCAGTGTGTATTAATCCACCACTGAACAGTCCCCAAGAAATGCACTATTTTCTCCTAAATGAGTAACGTTTGCTAAAAGCTACAGTAACCAGCTTTTAAAACATTAGTATAGTATAGTTAGAGTATAACTATACATGTGTGACCTGTTTTTAAAGATTTGTATCTTCAGTAGGAACCAGTGGGCTTGGGGTTGAGTGAAACAGACACAGTATGGAAGTCTATGAGTACTGAGAGACAACACATTGTTGTCTTTGGTCTTATCATGGGGTCTGTTGACAATAAGACACATATAGAACATCATCAGACTTGTCCTTTAATTTCCACCTCATAGTTTTGTCCATTGCGTGCGCCGCTGTCGGCCTGGTTTTCATGGCTGCCGTTGTGTTTTTCAGAATCTCGACATCAGCCTGCAAGAAAACAACACACTTCACTTCAGAGGTTGGTATTTACAAACCAGATCCAAGAAAAAGTTTGAACTCTGAGCGAACATGAATAAAACAGAATCTGAACTTTTTTGACATAAACTTAACTGAAAACAGCACAAAGACAATATGTTAAACGTTTGACCTCATCAGCTTCATTGATTTTTGTATATATCTGCTCATTCTGAATCTGATGCAGCAACATTTTTTAAACAAGTTGGGACAGGAGCAACAAAAGACTGGGAAAGTTGTGGAATGCTCCAGAAAAACCTGTTTGGATCATTCCACATGTAAACAGGTTCATCGGTAACAGGTGATAGCATCATGAACAGGTGTGAAAGGAGCATCCTGGAAAGGCTCAGTCTCAAGTTCAGCTAAGCTCACAAGCGAGGATGGAGCGAGGTTCACCACTTTGTGAACACATGACTGTATAAAAGAGATTAATACATGGACTCAGGAACACTTCAGAAAACTGTTGTCAGTAAACTCAGCTTGTTTGCAAGTGATTGATTCTGTTTTTATTTGTGTTTTACACAGCGTCCCAACTTTTTTGGAATCAGGACTGTACATTGGTTCATAAGATAAGATAGAACTTATCCCAGTGGTAATTGTGCAGCAGTTGCAGTACAAAGAAGGAAAGAGTGGTTAGAAGTGGTTGAAATTATAAACATACATTTAAGAGAAAAAAAACTCTGATGAACGGCTCAAGAGAAGTGGCTCAGTTGTATAATAACAATTTTGAAGTGAAGCTTAACTGCAAAATATTCTACAAATCTTCACTTTATTAATGGGATCTGTTATGGCAGCAATGCATGAAATACAATGTAAAGTCTAATATTTTTGTAATGTAAGAATATAATCTTATTATTGTTCCGCAGCACAGGGCCATGGAGCTAAAGGAGATAACGAATACGAGTTCAGTTTGGAGTTTCTGGAAACTGTCAGACCTGAGGTATTCATCTTTATTCATCCATTACTAATTAATGGTGAAATTGATTGTTACGTTGAAATTTATTGTTTTCGCTTCATTTTAATGTGATTGACATTTTTGAGAAAAGCTATAAATCAAATAGCACAGTGCAGAAGGGCAGTTATTCAGTCTGTTTATTTTCCTACCATGTCTTGTATTTGACACACTTTTTATTATCTTCTATCTTCATGTAAGTTGTAGTGGCTTGAGTTGGTATGACAGTTGTAAATGTCAGACCCTGCTCAGCCCACACCTTCCAAAATGACTAAAGGACAACTGGAAATGAAAGTTTAAAAGATAATAATTGCATTTCATAAAAGAATGCAATAAAGATTTACCATATTATTTGTCTAGTTTTAAACATATTCTGCCAATACAAGCTTAAACTTCCAGAACACCTTATATGATTTTTTCCTGCTGTTCAGATGAAAGATTCCCAGTTTTATCATAACTGGAGTACATGAAGAACTGCAGGGTAATGCGTCATGGTGCTGATTGAGCCAGTGTTTCAGCTAGAAATGACTGCCGTCATGTCAAAGTGAAGGCTGATTGAAAAACGCCTCCCTGCTGAAGTGAGGCTTGATTAGCTGGTACTCCACGGCCTGGGATATTCAGTCATTATTATCAGTGAATTTAGAGCTGCAGGTTTTTATTCCACCCTGAACTAAAATGCATTTAGATGCAGTTTGCAGTTCTGTGACCTTTAACCAGGCAAGGTTGTTGACCGTCAGCAGCAAATGCTGACAGTATTTATCACAATCTTCTTGAGTGAAGGATACAGAGGAACACACTGCACACAGCTGCTCACATTATTTTATTGCCTTTATTTTTTGTCTCTGTTGAGAAACCATACATAATTTTCTAATACTGTGTTATCAGCTCAACCACAGGTCCACCCAGCGTCAGGTGGACATCAAGATCAAGAAGCAGGAGGAGCGCTGGTGGGACCGGCTGACGCTGCAGGAGAAGAAGCCTCTGTTTTTGGCTCCTGACTTCGACCGCTGGCTGGATGAGTCTGACGCCGAGATGGAGCTGCAAGCTAAGGTAGGAAATTGAAAAAGGCAAAATGACTGCAAAATGTCATCTTTGTGGGAGCGAACAGGTTTGTTGTTGTAGTATATATAGTATATATTGTTGGTGCAGCCAAGAAAAAAACAGGTGTGTGTAAAGCTTTTTTTAGCCACAGGTTCTCCTCATGCTTAGCCTTGCAAAACCGTCCCACAAAACTTTGCATCACTCATTGTGGTCTGGAAAAGTTCAACCTGGATCAGGAGTAGTTTCAAATAAGCTGCCTAACATTTCACCTTTACTAGGATATTAGTGTGAACGTCTCCTACACATGACTTAGCAAAGTCTCCTGTTACAGCTTTATAACTGGGCTGTCACAATTTTAAAACTGGAAAAAAATTTCAACTATTACTGGGATCCTGTGTACGTGTTCATAAATGATCCAGTAAAACCTGTTTTTGAATAAAACAGAGATGAGAAGAGCAACAAAAGTTTTGTTACCAAGGCTGCCAAGGCTCTGTTTTTGGTTCTTGATTGTTTGGTTTCAATGTTGTAGTTTTTGCCTCCTCAGATTTTCTTGATTGAAAACTAAAAGAGTCTTTATCTGTTCGGTCCTACAAACGTGATGCTGTAGACAATTACATTTTCTTAGATTTTACTGCATGACGTCAATACAGCTTCTGTTGTGCTTTTCTGTTTCAAGCAAACAATCAAGTAAAAAACAGCACTTTATAATGTGTTGCTGTTTACACTGTGTTGATATCACAAATTTTTATTTTATTACATTTATGAATTTAGAGTCTTGTTTAGTTTGTGAATGTACTCCTGATAAAAAAGTGAGTGTTTCTGACTCAAATAAAACAGGTGAGTCAGCTGCTCTGGAGCTGATGGGAGATTTCAGAGATCCTAATTCATATTTGCGATATTAAAACAAGTGAAGACAGCAGCAAATAAAAAAAAAACAATGTACAACATGCCTGGTGTTTGCAAAGTGGGATTGTGATGGCGGGATTTCTTTCAGGAGGAGGAGAAGATCAACAGGATCAGCGTGGAGTCAAGAGTTCGTAAAGACCGTGAGTCGCGCTTAACTCGTCACCTGCAAACATCAAAAACTCACACTAATGTTTCTAATTGGAGCTTTGTCATTAATGTCGTCTTAGACTTTTATTATCCTGTTGAAGGAGCTTTAGCAGCAGTTGTTCACTTGAGCTCTTCTGTTTCCTCAGCGTACCTCGGCCTGAAGAAAGGCTACCTGTTTATGTACAACCTGGTGCAGTTCCTTGGATTCTCCTGGATCTTTGTCAACATGACTGTTCGCCTCTTCATTCTTGGTCAAGGTTTGTTCAAAAAATTAACAACCGGTCAGTCTATGAGGTAAAGGACAAGTCATCCGCCACAAGAAGACAAAGTAGCCTACAAAGAATCATTTTGGCCGTAATTTCTATCAGTCATGGTAGCATCGTGCTCACCAAGTGTGTTGCTGAGATGTGGGAAAAGTCCGAAGGCACAGTCAGACAATCAGACAGGTTTAACCAACACTTTAAACCACCTTACTGGAAGGTAAATCTTAAAGTGAGCACGCAACTACGGGACATGTGGTAGGTCAGAGTTGAAGCAGGGAGGTCTGTCTGTGAACTATGATGTTTACAACATGAAGTGTGGGTAATAATTGTTCTGATCACGTTTGTTTGCTCTTCCAAATGAGTTTGGCTATCCTGCCGGTTTTGTTTACAACCTGTCTGATCAGCTGACTGCTCGTCTTTCTTTCCCTGTCTGACTTATTTTTATGTGGCCAGATCTTAGCTATTAAAAAAAATCCAGGGTGAGAGAACAAATGGACAAAACTCTGCAGAGAAGAACCTCAATAATGACAATAGTTAGTTCTCATTTTAAGCTATTTAGGGCCATTAGTGTGGTTTTGTGTTTCAATCTTCATCTTCCTGCCAAACATTTTCAAATACGTACTGAACGTTTTAGGACTGATTTCCAGGCAGCTGCTATTGAAACCTGCCAGAGGTAGTCAAACACAGTTTATATATAGTCACCCTATTGTCAGTGACATTATTCTTGTGCTTTGTTCAGTACATCACACAAATCAGCAAAGTGAAAACAAAGACACTCGACATGAAAAAGTTGAGTAAAAGCAGAATTGGCAGACTGCAAAGGGAGGAACCAAATAAAGATAAAAACAGGAATAAAACAAACAATTACGCTTGTTAATAGCTTTTGAATTTTATGGACTAAATAAATCATTTTTGGGTGAGTGTCTATGCAACACAAAAGCAGAAAAGAGGCAAACACAATTAGCACCGCTGAGCAGTGAAATAAAACAAACAGGAGGTCCAGAACACGCAGTAAGAGAGGTCTTTGTTTTTGTTTATGAGGAGCTATTCACAGATGAGCTCATTTGAATAGAAACAGGAACACAGCAGGGATTTGTTTTGCAAATGATCATGAGTATTATGGATCGTGGCTCATGCAACATGCTGTTTAATTATGTCTGTTTGTTTCTCTCGCCCTCCACAGATTCGTTCTATGATACCTTCCACACCACGGCCGACATGATGTATTTCTGTCAGATGATGGCCGTGCTCGAGGTTATTAATCCCCTCCTGGGTCTGGTTAAGACTGGATTTTTTCCTGCTATGATACAGGTAATCATCAGGGGAGGCGGTCACTTCTCATTTTAACATGATTTTAATCCTGAAGACGTTTTGCCATTTACTGCAAATAGTGAAAGAATGAGAAAATATGAAATTATATACAGTATAATTAAAAAGGCAGCCAGTGGAATATTCACACATACACTATTTGGCCATTTTCATTTATGTTTTACAGTGTCCCAACTTTTTTGGAATGGGGGTTAAAGGAGTGCAATGCTTAATTGGTGGAGTGCTCTCTCCACCTGCTCCACCTGCTATGTCTGTGGGCACCATAATGCTTATGTGTGGTTATATTTTTGAGGTGGTGCACATCAGCTCCAGCAGAGCCTGCAACAAAGCTGCAGCGATGATGTGCCGAGGCTAATGCATAAACTTTGCTTACGCTGCTTTTAGGTGGCTAAAATAATAAGACTCATTGAAAAACAGTCTTCCTCTACTGGGCTCCGAGCTGAACTTAGAACTTGAGGAGTCATGGTTCTTATGCTGCTGTGTGATGTTGCAGGTGGCCGGCAGGAACGTCATTCTGTTCGTCATCTTCGGCAGTCTGGAAGAGATGCAGAACAAACCTGTCGTCTTCTTCGTGTTCTACCTGTGGAGCACCATCGAGATCTTCAGGTGCGCTCGCGTCGCCTTCCCCGTCTCTCTGGTTAACATGAGTTGTGGCCTGCTGTAACATCAGCTCTTCCTCCTCTACATCAGGTACCCCTTCTACATGCTGGCCTGCATCGGCACAGATTGGAAGCTGTTAACGTGGCTGAGATACAGCCTCTGGATCCCTCTGTACCCGCTGGGGGTTGTGGCTGAAGGTTAGTGACTAGTTTGTAACGTGTTAGTGAGAAAATGGCGGCATAAACAAATGTGCTGCTGACAGTGTGTGGTTGTGTTTCCAGCGGTGGCTGTGATCCAATCCCTGCCCATCTTTGATGAGACTCGTCTGTTCAGCTTCCCCCTCCCGGCAGTGCTGGGAAACTCTTTAAGCTTCTCCTACTCTCTGCAGATCTACCTGGTCCTCATGTTTCTGGGTAAGACGTCCACTAACACACCTCCTCTCTGACACCCGCAGGCCTTCCATTGGTTCAACTGTGCAAATACATGTCCAAAGAGTGTGTGTAAATGCCATTATCTGCTCCAATGAAAATCAAGCTTTTAGACTTGTTAACATGTCCATAGGATGTTTTTTATAAGCTACAAGACAGGTCTGGAGCAAAAGTTAACAGCATGGCTGCTTCCTGTTTGAGTGTGTGCAGTGTGGCCATATTAGCACTTGTCGTGTAGCGTACTGTAGCTGGCAGAAGAGAAAACAAGCAGAGGTTTGTGTGTTTGATGAGCAGCATCAAATGTGAGCAGGTATGCTGGAGCTGCAGGTGAACAGGCGGGGGTGGGTGGAGAGAGCGGTGGTGATTGTTTGCATATTCATACATCTATGCATACTAACATAGTTACAGTTAAGCCATTTTGAGGCAGGGAGGGATTTTTTCATGGAAAACTAAATATGTTTTTAGGGCTTTAATCGATGCCAGGAGAGGAACTTTGAATGAAATTCAGACTGAACCAAAGCTAAATTACCTAAAGATGTTGATCTGTGATAATTGTGAAGACTTGGACTTTATGTCCACAGGAATCTGCCATGTCTGTTTTATTTTAGCTGTTACAGTACAACTGTTTTAAGTGCACACTGATAAGAGGAATCAAATGAGACATGGCGTTCACTGTGATCGATTAACAAACCCAAGCAAACGTGGGTATGCTGCTTAGGTTTAGTTAAAGCTGAGTAAATAGTAAAGTCTGACTGTTCGAGACAGCAGGGAATTCATTCCCCTGAGCAACGTTTGTGGAGGAATTAATGAATTACTTGAGGCATCTTTAGAGAAGTCGCTGCAAACAGAGCGTTTTGTGTTTTAGTCAGCAGTGAGTTTGTGCAGCAAACTGACGCCAACAGTACTCCGTCAGCTTCATACTGACAGAAGTTCCCTCTTCTTCACAGGACTCTTCATCAATTTCCGACACCTGTACAAGCAGAGGAGGAGGCGATACCGCTTGAAGAAAAGGAAAGTCCACTAAATGATCACCACCTTTATTTTACACAGCCTCTGAACTGCTGTCCACTTAGAGATAAAGCAGCTGTTTCCTTTTCCTCTAATTGCCTTTTCTCATCTTCCTCCACACACACACACACACACACACACACACACACACACACCAGGGGCCAGATGTATAAATGATATGTGGACATGAAAAAGAGCTGTAACCTTATAATAAAACATTGTTTAGGTTGTTTGCCAGTTTCACTCGTCATGTTAAGAGTTTGCTGTCCACACAGCGATCTGTAAACTGTCACTCAGAGGCGTATTTGTAAAGTTAATTTTAATTTCCTTATGTTTAATACTGATTGAGATATCACCACGACGATGGTTTACGGGCACATGTGATGAATTAGTGGAACGGATGCTATAAATAGCCACAGCCATGCACACTGACAGCTGTTCTGGTGACGAGGGGCCTCGCTAGTGAAACACTGAAACACTTCTTCATCATCTTCTTTGTTCATTATCTAATGATTGGTGGAGCAGGTGAATTGATATGCAAACAGTGTTTAAGGTCATTTCTCCGTCCATTTATGGTTAACTGTGTGACAGGAAATGAAGCTTGTGCACACTCCCACAGCTTATGAAACACGATGCTCTGCATATTTCTGTCGTTGTGCACACACAACTGTACTTTTAGTCATGAATCCACAGAGTTCTATGCATCTGGCCTCTGCTGTTGGCGTGCAGGTCACCTTATTCCTCCACTGGGTGAACTGTTAACCTTCTCCAGACCAAATCCTGTCAATCAGTACCAGCTCGAAGACTCACTGTCTAACGGACGTCACCTGGAAACACTGTACAGGTTGATCCAGTGATTTATTACGCAAACATGTACATCCTCTTAAGATTTTGTCATATTTATTAAGACTTCTGTCTGTGTTTGCAGTCGCTGTCTGAGGTTTTCTTATTTCTGATTAGTTCTGTTAAAATCAGTGATATTTGTTGATTTTCTTGCTTGCTGGGGAAACAAGAGAATGGTTTTAGTTTATAAATGTGCACTGTAGGAGTTATTTGTTTTAGAGTTGGAAATATAAAAGTTACATGTGGTCTAGGAAAACAATTCCTGTTGCAACAGGTCCACCATTTTCTCTGTATTTATATCTGTCACATTATTTATAGGATGAAGGTCATGAACATGTTTCACAGCTTCTACACAGTCACATTTATTAACCTTACATTTCTGTTACAGTGCTGTTGATGCATGCTAATGCAAAGCCAACACAGCTTTGATACTATCGCACATGTGGTGTGTTCGAGGAGGCTTCTGGGTGAAGCTAGTTCATACAGTCATCCCCCTGATACCATGTTTACTCATTTTCTTCTGGGTTTTACTGTCTGAAAAGCCTGTAAACATATTTGCCAGAAGACTGAACTCTCGAATGTCTGAACGTCCTTAAAAGCACCAGGAGAGTTTGAAAATTGTTCTTCTTTGCAGCTGCATGAAAATTCTGCAAGTTTTGTCTCTGCAAGTAGATTTTGAACTTGTTCATTGTCGGAAAATCAGTCAGAAGAGTCAAGTTTACACCAGTTGCAAGTCGATAAGCTAAAACTCCACTTTTATGGTTCTTGAATCAGTAGTGAAATGATCTCAGATGCCTTTGCATGAAAACACTGTGGCGCTGAACTATTAACTGTCGGTTTTAAATGTAAGTTTTCAGTCTCTTCAACAGTGCATTTCTTACACCGGTGGATGAAGCCTTCAACCATTCACTGCTTTGAGTATTAACAACGTCATGCAAATTACCGCTCTTTTTCTGACACGACATCCTTCCTACTGGATTACACACACGCTTGTGTTTATACCTCATGACCTGAAAATGTTTTTTGTCCTATGAACTTGTAATTCTGCAAGAAGGACATGGTTCAAAATGATGCGATGTAACACGTGAGAGACCCTGTTTAAAATATACGAAATGAGTCTGTGGTGCTTTACAGACAGGAGGAAGTGTCAGGACAGGAATAGAGGGTGAAGACAAAGGACTTAGATAGAAAATAGATGATCTTTTTTAACTTGGAACATGCCTTTAGCTTACCAATACTGTAATTTTTGCTCTACAGAGTACATTTCTGCCAGTTCAGGACTGACTGCACCTCCAGAGTCCAGTTGTCTCTGGATAAAGTGATCACTCGCTGTTTTAAAGTTCATGTGTGTAGAATTTAAGAATGCACAACTTTGGTGGCCCCAAGTGGTCGTATTGGAAAACAGCAAAGCGTGGCGCTCTGACCTGCAGACGCTGAGTTGAATAGACAGAAAGCGACAGAAAGATCAGCAGAGGTCACCCATAAAGACACTATGGCAGCACACGTAATTGATTTGAATCTGGTGTGTTCAGCAGGTGTCAGCTGATGCGAGTTACATGACGTGGTGCTCTGACGTGCTTAGTGTGTGTTGTTCTGCAGACTGCAGTTTCTGCAGAGTAATGCAACAATAGATTACAGACAGTGGTGGAAAGTAACTAAGTAGATTTTAGCAATGCATCCATCTGACTTCTTCAGTCCTGATACAGACACCTGAGCTTTGAGTATCGGCCCACACCGAGCACTGATCTGATACCAGTGTTTGATTAATAAGCTGTGTGCCTCACTGGGTGGAACAGACTCGGATCTGTCTTTTATCTGCAGGGCAAACAAATCTGTACTGAATAGTTATTTATTAAAAGATTGGTATGATGAGGATTTTAGCTGTAGTCTTTCAGATGAGCAACTGACTCTAAATGTTATTCGGGGAAGTCTTGTGGCTAAATGGGCAGATTTAACTTGAACTTTGCTTTCAGGAGTTAAACTGGGGATCCTTGATTTGATGGTTTTGTTTCATTTGGAGCCCGAGTGTCCCGACTGAACCGTCCCTGATGTGAAGATAATAGAGAGTTTTGGCAGCGTTAAACGAAGGAAGTCGTTACTGTACTCGTACTCGTGGTCTGAAATATTCAAGATTCATCAGTGAAAAAAATGAGGAAACGTTAAATGTCCTGATGAGCTGTTTGCTCTCATCATTTCTTCCACTGACTGAACGGGAGTCTTTGTCCTTTCCCATCTGTTCACCTTTGAGCCTTTTCTTTATTCCTTCTGTGTTTATTTGTGTTTACTGAAGTTGTTGCTTTTGATTTGTTTGTTTCTGATTAACTTGTATTTTGGGAAGGGTGTGCAGTGGACGTACAGCTTGATATTGTATTTCAAAAGTGCTTCGGTGGGCAAATTCAGACTAATGCTGCGTTCGATTGTCACAAGTGTAGTCTCCTGACCGAAATAAACATCAGAGTTCCTACAGTGAAGGCGCTGTGTTTTTTGTGTGTTAATGAGACGTTTTACAGAGGAGATGCAGACTTCAGACATGGGGGTAGGACAGGGGTCTGTTTGGTTTGCATCTTAACCAGCAGGCCTCCTGAACGCTTCAGCAGATATTAATTTGACCAGATTGTGACCTGTTGCTTCTCAGTGTGATTGTTAGCATGAAATACTTTCAGATGTATCAGCCTGCTGATAGTCTAACATGAGTTGGTGTCTGCAGCTTTAGTTTCTGGTTTTAGGGAGTAGAAGAAGAACCATGCACTTCAGATAAAGGAGGGTGCAGCATCACACTCATAAATCTGATGCAATCGTTTCATTTCACATTCTGCAGACATTTCAACCAAACCTCATGTTTTCAGAGCATCGGTAGGAAGCTTTTTCTTACCGAGAGATGTTCTGGGATGTTTCAGAGAAGACTTCACATCTTTTCAGGTCTGTCAGGTGCTCATAATGACCTTCAATCTGCTCATGAAGAGATGCCTTCCTAGTATCCCTCTGATGTAACAGACGGTGGACAAAATCCACAGAATGTGAAATGTGGAATTATATATTACAAGTAAAATTCTTGCATTGAAAATGTTACTTAAGTCAAAGTATAGGTATTTAAAAGAAGTACTAAAAGTATTGAGTGCAGTAAAATGTCCCCTGTGAGTGTTTTACTGTTATATCCGATCTCAGATTATTATGACTCAGTCATTCATGTAAAAGCAGGATTTTACTGTTGAAACTGGTTGAGGTTAATTTTCAAATATTTTGTATCAGACTGCATGATGATTGCAATGATTCTTTTCATTCTGAATGAATCTGCTGATTATTTTCTGCATTAATCGACTGATTGTTTGGTTTGTAAAAACTCCAACAAAAAACCTCAAGATCATTAAAAGTAACTTGAAATATTTAAGAGAAAAAGCAGCAAATCGTCACATTTGGGAAATGGGTTCACTGACACATCATTTCAGCTGTACTTTAACATGTTCATGTGTTAAAGTACACATGAACATGTGTACTTTACTCAAGTGCAATGCAAGTACTCCAAATTTGTACTTAATTACAGTACTTGAGTAAATTTTCTTAGTTATATTCCAATAGTCTTATTCCAGTAGTCTTCTGAGTCTGACTTAAATAAAGTGAGTGTCCTCACAGATTTGGTGATTACAGGAAGTAAAACCTGTTTCAGAGCTCCAGACTTGGTTTCAGATGAATTTTGATTAGATTAATTTTGCACAGTGGAAAAACTACATGTTGGATTCATCTTGTGCTTCATTCAGCTTTTAAAGAAATGTTAGAATTAAAAAAAGCATCACTGTAATAAATGAAACCTGGATGCAGATTGTTGTGTTTTCACACTGAATCCTTCTGCATGAGAAAGTGACAATTAAGGCAACTGTGTTATGTTTCTATTCTGTGTTATTTAATGCAAAACCACCTGTGGAGAGAGTTTAGGAAAAAATAATCAATGAACTCAAATTTAATTGTCTTTATTTCACGTCCAAATTGGGTTTTGATGTCCAGGTAAGCGGTTCACATTTATTTCTCTGCTATTCTAGTTTTCTGAATTAATATTCGTTCACATCACTTCACAGTTGTCACAGTGTGATGTCACTGATTGGTTGGTGTCACACAGGTGTTTCCACATTGCCTGATTGGACCTTTTCTGTTGTACACTTCGATTGACAGCTCCCTCGCTCCCCTGCTAGTTTTGTAATGTCTGTCAGGGCGGGACAGCTTGGACCTTTATCATCCCTTTTTTGCTCATGTGATCTCACGTGACCTCCGCAGAAGTGATCACCTGAGGTGAAAACACCTGTGTGGATGAGCAGGTAATGGAGGTAAAAAAATATTTTGTTTGTAATAGTTTCCTCTTCAAGTTTTGGAGGCAGCTGTGATTAAAGTGATTTTATTGCTTGGTTTTAGATCTTTTGTAAATTCAGTGAAGAATAATTTGGTCGTATTTAACTTCATTTATCATTGCGATCATTTTTCATTGATCCATCTTTACTCAAACTCTAATTCTGAGCTTAAAGACTAGCTTTTCACATTAAATTTCTAAATTGCCACCTGCGCTTTGTGAAAGTAAGTTTTCATATCAGATGTCGTCACACAGAACGTGATGACGAACCAGTTTATGTGTGAAACTTGTCATTTACTCCGTGAATCCTCTCTTCTCTAAATGCGCGTGCTTTTCACATGTATTCCATGTTTCTTCTGTTTGGGAAACTAAAATGAATTCTCGTACACTCCTAAAATTAGGCTACACCTGACCACACCCAAAATGAGCACCAACCTCCTGCTGTCAGCCTCTGAACATCTAATTATTCTCCATTCAACAGGCGCCGCGCTCGGAGTCGCCGCTGAGGTTTCGCCTCAAACGGGCAGCTGCGAGCAGCCCCGCGGGTTGAATGTTGGTGTATTGATACAGCGTTATGTGTGGAAGGGAAGGTGAGAGGTGTTCGGCTCCTAATCCTCTTAACAGCATTATGCTGAGCCTCGTTCAAGCCCTGACATGCGGTGCGCCCTTGTAGCTCCCCAAAACCCAGAGTCAGCATCTCTGCGTCCGTTACGCACAGCTGGAGGGACGGTCCGCAGCGCCGAGGGGTCGAGGAGCCGGCGGTACAGGTAAGACCCGCACCAGCACTCACCTCACAGCCGCTTTCTGCATTTTAATGCTTCTTTAGGATTATTTTGGGATGGTGATTGAATGTCGATCAACGGTTTGCTTCGACCTTGCATGATGTAATCCGCGCTGGCCTCAATTACTCCACAGTTAAACCCGCACGCGCCCTTTTTGGCCAGAGATCCGGTGGTTTTATGAACACGGAGATCTCAATGCACAGCGGGGAGACTTAATTATCGTTTTATCAATGATCGATTACTGCACGCACGCATTTCATCACGTGCGCGCGCGCTCACTCCGTAACGCTAAATTTAATCAGATGCAATTTGCGAATTAATTGCTTTATTTTGATGCATTTTCGATTTGTTCTAATCGTTTTCACATGTTAAACGAGTCTGGACTCCAGTGTAGTGAGAAGCCAAAGCCTGTGTGATTATGTAGCCATAGTAACAGGTGGCTGTCTGCATCCCCATCACCCCGACCCCCCCCAACACACACACACACACACACACACACACACACACACACACACACACACACTTCTCAATAGATCTGCATCTGTAACTATGCCAGCAGGGACATTAACGGCAAGTACAAGTTCGTGATGATTTTCAGCTATGCGTGCTTTTTGTTTTCAGTCCTTCCACAGGTTGAAGCTGCTGGCTTGTAAAAGATGAAACACACTGTGTGTGTGTGTCTCTTCCCTGTCAGCGGCGTCTTCTCGCCACATAACGGTGCTGGAACTATAAGGGAATAGCAATGCATCTGACATAACTTCCTGTTCGGAGTCGAGACCACGAGGGGCAATGAACGTGCACTCGCCTCCGAGGAGGAGACTCAGGCGCAGTCGTGTCCTCTTCTTCATCTCAGGTGCGCTGCTGTGTTTCGTCTACACGCTGACTCTGAAGGCCAGGCTGTCACAGCCGCGAGCCTCCGCCCAGACGGATGATGCTCTCAGAGCAGAGGGGGGTGGTGATGATGGTGTGGAGGTCAACATTCGGGAGGTGATGGCATCCAATGAGACAGAGGGGGAGGTCGTCTCACCTGAGAGCACCAAACCTCCTGTGGTGATCATCGTCAACAGGACAGATATCGAACAGTGTATCTACGTAGATCCTAAACCTCCGCCAACTCCAACTCCCCCACCACCGACCACCACAGCTACCCCCCGCCCCCCGCTCCAGCGCCCTCACAGGAAGGGTGACTATCCTGAGGACCTGTTCTCAGTGGAGCAGCGACAACAAGGTTGGGTGGTGCTGCACATCGTAGGCATGATCTACATGTTTGTCGCCCTGGCCATCGTCTGCGACGAGTTCTTCGTTCCTGGGCTGGAGGTCATCACCAATAAGCTGCAGATCTCTGACGACGTGGCCGGGGCCACCTTCATGGCGGCTGGAGGCTCGGCCCCGGAGCTCTTCACCTCCCTGATCGGGGTCTTCATCTCCCACAGCAACGTGGGCATCGGCACCATCGTGGGCTCGGCCGTCTTCAACATCCTGTTTGTGATCGGCATGTGCGCCATCTTCTCCCGGGAGATGCTGCACCTCACCTGGTGGCCGCTCTTCAGGGACGTGACCTTCTACATCCTGGACCTCATCATGCTCATCATCTTCTTCCTGGACAACATGATCCTCTGGTGGGAGAGCATCTTGCTGCTCCTGGGCTACATCAGCTACGTGAGCTTCATGAAATTCAACAGTCAGATCGAGCAGGTGGTCAAGACCCAGATCAACAAGCACATGAGTATCGTCAAGGTGTGGACCGCAGAGGAGCCGGAGAAGGTCAGTGATGTCACATTCGGACACAAGTCTGAGGAAAAGTAGCTTAAAGGTAGGATTCTGGTTGAATTAATCTCAGGATCGGACACAGTGCACGACAATAAGATGAGTGTTCACACTGAGGGTGTAGAAAACATCCTTCTGCCAACATTTGCATCATATCTGTGTCCGTCAAAGCTGATTAATAGTTAAATACTGATGTCTGAAATCAGCTGTAATGATTCAACAGTCAGCTCTCGATTGAACCTGCACACGACTGATTGCAGCCACAATTCGGCTCCTTCACTGATTTGCAGCTTCAGATCAAACTGAAACATTTCCAGTGGCGATAACGTTGATTTCACGGTGACGGCTTTTTGAAATGTGCATTTTCTGATCAGGGTTTTGTGTCTGTTGCCTCGAGCTGCAATGATTCTGATGTCATATAGTTAAATGATTTGTTTAATCAATTAGTCAACTTACAGAAAATGAGTCCAACAATTTTGAGTCTGATGAATATTTACACATTTGTGGCAGGAAACTGAATAATTTTTGGGTTGCTGATGGACAAAACAAGATGTTTGAATGTGTAAACTTGAGCTTCTTAAAATTTTAAAGACCAAACAATGAACTGATTAATTGAGAAAATGATCGGCAGATTATTGCTGCCGTACTTCACCAATATCACGTAGTATTTTTTTCTGATGATGATCTATACACCAATACAGCAAATCCCTGCAAAATCAAATAGTTAAATTGTTATTCTGCAATACACACGGGAAAAAAACTTCTCACATTACGAATCATCTTACTTTATAAATGCACTTTGGACAATAGAGTTTTGTAGAATAATAACAATAAAAACATGAAAATATAATTCCAGTGAAAGTCAATAATGGATCATTTTGAATTATTGAACTAACAAACAAACCCCGTGAAAAGACCAAAACTAACAGTGAATATGTCTCCTAAAAACTACAGTGTGTCTATCGCAGCCTGATGGATCTCCTTCCTCTGTGATGTTTAGCTCCATTGTTGTCCAAAAACTATTAAAAACACATGAATGAGCCTCACTGTTGCTCTGGCTGACTTGTTCCTTCATCACCATATTTTTCCTGAGTCTCACAGACACTGTCCTGCTGCCACAAACACTAATAATTTAATTCAGCGCTTGAGGGGATTTAGATGCCTAACAGGTGTTTTGCTGTTGTGCGTGAAAAACATACCACAATCAGACAAAAGACGGACACAGACAGAACAGATCTGCAGAACAGTAACATCACCAGGCCGACTTCCAGCCATGCACAGTTTATTTTCTGTCCTTTCATCTCCTCACAGTTGCTGCCTGCTCCGATACAGTGAAAGAGGGACAGTGATTTGTGGGTTGTGAGCAGGTGACAGCCTGTGTTTGTGTAAAAGCCTTTGATGATGCTGAACAGAAAGGAGTCCAGGTGTCACAGACAGCGCGTCACGGCGATGAAGTGATGGAAATGTCATTCACACCAGAATGCAGACATGTCATTTCACGTAGAATAATAAGAAAACTGCTTTTAAACCGCATTTTCTGCAGAGCGGCTGCAGACTCAACAGCCTCCTGCAGCTGTCAGACAGCAGTACATGTCTGAGCCTGTAATTAACATGCAGAGCTGTGTTTCAGTATTTCAAGTACTCACCATCACTAGCACGTTCTGCAATTAGCCAGAAGCACGTCTGCAGTCTGTGTGCGCTCCTTCAGTCAGAACACCGAGCATGCGGCAACATTAATGGGTCCAGAATTACTGGAATTCAAAAAAATCCTCCTCCAGGAATTTTTATCCATATTAAACCGTTCATGTAAATTTCTGCAACCCAAAAAACTTGAGTATTTTCAGTGTAATCTCTTGAATGTGTTCAGAGAAGATAACCTGTTGAACAAGCATCACGTTGCAGATGCAGCGGATTAAATCTCATGAACAGATCTGCTCTTCGGTGGCTCGTACAAGTGATTTGAGAGCAGTTTCCTCTTGTTAAGACTCACATGAACAGACGTCTGTCTTTTTGTGTCTGTGTGCACGATAGCATCCACAACTGACAGCAGAGATGACAGAGTGGTAAATGAACAACAGACCAAATCTAAGGGCAAGTGATTGAGTGAGACCCAGATCTTCTTATATCCAGGGCTGGATTAACCTGCTCAGGGGCTCGTTGAGCTGCTGCCCCTCGCCCCTCATTCCCACCCATCTTTCTGTCTTTCTATGCCAGAACACCACGCAGGCCCAGGTTTGGTGGAGGAAAACTTAATCAAACATCATTTAGCAGCATGGAGAGTGTAAGCAGCAGAAATAAGGTGTCAGGGTGACAGAATGAAGCAGGATCCACTTTAAGGCTTAAGGTTCATGACATGCTGTTTTGCTGACGAGGAGAAACTCAACATACTATAGTGTTAACGAGATTGGATTAGTGTGAGGGTCTTTGTCTTGCACACCTGGGGCGACACGTCAGCCCGTCACCCCCCCAGCGGTGACGTCCCTAACAGTTTGTCCAGAGCTCAGCTTCACAAGCAAATAAACAAAACCCTGCATGTAAACTGAAGTATTGATGTGCTGCTAACTGGTTTAGTTGTGACTGACTTTCCAGGAGAGTGAAGCTCCAGCAGCAGCACCACCACCACCACAACCTCCACCTCCTGCTGCTGCTGCTCCTGCTTCCTCTGCTCTTCCTCCTCCTCCTCCTCCTTCTCCTGCTGCACCAAAAGCTGAAGATAAATCCAAGCGGGAACCTGAACAACCCCCGAGCAGCCCTCAGTGCAACAAACCGCCATCCGATCCTCAAGAGGACAGAACAAGACTCCGGGTATGAGACTTTGTGATTGTTGTTGTTCTGGTCTTCATCTTCATCAATAACATTCTGTTTTCTATCACTTTGTTTCATCACCCTCAGACGTTGTTGGTCAATTAATTTTGTAGCATTTTAGGTGTTAAATTTACAGTTTTAAAAACGTATTCGCGTGCTGGTGAGAAATGTCGTCTAGGCGACCGTTCCAGAAGCTCCACCCCCCCTTGTCAATGTTGCTGTGCTTGTTAGCTTTCGGTTCTCACGTGGATCTGGACAGTGGTTGACTTCTCATCTCTAGCTCGCTCTATTTTTCATGGTTGAAAGCTGACTAAAATAAGGAGCCTGTGAAAGCAGTCTTAAATGTGCACTTAATAGCAACATAAGCTAGCCGGTCCCAGTCATCTGTTGGCCCATAAATCGGGCCAATATCTGGCATTTTGAGATAATCGATATTGGTCGATGGGTGCAATTATGAGGCTGATTACACAAAAAATGGCTCAACAGAGACGAGGTGCATTCTTCTATGTCCACGTGAATAATGCATTAATGTTAAATGTTCATTGGGATGAAAGGGATGTAACCACCGTTTGCTTATAAAGACTTTGACCACAATACATTGGCCTGTTCACCTGTTGCTGTCGCAGTGTGTTGTTGTGGTCATTGTTTGGACAGTGTGAGACTAAAGGTCAAAGTGTGTGTTAGCATGAGAGATGCTAACCCTGCTGTTAAATATCTCTAACTACAGTCCCGTGCTGTGCTTGATGTCTCTGTTAGCCTTCAAAGGTTTGCACCTGTTCAGCTTTACGTTACCTGAACATTCTTGCTGCAGTTTGACTCCTGCGTGTCTGCTGTCCTGCAGGTGCGTCCCGTGCTGCAGCGAGGCGGCAGCTCGGCCTCCCTCCACAACACCTCCCTGAGGAGCACCATCTTCCAGCTGATGATCCACACGCTGGACCCTCTGGGAGAAGGTAACCACAACTAATGGTGGCTCAGATCTGCAGCCTGCTGGTCCAGGTGTTCGTAGCAAAATGATGTCGGAGTTTGTAAAATGAGACAAACCAGTCGGTGTTCCCTGTTTTAACATTTCATCTTTAAAGGTTTTCCATCAGTTGTCCATCACACATAAAAAGTAAAACTGTCCCCTCTGGGCTGCCGGAGTGATTTTTCTTAAACCTGTAGGTTTAACTTCAACATTTCAGAAAACAAAGAAGAAAATATGACATTTTAAGTTGTTTGTTTTCTGAGAAGCTGAAATGTTGCCTCTTGTATCATCAATATATGAGATACTTTTTAATAATACAATAAAATAGAATAAACAGAAAATTGAGATTAAGCTTCAGAGAACATTTTGAGACATTTCATATTATTTGACAACAACGGTGAGTAAATATGTTTCGTTTTCTACAACCTGGACCTTATTTCTAGCATTAAATATGACCATTTACTCACCCAGACAACTTTGGTGGCATATGGAGTCGTTTTGAAGAAATTAGCCCCAGAGGAGCGGCACGTATATCCGTATAATGCGAGCACTCGGGGCATCCATGCACAGCCTCTATATAACGCATAATCTGCGGCGAAACTCGTTCATATTCCAATATTTTGTTATGATATGCTGGTGCTATTCCCCTCTGAGCCTGTGGTGGCATGTTATCAACATCCGGCGTCTCTAGGCAACTACCTGCGCATGGGTGCCCAGAGTACTCGCATTATACGGATATACACGCCGCTCCTCTGGGGCTAATTTCTTCAAAACGACTCCAAATGCCACCAAAGTTGTCTGGGTGAGTAAATGGTCGTATTTAATGCTAGAAATAAGGTCCAGGTTGTAAAAAACGAAAGTTATCCTTTAACTTGATGCTGTCCTGTTATTTCTGGACCATGACCATGACAACATCGGTTAATCATTATTTTCATCATTAATTATTTTGCTTTACATCAGTTCATCTAATTACTGCCATATGTGGCAAAAAAGCTGCAGACCCTCACACCTGAGAGACTGGAGGTTGTCAGTTTTCTGTGTTTTTATTTGAATAATTGCCGAAACATCTGATCGATTAATTATCTGTCGATCGACTAATCGACTAGATCAGGGGTGGGCAATTAATTTTTGCAAGGGGCCACAGGAGAAACCTGAATTGTGCCAGAGGGCCGCACCAACAAGAACTTAATTCTGCTTGACTTTCTCACATTGTAAAATGCACTAAATTATATTTTGAACAGCTGGTACTTGTAATCGGTAGAATAAAAATAATCTGTAAATATTTATATAAACAGGCTATGTGAAATTGTGGTGAATAGGTCAAATATGAAAACACACTTCCTGATGTATAATACAATGCAAAAATGTCAATTTCTGCACAGGGTTCATTTCTGTCACTTTATCCTGCATTCTCTTCAAAAGTCCAACATTGCTCCCCGTCAGTTTGGACAACCGTCCGTTGTCACACCCGCCAGTTTGTCCCATTTCAGTCCTAACTTGTCCAAACATGCATTTACCTCTGTGAACAAGTGGTCGTCCCTTTCATTGACTTCATGGCTGCCAGCTCCTCCATGATGTGCAAGTCTGCAGTTATCCAACGTAGGAAGATGAGTAGCTGAGGGGTGTCACGGACATCGCAGCTCTCATCCAAAGCCAGAGAAAAACAGTCAAAGTCGGCCGCTCTGTCCTTCAGCTGAATCTCCAGGTTTCCAGTGATATCCTCACCGCGCCTCGTTACAGAACATCAGGAGAGTGGCACGTTTTCAAATGCTCCTTTTTCTCCAATAAGCACTCCTGAATGAACTCGCCATCAGAAAAAGCCTTACTTTTTTGGCGATTTTGTGAGAAATTACAAAGCTTGTCCTGAGGGCTGCATCTCTGGGTGTGCAACGTTTTCTAAAAAGTCCTTGTTGGGTTTGCAGTTTTGTTTGCAAGGCATCAGACTCCTTTACACGCGCTTCATCAGACAGATTTCTGTATTTATCCTCATG
The DNA here is from genome assembly GCF_017976325.1 of Chelmon rostratus. NCBI lineage: Eukaryota > Metazoa > Chordata > Actinopteri > Chaetodontiformes > Chaetodontidae > Chelmon > Chelmon rostratus. The sequence goes on along the minus strand of NC_055658.1, from coordinate 24,797,388 downwards.
TTTGGTCATGTAGTGGCGATTCAAATTGTAATTTTTCAACACAGCGACCTGCGTACCACAAATGAAGCGCACGGCGTTACCTTTGACTTATTTAAAGAAGTACTTGGCAGTCCATGTGTTGCTGAAAACAGGGCATTCATTATTAACCTAACTTCTCTGGGTGTGCGCCGACATATTGAGGGTAACCTGGCTAGCATCACTTGACACTGTTCACCTTCACTCACGGTTCACACACGCATGTGCGTCCACTCGGAAGTAATAGGAACGCAGCGCTTTTCAAATTAAAAGCAACACAGTTGTATTGCATCAAATGCATAAATAATAGCCTATATGTTCTAATTTATGATTGGCCTCTCGTGGGCTGGACAGGGATGCACAAAGGGCCGGATGTGGCCCGGTGGCCGCAATTTGCCCAGGTTTGGACTAGATGTTCCAGTGACTCAGCTCCTTCCTTAAGTCAGGGCGGCGTGATGAACCCCAGCGACCTTCAGCCCGTCCTCGAACTCACCGGGCCGCTGTTCCTCGCTCTCGCAGCAGTCGGCCACCGCTGAGCCTTAATCAGCTTTTCAATACAGGCTAATAAAAGCTGGATAAGAGCCAGCGTGCTGGCAGACCAAGCTCTTTATCTCTGTGGAACGAGTGCAGAGCAGAGGCTGCGGAGCTGAGAGCAGCTCTGTGCAGCTGGATTCTATCTCATTACTGTGTAACCTGTCAGCATATTAAACGTGAACCTGAGCAGATTTAACTTCCTGATAACTAAATCAGTTTTCTGCTCAGTTACGTAGATTCAGCTGAGGAGCAACAGACGGCTGTGGAGGAAGTATTCACATCTTTGAGTAAAAGTACTGATACCACACAGTGAAAGTACTCTTGGTGCAAGTAGTAGTCCTGTATTAGATATATTACTGAAGGAAAATGTGCTCCAAGTATTCAAAGTAGTGAGTGCAGTAAAATGTCCCTGTGAATGTTCTCCTGTTCTATCTGATCTCATTAGATAATTGTGACTCAGTCGTTCATGTCAAAGCAGGATTTTACTGTTGGAGCTGGTTGAGGTTCCTTTTACACTATTTTGTATCAGACTGCAACTAATGATTCTTTTCATTCTGGATTAATCTGCTGATTATTTTCTCCATTAATCTATTGATTTGGTTTGTAAAAACTACATTCAAATTATTGAAAACATTCAAAGGCAAAGCAGCAAATCGTCACATTTGAGAAACTGGAACCAGAAAAACCAAATGTTTTTACAGGAAGAATTAAACCATTCTTAATTAATTAGATTATAATTAAATTCAATTTTTTTCCAATTACAATTTCCAATAAATTTTCTGGCATTTGACTAATTGATTAATCGACTAATGATTTCAGATGCCCTTAGTATAAACTGTAAATCTGTTAAATAATAGTAATGGAATAAAAGGTACAATATTTTCCTCTGAGGAATACCGGAGTAGAAGAAGATTTTTTTGTTACCGCTCTCTAATATGAGATTGAAAGTGATTGATCTTTTAATTTTAACAGACTGAAATGTGTCTGTGACTGCAGAAAAAGTTTTAGTCCTTTGTGGTGAACAGCAGGTTTAGATGTTGGTCTGTTAAAATGAAACACTTTCACCTGTAGTCAGTCCAGGTTCATTCCTCAGTGTTGTTAAAAAGCTCTGTAGGAAATCTCTAACTGAAGCTGAAAGTAGACATGTTGAAGGAAAGTGGGTCCGTCAGTGATGTGAATGCATCAGTGAACAGCACAGACGGTTTCTATCAGTCTGGGTGGACTGAATGTGCAGTAATATAGAAAATGAATGAATGTCAGATGCCCCAGGAGCTGAAATGTTGTTGTGGGTTTTCATCCTAGAGGCAGCCCTAAGAGGGGCCCTCAAAACCCCCGGCCCGAGGAAAGCCAGGAGAGGTAAGCCATCACTTGGCTGCTGATTCCTGTCGTGGTGTGATTTTGCATTCTTACGTTCATTTGATGTGCTGTATTCACATGCCACATATCAACTCAGCTAATATTGTTAATAAAACTCCACATGAGTTTCGTTTGACATAATTTTTGCCTCAATTTGTTTAAAAATAATTGAATTACAACCTGGAAACTCTTCGACTTTACAGCCTCCTCGTCTGACTTTGAATAGCTTTGAAAAAGGAAGTGCTCATTTCATGTAAAAGTGTCACATGACTGGAGGAGACTGATGTTCGGTCTGATGTGTTCTCCTCCAATCAGAGACATCCTTTAACGGTGATGTCAGAGGGGAGAGGAAAGGTACGTGAGGCGTTTAAGTGTCGTGTCTGTTGATGTTGTGTTCATCTGGTTTGCTTCTGAGCTGATTTTTGGATGCTTTGTTCATCTTTGCTCGTTTTCGGTCTGTATCGGATGTTTGCGTGTTCCTGTGTTTGCATCTGGGTGTTTGTGCCGTTGTGAGGACCGCTGAGCTTCACACACTGACTGTTTGAACACAATCACATTGTGCATCCTCGCCTCTTCAGATGTGCTAAAAGCTTCAGTTAGGATGTGGTTTTTAGAAGCTCCTTCAGTGTGAATGTGTTTTCTTGTATCAGCACAATCTAAAATACAAGGAAAATAAAAACATATGATCAATATCGTACATTTTCCTTCCATATTTGTTTGCACAGATGTGTTTTTTTTGGAAAGTGCTAAAGCAGAAGCAAGTTATGCTTTTGACTTGAACTTTTGAAGGAAACAGTTTGTTTGTAAAGACAATCATACGTTGATTACTTGCTAATTTGATGGTCAGGTCAAACAAATATGGAAAAAACAAGACTATTAGAAGAACATAGAAGTTCTGCTTTATGGAGGCTTGTCAGTCTTTTACAGCCAGTGTGTGAGTATGAGGTCAAACACACGTTGACGCAGTTGCACAAAATCTGCTTGTGGACAAAGTGCTGACTGATATCAAAAGGTCTCATGTAGTTTGTGTGAGCGATGATTCTCTTAATTCACAGCAAAGAACAGAGTAAAGCCTCTGAACGTCCCGGAAAAATTACACGGCAAGTCACACCCCCGCCGCCCTGAAGGTGAGTTCAATCTGACATCAGCGTGTTAGCCTAGCTTAGCACAAAGACTGGAAGCAGGTGGAAACTGCTAGCCGAGCTCTGTCAAGTCGCCTCTCTGCAGCTGTGTGCTGTTCTTAATCTTACCGCTCAGGATGTTTTAAAGTGTGAGTGCGACGGCAGAGGAAGAGATCCATGTGACTCCTGAATATAGATGTCTGGAGGCTCATTTCAGCAGCAGGTCAAATTAGAAATCTGGAGAAAACGTCCAACATTTAGCTCCCTGAAGCAACATTTAGTTTTCTGCAATACTGCCAACGTTTAAAGTTCACCATATTAAATGAACAGTGCGTGTCAACACCTCAAAGATCCAAGCTGTGTTTGAACAGTCTAGCCTGAAGGCTAACATTAGCTTGATTAGTCAACATGGGTGCAGTTCTAATATTAGCATGCTAATATAATAATAATAATAATAATAATAAACGTTCCAGCCATGTAGCAGCTTCTGAGTGTCTACATTTATTTCTGTTTATTAAACAAGATAAAAAATGTTTCAGTCATTGAAAGCTTAATATTTATTTTCCCGTTTTGTCAGAGGAAGGCTAGCAGTTTCCCCCTGCTGCCACTGTTTGTGCTAAGCTAAGCTAAACACGTCTATGTTCCAAAAACATTAAATCTGTATTGATTTTCTCATCTAAAAAGGCAAATGAGCATGTTTCTGACTGTATTCAGAGGAGTTCAGGAGGAGCAGCCTTGTTCTCCCACCACCTGAATATTGTGGTTTCTAAAATATTTTGGGACCGTTTGGTGGCATTTTGCAAACGCAAGATTTTTTCTGTGGCGGTTTCTGTGCTGGAGGTGCAGCCCTCAGTAGGCCGGCTGTGTATCGATGGGTTTGGGGTTTGAAGGAGCTCAGTCTCCGCAATCGCCGGGGCCACTCAGGTCGTGTTTGTGCGTCACGGCGTGCTTTAAGGAGGTGCTTCAGAGTCTGAGGTGCAGAGCAAAGCGGGGCTGCAGGAAGCCTGGAGAGGCCGAATCAATCAGCCCGAGGATTAACATGCAGATGGGACGAGTGGGTGTGTGGGCGCCTTTTCCTCCATCAGTAGCCCATGTTTATCTCCAAACACTCCAGTCGCTCCCACTGGCTCTTCATGCTGACCCACACAGCATAATTACGCTGTGTGTGTGAGCACTTTTAGTCATTAACTGCATCATTTCAAGTTCAGACGCATCTTAACTTCATGTGGGCAGAGACATATTTGTCCCTGTGTTAGTTCTTCTTCTTCTGCTTTTCTCTCCAGAAGTCGATAACAAGCCAAACGCAGAGCAGGCCGGTGCAGCAGGGGGCGCTGCAGCCGAGCCGTCCACCTCACAGCCTCAAAGGACAGAAGAGACCAGTGAGAAGACGCCCGACCAGCCGGACGAGTCGAAGGTATGCAGAGACAATTTCAGCTCAGCCGAACCAGAAGTCACTCAGTCTTGAGTTTAGAAGCACTTTGATTTCTATTGTGGCTAAATAGACGACATGCCCACCTGTTTCCTGTTTTATGTTGCAAAACCAGTGGTGGAACGTAATTAAGTACATTTATTCGAGTTGAGGTATTCTGTACTTGAGCCTTTTCTTTTCATACTACTTTCTGCTTCTACTCGACCACATTCAGAGGGAATTATTCTTCACTTCACCACGTTTATCTGACAGCTTTAGCTACCTGTTCACAGATTTAGATTTTTGCAAACAAAAAATGGAATTTGTTTTGTCAGAAATTAAACAACCCAAGAGTTTATACAAGTGTAGCTGAAACCATTAGTCGATTGACAGAACATTGTCAACTATTTTGATAATCGATAATCTTCATTTTTGCAGTAAAAACATTTGATGTTTCAGCTTCTCAGATGTTTGATTTGCTGCTTTTCCTTTGAATGATTTGAATGAATTTGTGAAAATGTGGAGTTTTAGACTAAACAAACACTGAAGGCGTCACTTTGGCCTCATTGTCACCACATATCTCACTATTTTCACAATGTTTCCAAACCAAACGATCAATCGATTAATGGGACATTTATCTGAATTCAGGACTTTGAATACTGAACATTTTCCTGATTATTTTACTTAAGCAACATTTAATGCAGCACCAGAGTATTTTTACTGTGTGTTCTTAGTACTTTTACTCAAGTAAAGGATCTGAATATGCTGACTAATAGTCACAGAGGATGTTTTTCTGCAATAAGTGCTTTTACTTCTAATATTTGAAATACTTTATCCTAATTCTAGGACGTGAGTACTTCCTCCACCACTGTGTAAAAGTAAAATGACCTGAAATAAAGACCAGCTGCATCTGTCTCCTCCTGACAGACTCCATGTTTGAATTCAGTGGCTTCTTTAATAACACCGTCACAACAGGGACATAAGAAATACTGATGAACACGTGAAGGCAGAGTTAGTGTCGAGTGGATTAGCTGTTAATTAATCATTTTAACAGGGAACATTCAGCCCAAAAACAAACCGCTTGTGTCAGTTTGGATTATAGAAACACGATGTCCTGAGAAGTCTGAAACAAAAATCATGAAAGAAGAAATCTGACATCCATCACAAAGCTGCCTCCTAAACCGACTAACGCTTGATTTTTATGCTGCTGCACGAGCCACTGCCTCGATGAAGGCCGCTCTGATTACTCCTCATCAGACTCTCTAATCAGGGCTCGACTAAGTGCTCTCACTACTTCTAGATACTTCTAGATTTTAACAGATTGAATCATTCAAAACATGTCACCTCAAGCAGTTCTGAACTTATTTAACAGCACATAATGTACGATGTGTTCTGGTGTGTCACAGCTTGTAAAGGAAGAATCAATCATTAACAATCAAACTGTGTTTACTGACAGCATGCAGTAACATCCTTTATACAACCATGTGTTCACAAAGTGGTGAACCTCGCTCCATCCTCGCTTGTGAACGACTGAGCCTTTCCAGGATGCTCCTCTCATACCCAATGATGATACTATCACCTGTTACCAATCAACCTGTTTACCTGTGGAATGTTCCAAACAGGTGTTTTTGGAGCGTTCCACATCTTTCCCAGTCTTTTGTTGCTCCTGTCCCAACTTGTTTGAAACATTTTGCTGCATCCAATTCAGAATAAGCAGATATTTACATAAATCAATGAAGCTGATGAGGTCAAACATTAAATATGTTGTGTTTGAGCTTTTTTCAGTTGAGTTTATGTAAAAGTACGAAAACTACACTGTAAAAAACTTTGATGCGAGTGAAAGTCCTGCATTGAAAATGTTACCTGCTGTAAGTAAATACTCAGGAAAATGTTTACAAAAATAAAAAATAAAATGCATAAAACTGTTATAACTCAGTTTCACTCGTGCTCACTCCTGCAGGCGGCAGCGGAGGGATCAGAGGGCTCAGAGGGCGGCGCCGGGGACGACAGCGGCGATGACGACAGCAGTGACCCGGGTGAGAGTGAAGAACAGGACGATGATGATGATGATGGAGACAAGGAGGAAGAGGAAGAGGAAGAGGAGGAGAATGAGCCGTTGTCTTTAGAGTGGCCTGAAACCAGACGCAAGCAGGCCACATACCTGCTCCTGCTGCCCATCGTGTTCCCGCTGTGGCTCACGCTGCCTGACGTCCGCAACCTGGTGAGACATTAAAGAGGACCAGTACAGGTGCTCAGCTGGTTCCAGTTAGCTCCAAACTGGTTTAGTCTGAGTAGTTTTAATAAGGAAACTGTCGACTGGAACCAGATGTGAAATCTTGTGTGCTTTCCAGGCGTCCAGGAGGTATTTTGTCATGACGTTTATCGGCTCCATCCTGTGGATCGGAGTCTTCTCCTACCTGATGGTGTGGTGGGCTCATCAGGTTGGTTGACACTTCACACAAGTCAAATTCACAGGTGTTTGGATCCGCTGTGACACAAGTGTGTACCACCGAGCATGGGAAGCCGTCCAGTTGTGTGACAGAAGCGCTGCTTCAGTGCAGAGTGTCTTTTGTTTTCAGGTGTTTTACCTGCCACATACTGATGAGCTCATTTTTATAAATCAGCACCGCTCACCTGTAACAGCATTTAAAGGAAAAGTTCAAATTCAGAAATGTACTTATTTGCTTACTTTTTAAAAGGGAGATGATAAGATTGATGGTAAATATGAAGCTGCAAAGGTAAATCTGGCTGAAGCACCTCTGAGGCTCATTGTTCAACATGTTATATCATTTGTTTTTAAATGTACAAAAAAACCAAACCTGACTCATTGTGGTTTATGAACAACTTTCTTGAGCCTCTGCTGGTTCACACTCGCCGTAACAACCAGAGTGTCTATGGGTTGTTTTCACTTATTTATGAATATTCAAAATATTTGATGAATTGTTTTTTTGTTAACAGAAAATAAAGACCTCAAAGCTAACATGCTGTGCTAGAAGGGGCACAGATGTTTCTGTGACTCGCCCTCAGTGGAACTGACGCCTGTCTTCATCTTTTTTTTTTTCTAGGTGGGTGAGACTGTGGGCATCTCAGAGGAAATCATGGGCCTGACCATCCTCGCGGCGGGGACGTCCATCCCCGACCTGATCACCAGCGTGATCGTGGCCCGGAAAGGTCTGGGAGACATGGCCGTGTCCAGCTCGGTGGGCAGCAACATCTTCGACATCACTGTAGGGTGAGCAACTGCAGCGAAAAAACATGGTTCTTAGTTTGAATTACTGAACCTGCATTATTTACCTGTACAGTAAGATCTAATTCAAATGTGGTGTCAGGACTGGAAGTGTTAGATCAGCTGGTTAGATAAATCTTACTTTTCTTTAGCTGTAGAAGAAGATACAGCCAGCAGATACATCTGGTTTAAGCAGCAGACACAGCTGAGTATCATCTGCATAAAACTGGACAGAAATACATTTTTGCATTTGTGTAACCAAGCGGGAGCATCTACAACGTGAAAATGTAAAGAACCTGAAATCAAACGGGTCCACCACAACACCACAAGTAACATTAGCAGAACGCAGTGGTGGAGATAAAGTACTCAAAAAATCCATTACAGATGCAGGTCCTGCATTCAACCCTACTTACATAAAACTACAGAAGTATTTTTAACAAGATGTACTTGAAGTATCAAAAGGTCTGCAGAAAAAATGCCCCCTGCTAATATTTATTATCCTGAATCATCAGCCTGCACACAGGCAGGATTTTACTGCTGTGGCTGGTCGAGCTGCAGCTACTATTAACTAATGTACATTTACAGAATATACAGACTGAACAAAATGAATCTGAGGGGTTATGAGGCAATTTAAGGGTCATTAAAAGGCTGAAGTACTTAACTTACTCACAGTATTTGAGTAGATGTACTTTGTTACTTCCATCACTGTCTGAATGCGGTGATCCACGTTCACTCAAAGCTGTCTGAGTGAACAGTAAACCTGACAGGAACTCGTCTGTCCTCTCTGGTTCTAGCCTGCCGGTGCCGTGGCTCATTTACACTCTGTTACACAACGGCGATCCGGTAACCGTCAGCTCCAACGGCCTCTTCTGCGCCATTGTGCTGCTCTTCCTCATGCTCCTCTTCGTCATCATCTCCATCGCCGCCTGCCGCTGGAAGATGAGTCGAATGTTGGGCCTCACCATGTTCGTACTGTACTTTGTGTTCCTCTTCCTCAGCGTCCTGCTGGAGGATCGCATCCTCATCTGCCCCATTTCCATCTGAGCTGACGGCTCGAGGCAGAGAGCGAAACGCCACACACGACTTAGTACGTCCAGACTGGATCAGTACAGAACGTAGGACATGTTAGAGGAACCGAGTCCAATGTCAAAAGGCTGACCTGACGCACAATAGACAACATGGTAGAAACACCAAACTAAGGGAAAAGTAACGATAAAAGGAAAATCCACCCTCAACATAATAAGTCTGATGATTTTCCAGCAGCTGCTTTGTAATAACTTGTAAATAAATTTTCTGTCTTCAAAATAACCCCCTGTTCATCACAGTGACTGTATTTACCCTCCATCTAAACTTAGATTGTAAAATTTATTCACTACATATTTTTCCCTAAAAAAAATATCCACTATGGAACAAATACAGTAGTTTATTTTCTATCAGTCCCACAATGCAATGCGCCACATTTTATAGATACCAACATCACAGCTGACAGTGATGAGTCGGTTTACTGCTCAGAACAGAATTAACTATTGTGAGTCTGCTGTTATGGGCAGTTGTGAACTAGTCAGTGATTTCGGTACCCTTGTGTACAAAATTGTCTACTTCAGTAATCCGTTTCCTACATTTCCCAGAATACACTCATGTAACCACTTGAGACAAAGCATTCTGTGCACAAAGCTAATTATCCCTGATGGGAAAGTAAAGTGTGCAGACGTTGTGTTAATGAGGTTCTTCGAGGTTTCAGGCTCATATCTCGGTCACCACAGAGGTGATTTTACTCTGAAAGAAACTGTTTTCTGTGTAAGCACAGAATATTATCAATATTGTGTACCTGAGCCCACAAATAATCACCATCAGGATATGGCAGTGTGCTTTTTAGCAGCCGTGACAAACACTAATGGAAAAGCAGTCGTTTTATCACTTTCAAGCACAGTGAAAGGGGTTTGTTACCTGGCTGAGAAGTTGGAGGTGTGCAGCCTGCAGCTCGTCAGATAACAGCTCACTGTGGCTGCTCCTCCTCCTTCCAGCACTACCTACAATAATCTTGTTTGTAGTAATAAGCATTGAGCTCACTGACAAACGCACTGCGTTTCCTGTGAGTACTTCATAATAAAAGTCAACTGGTGTTTTGCCAGTCCAATGCTTTTAATGTGAAGCTGAAGCAGGAGGAAATGTTCAGTTTGCATTAGCAGCAACTTAAAACAGCGTTTTTCCAGGAAATATCATCAGACACCCAGCTCATAATACTTAAAATATATAAATATTGCAGTACTTTCATCAATAGCCCATATAGACTCTATCAGCACTGTGTTGCCTCATTTGGTGATAATGACTAAACAAACATTTACTTCAGTGAAAACCTTTGAGATTAAAACTTTAACTGCAGCTAAAAAAAAAACCCTGGTTTCTGCTTACTTTAGTGGTTTGCCGTCTGACGTTGTTAGACCTTGAGCGCTGATTGATTTTGTGCTTTAAGTCTTCACTGTAGCTGCTGGAAATATCTGAATGTGACAGCAGACTATCACCGACTGCTCAGTTTTCTACTTTTGAGTGTTTTCAGGGTGGACTTCCTTTATTGTTGTGAGCGTAATGCTTCTGGAACCTGAGGTGATTTTCGTAGGTTAATTAAATCCATTAAGTCCGTTACAGCAGTGAAGGCTCAGCTTCACTGTGCAGCAATTCAAACCTTCTGGATGCAACTTCAGTTTTGTATGTTCAGTATTTTCTGGACTGTGTTCTTAAAACTTTGTTCTGTAACCAAACTAGTGTTTGTTCCTGTTCAGTGTATAAAAGAACGTTTTTGTGTGATTTTGTCAACATAACTGTGGTGGAGAGAAGCAGTGATCATGTGTGTGTGTGTCAGGTAAACGTGTATCAGACTGTCTTAGCTGTGAGACCGGTGTCACGCTGTCAGATGTTTCCGTCTTGTTAAATGCTCTTGTTGGATTGAAGTGGATGCAAACGTGTTGTTGATAGGAAATCTATCAATATTTCAAATTAAAATTCCATGCTGCAATAAATTATTTTTTTAACAGTGATGGAGTCGTGTGTGTTGCAGTATTATTGACCCTGCGAGGCTGTGATGCGTCTGAAAACAAAAGGCTGGATGAAGAAGCAAGTTTCTGAAAGCTGCTGCTTGTGGTGGTGGAGTACATTTCTCGTTGTTCACTACATCTGATTCCTAAACATGACGGTAAAATACATCATTCAATATTAATTTGGGCCTCCACCATTTAAAAACATGACCTTGTGTCCTCCGTATGTTCTCCACCAGCTCGGCTTTACTTCCATCAGTCTACTGCCTCAGTCGCACCACCTTTTGCATCAGTAAAATTTAAGTTTAAAAATGCTGTCATCCTGTTACATGCATGTTAGCCTGCTAAAATTAGCATAGAGTGCAACTGTGCAAGTTAGAGCTGGACTGACCGGCAGCTAGCTGTCAATCCAGTTTTAGTTAGCATAGTTGCACTCTGTTAATGTTTCAATGCATAAACACTGGATGCATGCATGCAAGCATGCATGACAGCATTTGGCATGTTGCTGTCAAACAGCAAACAACATGTTGAATGCATTTCCCCATTATTTTTTAATATACCAAACTCTTGTTTTACTTCCATGTTTTGCATCTTGCAGTCTTTGCAGGTGCTTTGCTATTTTTCTTAGTGCATTAATACTGCATCATGATCATAGTTAATGATAATGTGAAACTGGCTACAGAAATATGAATGGAGCCAACAAATAAACCTTGCTCCATAGCGGCACCAGTGGTCAAAGTCATGCTCTGCAGATCGTAAATATTCGTACAAATTTCATCATGGCATTATCGATTAACGTTACTTACCCAAGAGCCAAAGCTTATTTAAAAAGCATACTCTAAAAAGAGAATAAAGAAGCCAACAATGCACGTAAGTGATTTTATTTACAGTTAAACAGTCCTACAGATCTAGTCGCTGTACAGAATCTTCACATCTAAAAAGGACCTTTGCACGTGTGAATAAATTGTTATAAAATGTGATTTCTACAAAGGGCGGGTTCAAATGTACACAGCCCCAGATTCTGCAAAAATCATTCATTTGTACAACTTTTAAACACAACAAGTATCCACAGATGATTGGCAGCTTTTTCCAGCTGCCGACCTCAAAGTTGATGCGTCCTCTCCTGGACCTCGACCGGATTTTCAAGATGAAAACAGTCGGTTTACTTTTCAAGGGGCAAAGTGCAACTTACTGACCACAAATCACACATGGTTGAGATTCATGAGACCACCATGAGTTCAGGGTCCTCGGTCAACCATCAAGTCCGTCTATCAGTCATCATTAACACACACATGAAAATCCAGTTCTACCAGAGTCTGTTTGGTCAAAGATTCCTCTGAGCTCCAGGTTTTGCTAAAGAGGTCTTTGAGTTCTGTTCAGTGGAGCTCTAACACAGGCTGATATGTGCTGAAGCTAGCTAGAAAACACTCGTATCCCACCGTCTGTTAATGTATCATTAGTGTCTCCTGTGGCCACTGAAACCAGAATCCCTTTTTGGTTTTACTTTGATATGATGGAGGTAAAGCTGCTGAGTGACAGATACTGAAACAACACGACGGGATGTTACCTCAGAGGACATTTTCATTCTCCCAAAACTGCACTCTGAGCTTTTCACAGATATCTGATCGTAAAAACAACCCAGTGACAATCATAAAATCTCAATAATGCACTTTAGAGGAATCACAGACGCCGCCTCATAAAAACAATTCAAAGCTCATCGGCACTGTGGCTGGGGTCTGCACCCTCCAATCTGATTCGTTACTACCACAGGCCGAACGCAAACATTCAATAAGTGGTTGTAAAATGTAAAATCAGGCTGGTTGAGAAATTGTACCACAGATATGTAAAAATAAGTGACAATGTGGGTAAAGCTTTTTTTTTCCCTCCTGAAATATCAAGTTTGTGGACATTTTGCTGCATGTTTCCTGTGCAGTGAGAGATTATTACCAACAATTCATGTTTTACCTCCAAATGAGGTGGTTTACGTATCTTAATGTGTTTCTCCTCCTGTCAGACTTCGTTGTAGTGGCAGTAAGTACATAAAGTAGCAACATGTACCAGGATTTTCCTTTAAGAGCTGTAAACCTCCAATATGGCTGCTAAAAGGTGTTTAGTTTTTTAGTTTAATTTGTTTTTCAGCACTGACAGTGACTGCCTGCATCATATTTGGTTTAGTATTTCAGAACAGCTTCTCTATATTTCGGACAAACTGTACTGTAGTGAGTTCTCTCCAAATTCATCTGCCAACAGTCTGAAGCACAGAGACGATGAATAGACACACTGAGGTTAACAAACAGCAAAGCCAACTAAAAAGTTATTATTCATAGGATGAAAAAATATTTCAAAATGTTTCGTACACTTTACATTAGAATGAAACGAGCACAACTGTAAGTGGTTGTGGCAGCACAGCGGACGTTATGTTCAGATACTGGACTAACATCAAAGGCAGCTTTTAAAGTGGCTCAAACATTGAAATTAGGGCTGCAACTGTTTTCATTATTGGTCAATTCATTGATTAATCATTTAAATGGTTTGTCTATGAAATGTTTGCAATCTTAATAATGCACAAAAGGCATGAACCCACAGTCCAGTCGGACTTTTCCACTGTAATGTCTGAAATCTGCTCGTTTTGTCTGATCAACAGGTGTGACAAATAAAACAGCAGATTCTCACACTGGAGACGCTGGAACCCGGTGGAAAAACGACTGAAACGATCAATCAACGGGCAAAATCGTTTCTGAGTTATTTTAGTTGGATTGGCTGATCGTTGCAGCTCTAATTTTAATTTTTTTTTTTTTTTATGCTCCAACTAGTCCTAACTGAAAACAGACACTAAATCTGTACAGTGACATCTCTTCAGTTTGCTGGAAATGAGCAGTGAGTGTTCAGGTCGCGCTGGTTTAACCTGCGAGACAACAGCGACCACATGACAAAACACTACAATAAATAAAGCTTACTTTGTATAAATAGAGTTCAAGTTAAAATATTGCTAATATTAGTCTTCATATTCTGTACGACTATACAATATAAATGTTGCATTAAAAAAAAAAACCCTCTACTGCGGTGTATTTACAGTAATTTTGTGTAATTTTCACAGGATTTCTAAAGAAACCAGGTGAACATCAACAACACTGGATGAAGTTGTGTTTATGAACGTTCATTCAGATGAAGTCCGTAAAACTTTTTTTTTTTTGTTCAGGGCTACATGACGCTGAGCGCTGTCAACTGCACCTTTTTGATCACTCGCAGAGTTTTCCCAAAGCGTTTCCGTAGTGCACATTCACAGTCTTCCGACAGGTTTCCTGAGCTCGTCTTAAAACAATGACTGAAGTTGCTCCTGGCCCGTGAAGGTGAGCGTTTACAGGTAAGGCTCTCCAAATGTCCTGCGGCACTCCATCACCCCCGTGCTGGGAGGACGGTCACAGTTGTGGGTCAGCTTCACCAGGCTCGGCACGAGGCGGTCGTACGCCAGCTTGTACTCCCGATCGAAGGCGTCTGAGGGAGGAAGAGAAGGACGTCAACATTATTCTGATCCCAAAGACGTGTGAGTCGTTTTTTTTTCTCAGTTTGCACTGAAAGCTGCTCTAATCAGTGTCTATCCATCAAACGGCTGTGCACAGGCTTGTAGTGTCAGTGATTGTCCCCTCAGCTCTATGGAGCGTTTCAGTGTCTTAAGTGCTTGTTTAAGTAAAGTTCTTTTTTCCCTCAGAAAATCTTTAATTTTTTATTAAATTCATGGAGGTTACATGCAAAAATATAATTCAGTCATTAAAACATTAAATTATGACTCACCAATATCAATGTTATCTTTTCCCAGAGCCACCAGGGAGAGGAAGAGGATGTCCCTGTACAAACTCCTGAGGAAGAGAGAGTCCAGCTGTTTTCAGACAATTTACAGATTGAACAGTTTGACTGACTCAATGCTTGTAGAGTCACATTATGCTTTCTGGATGTCTCCTTGTCTTTTAGTGTGTTTTGCCATATTTTACGTTGGTTAGCCTGTTTAACTTGGTATTAGCATGTTTTGCGGCTAATGTGGCTAGCATACCCCTACGGGCTGGAGTGATGTTGGACTGATGTTGTAATACTGCGGGACAGTCAAGAGAAACTGTGGAACATTAAGCTTCATTTAAAGCAACTAAATAAGGAGTCGGTTTGATGCCACTAACTGTTTCTTCATGGTGCTTTCTTTGCGTTTATACTGCAGCACTAGCTCAGATAGCATTAGCTATTAAGCCAGTTCTGCTCCAGGATCCTCGCCGGTATGTGTCTGTTGCTGCTGTATGTAAATTCATTGTTGGACACCCTGAAGGCAACAGTATAGCTTCATGAAAAAGAAATGGTCAAACCACAGCAGCTCATTTGCTTGGTAACATTGTGTAACTCTGATTAGCACCCAGCAGTTAGCCTTTTCAGACAACAAAGCTGTAACGTTAGCGGCCTGTTGGGCATTGAGGCCGAGGCGAATACAGATCAGATTCATGCTCGAAGGTGGTGGAAGTTTTTAGCTTATAAGTAGTTATTATGGTGATATTCACGATAAAAGTGCAGATAAAAACTTTGAAACTCAAAGCATCAGCTGAGCTGTGGTCAGGCCTGTGGGAGCTGACCAATCAGAAGAGACTGGGCCATTTGGGAGGGTGGCCTTAAAGAGAGAAAGTTTCAGACAGAGGGTGAACAGAGTTGCTGCAGCATGAGGGAAGAATGTTTCTATGAATGTTAATGCATCTCACCCAAAATAACAGTATGACCCTGCAAATAAGCTCGCATGTAGTACAGAAGTAGTATTATAAAATAAGCGACATTAAAAAAAGTGAGTAAACTTTATGCAGCCACTTTTCAAAAGGTTGAGTGTTTGATACTCTGAGATATGAGACCCTGAACACACCGCAACATGACAATTTAATAAATAAATAAATGATCCTGGTATGACATGTCAGTGCTGACCTTTGCCTTTTGATCCCAAGCGTCTGGCCCAGCAGCTGCAGCAGCTGAGACATCGGCCGGCTGACGTCGTTCCTCTGGATGCTCTTCACCACGCTCTGCAGTAACTCCTCGCTGAACGGCTTCTCCTCCTCCGAGACCGGCCGGGACAGAGGGTAACCCACATCTGGCGAAACACACGAGCATTAGTTTAGCAGTGGAGTCCTCATGTTAGTGCTCAGACATTTAACAGCAATACAAAATGAGGATGGTTTTATCAATAACAGGTTCTCACTCAGATGAAAAGTACTTGGGGCTGGGTATCTGTACTGGTATAAAGCAGTACTTTATTTGGCATATACTGCATGCTGGATTGGATCAGTAGATGTTAAAACA
Source organism: Chelmon rostratus (assembly GCF_017976325.1). NCBI lineage: Eukaryota > Metazoa > Chordata > Actinopteri > Chaetodontiformes > Chaetodontidae > Chelmon > Chelmon rostratus. The sequence goes on along the minus strand of NC_055658.1, from coordinate 24,781,377 downwards.
AAAAAAAAAATGATATAATATATTTTTATTTTTTTACCAGTATTATAAGTGCAGTGTGTGGTGAATAAATAAAAACATGCATGTCATTAAAATAAATGATTTTTTTTAGGCTTTTTCCCTTTACTGGAGAGTGATGACCAAAGACAGACAAGAAAGGTGGGAGAGAAAGAGGGTATGAAATACAACAAAGACGCCCCTACTCTGCTATTTTCTTCCTGACACAACAGTAAACGATGAAAATTTAAAAAAAATGTTTTTTTTTTCACGCCGGTTATAATGTAACCTCATGAAAAGTTTGTGTAACAACAATAATTCTCTTATAAGAAATAAAAATCCATTCTGTTTAAATTAGTTTAAATTCAATGCAGATTTATTGCTTCAAAATATTTAAATATATCAATATTTAGAGGAATGTTCTTCTAACCTGTCTTACAATTATCAGCATTATTTTTATAACACTGCATTTATTATTTACTATTTATCATTTGCACATGTTACTATTATGTTATCTTTATAGTACTTTTGTACATATTTTATCCCTCTTTCTTTCTGTTTGAGCAACTAGTACTACAACAAAGCACTGATCCCTGCAGGGATCAAGGTTTTTCTGAATCTGAGTGAAACTTTTAGAAAGAATCCAAAAAGCGTCATGAAGAAAAAGAAAATTAAAGCTCTCATATTTCTAATTAGCAATTTAATTTGACAGCATAATTCATTTGTGTATTTGTGAATGCTGTTATCATCTTTGGTCACTCATGTTGTAACGCAGTCTGGAAGAAGAAAGTGACGACATCTGGTGAGCAACACATCAACAAGTGTTACCCAAGAGAGACAAAGATGAAGGTTGTTGTGAGTAGCTGATTGCAGCAGCTGTTCATAGGTTAGTCTGTCTAACAGCTGTGATCAGTTTAGATGGAATAGTAAAAGAACAATGAGCTGTGTAATAATATTTACAGTGTTAAATTCGACTACATTGTCAAACAACAACGGTGAGGTTAGCTTCACCAGATATATTAAGACATTTCTTAAGTTTACTGGAACCTGATTTAGTGAATAAAAAAATTAGTATTGGATTTATAAGTTAGTGCAACTAAATGCTGGTGACTGAAAGATGATGGAAAACTGAAATACAAACTAAAGGTATTCAGGAGCACCAGCAGGGTTTGTCTGGCGTTCAGTACCCAGCCCTTTAAGTACTACAACAACGGCCATCTTTAAAAGTTACTGAATAAAACTGGATGTCCATGTCAAGCGAACACATTCACCAGAGATGCAGACCTACATTCAAATACAGAGCAGAGCTGTATTTGAGACAAACACGTTTCATGTCAACAGTGTGAAAAGCATCGTAAGATTTCACACTGCAGAGACGTTCACTTCATTCCAAACACTGTGAAACCATGAAAAGTAGAGGCTGACTTTCCACAGACGACACTGCAATGCATCGAGCAAAGAAACACACGACAGAGGGAGACGGCAGCCTCAGACAGTGCAGGACACAAAAAGCTGGACTCGTGTGTGGGAGTCTGCAGCAGAGGAGAACACTCACTCTCTAACAACAGAGTACAATTAAGTCCTGGAAGACAGAGAGCAGACAGAGCCTGTTAGCACAAAGATTAGCTGGCTGCCTCCACGCCTCCTTCTACAATCAATCGATTTCTGCAGACGGAGCGAAGCCATTCACATAATTCAAAGAGCTCCCGTCAAAGCTCAAACAATGGAAAACTGTAGAAAGCAAGATAGAAATGTGGGATTTAGAATTGTTTCCTTTGTTTCTTCATCACTCCACCCAGATCTGCTTGATGGACGTCATGATTAATTTGCTACGCCTGATTCTGTTGCACTTTGTCATATTTTGTTTTCATCTACGTAAAAACTTCATTCCAATATTTTGCCTTTTTTTCTAACTTTTCCACTCAGGTTTTTTTCTTAATGTGAAAAGCAAAACAAACAGGTGGATGGAAACCCATTTATACTGTACTCAAGTTTCACAAATTCTAAACAGATTTCCATAAAAAGAAAGGGGAAATTAATGCACATTTTCATCCACTATTCTTTTAGAAATAAATATGCAAGGTAAACAGCAGGTGGCACTAATTCTCCAGTCAGGTGGCATTAAACGACTGCAGAAAAAGAGGACACAATGAGATGATGTAAGTAAAAAAGCATCTGTCAGAGCTCAAATGAACAAAAACAAAACATGGTGGAAGTACGACATTTGGATGTTTGGTGGACAGAAGCACACTAACAACTGATTCAGACCAGTGGTTTCCAAACTTAAACCACAACCCATCTGTTATAACTATTTCTAAAACTCTTCATACATAAACTATGTAATGTTGAAGTCACAGATGTGATGTCTAAATTACTGTACCCAAACACCCCTCCTGTTTACTCATTTCTCTGTTTTTCTTCTGCTGCTTTGAGGTTGATTAGAGTTTAATTCCAACGTTTCTAAAACCTGTTTCAGCACTCGTGTGAGAGTCGACTTCCCTGTACTGTGAATTTTAAACTGTTCTGCAGAGAGTGATGTGACTCACTGTATGTGTTCCAGAGGATGTAGAGAGGCTGGAGGGGGTCCTGGTGCAGCTTCAGGTTGTCCCACAGGATCTGGATCAGCACGTGTTTGCTGTCCTCTGACATCCAGTGACGAGGAACCTGACGAGGAACAAGAGAGTCAGTGTGACTGATTACTTTTTTCAGGTGCACGCAAATGCAACAAACAGGTCTTTCTGAAAGATTTGATGAACAAAAGTGACTAAAAGTGTGGATCTGGATTTTAAAGAGCAGCTTTACATCAGCTTTGTACAGGTGTACTTTAAGGTGTATGTGTGGGTGAGCGAGAGAGAGACCTGGGAGTCCCTGTTGCAGTGCTCAGAGGTGAGGATGAGACCCGGAAGGTTGCTGGGCAGGTCCAGCCGTCTGAAGTACCAGACCAGGTTCCAGTAGATAATGGGATGATGGTCCACCATGTCGGCCTCAGTGATCACCGGGTCGCCCTCGTTCTCCAGCAGACTCTCCAGCTCCTTCCACAGCACCAGTGGGCTCAGGTAAGGAACCGTCACCGGCTCTGGGTTGTGGAGCCGCCACTCCATGCTCAGTGGGTCCTGGGTGGGACAAAAGCGAAGGAGGTAAGATTTCTTATTGCCACGAGTAAAGTAAGTGAGACGGGAGGATGATTTCTGGTAGAGCTGACCAGCATTTTGTTGTCTGTCTGTAAAAATGTATGAAACCTGCCTTAAGATCAGCTGAATGTATACTTCAGGCTTTGACAGAGTTTCAACTTGGTGAACTGAATAGCAAATACTCTAACATCAGTGATTTGAGTTGAGACACACCGTGGCTTCATTGAGACGGCTCGGCAGGCTGCCTGATGTCGGCACACAGCGGTTGAGTCGAGTTGCTTCCTCCAGGGGACCAAAAGCACTGACGCTGCGGGCCATGGGTGCTCCGGGGGACAGCCCCCTCTGCCGGCGGTCTGAAGGGATGTGGATACCTTGAGCCCTGGTCGATCGTGTCCTGCGAAGGCACAGCAAAGATAGTCAGCTCGTAACACACACGACTTAACTCACACAACAAAGAAGAGGTGTTTTTAATCTGCTGAACAAAGAATATCAAGGTGTGGTTTACTTTCACTTTTTTCATCACATGGACAAAACGGGATCTGAATGTTTTGACCACATTAATAATAATCAGCGAAAACACAAAGAAAATACAATAAAAAACAACAGCTGGGCATTGTGCACTGTTCATCCCTGTTCACACATTTCATAACCTCATGAGGGTTTTTATACCAGCATGTGGTCTCGCACACGCACACACACAGAGCTTTGTTAGGACCAGGTGCTGCAGGTAATCTCACATCGCTCTTTTACAATGCAGATGGGATCATGTGGATGCAGTTCCAACTTCAAAAGCATTGTTAAATCAGACAAAGTGCAACTGGCTGAATGAAGATGAGCTGGAGAAATAAATAAATCATGCAGCACATCTGAGAATACACCAGAACGAAAAAAGTTTTAGTTCTTTATATTCTGAGGTAAATCTAACAAAATACATTAATATAAAGTGTAATAGAAATAGAAATTGGTTGGAACAGTGTTGTGAGGCTCGTTCCACATCTAAGAGCCGGAGCTGTGGTCAAAAACTGGATCTTTCTCCAGCGCACATACAGAGCAGACAGCTAGTGGACCGTGAGGAGACACAATACAAAAAGAAAGAGTCAGCCCACCTTTAAGAAAGACAGATAGGCACTGTGCATGGGCTGAGTGTTAAAGGACAACTCCCTGCCGATGATGAAATGCTCTGTGACATATGAGACTGTGTGTGTAAATATGATAGCTGAACTTCAATCTAGCCATCTCTCAGTCTCACAAGCTCGGAAATGATTGAATGAATATTGCAATAACTCTGATAACAACTGTTTCTTTTATTCACTCCATCAAAGAAGTTTCTATTTCACAAAGAAAGCCCAGGTTCTGCAGATTCACATGGTGATTTGTGTTTCAGCTCTCCCTGAATACAAAATAGACGATTCCTCCAATTTATCAACTCACAATGGAAAGTTTTTTAAAGGGTAGAATCAAAGCTGATATTGCAGAACCAGAGATATTGTCTTTGTTATTCCACACATTCCTCTTGTCAAACCTGGCGACTACATTACCCACAATGAATCACCAACAGTTTGGTTGGATACGTTATGCTAGCAGTGGCTAATGATGATGAGGAACAGCTACAGAGGTCGGGTATTGTTACTTTCAGGTTAGGTTTTATGTTCATTTTCAGACTTGCAGTCGTCAGAGTATCTTGTGTTTAGTTACTAATTACAGTCATTTAATTATTAGATGGCAGTGATTAGTAACGAAGGGACCCAGTAATGTTTAGTAATCTGCTCAAGTTTCATTTCAAAAAGATTCATTTTAGGCTAAGCATGTGAATAAATGCAGACTGATGTACCTTCCACTCCCTGAGCAGTCCTGGACGGCAATCACAGGGGAGGGAGGGGAGACAGCTGTTGTAGGACAGGGGGTGGACAAGGTGGACGTGCCCGTGTCCAAACCTGTGGAGGCCGAGTACGATGAGGTCATGGCCTCATCCACCGACGGGCTACCCTTCAGGAAAAGCCTGCAGAGAGGAAATAGGAGGGGTCAGGTATTACATTTACATCTAGGGATCAAGCCAGGTATTTATCATCTGAGACTGTTTATTTCCAGGCTGCACTCGATCAAATCTGATCAAACTACACCCACAAAACCCTGATGAAGATTAGCAGAGTGTTAAAAGTCTTACAGAGCAACACTTAAAAAAAGGTCATCATTAAGTACTCAAAACAGGCTGGAAAATAAAATGACTGAGGACAAGGAGAAAAATGGCATACAAATACATTTAAGTATGCTTCCAATGCTCAACACATTTCATAAATGGCCGTCTTAGACAGACACGGGTGAATACATAAAGACATTTACAATATAATTACAAAATCCCTCTAAAAAGCTCTCTTATAACCCATCGCTACATTACATTTCAGCAGATCAGTATTAAGGGGTCATCATCTACCTGCCAGGTCCTCGCATGTCCCTGATCTCCACGTTGAGAAAGGGCAGGAAGGGGTTTCCACAGAAGGGGCAGGTGGTGTTCAGGTTGGAGTCGTCTGCGGTCCAGCCGGCCATGATCTCCTCGTCGTACACCAGGCAGTCACACGTCTTACAGCGAGAACAGCTGGAGATCAGCAGCTGGACACACACAGACACACACAGACACACACAGAGAGAGGCAGGTGAGTTGACAGACCAGAGCTCATTAAGATTGTTTATTTCGTTTTTATTGCCTCTGGACCACTTTTGAAAGCTGTTATGTATGTTTTTACTTTTAGAGAGATTATATGTCACAGCCTGGATAATGTTTCTTATTGATTAAAGGCTGAGGATAAATTTATGATTGCTGCATGATTTAACTAAACTAATACTGTACCACCAACATGCTGCTGTGCCTCCAGAGTTTGAACTGTTGTAGCCAAAAACACCAGCGTAAGGAAATATTCTGCTGAGGGAGAATCTTTATGACTAGATTGCAAAGCAGTTTGTCATTCCTGAAAGTTAGGATTTCTAAAATGATTCATTCGGAGTGAAAAGACGTCAGAGAATTCATCCCTGGTGCATGCGAGCATCAGCCAGGACCCACAAAGTGACAAATGAACTGCAAGAAAATGCTCCCTGCTGCAAGCACAGAACACACCTCACAATATACATTAGAACTTTCTATCTTTAGCATAAAGCAAAAACAGAAGCAGGAAAACACTCTTTGAAAACACACCCAGGCTTCTTAGCATAACTATGATAAAAATTGATTTGGTTAAATAGAACTTCTACATAAAGACATTTTTTTAAAACACTTATTTCTGGTTTCCTGACTTTTGCATCTTGAATTAATGTGACATGAATTGCTGAATTTCCATCCTGCAGTTTTACCTCCATGGCATAGTTGTTGAAGATGCTGGTGTTGCTGGTGTAGCGAGAGGAGCCGAGGTCCGACTTGTCTGGCAGAGGGAAGCCAGGAGGCGAGAGGACACATCCTGCAGGAGAATAAATGACGATCCAGGAAGGATCCAACAGGACATATTTGGTGACACAGTTTTGAGTCTTGACACCCAGAATCACTTCTTACATCATGACTGGACTGCTGGAAAGCAGCAGTAGGAGCTTCAGTCGAAAACTGGCAAGCTAACAAGCTAGCCTAGCCTACGATCAAAATGAATCTGGATGTACTTCTTAAACTGACACCATCAATTTAAGGAGTACATCCGTCACTCGAGTGAGGGTTGCTCTTACCAGGGAGCAGAGATGTGGGTCTTCCAAGGCTGGAGGCTGCAGCAGGGCTGTCCAGTCTGCTGCGGAGGGGGCTGCGTCTGGGGCTCCGGCGGGGCCCCATGGGGCCGTTCCTCTGCGGAGAGACCAAGGAGCTCTCAGACTCCCTACAATCCTCCTCATCCAGCAGGGAGGAGCAGTCTGGATCCCCAACCCCGAGGGAGGACACACTCAGGCGGTCACTGTGACCGTCCTAGATGAACAGAGGAAAGCCAGTTAATCATTAACTGCACAGGAGTCTCATGTTAAAACTATAATACACACAGCAACAGTTCAGCACTGACTAAAAACCAGGACCGAATGATCAAACTATTATCAAAATCGCAATATGGCCAAGTGCAATAAAATCATGACTCTTACCACAATTTCAATCCATCAAAATAATTGCAATATGATCTTTTGGCATATCGTTCAGCCTGACCTCATGAGGTACTAATAAAAAACGTAATATACTTTAAGGGGAACAGATAAGACGGTCAGAAACCTCGAACAGAACCAGACTCTGGGTGGACGGGCATCAGTCTCGACTGGACAGCTCTCCAGTTTCATTAAAAGGCAGACACACATTCAACCAAAGTAGAGCAATTCGTGATTGAAACAACTGACATTCAGCAAACCCACAAACTGTGCAGATGTCTGAAGCAACAGGAACTACAGTGACAAGTTCACACACAGTCAGGTTGCAGGACCTCCAAACTACATTTTGGCACCATCTCAGCACAGAGGGGTCTGGCAGGGGGCTGATATCACGATACATTTTGTACAAGGCAGGAGGTGAACTCTGACTACAGATTATTGCCTGAAAAACACCCACGGAGCAAAACTGAAAATATAGAGCTATTCAATGGAGGCTTTTACCCTCCATCCACAGGAAGAACACTGTCAGGCACTCAAATGGCCACACGATGGCAGCAGCTCTTCAAATTCAGGCTCGTCCTGGCCTGCTGCTTATATGAGAGCTACTGTGTGCAACTGAAACAGATTTGTTACAGTGCTAAAACACAAGCACACAGTGTTAAAACATTTAATAAGATTATATTTGCAGTGCATTACCAAACACTAAAAGAGGTGTCTGATACTTTTTCAATTCAAATATATGATGTAGGTTTAAAATCAGGTCACTCTATATAACCAATTTTGAGCTCTCACATCTTAAATTCAAATAATAATTTGATGTAAGTGATCTTGAGAGTGCAGGGGTTTTGCATTACCAAACAACAGTGAGTTAACTCTGTACCTTGGTAGGTGTGGTGTATGTGGCAAGACGGGAATACCAGCGGCTTGCCTTCTCCGCCACGCCCTTCCCAGCAGAGAACACACTGGTCTTGAATACATCAAGGGTTGGTGTGAGCAGAGTGTCCAGAGCAAAAGAGGAGGAGGAGGGTGAAGGTGACGCCAGGCTCATCCTATCTGTCCTCTCCCTGTATGGACTGGGCCGGGGGCTGGGGCTGGGGGTGGTACTGGAGCTACGACAGGGAGGCGACGACCACAGACGTTGTCGTGAGATGGTTTGGGAGGGCGAGGGTGGGTGGAAGGTGCGGGAGCGCGGCACCCCAGCAGTCCTGAGGGGGGAGCTGTGGGGCAGGCTGGCTCTGCGGGGGGCAGAGAGTGAGGAGGGGTGGAAGAGGAGGGGGCTGGCTGGGTCCTGCAGGTCCATGCTGGGTGTACGGCTGCTCAGCGGGCTGCCCATGTGGTTCATGTAGAGCTCAATCTCCCTAGCGAGGTGCCTGCGGGCGCTCGGCGTGCTGGCCTCGTCCCCCTCTGGGTACTGATCCTCATTTTCCTGCTCGATCTGTGACTCTGCGGCCAGCAGGGACAGGGGGTCGAAACCCATCTCGATACCTGTGCGCTTGACGGCTCCTCTGGACGTCTCGGTGCTCATGCCACCATAGCTGGCGCTGCGTTCAATGAGTTTTTTATGAGGTTTGTTGGTTTTGTGAGAGCTGACGCCCACCCCTGTTGCAGGCTTGTCCAAATCCAGATCCTCCAAATCAAAAATGGCCTCTGTATTACTTCTGTCTTCATCACTGGAGTCCTGTCCCTCTGTCTCCTCTTCCTCCTCCCTGTGATCACGACTTCTGGCAGCGCTTGCCGTCGCAGCTGCCCCATCTAACCCACCCAGAGCCAACGAGCAAGGCCTCTTATTCTTAGTGAAGTTGGTACCAGAGAGAATTTTAACGTCTGCGCCCAGATGTCCTGCAATCTTATCTGGATCGGTTTCACCCTGGCTCATACCCAGCCCCAGGACAGTGGTGCCACTGCCGCTGCTGCCCACTGTGTCGCCGCTCAGGCGGCGGCCCCTTACGCCCTGCCAGTCAAGAGCCAAGCCACTGCTGGCGCTGCCCACCACCTCCTCCAGAGCACTCTTATGTCTCCTGAGCAAACTGTTGGTACGGACCTCACCAATCTCATCCAAAGAGGAAGTGAAGAGGAGGCCGGCAACATGGCCTGAGAGAGAAGGAGGGGAAGAATTACTCAATCACTTCTGTTTTAAGAAGCGACACGACAGAGTTACAAAGTGGGAGAAGTCATTTTGGGCATCCAGGCTTCCAGACATAAAGGTCTCATTCATTTTCTGCATAGACAATGTGAGGTGATGGTGTACTTCAAGGCCTGGATGGATATGAAACTCTCCTGATTGAATCATGAACACAAAATTACAGCAACAACATTAAAATATTAAAGTCTTTGATAAAAAGGCAAAAGGTAGGAGCCTTTGCACATTCGTTAACTTCAACAGCTTCAAACTGTGTTGCGTGGGCTGCTAATGATGAGCGGAAGGTAAAGATCACACTTTGTTGATGAGGTAACACATTCAGCAGTATAAATCATATAACTTTCAGATTCTGAAAACAAGTGAAGCGTCCTTAATATGCTGCAGCTGATTTTTTCCCCTGGCTTCTCCATAGCAACAGCAGCTGAGGCTCATGGGTACTGGAATAATTCAAACTGAAGGTCTGTGTTTCTATGTTAAGGAACACAGAGAACATCATAAAAGAAAACGTCTGAGAGAAGCGTTTCAGTTGTTAGCACCTCCCTCTACTTTGCAAAACTACTGAATCTCTTTAAGTTTTAATTTTTACCTGCGCTGGCAGAACTTTTAGGTTTACAGGATGAATCGTCGTACGGACAAGTGCTGCGGACAATGCCGCAGGACTTGAAGGAGGAGTGGACCTCCATGTCCAGCTGAGGGAGGCAGTCTTTACTCCCCTTGGCGCTCTCTGTCTCCGACACTACAAACACAAAAATTACAATTTAAAATCAGTCGTTTTTTTAATATGTGCACAGCTTAAAATTGCACTGTCTAAAAAAGAAATCCACTGAAGGGCACATGACTGAAATGCTTTGATGTTGAGAAACCAAAATGAATGAATCATCTGTGGAGGAGACAGAAAGATCAAGGCAGAGGAAGGGGAAATCCCGTGTGGCTGCGAAGCTGCCAAGTTCTCATTTTTTATAAGGTACAGTAGACAGAAATATCAGGTGATATCAGATCAGACTACTGACAGGAGCTGCAGTCGCTCTCCTTCTTGTCGTCTTTGTCAGGGGCAGAGTCCGGGGCACTGGGGTCTCCTCTCCGAACCTCCTCTTTTGACAGTGAGTTATAACCCAAGTCTGACTGATCTCCTAGAGGACAGAAAGAAAGACACGGATGAAATTTGACGAGAGGGACATTATAGGCACTAAAGTCTCTGATATCTAACCACAAGATCACAGAAAAATGCCACACAACACATGGAAAATCTATGCAGAGGAACAACTTGAGCAAAAAATTTACTTTTCTCAAAATAGTTGCACTTCAACAACACTAACATCTCTCCTATTACTGAACAAACTGTTCAGCTTTGAGGGCAAAGTCCTTTATTTACTGAAAAAGGCTTTTAGTGTTAAAAAAAAAAGTGAATATGTTGTAGCTTTACACTGTGGTAGGAGAGGTAAATGAAACAAACATAAGAGACAAAAACTAGCGGTTTTTCTTCCCTTTCATCACCTCAGTTCTGGGAGGCACAGCACTGTTGTAGGGAGGAGAGAAAAAGCAGCAAAGCTGTGCCGAATAAAAGAATCCTCCTCAGGGCATGCAGAGATTTACAGTTACTGTAAGGAAACTAACTGCAGTTTCACAGCTGCTGATGAATTTTAACCGTGAAGACTTGACGTACAAAAAAAAAACAAACAAAAAAAAAACCCTGCCGTCACTTCCGGCCAACTCTTCCATCTGTCTCTAAAACTTCACCAGGTCTCCAGGCAACCAGCTGTCTGATGACCTGTTCTCCTCTTTCATCTTTGCAATGAACCTCGTCATCGCTAAATAAAACATGAGGCTGCACCGCTCAGCTGTAATACAGTATGGAGCGACTCGCCACTGATGGCAAGTGACAAAACTCATTCTAGGACTGTAATAATCAATGAGCTGCACATCGAGGTCCTTCCTTCCTGCTGTGCTGTGAGCTGTGGTTCCCTCTCAGATGTTCTGCACACAAGGCAAAGTCTCCTGCTGGGGTGCCGTCTCCATGATTAAAATTATTTCCGTAATCAAAAAGAATGTGCCTCTGGGTAATTACTCGCCATAATTGACAATGACAAATCACTCTGTGGTGAAGCGAGGAGGAAGAGTAAAAGAGAAACTCAAAAGAGAGATGAGCAAGAGAGGAGCAGCAGACTGTGATGTGCCGGATAGAGAGATGACACAGGAGGAGAGAAGGAGGAGGCGAGACCACAGAGGCAAAGAGAAACAGAAAAGCGTGACGATGAAAGGGCTTAAGAAGTCAGAAAATAAAAAAGTTGCAAGATGAGACAGAAAAATGTAACCAGAGAGAGACAGACAGGCAGGCTGACAAAGAGGTTTACCTGGGTGGAGGGTGGCTTCTCTGAGCTCAGAGCCCCCCCAGTGTGAGTTGGCCACCGGGGCCCTGGCGCCCACGCTGCCGCCCCCATGGCCGGCTGCATGCAAGGGCAACACAGGCAGGGCCAGAGTGAAGGGCAGGGTTAGGGACAGAGCAGAGCAGAAACCACAACCGCAAAACCAGGGAGAGACATGGATGAACAACAGGGACGAAAGGAAGGTGTAAAACAGGCAGCAGAGGTAAGGAGGTGTAAGAGGAAGAGGCCGGTCGGAGAGCGGGACAAATGTGGAAGGAGGGTAAAAAAAAAAATGTCATTGAGAGAGAAGAAAAAGATGTAGAACAAGATGGCTGCCTGTGAAAGACTGAGTCAAGCAGCAGCCGTGTGGAGTGTACCTGTGCTAGATCTATCATCAGTGGGGTCTACTTTGACGGAGTCAGTGGCGTAGGGGCCCTGCTCGGCCAGGTTAGTGTCGGCAGAGCTATCCAGGCTGCCGTGACTCACGGCGTCCAGGTCGCTGCCATCTGCCCAAAGACAACAAGGCATTAAAGGAAGCCGGGCGCCACTTCTGCTCCACAAGGCCTCAACTGTTCAAACTTAAAGTGGGTGACAAGAACTGCCCCAATGAATCTGTCTTCTACAGTGTTTTAATGTCATGAACAAAAGGCTTTGTGATTGTGTCTTCCTTCTATAATTTGATAGAAATCATCATACACAGTAAGAATGATTAATAACATGAGAAAAGACTGTTTAAAAGCTTAAAAACACTTCACAGATTATGTTGAAATGTGACAAATTTCCTAAAAATAACTAATATTTCACGATGAAGCCACCAGGATAAAACAGTGGTTTTAAGACATTTATTTATGGGTCCCATAGTTTCTGAACATTTCCTAGAAGGAACTGCTGTGGAGCTCTGATACTTGGGAACGTTAACATGTAAATTGGTGCTAATTAGAGGGAAAGACTGACTCTGCTGTTACACTTACAATTAATTAGTTTCACATATTTCCTACCATAGCCTAGAGAGTCTTTTAGTCAGTGCAAAGCAGGTCAGGTGAACATGCACAAACGTGAAACTTCTACAAGAACGCATATACATAATTTAACATATATGGAGAATTAAGCTTCCGATAATAAATTGAATATTTTACTCGGGTTTAAAAGGAGTTTAGCAGTTCTATCAAGGAAATTCCTCTAGAAATCAACACAGGCTTAGAAACTAAGTCAAATAACTGTTGCAGAGCGTTGCCTCTATTTCTCCTATAGCTGCCAAATTACAAGGTTATTTCCAGGAAACTTCTTTGGAGCAGGAAGTAATAACAGGACATGTAAAAATAAATGTTGGCCAGTTGTTTTCACCTCTTGTGTCACCATGAAGGGTGTTAAATATGATGTGTGCGTATGATGGGAGTTGTGTTAGAGTCATGTATTTGACATGACATTATTGATTTTGTCATCAGTGACATGTCTCTGAGTGTCATGTACAGATGAGTGTGTTTTACAGGAAGCCTCATTCAAACTGAATCACCGCTGAACTCAGGAGGAACGTTTAAGAACACAATGCGTACGACTGGTAACAGGGAGTATCTTGAAAAAGCAGGGATTAGCAGGACAGGGATTAGCATGTACTGGGTGTGCAGGTGCTCATGCAGGGCAATTAAATCACACATGTCGAGATAGTTCTACCTTCCAACTAAGCTAGTCATTTATCACAACTGGCAAATGTAATTTAGAAATGGTGGCTTTTCTTTTCTGAACTTTAGATACATGAATGAGACTATTTGAGATTATATATTTCATAATGTTATTTATCCTTCGGTCTGTTCTTTTAAGATCAGATTCAGTGACTAATTATTATTAGCTACTAGCCTACTAGTTATTTCAATCCAATATTTTATATATATATATATATATGTATTTTATATATATAATATACATGTTTACCAAAGATTTCTCACTTTGTTGGATAAAGACTGAACTTCATTATGTTAATGTTATTCCTCTCATTTTTTTGCCAGCAAAGAATGATGCCTCTCAAATTTAAAGCTCTCATAATTATACAAGCTTCAACACACCTGAACACGTCAGTCACTGTCCTGGGAGTGAACCTTTCTGAGCTACAGGAAATACACTCATGCTGTAAGTGATTATGTCTGTGATGACAGATGTTCAGGTTTGACTTATTGCAGTGTGTTAGTGATCACGGTTACCTGACAGAGGGCTCTGGGTGAGGGGAGCGTGCCGTCGTAGCGCCCGTTTGAACTGCGCCACGCCCAGAACGACATTTCTCAGCTTCATCCACAGGAAGTATCCTCCTCTGGTGCTGGAGGGCCACGTGCTCTCCAACACCGCCTGGACACCAGTAGGAGGGAGACGGAGGAGGTGGAGGAGAAAGATGAGATGACTGAAGGAAAAATGTTGCTGCCAAATTACTTTGAAAAGCCTCTGATCATATTTTCATGTAGCAGTGTTGGAGTCAGTTCATTTTTAATTCAAATTATTAAGAATATGGATGCTTCCACCATGAAGTGTTCTTATATTCATCTACTAAATAAATCACTAAACATCAAGAGTCTGAATACGATGAGAATATTGTGTGAATTGCAGCTCCAACTTAATTAACTCAGTTTCAGCTGAACATTTTGAAGTGAGTGAACTAAAAACGAATCGTGTTCCATAGGAAATCATTTGGAATGAATTTTTCATCATAGGCATTAACTGCTGTGGTATTAGATCTGCAGTCACACTCAACATCGGAAAAGGAAAAGGAAAGGCGCTGCAGCTGTTGGTGGCCAAGTCACGTTCGACAGTCTCTGTCTGCTCCTAAAATACACTTCAGAAGCCCCCTGAGAGAAACCTGATTGGTATGCCACTGAGCAGAACTGGGTTTATTACGCTGGCTGCTCCTGTGTGAAGGCTCTCAGGGTTGGGCCAGGTGAAATGAGGCTGCCCTCCTGCAGGTGTTGTCAGTGATGTTCTGGCCACAGTCCCACTTAATATTACTTAGAGAATAAGGCAAGTGTTTGTGAAGGTTCTGCGTTTAATGCGTCTAAGTGTTGCCTGGTGATGGAAATTCCTGGCAACAGGATATGACATAACAGATTTCTATTCTAGCCCCAAATCCATAACATCTTTAGATTTTAGACTTCTATTCACTGTATTTGAAAGAACAGTTTGAAATTGTGGGAAATTCACTTTTTTGCCTTCTTGCAGACAGTTAGATAAGAAGATTGATACTAGGGATGCAAGATTGATCAGTGGCCGATCGATATTGGCCGATATTCAGTATGTGATTGGGGAGATCGGGATTAAAGGTCCAACGTGTAGGATTTAGGGCCAACTATTGGCAGAAATGGACATAATATTCATTCAAGCATGTTTTCATTAGCCTAAAATCAACTGATAAAAAGAATTGTTTGGTTTTCATTACCTTAATGAGCTTTTTATACCTACAGAGGGAGCAGGTCCTCTATCACTGAGTCCGACATGTAGCACCTGCATATCCAGTTACAGGTATTTCTTAAAGGTACAGAATAAGAGCCTTAACAGCACTGTTGTGAAAATTTACTTGACCTGAATCTTGCTATCATGTGCCCTCGAGTGCTGCTCTGCAGGGAACAGAGATATTTAAGCTGCAAATGATCACTACAGCAAAAAGTGATGACTCTGGCATGGAGATTGCCTCACAAGACAGTATCGATGTTATTTCAGCATTAGTTTTATGTTCTATTCTATTTCAGGAGGAACCTTTTATTCACTTTCACGAGCTACTGATCTAATTTAGCTGTTGTAGCTCCTTACTTAGTTTTGCCATTTTATAAAGGTGTGTTAAAGTTAAGCCCAAAAAATATTCAGTCCCATTTTGTGTGGAACTAAATTTAACAGGTCCAGAATTAATACAACCCTGATTCTAAAAAACTGTGACGTTGTGTGAAACGTTAACAAAAATCGAATCAATCATTAACAAACAAACTGAGTTTACTGTCAACAGTACTGACAGTGTTCCTGAGTCCATGTATTAATATCCTTTATCCAATCATGTGTTCACAAAGTGTATTTATAAAGATCGATGAGGCTGACGAGGTCAAACATTAAATATATTTGTGCTTTTTTCAGTTGAGTTTAAGTCAGAAAGGATTAGGAAGGTATCACATTTTGTTTTATTTTTGTTTTACACAGCGTTCCAACTCTTTTGGGTTGTAGTGTATATAAACACACACAAAAAACCTCATCCCTCCTCATTCCCTTCTTTGGACATCAAAGACCTAAAGAAGTACGGAAGGAAAAAAAACACCTGCACCTGTCGGATGCAGCAGCTGCAGGAGAAAGTGTTTGTGTCAGTGGAGGAATCCGCCACCTTGTGCCTCCAAGCAAACCATTACGAAGATGAAATAACATGTTCTGAGGTGTCACACTGGAGCAACCTTTACTGTGGCCTTGTCTCCTGACAGCCAGCTCCCACATCAGCCAATTTACTTTTTCACTCCCTGGGATGCCAGATCAGGGGCAGGTTGCTATGATAAGAGAGCCACGATTCATCCTGACACCCGAGTCTGATCACACCCGACGTCATACAGCCTTGGTGGGAAACTGCAAATGTCAACAATGTTTCTTTTTATCTGAAAGCCAAGTGTGTGCAGAGGCATTAGTTTGATGAAGTGCCTCTGCCTCACAACTACCAACCAGAGAGGCATGAATTTTAGTGATGGAGCAACTGAGCAACACAATGGTGTAATAATTTAGATGCAATTATTTATGCAGCTATTGTGAATCATGAATAAACAATCAGCACTGAGGCTGCTTTATAATATATCACACAGTTTTCCAACGTACTTTCATCCAGGGCTTAACTTTTTAGACAAACTTAATCAGATCAGTGTTTCCAGAGGTAATTTTACTTGATGTCATTACATTTTATATTATTTCACATATAACACAGCAGTACTCATTCAGAATATTCATACAGTAACTTATATATCTCTGCTACTTACTTCTGTTTAAGTGAGTTTATGATGACTTTCTCGTATATATGCCTGTTACTATAACATGAGCACACAGACTGTTTGATGGCTACTGTTCAGCAGTCAATTCTCCTGACTTGTATTGTATTTTATTGCTCTAACTTAGTCATTGTCTTCATCCATCACAGCTGATGGAAGAGAGGCCATCCCATTGGACAGTCTTTCCAGAGATTTGTTTGACATTTAGCTGACATGGGTGTGTTCAGGCATTAGTCAAACTTGCTGCAGAATCAGCAGAATATTCTTAACACATCCACACCAGGAACACCTCACCCAGGGAGACAGTACACTGCAGCACTTGGGAGTCCCAGTGCTAATATATTTTTATAATGCTTATATAAGATGCTGTGCTGGGTAGGTAAAAGGTGAGTTGCATTCCTTATCCAAGACCACTTTTATTTAAACAAACAAGTGTAAGTTGTTGCAAGTTTGTGACTTAAAAAAAAGTTACAATTTCCATCACACATCTTTATCAACTATACATAACAAATTTTGGCGGTACCTTGTTGTAGTAGCCATAAGTGATGGCATTGGGGTGGACTCCGGCCTTCTTCATCTCAAAGAGGACCCTGACTGCCAGGACAGGTTGGCCGTACTGTCCACACAGCTGCATCAGTACGCGGTAGCAGACCTGCACGGTATATGTACGTGTGTGATTGTTCAGGCAGAAACACAACAAACCCTAAAACAGACTTTGGTGTGAGACAACAGCTGGATGATCTGACGTTAGAATTGTGTAACAAAGTGAAAAATCTAACAAAGAGTCTGGCTGAATAAAAGTCAAACAGGTATTTTTGGGAATGGTTATTGCACCTCGTCAGGGGGCTGCAGCTTCTTTGCCTGCATCTTCCTGAGGATGTCGTAGGCGGTGCGGAGTGCCCGCACCTTGGAGTGGCACACCTTCACGTATGCTGGCAGACAGATGAACCACAGGCCGTAGCAGTGACGGAGCAGGCACTTGGACCACAGCTGGGGGATGGACGAGTACTTCTTAGCTATCTTCTGGGCTGACTTGATCTCCTGTGGATGAAAAAGAAGGGTAAGGAAAATAAATTCTTTAATGCACAAATCAGGCTCATGGTCATGTGGGATTTCACTCTTCTAATCGTTTAGAAGTTCATCCCATCACCCTTGCCCTACTATTAGTTTTCTTATTTTATTTTCATAGTAGTGCTCAAGGCAGTTCTGTATGGATGCTGAATTTTATGTTGTAAAAACTGACTGACTCTATTTTTCCTACTTGTTATCAAGTTAAATAAATAAAATGTATAAATAATAACTTTGTACTGTTGCTCTTATTTTAGGTAACACTGGAAAAGTGAATCAAGAAATGATTGGCAGGGACAGTGGTGAGTTACTGCTATGCTGACCTGCTTAGTGCGTCTAAACATGGGGGCAGGGCTGGTGGGACAGCTGTGCCTGGCAGCGAGGCGGGAGGAGGGGGTCCGCAGGCCCTCCATGGGGTCAAACAGGTCAAGACTTAACACTGGGAAACCATCGTACCTGGAGAGCAGACATACACACATCAGTGACAGCAAGAACATATTTCTTCTGTGTCTGTAATAAAAAAAAAATGTTGGCAATATTTAACTTGATGAGGCCTTCCAAGGTTAAAGGGATCATTAATATAGTTTGCTTGTAATTATCAACAAGGAGAGCTGATAATGAATTCTGGAAATCTGTTGGTCATTATGGGTTATCAGGGGAGCTTGACAAAAGTGGTCCAGTTAGCATAAATTATTTATAGTCAAACATGAGTGCACTGGGGCTGGACTCCTGCGGGTCAACAATCAGCTATTCCAAGAAAGAAATTAACCAACTTTCCCTTCAATATTTCATCCTTTCTAGTTTTCTTCCTGCTGTTAGGTATCAGGCTTGTATTCGGTTAGTCTTGTGGAAGATTTCAAGTAGAGAGATGGCACTTGGTAAAGTAGTTCATCTTTTCTATCTACACACAACATTAAACCAGTGTGCAGTCAGAGAGACCAAAGCTCTCACTTGGTACACGATTCATGTTAGTGGCTGGTTATACAATAAGATGTTCTGTGGTTTCTGGTGCGAAAGTTTGGTTACAGTAACTTGCTGCAAAATGATCCCAATACATAACAAGGTTATAAAAACAGAAAAGTCTAAAATACACATATTTATTCCCATTTGAGAGGAAAGGTCAGTTCCATAAGTACCTGTAGCATAGTGGATATTCCTCCCCCTCAGGCAGAGGAGGCAGCTCTGGAGGTGTGATAAAGACTGTGTGCTCACTGCGCTGGGATTCATCAATCTCTATCAGCCTGGTCTCCTCCGGCCTGTCACTGTCCACCTGCACAACAGAACACACAGACATGGACGCAGATGTTTGGCTGGTGGTACCATGACCCTTCATCTATCACAGCTGATGTAAATAAGGAGCATCCCATCAGACAGGTAAGAACTTTAACACAGATCCTAACTTTGACACGTAATAAACATGTCAGTGTTTGCATAGGAGTGTTTTGACCACACGCAGGCCGATTCACCTTTGAAAACCTTTTTTTTTTTTTTAACTTAAGCATAATTTCAAAACAGCTTTGTAGCTGTCAGCCTGAGGGCAGGATGTCTACACAATGAGGGCCTGAGAGGGCGGATGACAGCAGGTGACCTAGATTTCCCGAGGGCACACACTTCTTTTTTCTGTTTTTTTTAAATGCACGCCACCTCTCTGATGCCACACTATGTCACAGCACACACACACACACACACATGCAGGCGCACGCAAGCACGCAGACACGCACACACGCACACACACACACACACACTCTCCATTTCCTTTACTTGTCTTCTACAGTTCAATATGATGTTTAATGCAACGTCAAATGACACCAGTTATACATATTTGAGTTTAATGCACGTTGTGTATTAGCATGCCATATTATCCATCCTTGTCAAATATAAAAGCAGGTATTATGATGTGATCTATAATGCATCACAATAGGTGTGTTTTAGTTTGACCTTCAATAGGTGACAGACATTTGTGTCTTTCAGTCCACACCCTCAATGTACTCCAAAACCAAGTGGAGACAGGACAACTCTTCCAGAGCCACAGAGACATTATTCAACTGCTGTCACAGGCTGAGTAATACTCCTAATGACGGGTGAACTAAATGAGGTAAATGCTAAATTGGTGGAGTTCCCCTTTAAGGATTACCTGAACTGCTCTATGTGTGCATGTCTGCACATGTGTGAAAAAACAGCCGTTGACTGACATTAGTGATTCAAACTAAAAGAAGAGCAGAAATGTCAGAAACTGTGACCTTCCAAAGTGTGCAGAGTCGACGTAAGACCACAGATTAACAAGTCCCTTCTCCAGTCCAAGTGTGTCGACTCTATAAATCTAAATCTGCACCTCGGGGGAGGTGGAGGTGTGTGAGCAGCAAGTTTATTCTGCAGCGGATATCTCATATTGGACAGTGACCAATTAAACCCATATTTTTATGGGGAATTTATCATCTTGTGGTCATGCACTGTATGTATTCACTGCAGCCATATATTCTGTGAATTTTAGAAAGTTTCATTTTTTATTGCAGTTCAGAAACTCAAATCTAGCCTCAGACAGCCAACTGATTAATCAATATACCAGGACCATTGATCAGTTTAATTTACACAATCAAACGAACCCGGGGCACCCAGGCAGCTCACCTAGCAGAGTATGCACCCCACACAGTAAGTCTAAGTCCTTACTGCAAAAAAACAACAGAAAACCACAATCAAACAACTCAAGATCAACTTGTCGACATACCACATCATCGTATATCTGTGTGTTTCAGGGTTTAATTTGAGATTTTACAGTAATATACAATCAGTTGTAAGGGCTCTTGTGCTGTTTGATACACGGCAGGTAAAAGCCTGCAATCAACTCAGTGGGAGCACTGAATTACTGCAAGGCTGAGTTTCTACCAGCAAGTCTCCAACCATATCCCCATTTCCAGAACTTAGCAGGTTATGGCTGCTCAGTGGTGGCAAGAAAAAACATCTAGGCGGCCAAATGAAATGCAGTGAGCACAATGAATGACACCTATCATTTTCATCACTGACATTTAGAGTAACTGCACATATTTTACCACAGCTACACTGGTGGAGCTGACAGATAAGACTTCAAGTTTTGCGAGTGAATCTTGAAGCAGGAGGATTGAGCTTTATGGTGGACATAAAAAATGAAGGGTCACGGACAGAAGCATCATAAATTGAGAAGTGCTTAACGACAGGCTTTAGCGCTACAACCAATGATTCTTTTCATGGTGGACGGAAGGGAAGTGAAGCACTTGCTGGAAGTTCATAATTTAGTTAGTTAGTCTGACAGATTAAAGATGATTTAAGTTTGATAATAACCTCAGTCAAAGCAGTAAAGTGTGGGAGACAAAAGTGTCCGTTCTTTGCTTCAGTCTGAAGCCCTTTTGGCTGAGAAAACTTTCATTAATTCTCTTGTGTCTTACACAGCACATCAAAGGCTAATATAATGTTCTGTGATGTTTCTCTGAGCACAGATTAAACCACAATGTTAAAAGCCCATTAGCTAAGATGTCTGGAAAGCAATTAGAGAAGAACTACTGCTCTTTAGCATTGGACGGAGCCAGTTGAGAGTCAGAGAACTGATCTGCATGCTTCCTGGATGCCTCCACATGGAGATATTCTGGACATGTCCACCTGGGTAGAGACCCTGGGGCAGAAACAGAACACATCGGAGGGACTCCATATCCCATGTTGGCAAGGAACCAGCAGGAAGTGCTAAAGGAAATAGCTGAGGAAAAGGACATCTGGCCGGAGAAGAGTCTCATAAAATGTTGGCTTGATGATAAGAAACATCTTAAGAACTCAAGAACAATTTAGTGATCGCAGGAAAACTGTTTGTGGTTTGTGTAATCTCACCATCTTATGTAAGATATGGGTGCAATTTGGTTTGATTGAAGTGACTTTATCGATGATGATACGGGTATTAATAGTGGTGGTTTTTTGGAGCCTACTCAGCTCAACTGCTGCTTCTTACCATCTTCACAAGGACAACAAGAAAAATGAGTCTTGAGCTTCATTGTACTATCCTCACACTTGTGTATCATCTAATGTTCTCCTTCTCATAATGTCAATTTCAAGAACTGAGTGTTCTACCACGGCCCAATGCTCACAAACATAATGTAACTTATACCTCTGGATATCTGAGTGAGGAGCTTTTTGTTATTTAATGCAAGACAACCTGCACTGTTCCACAGAGACTGGAGACAGCTGTGATGATGAAGCAGCAATCTGTCTGACAAGCAGCTTCTGCAGTTCAGACGTCAGGATAAAAAACACAGACAGGTGAGACGACAGCATCTCGCCTGTGTCTCTCAAAGAACATTCAGGTCATCTGAATCAGACTGGGAGCTTTCCTCGAGGCTGAGTGACAGAGAGAGGGACTCCAGGCGTCTGCTGAATGACTGCAGATGAACATGCATATGTAGTTTAACACAGAAACAACTGGGATTCCATGTATACCTGTACATTATCCACACATATTCAGCCAAAATACCTACTGACTGCATGTTTTAAGGAATGGTCTGACAAAAACCTCCAACGAACACCTCTAAAACTGCAGAAAGTCAGTAATCAGGAACAGTCGAGCACACAGACCGTTTTTATTGCTGGAATTTGACGTTTGACGGTTATTTTTGTGGAGATAAAACAGAAGAAGTTTTGTTTCTCTTGCGCAGAGCCCAGCCAGGTGTTTCCTCGTGTATCTACTCTTTATGCTAAGATAAGCTATCTGGCTTAGCTCCAGCTACATATTTACCGTAGAGACATGAGCGTGGTATTGATCTTCTCATCTATCTCCGGACAAGAAAACAAAAATAGATATTTCTCAAAATGTCAAACTACTCTTTTGACTCTCATGTGATACTAAATAGTGGCCTCTGATGTCAAAATGTAGGTAAGAATACCTGTGATGCACACATCAAAGGAATTTTTAATTGTGGTCCTGATTTACTTATAAAACGCCACAATTGTTTATATTAAAATTTGCCCCTTACTGTTGCCCCCTTACTTGCAGCTATTAATTGCTGTAATTATATTTCATTTGCATGATTAGTTTTGTATTTCGTCGGAAATTAATTAGTTTTGTTGCTGTAATGAACTAGCTTCCCTCCGGGATCAATACATTTTAGCCTTATCTTTCTGTATGTGACTGCTGTGTGTTTGTGTGTAGTAGAGTGTGACGTGTGTGTTCTCTCCTAGAGAGTAGATAATGTAATCCAGCCACAGTGCAGAAAGGCAGTTGGAGGATTTAATGGCCCATGGAGCTGACACACAGGAAGGACGAGGAGACCCGGCATTGCCGCAGACCTGAGAGCGCTGGGAGGGAAGGCTGTGGGTGCTGGCCTTGGGATTCACTTTCACTATGTCTCAATTACAGCCAGAACACACACACGCACACGCACACATCCAAGGACATCCAAATCTATTTCAGAGTCTGTTACAAATGTCACCTGAAAAAACCAGTGACCCATAGACGTGAGCGGGAAACCGAGCGACTGCCTGGACTTTAAGACTGCAAACACAAGAAATGTAACTTTCAGCATACAAACAGTTTGACAGAGGACCACAACCCTGAGAGCACACAGGGTCAAAATGCTCAAACTGCTCCCTGTGGAGCACACACCCACAGGGCAAGGCAATCCATAATGCCACACTGAAGAATATGAAGAAGATGAGAAAAAACTACCATTAGTACTTCAGAAATCACTGAAGCGTTAAAAGTCCTCACTCCCTCGAGTCATGAAAAATTTAGGGCAGAAATCTTTCCAGAAAACAGTGCACATGGATTTTCTATGAAACTGTACTTCCTCTATCTCAAGACGAAAAAACTGCTGTTGCAGCAAACTTGACATGGACACTGAATATTCCAACATTCATTAAAAAAAAGGAAAGATTCTAGGAAGGTTCGGATCATAAGGAACTTATTTAAATTAGCTCAAACTGAGGCTGTGGTTGTCTAAAGACATATTACTTGCTTCTAGGAGTCTAGCACCACATTTGCACCTTGATACATTATCTGGATAATAAATGATCTGATCTTGCCTCTGCGTTTACACCAGGTATTTGTAACGTATCCTCTTTACTCGTCTTCACTGAGATTGGATTTCTGGCAGAGCAAAACCTCATGCATAATGAGTAAACCTAACTAAGATCCAATCACAATGTGAGCCAGACTACCTCCAGATGTGGTCAGAAGCATTCACAACTTGCATTAACATACGTTTTTCCCTTATCCAGATAATGTAACTGGACACAGATCACATTTTAATATCAGGTGTAAATGGAGTCCAGGAGACAAATGTTTCCTGTGTTTTGAGCTTAAGTAATTGTGTTGTTTGCTGAGACCATGCACATATCCACCATCTGCAAACAAAACGTGTCATGTAGAACAGTTTAGAATCGAGATAACAACAGACTTACCTTGCCTCCTTTGTCTGCACTCCGCTCTGAATTGTAGAGCTGCTCGCAAACAGAGGCAGAAAGGGAAAGAGAAGGAAAAACTCAAGAAATTAGAAGAGAAAAAGAGAGAAGCAGGTTTGGTTGAAGACATGTGAAGTAACAGGAAAATGGAAACTACTAATACTACAATAGGTGGAGCACAAAGAGGCCTGGTGAGAAACATAACACCACTCCAAAAGAAGCTAACCGGTCACCCAAACCCTGAAAGGAAATTCCACAGAGTTCCACACTGCATCAAAATGAATACACACACATGCTGTTTGTTTAATGATTAAATACCACACTTACTTTGTCCACACAGTCATCGAAGAAGGCCAGACTGGCGTCTTTGTCGCTGACAAAGGAGCACTCCTCAATGAAGCGGATGAACATCTGGGTTTTGGTCATCAGTGAGTAGAACTTCTGGTGGGAGCGGTCGCGGCTCTTTAAGAACCCTGAGAAAACACATGTTACAAACGTTAGTGATCTTACCTCGTTGACTACTGTCAGGGATGATTCACAGATAAATTGAGATGCAGCAGCAGGTTCATTTACAAAGCTCAACTCATTTCATCTGCTGAAAAGAGGCAGAGCAATGTAGGCACTTCTGAGTGAATTTGTGGTTAAGAAATCCATTACCCCATAGAAGGCTCTCTATATACACACACGTCTATATGCACAGCTTCCATTTGTCTTGGTTTGGATAATGCAAGCCAACACAAAGTTATTAGTGTAATGGCCAATTTGGGATGTACAACAATGTGCTGTACAGTTTCCTTGATAGATGCTGAAAGCAGCTTAACTGACTAATGAGCCACTGCTGTTGTAAGACTGACAGGAGGATGGATGGCCACTGGCTCACAGCACGGAGGTGGAAGCCAAACACTTCCTACAGCTGATAAATATTTTAATCCAACCTGGACCATCAATTGATTATGATCAAAACTCCTCTCACACACAGCTCCTTATTTCTTTCTTTCAGTAAGTACAATCAAGTCCAGTAAAGCCTAAAAAGGCCTCTGGGCACACGTAGTGTCCAAACTAGTGATTTGATGATTAGTTGATTAATTACTCTTTCCCAATCCATCCCCATTTGCTGGTTAAAGTGCTTCAAACATCAACAGATTCTTGCTTTTCTTTGTTTCATATCACTGCAAGTTGAATACACTTGGCCTCTGGTGTTGTTATTATGTGGAAAACCTACAAACATCAACCCAACAGTGAGACTGAGTGCAATGAATATAGACAAGATATGAGCCAGTAATACGGTAAAACAGACAAGTTGGGACACTGTCTGTTTTATTTATGTAAAACATAATATTATTTATGTACAACATAAAAAAACAGAATGTTATAATCTGCTATTCCTTTTTGAAATATGCTCAATTGAAAGCAGTACAAAGACAATATATTAAAATTTTTATTTATTGATATTTGTAAATATATGCTATAGATGAAGCAACATGTTTGAAACAAGTTGGGACAGGAGCAAGAAAAGACTGGGAAAGTTGTGAAATGCTCCAAAAACACCTGTTTGGAACATTCCACAGGTGAAGAGGTTGACTGGTAACAGGTGATGGTGTCATTATTGGGTATGAAAGGAGCATCCTGGAAAGGCTCCGTCGCTCACAGCGAGGATGGCGCGAGGTTCACCACTTTGTGAACACATGATTGGATACAACATTTTGTAAAACTGTTGTCATGAACATAGTTTGTTTGCAAATGACTGAATTGTATTTTTAGTTTTTGCACAGCGTTCAATCTTTTTTGGAATTCAGGTGGTCCTAAAATACACTTCTATATACTGCGGGTTTGACTTTCTGAGGAAATGCAGATGCAATCTGCATGTAATACTGTTAAAGTTACAGATGTGGGACTTAAAGCACTAAAATCATATAAAGGAAGAAACTGGTTTTAGGTTGCATCAGGGAAACACATAAAACAGTCCATATGGGCAAATTATCATACTGTGTAATTTTTTTGTTGTTATAAGTACTAGGTCTGAGAACGCTCACATGATCTACGAGTTGTTACATCTTTCCTTAAGTCATTATGTAATGTACTGCAGTCGTTCCTGTTTGCTATATCAAATAACTCTCACTGGACACAACCTCGGCTACAGCTATCCCCCAGCCGAGCAGCCGTGATTTCACCCTAACTCATTTCAGCTGTGATGTGAACCAGCTTTTATGGGCCCCGATCCAGAGGCCACACACAAGCCTCTGGAGCATTTAGCAGCTCAGCTGCTGACTGACTAACCTTCAGTCTGCAAACAGCCTTGAACCTCCAACCCAGCATCGTCACATTCCTCAGCCTTCCCTCCCAAAGAGGTTCTGTGTGTATTTACTCAGAGGTTGGGATGGACACTTATGAAATCTCATGTATTAAACAACACCATCTGTTTTTGAGGCTGGCCAGCTGTAGAGAGGAAGGTGCTACAGATGACGCAGTATTAGTTTATATATTCATAGACTCATTAGCGCTAATCATGCACTGTAACTGTTCAACTGTGACTGAAACTGGCTTCACAGTCTTTACTGAAGACTGAATAATGAAGGAAAAGGTGGAGCAAATGAAACTTTTTTGGATGACAAACATTCTGATCTGACTATAATAAACCAATGTTATGGTCAGTGTGCTCAAACGAGCATACTGGTTCTCAAACTCAGTACTTTTGGTTTTCTCTCATTCGCTGTTTTGATTGAATCATGATCTAAGGAACTGAATGCACATGAGATTTTGCCCTGAGGTGATTTCTAGATGTAGAAAAGACTGGAAGGAATGACATTCCTGATATTTCTCAAACAGATCGGCAGGGTGGGAAATTCAGCATTAATCATAAAAATAGCTCCATCCGAGTTAAAAATGGCCAGTTATAAAAAATGTGTGCAGGAGTACAAATCAGTGACAAATGTAAACAGGTCCCTCCCAAAAGAAATCTTATTCCATCTGGCTTCAACGTTTTACAGTCCTTGAGCATTAAAGTTAATTCTCAACCTTGGAAAAAATTGTCTGACAAAATACTCTTGACTGGAGGCTTTTTACATTAATTCAACAATCTACTCATCAAAAGGAAACCTGTCACAACATGCCACAGCTCCTTCAGATTATATTCTGCTTAAATGACTAAATAGAAAAGTTTCTATGAGCTTCTAAATCATGGTGGGAGACTTGCTTGCCCTCTAAAAACGGCAGTAATTACGTGCTTTCTAGTGTTTATTCAATAGAAAGCACAGTAAACCAATAATTCTACCAAGCACTCATCACTTCCATTGTTCTTAGTTAGCAGCGGACTAGCTGGCCTTGCACATGATTACTGATTACTGGCATTAAGAAAGTTTGAACCACCTGCAATCAGCAAACATTTTGGTGGGAATCATTCAGAAAAAATTCTTTCAGAGGAAAAAAATTGACTCATGACTCTGTCAACAGTGGACTCGTTTTATGTGTTTGTGTGTTAGGCGTTTGAGGAGGCTGCTGGGGAAACGAACAGCTGGGTTTATCTGTTCACCCCATTTCCTCTGTGACTCTGATTGGGCTGTCTGACTCGAACGCAATGGCCATGATAAATGGTTTCAATGTATTGGTTACAATTGGTCAGACTGACATATTTCCAGATACCTTGCAAGTCAAAAAGCGAGCTGGCGTCCGTGGCTTTCTCGGAGGGTGCCTGGGTGATAGGTCGTAAGAAAGAACGGTAGCCTTTCAAAATGGCTGCCATGAAGCGCAGGAAGGCTTCCTGGATCTCCAGCTCCAGCGTGTGGAGGCTCTTCCCACAGCTCAGCTCCGATGAATCACTCATGCTCAGCTCCAGCAGCCCGTCAGGGCGGTACTGACCTGCAGGCAAAGCAGCAAAACCAAGCAGCTGTCATGCTGTACTGGAATCTCAACATTCATGTCAACATAGTGATAAATCATGAAAACAGTGCTGAAACTGTTGCATCATTTGCATTTTGATGAAGTCGTAATGATCAAAGGATATGCATTGCTTCAAGTTTTTAAGTACTCGTTTTACAAATGAGGATTAGGCTTATATAATTAGGAAAATAAACTCGAATTATATCAGAGTTTCCAAAGGTCCATAAGGTTTAATGTCTCAACTGAAACCTCCAGGCATATCAATATTCAGTACTTCTAGCAGAAAACTGGGTAGATTTTCAACTTCACTGAATCAGAAAATTATTTTATTCAATTTCTACAGCTCAATAAGCAGCAGGTTTCAATGCCTCTCAATGAGCGTGCTCCACGAATGGCAGGGAAAGTTGACAGTATTACAATAAGCGCCGCGGCAGGGCACTTGGGTAATTAGGAAATTTCGCTATGATGGGATTACTGCTGGCTTTCAGTTAGCTGGATGGAGAGCAGAACAGTAGAGACTGAATGGAGAATAATGAATGAAGCTTAACAAAGCCTGTGAGGACTTTAATTAGCCACAGATTTTCTTTTATTTTTGACCACACTGAGGGTCAGAAAACAAAGTGATATAGTGTAAGAATACTCATACTCTATATGGATTCAAACAAATTACATGTTAGTGCAAACGTGACATTTTGAACCAGTGACAGCTCTACCAGCTTCAATTCCACTGAACACAAAAAGAAATGAACCACTCAATGAAAAAGTTTGTTGAAAGTGTACTTTGTCATGCATGCAGGACTGAAATTAACAAAACAAAATCAAACAACTGACACACTGTTAGAATAAATAGTTCTACGAGATCATTAATCAACTCACCGTCAACCAGCTGCTGGTAGAGATTGCTCAGCACATTCATTAGGTTTTTACAGGCTTTCTTTGGCAGGATCTTCCATGTGAGGGCTCTCTTATCTTCATTGCTGGAAAAGCAGAAGCAAACACTGAGTTCTGGAGAGGCTGAGCGGCCAAAACCAACATGGACAGTTGTCCAGACCAGCCTAACGCTGTCTGACTGGCAATGAGGCCAAAAATGAAATGAACCATTTCTGACCGGACCTGAACAATGCATTTTCTTCACATTAAAATGAGTCTGACACAACAGAATAACCATTTCAGGCCAGTTCCAGGAAAACCGCCTGTCTCTAAACTTAGAACTCATGACCTGGCAGTTATGTGGTTTTGGGAAAAAAAAAAAAAAAAACGATGCAGCAAAGGAAACAATGTTGAGCTCTTAGCTGGAAGTGCTCTGCAATATATATGTGGCTCACTGCCTTGTAGTTAATCCTACACAGAATGATGCCCTGAAATATTCATCATGACACGGCAGCAGAGTAGTGAAGACAGACTGAGCTCCGCACAAGTCATTTTATTCCTCACATCAATAGCTTGCTTACAGAACTCCACAGCAAATGCAAGGTTTTTAGGTGTTGTGCTCACTGGAAGATGGTGTTTGTGTCCAGGTCCACGCAGCTCACGTCTGGTGGGGGGTCATACAGATCAAAGTAGCGAGAGTCAACTCCTACAATGAATGGACAGGGGGCACTCAACACGTCAGCCAATGCCAGGGGGCATAGAGGAATATACGGGCATGGCCAGTGGAACGGGAAAATCATCTGAGGAGGAGGATGAAGATGTGAAAGATAAAGTGAGGTGTCTCAAAGAGGTAAATCAGCTCAGGAGAACATTCTGCTGTATTCCATCAAAATCTAACAAAACTTTTCTCTCTGTTCCCACAACTGCCAGTGACCAATTCAACTATCACAACCATATTAGACATTAATCATTCATACTGATAAAAAGAAAGAAAAATACATTTAAAAAAGAAAAAGTGGATGCCAGCATGAAAACTGTGAAGTCAGTACAGTGAGAGGGACATTCATCCCTGGTTGGGAGGAGATATGTAACCTCTTTGCACAGCCAAAGGCAGTAACTTACAGACACCAGAGCTTCAGTGACGCTGGTCAGTACGGCAGGTCGTAACGAGTGAACCAGGATCTTATGTTCAGTGACAGCAAACACGAGCAACGTGACAGCGTTCTCTGGTCCGAGGTTCTGGAGCAGGGTGGAAAATCTACCGCCACTATGGAAAACATAAACGTGCAAAAATCAATAAAAACGTTCATTATTGCCCATATTTTTAGAGGGAATTCCAACAGGGTCACTCAAACTTTTCTGTCCCTTGAGGACATTTTGGGTTCCAAAATACTCTTCAGACCAGTGAGGTTGCTGTCATGTGCATCTGATATTCTGAATCTGGCATTCTCTGTATTCTATTTTTATGTGTATGAAGGGAGCTGACTGATTTTGAACATGTCGTTCATCAGAAACTCTCCAAACTTCAAAGATAGCCCGTATCTGAACATATGTTGTTCCACACATACAGTACATAGACTGTATCTTTCGGCCAATCAGTACCAAAATGCATCATTCCGTAAATTTTAGCACAAAATTAGCAGTGTCAGGTAACACCAGAAAAGCTTGCGTGCTGCAGCTCTTACCTGAGCGGCAAAGGAGAAGACACTGGCTGGCTCAACATCAAACTGTCATGAGGGGAAAGCTGTAGAAAAGCTGGAAAGTGAGATAAAACCAACCGAGCAAAAGAATGCCTGCACTGAATCATTTAAATATTCATCCATAATGGAGGACTTAAACTATTGCATCCCACAGGCAATCCCAAACACCTTCAGAAAACATCATTATTGTCTGCAAAAAAAATAATTATCCATTTATAACATGCACCATATGCAGCAAACATCAAAGAGAATGTTTTATTCTTGTGACCTAAACTTAAACTCACCTGCACCAAGATGCGGGGCCTCTGGGAGGAAGGGAAGGGAACTTTGTGCATAAAATGCGAGATGTGCCTGAGAAGAAGAAGAATTGGGGGGATGTGAGGCCAAAAATAACAGCAGTGGGAGGCTGACTAATCCGTCAATGCACCCCTCTCAGATGGGTGAGAGTTATGAGCAGCAGTAAAAACATAAAAAGCATGAATCTTCTGCTACACATCACCTGAGCAGAGTGATGTCAAGGAAATATCCAACCTGAAGCAACAGTATTTGGTGGTGTATTTTGCATTTCTGAACTTATTTTGTTATTTGATGTATTGGTCTTTGTCGATGGACACTGTAATCTAAATCCAGCGTTGTGTTTTAAATTGGACATGTTTTTACTAATCTGATAGATGGAAACATGCTAACATCACCATAAAGACTAATTTGGAACAAATATTACGGAAAAATAAAAAACCGTCAGGAGAGCAACACCCTATAAAAGCTCATCAAATGGGCTGATTTAATGTCAGGTACAGGCAGGTAATGGTGTCCTCTTTTGAGACCCATTTTTTAAGATATGTTTATTTACATTGGCACCATTAAAAGTATGCAGAATTAGCTATTAGTAGTTCCTGTTCACAATGTATCCATGGATGTACAAACAACTATCACTAAGTCACTCTGATACTGTAGAAAACTTAAAAATGTGAAGATTCTAAGGGAAGTTCTGAAGCATTTTTTCCCTATCATTTATCAGCAGATTGATGAATGTTTATTCACGATGGACACCACAGATAATGATATCCACAATGATTGATATCATTGTGTTTTATCTGTGTGTGTTAAGATTTAACTGAGCTCCTACGAGAGGCTTGAATTCACCTCACTCAGTGTCTTTGCCTCTCGCCTCTCCCTCTGCGGCCTCCTGGGGAGGCTTTTCACTTTTCTTTTTTTCAGTTTGTTTTGCAGAATGTCCGTGTCTACGTTAATCCCATCTGAATGGGGCTTTAGAGAAATCTTTTAACATTATCAGGTGATTATCAAGCAGTAATTCAACAGAGCAGAGGATATATATTACATATTGTAGTATTCAGACCCATCCGCCAAAAATTCTGCAAAAGGGGCGCAACTATTTAGAACAATTAAATAAAACTGGTTGCTACACCATAAACCTATGCAATATCATCATCTACACTGTACTTCGCAACTCTATAAAGAACAAAGTGTAAAATTAACAATTAGCAAAAACTGAGAGCACAAAATGATGAAATTAAGAGCTAAAAAATTGTACTCACTTCTCGATGGGCAGGGCATGTGGGCCGGAGATGGAGTAGCGATAGAGGAATGTGAGGAACTTGCGGAAAGCATCAAAGAAAGGCCAGTGGGACAGCAGACAGATACACTTGTTGGTGTAAACAGAGCGCGGGGTTGTGGTGCTGTTGGTGCTGCTGCTGGTGGCTGCCATCGTAGTGTTGGAGGAGGAGGGTTTGTGTGGATCTGGGTTTAGGAGACCCAGCTGGGAGCGCTGCTGATCGGTCAAACACTCCTGCGGGTAGGTCTCATAGAACTGAATGGCAGCACCATACACCTGAAACATAGGATGTCATGTATAATGTCTGTCACAGTTCAGCGTTACTGAGACATCAGTGCAGCATGAACACACAGTAACTGCACTAAAAACAGAGTCATCATTAGTTAGTGTAGTGGTATACATTTCTGATGTGACACTGCTACACACACACACACACACACACACACACACACACACACACACACACACACACACACACACACACACACACACACACACAGAGAGAGAGAGAGAGAGAGAGAGAGAGAGAAATAAAGTAAGCATAAAGTATCGCTGTTTAACCTTTATTGAGCATCAGTACAATGAGTGCCATCTGTGGCCAAACAAACAGCAGTTATCTGAGCCAGGGGCAGCATTAGGACAAATAAATCCCCTCTGCTTCCTGGAAATATGAGACTTTCCCAATTCACGCATACATCAAAGCTAAGTGGCTTATCTGCTGGCCGCCTGTGTGGGTCAGTTTTCCCCCAAAGGGGGCTGAAGTGGCCGATGTCTTTGTTTGCAGATGACTGAACTGGGGGCGCCTGTGTGTCTGCAAGTATACATATGTTATGTCCAGAAATGAGCCTTACTTGTTTGCACCTATTGTACTTCTATTCTATGAATACAGATAAACGGCAGTCGGATCTGCTTATTTAGAAGGCACAAAACATCGTTTTGTTTTTTTTGCTCTTTCAAGGTAGAGACAATTACCCAATCCTCACCTATCCAAGGGACTCATTCTGGGATAGTTTAGCAAAATAATTTTGGGAGAATCGGAGATCAAAATATCGCTAAAAAAAAAAGTCAACAGAAGGTTCTCATAAGTACAGAAACACAGCAATATGGGTCAACAATTGAGTCCGCCGTTAAACAAGGAATCTGCAGACTGCCAGAGCCCTGCAGAGTCTCCCTTTCACCTTGGCCAGTAAAACAAAAGTCAGCATACACACTGTCCTCACCAGATATCTCCCTGCATGGGCTACAGCAAGCCTTCGAAACCCACATGCAAACACAAACACACAGAGACACGCACACACACACACCTGTACACATACAAACTTGACTCAGCAGCAGCAGACTGTAGAGGGTTTGGCACCGGCGATCGTTGATGACCCCTAACTGGCCTTGTTCAGAAGAGCCACTGCTATCTAAACATCAGTAGGCTTGGGATGTTATTTGTTTTCAATCACGATTGTGTTTCACCACATCATTCACTAATATCTGTCAACACAAGCCTCATCCCAACTGGACCACTTTCCAAAGCCACAGACCAGCACAGCGGGAAGGGGTTTATGTTTGGATTTGGAAACCAAGGAAGCGTGTGTATGTCTGTTTGTGTGTGTTATGTGGTGTGCTGAGCTGCTCCTCCAGGCAGTGCGTGAGTGAACATATGTGTGTCATTCAGACTGCGTTTCTTTTATAGTTGTACAGAATGGGGGTATAATATACTGTATGTGTCACGAGGAAGCAGTGTAAATCAAGAAATAAATTCAGTTTGGTGCAGTGAAAACAAACCATCTGTGACACAAACATGAAAGAATCTGGTTGATGAACATAAGTGGACAGGATAATGACAGGATGAAGAGGACTTTGGTTCTGTGCTCTGCTGGATCATTTGTGGCAGGAATGTGCTGAAGACTACGGAAGGAAAAAATAGAGAAAATTTCCAGATATGATGTTGTTATCAATTAATCAGCCTGCTTGACATGCAGGTCCACACTACACATTGAAGAGATTTTGGGAGACGTGCATGTCAGCCTGCAGTGACCCATAACACCCTTATCTGCGTATGTTCACAAAGACATTCACCTACATCTCCACAGAAGCATAACCCCAGTCCCAGACTGATCTGAGCCGCCTCAATCAATCCATCATGGTGGATAATGGGTTATGATGGGACATTTGATTGGCCTTGCTTCATCAGAACTCCAAAATAACCTGCAGAATAATCTCTGTTAAGTAGGTAAGTGTGTGATACTCTGCCACAATGATTCGTGTAGTGTGTTACAGCTAAACCCACACATGTCCAAGTATGTTTTAGGTCTTAAGATATTATTTTTATTATTTAAATTTTTGTTGGATTTTCTTCATCCATCTTACCAGTACTGGAGTACGACAAAGGTAATGAATTTCTTCTGCATTACCATTGAAAGACTTACTTTCACTCGATCATGCAGATCATCATTACATTGTTTATATAATATCTCTTTATTTTAGTGACTAACGACCACGACTCAGGTTAAAGACACAGCTGCATAGACAGAAGCAGTGAAAACCTGAACCTGCCACAACATCAGCTTCTTTCAACCCAGCTAGCACAATGAAACAGGGCTAAAAGCTCATCAAAGCCTCCGAAACCAGAAAACTTTAAAAGGGACATGTGCATGTTTGTGTGTAACTACATGTGAGTGAGCGAGTGTCTGATTGAGGGAGAGAGTACATTGCTGTCAGGTAAAAACCTCATGGCTCAAACATTTTCAGACCAAAACAAGGACAACCTCGTCAATTATGTTAAATGCATTAATAAAGTGCTGACACATGTACTACATTATTCAGTGGGGTCTTCATGATTAATCTATATTTTTAAAAAATAGGCCCATCCTAAAAAAAAGAAACCCTAGATGTGGAGTTACACGGTTTTCCCCTGACAAGAGCAGCATGCATGGCTGACCCACTTTCCCTTCTGGCATGCAGAGCATTGTGGTTTTCTCTTGCCCCACTATAGTGCATTAGTCTGTGAGTATGTCAGCTGTATGGATGGCAGTTAACGTCTGTTGATGAGGTCTAACAGTCACTGGCATCCTCTCATATCTGAAATCTTGTTAGTCGTCTGTATAAGATAAAAAGAAAGGAAGCAGAATAGAAGCGTGAATCTATCCATTCATATGATTTACCTTCTCTCCAGAGGCTCCGGTGAGGACAAAGGTGGAAAAAACAGGGAGGGAGTATTTGGTGTTAGCGGGCCAGCACTCGATTGTGGCCCCCATGGGAAGGCAGAAGAGAGGGACAGACTCTGGCAGAGGGAATGACTCATAGTCCTCCTCCGGATATCTGCTGAATAAACCTAACAGGCAAAAATACACGAATTAAACAAACTGTGAACTTCATTTAGAGAGCTGCAAGGTGCAACCAACCCCCCTGTGATTACCAATTAACGGCTAATTTTGATGCAAAACCGCCTTTCCACTAATCTTAAAATGAAACAAAACAAGTTCAGTTTATTATAATCACAGTGATAATGTACGACTCTATTGGGCCAGTGCTTCATCGCCTGCCTTTGTAATAAGCAATCAGTGCTTGGTAATCAGGCCTTTGGGTCATTAGTCACTGTCAGTGGACACAAACAAGAAACAATGAAGTACTGATTTTATTTTGTGCACTTTTTTAACTCTCTGTACTACAGCTAACTTTGGCTGAAGGACTCTTTTGTATGGCATCACCAACACACACAAACTGCAACTGCAGTTTGTGTTCCAAGCTGCAAAACTCCAAACCCGTCTCCAACAGTTTTCATCAAGGGTTCATTCCCTAAATGCTGAAAAATTGTGTAAATGGGCATTTTTTTTAAGTTCACATTTATACTCTTGGCAGAAATGATAAACCGCTGCACACATTTAAATATATGTACATTTCTTTAGATGCTGTATCATTAAACACTTCCCTTAAATAATCTGACACATGCAAGTGCACAGCTGCATTATAAATAAACAAAACTTGCTGCATCATGAGGGCTTGATCAAATTATCTGATAGTTTTGTTCAACTGTCATTAGAATTGTTCCCACATTTAACAGCTATTGCACAGATTCTACAGAAAATGAAGAAGGGATTCAGTAGTTTGCTGTTCTCCACTACACTGCAATGTTATTTTAACTTCAGTGAAAAGTGCTGACAAGCAGTTGTGCAAGTTACAGAAACAAGCTAGATGGTAGTGATGGGAAATATTGACACAAAGCTGAACTGGGCACAACACAATTAAACAGTTAGTCTGGCTCTGTTTAAAGGTCTGCCTACAAGCACCTCCACAGCTCACTAATTAATAGTTATATCTTGCCAAGAAATAGTCAAGCAAATAAACCACCGTAAAACCACATTGTTTTTACACTTATGGTTTTGTATCGATTAAACAAATGAGATATAACATGTGATGGTGTCTTTCATATAGCTCAAACAAAAGTGGAAAACCTGCTGCTTTACTTGGCCAACAGACTCTGGAAACATGTTTGTAGGCTTTGCTGTGAATATTTAAAATTATATAGGCCAAAACACTTTTTGGCAAGTTTGTGTTTGTGTCAACGTCATGAATGCAAAAAAATGGTTCTGGTTCATTTGCTGCTGGATGTTCCACCCTCTTCACCAGCTAGTTGTTAACTTCATCTGTCTGCTGTGTGATGTTTGGCAGGCAGCGTACGGTTTATCAGCTGAAATCAGATGCCAGATGCTGCAGGAAATGGAGCTGATGAGAGCATTGAGCTGTAAATGTGCTGTTAAAGCAAAACAATGAGCTAAAAAAAGCTAATATGCTCCATTGAGCTGCAGAGTTGGTGATAAACTCATGGAAAGTGATGCACAAGCAACTACATTCACATGACATGTACTGTCGTCATTTGATTTTATAATATGTTAATATTAAAAATATAGATTAATGCAACTTTAAGAATTG
Source organism: Chelmon rostratus (assembly GCF_017976325.1). Taxonomy (NCBI): domain Eukaryota; kingdom Metazoa; phylum Chordata; class Actinopteri; order Chaetodontiformes; family Chaetodontidae; genus Chelmon; species Chelmon rostratus. Next base: position 24,744,245 of record NC_055658.1, on the reverse strand, counting down.
ATATAGTATCATTTCAGGAGCTTCCCTCCAGTTTTTCTCAACACGCTGTATTGTTTATTCACTGCTCTACAGCTAAATGTGCATATTTACAGCACTTCATTCCAAAATGAAAACCATGTATCCACCAACAAAACAATCCTAGCTTGTTCAATTTTGGATCAAATTGTTGCATTAATCTATAAATAAAGTCAGATGTTGCAACACACGTTTCCAAAACTCAAAGCCTGATGCGTGCTGGATTTTTCCTGGGCTGAAATGAAAATAAACTTCATTTCTGTGAGCTGATTCATCCAAAGCATTAGTAGGAAACAGATAGGATCGCTCCATTCACAGTCTGCTGCATATTCAAGACATGAACAACAAAACATCAGCCAGCCAATCTGAGACTGAGCCAAACACAGCAGCACTGAGCCAACAGCCTTATCAGAAAGTGACAATCTTCTGTCAGTACACTGAAAAGTCAGATGGATTTAATGTGAAGTAAGCATATTATTTCCTATACTCATATTACCATCACATATAAAGCAACCATTTCAACCCTTTAGCTCCATATTAGAACATTATTGGCGTGCAGAGGCTTATATCTTCACTCTAATTCTGAGGCATCAACATGCTTCAACAAGCTTGAACTTGCAAGCACAGCTGCAGCAGAAAGTCCTCATGCAGCCAGTTTACTCTGCAGCAGACCCTCGTCTCTAGAGAGATTTTTACAACACACAGCTGGAACCAATAGAAACAAAAATGAAACACACAAGTTTAAGGCAAAAAATATTTAGCACTTCAAAATTCACTCAATTTTCCTACAACTTGTCAGTTTTATTATTCATACACCACCGAGCAACTTTCCAAATATAAATAAAATTATCCTCGTGCTTTGACAATTTTGCTTTTCTCACATAACAAAACAGTGATCACTGGGAAGCGCTAAGGAAGGAGAGAAAGTATTCACTCACAACATGGTTATTTGATCTTTAAATCACCAGGAACAGGAGGTACACATCAGTATTTGGATCTGCATGCACCAGTAGTTACGGGATTAGGAAGACTTACCTGCTTTGTAGGCTATTGTGTTGGTTTTGGCCACAGACTTCTTATAACACAGGTAGACAGAGGAGCCCCACTGAAAACAAGATCAAAGTGGGAAAAGTTAGCATGTCCATTATGAATAACACAGGCCACCTTTGGACCAATCAGGATATCATATTTGAAGCTGTTCAATCACTCACCTTCAAAATTAAAATTCTAATGAAATTCGATGAAACTATACGAAACAGCAATTATGAGCATTATTTATAAAAAGCTTAATGTCTTCAAAACACCGTTGAAATGATTGTGTATGTTTTGGTCCATTATGACCTCCAGTGATGACAGTTCTCACCTTCCTGCAGGACTGAGTGAAATAGTGATCAGCTTGGTGTAAAGTTCCTGTTTTTAATACTTTACATTACTGGAGATTTTCCAGAGTTATTAGACTGATTTTCTCCCTTTCAGAAAATCATTGGATGCTTGAAACCGGCTGCAGATACAGTCGGTAGTTCATCACTGCTACCCTTTATTTTGAACTGTTATTAGAATGTAATTCAAGTGACAAGCAGGTTTAAAAAAAACCCTCCCTTTTGGTGCATTCAAGGATGTGGAAACATCTGAGATTTGAGAGTCAGCTGCTGAACACAAAAACCTTTTAAATACAACAAACAATCAAATTCATTTCACAAAGTGCCTGTTTCTTAGTTGTTTGTCATTCGGGCTTTGATCTCTAAGTACATATCAGTGAAAGCAATTCTTTCACAACAGACTGTGAGATCTTGATTACTGGAGTGTCTTATAAACCACTCGTGACATTTCAAAATGGCCTCTGTTTGCTATTACATGCAGAAAATTCTACGTTCTCAAATATTTTACAAAGTAACTTCAGACACAGACAGTGGAGATCTGTCAGGAAAGGAGGAGAGGACAGATGTACAACAAAGGTCCAAAGACAAATGTGAAGAAGGGGTTACAACAACACGGCCAGTGTCTCAAAAGGTAATCAGGATTCTGATGACAAAAAAACTGTGATGCAGAGTTCCCTCTGATGGATGTTCTATATGAAAAAAACAAAACAATTTGGAGGTACTTTATGTGAGTATTTTAATTTTCTGCTGCTTTCAACATCTACTCCACTACCTCTCAGAGGCAAATATTGTACTTTTTACTTTACTTCATTATCTTACAGCTGGAGTTATTTCACAGATTTCCACATCAGAATCAAGATTCTGCAAACAAAATGTGATGAGTTTATAAAATATGATACTGTGCTATAGATTGACCTCCAACAGTATCTAGCAAAATCGCTAAAATGTGGTCCACCCACTAGCCATAACAGTAAAATGCTGCTTATTTGTTAAAGCATCTATAATGACATCTATAATAATATTCCAGTTATACGATATACTTTTACTTGTACCAGAGTGTTCATACAGTGTGGTAATAAAGTAAAAAAAGATATGAGTGCTTCTTCCACCACTGAAAAATGGTTATCAATAACGTTGAGTACACACCAACACACATTTTCTGAACCTCAAAATTGCTCCTGATTTCCAGGCCAGAGCCTTGTATTGCTGCTCTGCCACCAGCTCTGTGTGTGTGTGTGTGTGTGTGTGTGTGTGTGTGTATGGATGAATGAGAGGTAAAATGTAAGGCCTTTTGTCAGCAAAGACAGAAAAGCACTAGTGCAATATATTATCATTCAATGAAAATCAATTCATGTGTGCCCAATCAAGTCAGTTGGTATAATTATCAGTAGACTAGAGAGTCCAGTACAAGAAATATTACCTCTCTAATAGGTTCAACATACACATCCCAATTAAAGCCCAGCAACACTCAGTCATGTGCATCTAGTCACTAAACTACTAGCATGTAGAGAGACACGTTGAAACATCTGATAAATGCATCTAGTTTTAGACAATTAGTCACAGTGAGGGGAAGATGGTCTATGGCAACTAAAAACCTCAATAAAAATTTAACAACTAGAGCTAGACATGGAAAATGCACCCAGAGCTTTGCAGAGATGTTAAAAAATGATCTTCACAGCTCCAACGTTAGTCAGATTGAAAAATTAGTGTAGCTAGATCGCAATTCTATCGTCAGAGCCTCAAATTCTCCTTCATGCACCACAAATCGGTGCAGATTTATATACTAACTCTAAGCACTTACTCTCTGCTTGACAAGATTTTAAGACACACATGCAGCCGCACACACACACATGCACACACGCACACACATGCACACACGCATAAATACTAGGTGAGGAGGAAACCAAACACAGGAGTAGAGGCCATAAAGTTCGAGGGAGAAGAAACAAGACCTGATCAGTATAAACACACACAGCATTAATAAACTTGCCTGTGGCAATGTAGGAGGGTTTTACACAATTTTCCATAATTGAATGCACTACCAAGTTCAAGTGACTTACCTAGGGGCTAAAATCTCTCTCATAACTACTGAAAAGCTGCAGTTAATTAAAAAAAATAATAAACAGGTGAGATGGAGTTTATGTCTCATTTCTCTGTTTTCACAAAGCCACAATAGGTTTCAGCACAGAAGACAGAGAAGCTCTACTTTACCAACACGACTCATCATGTCAAATTAAACAGCTGAACTTGAACTGAAGACAACATGGCAGCTCAATGTGTCAGTGTTTACTGTCTGGCTTACTCATAGTCATTGCAGTAAGGCTCAATGTCATCTTGTCCTGTTGACTGTATTTTTAAGCTCATACCACCAATTTAAGTCTCTCCTTTAAAACGTTCGGAGAAGGATTTGAGGAAAGTGAGGCATCGGAGTGGAGGATTCAAATCTCTGACAAGATGAGCACTTTCAGCTTGCTGAATTCAAAATGTCCTGGACTCACTTAAAACCAAACATCCACCATCATAAATTAATCCCTTGTTAGGATCAAGTTATTCTGTCCTGAAGAATGTGACATTTTTGAGGACTCTTCTCGACCTGAACCTTCAACCTTAGTTACCTCTATATTTTGTATAAAATGAACACATGTATATATATATATATATATATATATATATATATATATATATATATATATATAGACATAGTCAAGCATTCTATTGTAACACCAAATTCCCCCAGCAGGGGATTAATTAAGTTGATCTGATCTTATCTTAACTTTCCTTCTTTTTCAAAAATTAGCCTTAACAACTACGTCAGAAGCATGAGGAATTAAAGTTTGGCATATGCAGAAACAAATACAGTTTGCTGACTAATAAGGTGTCTGCGCTGCACTGTCATGTATCCATCCTGTTCCTGTGCTGTGGAAGCTGCACTCTTCATCTACCCTTCAAGATGATATGATTCTTGCGTTATGATTCTGAAGGACTGACATCAAAATGTGAACTGGACCAAGAAACACGTCACCAAACAGAATATAAAGAGGACATTATGAAAAGCAGTGTTATCAGTACGAGCGAGGGTCTCACCATGCTGCTGTTGAGATTCTTCTCCACCTTGCAGAAGGTGTGTGGGGGCGTCTCTCCCTTGCTCGGGATGATGATGCAGATGTCAGTGACGGCCAGGGCGGTGTGCGGCTGGCTCTCGGGCGCCCGGCGGTAGGTGACATAGATGCGCTGGGAGGAATTGCCGCTGATGTTGGCTGGTCGACCGGAGGGTGTGGTCTGGATGAGATGGCAGCCCTGCTTCAGTCGCTCCTTCCACTCATACAGCACGCTGCGGGGGGAGGCAGAGCACGGCAGTCAGCTTAACAAAACTCCACATCAATGTGTAGTTATTAGTGTGATTACCACACAGAATTAATCAACACAATATGCAGTTATGATCTCACTGGGCCAATTAGGTGGAGCTCCCCGTTTAAGTCTAACATTGGGCATTTATCCCAGTTTTCAGGGGCTGACAGAGAATGGAGTTGATTAAGCTTAATGTCTTCTTTGCAACCAGCAAAGCAGAATGGATGAGATTCATGAAATGAGAGAGAGAGAGAGAGAGATCTATGAGCTTATAAAGTGGCAGTCAGAGTGTACAGATGTCTTCTTAACTTCAAGCGTTGGGCCACTTTTAAACTTAATAAAATCTTCTCCATTCACAGCGGCTACACTTGCAGAAACAAGAACATATGAGGTAAAAGCTCAGTGCCATTAAGCTGTGTTGAGTTGTGGTTTGCAAAGTTTTTGATGGAAACTTACATGGAATCCTAAAACTGCAGAATCTCCTGTTTCACTTACAGTAAGTCTTCGGCATGGAAGTGCTTTAGCTTCTTTGTGACTCATAGTAATGACACCTCTCAGTACAACAACAATGTGTTGCCAGCAATGTGGAACGCAAATGCCATATTCCACGTCAGCTAAGAGCAACATGGCAGCTGACGTGAACAGTGAGGAGCTGCAGCTGCTTTCAAACCCAAACTTTTTTTTTGTTTATGGTGAACTAATCACCGAGTAAAAAATGACACCTTCTTCTTCTTTGGTATGTGTCGTTTACTGTGGTGAGCAAGTGATGGACAAAGTTGGGTGGGTGCATACTATGTGATGCTGTATTTAGAAGTGACATAAATGTAATATGTTTATTCACTGTCCCCTTCTTATCATGAGCATGCTTTAAAGTGGAGCACGCTTTGACTCAAATGTATATTTGATGTTGTTGTACAAACATATTTTAGAACACAATCATTTTTTAAATTGTTGTAGAGATTATTGTGTTGAAGAGTTGTTTCTATTTTTTTTTTCTTATATTTTGAGCATGATAATGTTTGACCCTAAAGCAAATCAAATGTCAGACAGTCCTCATACAGCATATGCATGTAGGCCTATGTACAGTACACTGTACACATTAACCCACTACAGCATTACAATTAGGCACAAGAGGGCACTCACAGAAACCACTTAGAGAACGAGTACTCAGAGGTACACAACAGGAGCAGTAATTTTAAACATCCCTCTTTGTGCTTCCAAAATGCACTTATCCTCCATTACTGTTTCAAGTGGAACTCAAAAGGCATTCTGTGGTACTATCTGAAGGCTGAAAAGAGAACAGAATTTAAAGTGGTCAGCTGGGGGATTTTTTGATTCGGTTTGTCTTTCGGGACTCATTGTTGTGGTGATTCTGCTCTGCTCGCCAGCTTCGCACTGTGCGCACATCTTTTTCTGCTGTGGTGCCAGACTGATCTTTGACCATGCAGCCCCGGCCATCAGACCAATGCAGCTGACATTCTTCCTTTATTGGCACAGCCGCCAATTCTGTATAATTTGAAACTGACCTTTGTGTTTGCTAAATTAGACCTTGAACACCTCTCCAAAAATCTGGAGTCGGGTGAGGTCAGAGTTTAGCGCAGTATTTTCTAAAGGGGCTGGTCTATATTTTAGGTAAGGTGGTCCACGTCAACTAGATAATAACACAATAAAACACTGAAACACTTCTGAAATAAAATATACATCTTCACACACACACACACTAACACACACAGATACAAATCAGCCTCCAATTAGTCCAACCAATGTCTGGGGAGTGCAGCCCCTCTGACCTATCAGCACACAAAAGCTGCTGATACTGTCTGAGTAGAGCCTGATAAGCACTGCACTCTGTAGTGTCAGAGGCCAGTATGAGGCTCCTTAGCATTGTCACCACCTGCCTCTGTCAGCTGGGAGTGTGAGAGCACTGAACAAACAGTATTGAATTCCCGCATTTCAAAAGATGCTGCTGAGGAGAACACCTGTAACAGCACTTCACACCTTTTGTTGCAAAATCACAATGAGGAACGGCCGCAAGGCAGACAGAAAGTGGCTGCTCTGGAAAACTGCTGCACGGGAGGAATTTTCCGGCATAGCAGAGCAGTTTCTGAAGGCAGAGCACTTCAGCTTTCAGAACAGACACGATATGGACCGGGATTTCAAAGATGCACTCCTCACTCCCAAAAGCAAGGACAGAGTTTCATGGTAAGTTAGAAAGCTAACAGCAGCGGCTGATCATGACTAGAAATGAGCCAATAATTGATATATTGTGGAGTTTTTTTTCACTTCAGCCAAAAAGTAAACATTGTTCGAATGTTTGTCGAAGTGCCTTTATTGTGAAAACATCATCATTTTCGGTTAAATTTCCTGGTGTACATTGTGAATATAGAGATAAAGAGACACATTTGTGATTATAAGGACAAATGGATTCTTCAGTCTAGATTCTGTGGTCAATGCAACCAACGCCAAAGCACTTCTACCGAGCAGCGCATCCAGAACTGGTTAAAAGATGTAAAGATGCAGGGACAGAAAAGAATGCGTCTACCTTTACCTGTCTGCTATTATGGAAATACAATCGATCTTTCTCCACAAAATTCACACAGAAACTCAGACTTTACGTAGAACAAGCAGGATTCTATGCAAATTGGAAATAAGTTTTGTTTTCTAAAAACCACTTAGGCATATTCGAGTCATTTGCCTATTGACGGCTGGATAACAATTTGGCTACGTAGCTTTAGTCTGAGGCAATGCTATAACTGAGTGGGGCTGCTGGCCAGTGGGACTGCTGTGATTTGCATTACACTGCAGGAAGACTTTATACAAACCTTTTAAAATTCTTCACTGTGGTTAAATAACAACATGTTTTTGGCTACAGTAGCAGCAAGGCTCAAAGGATGCCACTGTCAGTCTGTCAGTCCACCACGTTTGTCCAGAATGGAAACTTCCCGACTTTTACTCTTGCATCACCACGGTTGACATTTTTGTTTTTTGGTGAAATACTATTGGATGGGTTTCCCTGAAAGTCAGACATTTATTTCTCCCTCAGAATGAACTGCTAGAACTTTGATGACCCCTTGACTTTTACTCTAGTGTCATCATCTGGTTAAAATTTGGATTTGTTGATTTTAACTTTAACAACTATCCAGAAAACAACTGACATTCTTCCCATCCTCAGCTGTATTTTGTGCTCAATTAACAAATGTTAGAGTATCATCTTGCTAAAATAAGATGTTGAACATGGCAAACATTTTACACTAGTCACTGTGAGCATGTTAGCATGCTGACTTTAGCATCTGGCTCAAATCACCACACTATTGCTGCAGAATGGATGTGCACTATTGGCCTTGTTAATATACACAATGTGTTTTGTTGCCTTTCTGAAAAAACAAAAAAACACTCCTTTTGCGCTTACCCCAGGTCAGTGAGTGGCGGCTTGTCGCGACCGCGCCTGTAGCACAGGAAGATCTGGGGTGCCATGAGGCCACCAGTATTAAGATCAGCCGAATGGCCGGTTGGTGTTTCCTCTATGCAAGTGAACCCTGGTGGCACCTCCTCGCCCATCGAACGGATTACCACTGCCACATCGGTGATGGGCGCCTTTGGCTTGGCCGTCTTGTGGCAGACGTCATCAAAGTGGATCTCCTGGTCCAACGGCTTGGACGGGTCCGTCAGACCGGCCACCACGAAGTAGTCGGCTACACGAGGGCCTTTGTCCTCCATCATCTCCCATCCCCGCCAACCGCCTTCACAGAGGGAAAGAGGAAGAGAGACATAGTGACACAGAGAGGGGAGAGAGACAGGGAGGGGAGATTAATTTTCGTTGTGGTAGCAGGTACAGACGCGTCCTTCCTATGGCAGTAAAATAAAAAATCTGACAGTCATAAATCTTACTGAGTGGAGGCCAGTGGAAGGGCAATCGAAAAGAGGGTAAAACCTTGAGGTAGAGAGGGGCTACAACTAGGTACCAGGTAACTACTTGCAGTTTAGGCAGTTAGCTGATGATCTTTGATCAAATGGACTTTAGTTCACATGACCAGCTAAAGGTTCAGCGTCCTGGCTCAAGGTCACTTTGACAAAACACTCTGATGAGGACAGAACATCGCTGGTGTCGAGGGTTTTGAACCTTTAATTCTAAAACCTGAAACAGCACAGTTAAAGCCTGGCTGGCTACACAAACCTGAGTGCGCATTTTAAAAAGGAGCATTGAGGTCTTTCTTCACACTTGACATTTTTCCTTAATTACAAGACGGTCCCACATAAAAACCTGCAGATTAAAAGCCTTGTGATATCATGGAGCTTATTATGCAGGGTGATAAAAGGCAAACAGTAGTTTCCTAAGGAGGGCATGTCCTGGCTGCATCATCATCTACACTTTCTGACGAAGCACGGATTGAGTGGTATACCAACATGGACAGAGAACAAGTTAGCGCTACAGAAACATCCCTGATGTCACCTACAAGCAGAAAATAATGAAAACAGAACATTTTGCAATGATTAGGTTAACCTCAATAAAATCTTAACCTGATAAAAAGCTGCTTTGAGTGAAGGAATGTTGTTTTTTTTCTGCCAGAACATCAAAAAACTTCAGTCTTCAGCAAAAAATGCCACCTAAAAACAACACTGACACCAGTCATAGCTGTGACCATTTCAGTCAAGCAACTGTTCAAATTTCCAAACAGGAGGGCATTTTCTGTCTCAGAAACAGAGGGAGGCTCTACAAACACATCCACCACCCGCTAAGGACAGCCAGTGAATCTTAAAGTCCAGTGTTACTTTGATCGAGCGCTGCAATTGACCACGGACTGTTTGCTGTGTCATGATCACGGTGCCATTTCAAGCAAACAGAGGAGCTGGGAGCACCGAGGTCAGAATCGGAGAAAAAACTACTACAACATTTGGGGCCAAAGACAAAACTGAGAACAAAAATAATGGTGGTAGGAGAAACTGTGGCTTATCTACAAAGAGCAGCTGCTGGAGGCTTTGCCAAAAATGTTAAATGTGTTAAAGTTGTGTTGCCGCCTTCACTTAAAATGCAGTTTTTTGCCACCTTGATTTAATTCAGGAGAATTGGTTTCATTGTGAGGAAATTTCGTTGAAATATGAAATGACAAAACACATTTCCTTCAGACAGATTAACTACTGTAACTCTATACTATATACTAAACTCTCTCTGTGTCAGATCAATAGACTTTTCTACTGCTTCAGGCCGTGTGCACATTTCCTTACTGATCAAAAAACACTGAACTTCTCACAGAATACTAAGACATAAAAGATATCATTGCAGTGACACATAAGGATACATACTGTATATATACTTGACTAATGAAAGAAAAGCTGTGAATAAGATGAAGTGTAAAAATGGTTCACCATCTTACTGTGGCTATTTCTAGCCAATTATTTTTCATTCTACAGATATTAGTGCCTGTAGCCCTGACCCTGATGTAACAGCATGTGGCTATAGAGCAGTTACATAATATTCTTCCAATCTCTTCTTGAAAAAGGCAGGTCTACATTTTGTATTAAAGTCTAACAAAATGCCAAAGTGCAGAAGAACAAAGACATACTGCGAGCCAGCTTTGTTTTACAGTGGACTTTTTATTTCGTTGGCAGCCGCTGGGTGTGGTGGTGTAAAGTCTCAGTCTGCCTCAGTGACCAGATTCATCACTCAACCTCTTGACACTCGAGCCCCCGGGACACGAGTTTCTCTCTGTGGGTTCAAATGAAATTTTACCCCTGACAGTGCTCTCGCTCTCCTCCCGGTTGGTCATGCAAAAACACAAGAATACATTGGGTTCATGACATCTGAAATCAGGAGGTGTGAGAAATGTGTAGCTGCACAGCAAGTACACAGATTGGATGCAAGAACAAGGACACAATCCAAACATGTCTCTCATATAAACATCACTTTGCACTGATGGCAAACAGAGGATGTGAAAGATGGTTTATTTCTTTAAAAACACTCCGAAGTTGGTGTCACAGTCTGTGACAATTTCTCACCCAGATAGTGATTTCATTGCGAGCAGACTTTGAAATCCAACAGTTTCTGCTAAATTTAACTCTGAATAATTCAACTGGACAGGGTCTATGATTCCAATCATATGCAGTAAGAGGGTGTGAGAAGACAGATTTAATTAGCAGGGTGTATCAGCTAGTGAAAATGCGATTGCTCAGGGGAAAAGGTAAAGAAGCTGCCAACTCTAGTCTGCGTGATGCTACACTAACAAGACCTCAGCTGCCACCTCAGATACCTGTGCATAAACCACTGTAATACCTCCAGTTATTCTCCTCACCATCAGAGACTATTGTAAGTCAAGAAGAGATCAAAGTGACTATTCTGACCTCTAGCAGGGAATCTCCTCCATCTGTACTTTTCGTCTTTGTCTTTGATCAGCCAGAGTGATGAAAACATTTCAAGTAAAAGTGTCCTTGTTACACATGTTGCTGCCAAGTTATCCTGGATAAAATCACACAGACTGAAACTCGCGTCATCCAGGCTGCCGGCACATGGAACTGAACCCCATTTGTTTTTTGCTATGTTTCTGTATTTTCTTCATTGTCAGGTCCCATTGTTTCAGTCTAATGAGTACTTCTGTCTGTACTTAGCTGTTTTACACACAATATTTGGGGGAGGAATGGGTTTGTTTACATAAATCAAACTAAAGCTGGGTGTTTATTGGTATAATGAAATAATATTTGCTGTGTCAATGAGCCAAGCTTATGTCCAAACAGAGCGATTTGCGTTTCTGTCTTTGGTTATCACTTCCAGCTATTGACAGATGGTGAGAAAATGCTGCTTCACTGTGTCCTGTACTGGCTCCTGCACTCAGATTACAAATGCACTTCAACTCATCACTTCCTCCCTGTGAGAAGCTGATCAGGAGACAGTCACAGTGAACTAATTTTCTGTGCCAAATGATGTCTGGTCAGCACCGATAAGGAGTGAAGAGAGTTAGGTCGATCTCCGCCGTTGGTCCTTCTATTCCTTATATGGCACCAGGACATTCAAGCCTAAGACTAGATACTGACCGTGCTGCTGGGGAGTAACTGGTTAAACTAAGAGTGACCACAAGAACTGCACATCTGCACAGCATCCTGAATCCTGGACCACAGACTACTTTCAACTTCCCGTCCAATTCACAGAGCAGTCTCATAAATGTTCCTGAGACACTCATGTTGCAGCATAACGTAACACCCAGAGGACAGGATGTGAGACACGTGCTCACTTCTCTTTCACAAAAGTTGACTTGGGAATTGAACACATGACAAAATACACAAAATACAAAAGAGAGTCCTCTATCATTTCAAAATGACAGCATGTCCGCTGCAGCACTCAGCTGGAAACTCAGCTGGTTTAAACAGCTATGCTACATGAATATTTTTTTAAAAATACTTCAGTTTCAATGTTTTGTCAGGGTCTTCCCTTCTTTCGGTTGAGTGACCGAATTTGTGAGACACGAGAAAAACAACAGCATAAGTAAAATGTGAAATAATATGTGGGGGAAGCTCATAGCGGTGGGACAAACACACACATTGCCCTTGCATCTTCACACGTGCTCACAACCCTCTCTGCCATTAAAAGCCTACATGTGAGCATGTGTCTGGAAAGGCTGTCCAACAGCCTGAAGAAGAGGTGAGACTGTGTGTGCGTGTGTGTGTGCGTGTGTGTGTCAGCACAAGGTCCTAGGGTCACATTCTTGTCTTTCACAGGCACGATGAAAGGCAGAAACTAACGTGGTCAACATGTGTGGTTTGGTCAAGAGCAGAACAACCACATAAAACTATAAAGCCAATTCAAGTTCAACTGTTCTTCATCTAAATCACATTGAAAGCATATGTTGTACATAAGAAAAATAAATATAAAATCATCTGCAACATATAATGAAGGGCGAGGCTGGATTAGACAGGGTGTTGACCAGTACAGCAGCTAACTCATTTCTTGCAAACGACTGCTGCTTTATTGACCCAGAGGCATTTTGCATGAGACTCTCCTCACAAAAACCAGACATGGGTATTGTTTCATGGAACAGACAGTAAGCATAGTTAACTCTTCACTTACCACAAAACTGTAACAAAAAGCCAAAATGAAAAAAGATGTTGACCTAATTTATTGCAGTCCCATGGCTGCAAAGCAAGGGAGAGCTCTGCAGTGTCACCTTCCAGATAGAGTGACCACAGAGATACATGACAAGCCAAAGAATGATACTCACCCTTGCCATGCTGTCAGCCTGCTAAAAATACAATGCAAACCAAAGCAGCACTTCTGTTGCACACATTACATAAAGATTGCTTATATATATAGCATATGTGGGACACTGAAATGAAACTGCTTCTATTGTCTTCAACCTGCTCACTCTGCCTGCCCTACATTTCAAGAAAAGAATAAATCAACAATGCTGACTTCACGACAGAGACACAGGTGACAGAATGAAACATAAATTCCAGTTCCTACTCTTACTAACTGAGCCATCAGTCAATATTCTTGTACAGGAGAATGCAATGATACATGGGTTACAGAACAAAAGCTGTCCCACTGAGAGACATTCGTAGCATGCTGCATTGACATGATGATGAAACCCTGAAAAGAAAAGAATCTTTTAACATTGACATCACATTGAAATGCTCTGTGCAGAACCTGTTACCTTCCAGATTTACAATTTTGGAAAAAAAAACAAAACATTTTCTTCCAGAAAGCCTTAAATGCAGGTGATCAAAAGTGCTGAGAAGACATAACAGTGCGAAACGCCCATCTATTGTGTATCTAGTCCACGGATTTTCATGCACAGATCATCACTGGATTCCCTCCCAGGAACTGCATGCAAAAGATGCAGAGTTGTGACTCATGCTGAGCATGACACATAAGAATACAAATCTGCTTCACATCTTAAGTGGTCTAATCCAAATATCTTAATTTGCTGGCTGCCCTACTTCTCCCCTGGCAGACTGACCTGGAGGGGAAAGCTTGAGTTGGTCTCAAGGTAAACGCCCAGAAAGAAGTCACCACCGACTCCTCCCAGCATAAAAAGTTGTGAAAATTTAAGGGACGATGTGCTCAGGCCCAAGCCTCTTTAAAAGGTCACTGGAGCCCTTCAGTGGTCCTGAGGCACTACAGATAATATTTATGTGTTTCTGAATCATTTATGACGTGGGCTCATTCAGCACAAATGCTTTAAGAGATGGTTTTCCCCGAGTCTTTGCGGACTATTTGTCTTTGTAAAGCTGAAATCAGCATTTGGCTGCAGAGTGCCTTAAATGATGTGGTTAACTTGCATTAAATGTGCTTTACGACATGTCACAGCTGGATGCACAGATTATCTGGGCTCTGTCTGATACTCTACAGTAATCACACAGGGTAGAGAGTGGTGAGGGAATGAAGTAGACTTGGTGGAAAAGCAACACAGCTCAGAAACTTAAAACTTGGCCACAGGGCCTTGTGCCAGAGCCATAGACAAAGCTTCCCAGGCCAAACTCACTGACTTGTAACCACAGCAGGAGTTCAGGGAGGAGTTCGATAAGATGTCCAGACCTAACAGGCCTTCAGTCGCTTCCATGAGGGTTTTGTTCAAGGCAATGTGACAAGGGAACGATTTCCAGCTGTCACGAGTTCACGAGAAGCGGGGCCATAGAAACTCATCAAAGGGACTCTCGTTCGAGTCTCTGACGGCCCATTCGCTGCTCTCGGCTCCAGCTGTATAGCCCAGAGACAGCCACAGCAGGGCAGACACGTGGAGGAGGTGAAAAGGAATGTGCTCAGGAACATAAACACAAGCCAGTAGGAAGCCTCACTAGCCAAGCATCTGCTTCTAGTTAGCCCAGAGGGGTGGGCGTTTGGCTCTTGCGCCTTTTAGCGGCATCAGAGGAAAGATGTCTGTGAGAAATAAGTTTAAGGTTTTTCCATGCAAGTCTCTACACCTAACTTGTTTAACTTATTCAAACAAATGCTGAGACAATCAATCTGTCCCTGTAGCCAAACATCTTTGACACACCTGAGTTAAATGTGATGGAGTTAGCACTGGTCCTGACATAGTTGCATTGTCTAAACTCCCAGCTCCAAAACCAACAGTCAAAAGAATTAAAAACACAAGCTAAATATCTACAAAGGAATGGGCGGCAATCTTCACACTCTACAAGCTTTGTGTATGAAAACCATTTCCATATTTACTGAAGGAAATGCATCTACTTCCAGCTAATTTGGCAGATAACCACACTCTTTCTGGTATCACCATCACTTTAATTAGACAACAGCTAGCATTACATATGCTCCCTAATTGCTCTTAGATGGAGTGAATGTGCATGTGTATCAAGGAGACAGTATGAATAGGAGATAGCTGAATTGGATACATTAACCTTTGCCGACATTGTATTTTTAATTAGGTATGTAACTATTTGTTGCTGTCAGTTTGTTTTTAGTCTGTGCATTCTTAAGCAGCAGTGCTTTTTCATGATCGGAAACAAATATTCCCTTGGGGACTAATAAAGTCAGTCTTATCTTACAACCACCCATCATTTAGACAGTGCCCCATTTTCTAACAAGGTAACAATAAACATGGTGTTCCCCATAAATTATGCATTCCCCCACTGAGTCAGTCACAAATATCCACCCTGCTTGGTCCTATAACTGTGGCTCCCCACCTTAGGCCAATCAGTGTCAAAGGGAAAATGGACTGAGAGTGGTATAATTCTTGGAGTTTTTGACAAAACCCAGTTGACGGTGCAAAGCTGCAGTGTGTGAAATGCCAGAGCACAGTACTCAGATGCAAACTTCCTGTATGTTTGGTTTAGTCGATTCTCTTTAAGATGCCATATACGAAACACAGATGGGTGGATGAATGGATAAACATGAAGCAGAATCCAGAGATACAAATTAATTAGTTGGTAGTTGGTAAAGCAGTGGAGGTGGTTGGTGGATTTCGAGTCCTTTAATCATTATGACAAATGGATGAAAACTTTAGCTGACAGACTGCAGTGTCACCAAGTGCTGAAAACCAAATAACTGTACAAATACTCCAGAATTATCATATTCAGAGCAAATTTTCATACATTTAAATTCAGACTGCAGTGCACACAAAACTGAGTTTTTTGATGTCACAGTGACCTTTGACCACCAAAATCTAATCAGTTCATCCTTGAGTCTAAGGGGACATTTGTGCCAAATTTAAAGAAATTCAGAGAAATGGGACGGACAACCCAAAAGCAAAATGCCTCCTGCCAGCGCTTGTGCATGAAGACTTATACTCTGAGACAGGGGTAAATAAACATATAAATGCAATAATTCTAATACACCAAGCAACAGAAATTAAACTGGACATTGTAACTTGCAACCCACATGATGAAATGAAAGAAGTTTTAAGCAGCAATGCCAGGATCAATTTTGATACAGACCCATTTTCTTTCTGCTTGCAGGATGTCAGCAGACTTACAGCAGCCACATTACATTCACATGAGAATCATTCTAAGAACCTTTTTGGGATTGTTTACAACAGTTCAAATAAATTTAGGCAAATGTTTGCCAAAGTTTTGCTGAAAATGTGGGACAACCGATGCTGTGCTATGATGGTTTTACTTCAGAACTTCAAGATAGCACTTATCAGCATCATCACAACAGGTGTTGACAGTGACTAGATATACAAAGTTAAAGGACGCCTTTGGGAAACAAGTATCTTAATCCACAGAAGCCTTCATTTTTACATTTCTCTCATTATTTCTACTCTAGAGGCTGACAGAAGATGCCTCCTGAATAACCAAGGAGATCTCCAAGGAGTGTCTCAGTTTTGCAAAATGCACAACAACAACAAAGACTTTCAAACATGCATCAAGGTTACAGTACAAAAAAAAGGTGCTGCTTTATTCAATGACGATAGCAAAGGTTTAGCAGCAGCTATGGCACTTATTTTTAGCTCCAGAATACTACAGAATATCCTCCTTGATTTCATATTAAATCTTCAAAGTTAAGCACTTGTCAAAGGAGGAGTAAGATGCTCAGGGTCGGGCACTGAGGTTTTATCCATTAACACTCACTACTTCCCTTTACATGAGCAATGTGACTAATGTAACAGATCATAAAGTTATTAGCTATGTAGAGAGGAGGCTCAATGGGTAAAAAATGGAAATAACAATGTCAGGGATAGCAATTTGCACCCTGCTGGGATGAACCTATACCAAACATGAATATGCTAATGGTACTGTGAGGTGCTTCAGTATAAACACACTGGTGAGCACACCAAGTGCCTTGAAAAACTTTGTGCAAGGTCTTGACCTAAATTTCAAAAGATGTTTTGAGATTATGTTTAGAGCGATCTTTCTCTCTTGGTGTGAGTGAAGACTGTGATGTGTTTGTTATGGATAATTAAGCACAAACCATGATGGATGGTGATGCAGCAGGGTGAGACGCAAGTGACAGACTTTACCTGCCAGCAACTGATTATAACAACATGACAATCTGATTAAATCTAGAAAAAAGAAAACAAAAAAAAAGCAAAAACCCATTTCTTGTTCATCTCATGGAACAAATAAGCTTCCATTTCCTCCAAATGTATCAATCAATACGACTCAGGGATGCTTGTCAATATAATAGTCTGACCAATAATGGATTTTTAGGGCTGGTACCAATATCAACGTTTGTGTTTTAAAGATCCAATAACAACATATCAGCTGATACTATATGTTTAGACAAATACATAATATAAAACATATCCATTCCTCTAAATGTGTTTTATTAAGAATTCCGACCTCAATGTGAATTCAAAGAAGCATTTTGCAGTTGAAAAAAGTCAATCAATCGTCATGGCTGCACTATTTCTAAATAACTTGAAACAAATTTTATCATTTCTTTTCTATTTTTATAATTTGTACACTTGACCTATTTATTGGATAATGCCTGCAGAGTGATGCTGCAAAACGAGGGAAGGAGGGATGCAACAATGGTCCCTCTCTGGACTGCAACACTGATATGATTATATCCGCAATAAGCTAGGAACAGTATATATCTCTATATCTCTCTATATCTCTATATATATCTAATCCTAACCGATTCATCTATCTATCTGTCCATCTATCTATCAATCTATCTACCTATCCAGACAAAACACAACCCCCTGGAATTTTACGCTCTAAATCTATTTTTTCTGTTGTATGCCAAGTATACCATAATCTCCATGGGTACCCATTGAAATGACACAAATGTGGAATGAAGGGCTGGACACTTCAATAACACTTTCACTCCACTAACATCCTGCATCTGGTGTGAATGTGGAGCAATAATGGACAATATGTTACATGCTGCCATTTAAGTGAGTTTTTGGTCCAGGTGGATTGGTGGATTGAGGTACAGAAGCACTGCTGAAGTGTTATTTTCTAACATTACATCTTTTTACTCCATGTGCTGAATGCTCCTCTGCAGCCTGACTTTACCAATAAAGGCTTGGATGTCAGAAGGAGCCATCTGTTGGGCCTCCTACAGATTCTGCACTCCATGTCAGTGACATTTATGCTAACAGCTGCAATCCACCATTTAGGCACGAAAGTAACTGAAAAATCATCTACAGGGTGACAAAATGATATGACCTTAAATGCATTTCAAGGTAATATTTCAGTATACAGGTATTCAGGTAAATACTGGGATACTACATACTAATTCCCAGGCTTCAAACCTACACAAGAGGTTACCATCCTGACTCTGTGTACAGTATTAGCAGAGGGAAGTGCTAATACAGAGCCTTGTGGGAATTAATACCATGTCTCCAGGAAACCCGATCTCACCAACCTGCCTCCTCTCCCAGCCTGATCTTTTAATTCCCTTGTTGGCAGAAAACCATTCTTGAGGCTGCTGTTTTGCCTTCAAGTCAGACAAAGTCAATTGTACAAACATACGCGTTTGTTTCCCAGTGTGACCTCTTTTTATTTGCAGCTTGTTAACTTCGGAGTCTGGTACTTTTGATGAAGTGACATTTTTAGTCTCCCCTGATAAACACCCAGTTCTGTGAGAATGATGAAAAGAAATGGAAGACAGTGCAGAATAATCCTTTACCCTTGTTAACCGAGTAGACCACACAGCGGTGGCAGCAGCAGAATAACGTGAGAACCAGACAATTACAGCCTTCACCAGTGGAGACTTACTGTGGCAAGCCTACATCCAAGAAAGTTTCAGTTAAATCTGTTGAATGAAAAGTCTCCACAAAGTAGGAGAGAGCGGAAAATTAGACTTTATGTATGAAAAAATGATGCGTGTATATTACAGAAAATCTGCAATACACTTTGATCAACGTGGGGTTTATTTTGACACTGATTGTCTGCTATAGATATTTCAGATATAGTTTTCTCATTCAGTAAGTTAGAATTTACTGCATTTGAAATGTGGAGCGATAGAGTACAATGTTCATGTTGTATTGTATCTAACTAGATATTAGCAATAATGTGTACTGCAGGTTTGTTTTTACTATAAACTGCTTCATAGTTGTCACAGCAAGTTATGCACTTGTATGTCTACCCTGGTCTTTCTGCCTGTTTCCATGCTTAAGTACTCAGTGCTTTGTTCTGAATCTGAAACAGTGGTACCAGTGGAGCTATGCTTGCATCTTTCCAATATACCCCTTCAGTCTGAACCCCTGTCCAGCTCAAAGAGGTCAATCAATTCTTTAAACTGCTCTTAACAGAACCAAACTGTATTTACTCAGTTCACAAATACTGCAATTTCCCACAGAGAAAAGGCGCAAACAACTGAATTGAGTTGATTCTCACTTTAGATGAGATCAGTGCCCAACTCTTAAATTCATCTTGTCTAACACCAGATGCCACCCACCAACTGAGGACACATCCTGCCTTTCTCTCCACAGACAATACTCTGATCTTACAGCTAATTAGTGTTTGTGGATGGTATTCCCTGGGAACATGTAATCCTGTTCTCAGTTGTTCTGCACGAAAATCTATAGCAGCTTTTCTTTTCTAGTCCTGCATCTCCTTTTGGCTACATTGCATAAAAATGGCAATCACGCTGTGCTGTGACCTTCAGGCTGACACAATATCTTGAGTCACTGAAACATCAGTTCTGCTTCCCACAAGTCTTGGTACTATAATATTATCTTTAAGGAAGAATCTGCAGTGATGAAGGACTGGATATCATCAATATTTGTTGTGTGCACTCATGACTGCGTCTGTATCAAAAACTTGACACCAAATTCTTGATTAATCTTTTTAATTGATCCGATATTACCTACTTTCATAATTCTTTTAAATGTATTAATTGTTTCATTTAAGCAAAGCTTCCTGTATACCTGTTAGTGTACAAATCAAGCAGAAGCATTTGAGAAGTTTGGCTTATTTTGTTGACAGTTCTTGTAGAAAAGAAGTATATTAAGCAAAGTATAGAAAGGTATTGTTTGTTTACTGAAACAAAAGGTGTGATAGATCTACCTGTGAGGGCTTTCAAACAAACTGTCAGCTGGATGCAAGTATGTGATTTTAGAAAACATCTCAGGATAAATATTTCTATATGACTCAACCAAGTTAATAATTCATTATTGATATCCTTTAAGGAAATATGCATCTAAAAAACAGCTGTTGGTGATGTACTGGGCTTACTTTGCTGTATATTGGCCACATGTAAACAGTGTTCTGGCATGCACACATATCTGCAGCAGCTTGATCCAAGTGTAGAAAAGATATTTCAGCAACAAACATATACAACAGATGTTTCAGTATCATCTCTCAGAACCAAAGAGCAAGGGCTTCTTTGTAGAACCACCATGTTGCATCAGTCAACAACCACACAGAAATCACCAGAAACAAAACGAGCAATTTTAACACTCACAGAAGCAGGAAATAGACCAGAATGCAAAAAGCAACTGTCTGTCGTTTGCAGCAGTTACATCTCTTGCACTGTTGCTCTACTGTTCTACCATTTCTATTATTCCCCACAACTGTGAGTATAAACCACATCTGAATGCATCAAGCTGTTTTGACGGTAACCTCTATAAACATACATCTGCAAAATGAATGCAGATTCTGTAGGAAAGGGACAAGATTTTGGTATCGAAGTGTTTCGGTTTCAATTTGTAGTCCGAGTAGTATTGACCAATCATGTTCGGATGGGCTTTTGATGCATGCAGGTAAACAGTCCGTGTGGAGAGCAAAAGAGACAGAACTCATTAGATTAAATGTAAACTCACAACCCACCAGCTATCTAGACTGTTTTTATTTAGATTTAAATCATCTTTTTTTTTAAATTATCTGCATCATACACAGACATCTGTTAATAGAGACACAGCCGACACACTGTCCGGACCTAAAGCAAGTTGTTAATCGGACTATAAACAATAACCGCTGTACAGAAGAAGAGGTCTTGGCCTGGATATCCGCTATCTGCTAACGGAAGCCCCAAAACATTGGCGGTTGCCCCCAGAGGCTAAATCATTGACATACGATTACTAATGGGTTCCTAGATTGCTTTGACGCAAGTCAGACAAAAGTAAAGCATCAGTGTAAAAATGCTGTCCCACGTCCTTAGAGACTAGGAGGCCTGTTGTGTTGGAAACCACCTGAAAGGATCAGTATGTACTATAAGTTTAGGGGGATCTATTTGCAGAATATGGCAGTAATGGAATACAATATTCCTAAGTATGCTCTCGTTAATGAAAATAAAAATCGTTGTCTTTTTATTACCTTACAATGAGATCCTTGTACCTGTAGAGAGAGCAGGTCATCTTCCATGGACATGACATGTTTCACCACCATGTTTCGACTAGAGCTCAGAACAGGCAAACCCCACACTGGCTCTAGCCTTTTGTGTTTATTGTGAGTTTCACTGCTATCGTAGGTTCTCCTACATGCGTGGAAATGGAGGGGTGAGACAAGAGGTTTTCAGTTGATTGCAATCTGCAACCTCACCACTAGATACCACTAAATCTTACAAATCGGTCCTTTAAATTATTCATTTGCTTGATTATGGTGGAACTTAATAATAATCATTCTGACAGCTAAATTAGGCTGTAAACTCCTGCAGCTTTCAGCTTCCACATCAAAATGCAACAACCTGTGTGCATCACTGCTGCTGGAGAGGGTAAAATTTAAGGTAAGCAATGAGCATTTTTTCTTTACAATCTGTGAATATCAGAGCTAGTTCCACTGTGAGAGTTCCCACAGTGAAGCTCTCCAGGGGCATAGTGGCTGTTCTACCATGTTCCATGTTCCTAGGCCACTTACTCTGCAGACTGTCTTAGTTTTGAGTCATGTCCCACTAAATCAAATCCAACTGTCTTGGGAAACCCTAATGTACTCATAAGACAGGGAAAAGGTTGAATGAGGGTTTATTTGAAGACAGATTAGAAGATCAGTGCAGGTGATTCTTATCCAAAGTAACATCTCAGTGTGGTCCATTACAGATTACAGATGTCCTACTTAGCTGACTGTTACAACTACACGTTGTTGCACGTTCTCACATGACGCATTCAAAAGCTTTTTTCTTTCAGAGTTTTGCAGACTTCTCTGCAACACACCAATACCACTTTGTTCATAAACTTCACCCATGCAGATTAAAGAACCACCTTAAATAACAAAAGCATATGTATAGCATATACATATATTATATATATGTATATGCTTAAATATATTATAGCACTTAAAGACAGAATAATGGCAATATAAACATAACCTCAGTCACGTCAACCAATAATACAATTTTCAAAGTACACATACACTGTATGAGCTTAAATATTAAACATATCTAACATGCAATAACAAATATTTTACTAAATGTAAGTATGTGCTTAAGTGTCTCTTATAAGTAGATTCTGGTGCAAAACTGCAGAAATACTTGGAAATTAAACAATCAAATCTTCAAAAGCAGACTACAACATTAGACTTCCACTCACTGTCAAAGAAACTTGATACAATCTCCAGTTCAGGCATTTAGCATACGCTGTAATGCAGGACAAGATAAAGTCAATGCTACAATGCAGTACAAGATTATTCCTCAAGCATGACAGGGGTGAGCACTCACATTCTGTAACTGACAGCTCTGTGAAGTGAGACTCTTATGTGCATTCTTTGTTTGCGTTCACTGAATTATGTAAGTTGGCAATAACATGCACCCTGTGCCTCAGGTATTGAAACCACCACTGTCACAGGGGGTACATTTGGTGTCAATTATAGGTGGACAACAGGCATCAACCTAGAGGCTAGTGTCAGGTCGGAACCAGGGTTACTGAGTGTACCTGAGGTCTTCAATCAGCTAAGCAGACACTGTCTAGCTGTCTGTCCTTTGAACTTTTACTCACTGCTGTAAATCCTCTTCTTGGCCCTGCACAAGAGACTACACAGTCCAGTCAAGCACCCTACGCAATCAGTCCATGCCATTTGGCTCTCCTGTCCCAGACAAGAGTGCCTTCATCTCAAATATATCCGTTTTTCCTCTCCGGCATTCCAATAGGCGCCTTTCTGCCCTCTGAACATGAACAGACACGGCAATACAACCGAAGGAAAACATCCCGTCCATCATGTGCACAACACAATCTGGCCGTGAGAAATTCCACAATATGTGAAGAGACTAACACTTGAATGAGCAAAAAAAAAAAAGCGGCGCAGGCAGAGGATTTATGGGATCACAGTGTAGGTTACCTTTCTGGTATGTGGAGCTGAGGTTTTCAAATCACAGGCTTGCGCGTATTTCTGTCACATATATGATTTGACTCGACTTGCCTGTCCCGTGCCACACCACTAAACGATGTGGAGGGGAATTTTGGGGAAGTGAGCCCTCACAATGTCAAGCCCCAATGGCAGACGTCACCACTGCTCCTGTCTGATGTCTGTAATGTCAGACAGGAGCAGTGGACTACTGCAGCTGGACCCCTGGTGTGGTACCTCTGTGTCAACTGATAATGTGGTGCATCGCTGCAAATATGTCAGAGATTCTGCAAGTGCAAGGTGAGGAACCTTCACATATAGCTGTACTTGCAAAGCTGCATTAGCATTCACTCGCCACCCATTCCCCAGTGATGAACTCTCTGCTTTCAGCCTTTTGCTGCCAGCCAGCTTAAAAAAACCCAAAGCAAACCACTCACAGCCTTACAGTCTGGACTTTAAATGCTTACAAAACAAGACTTGAAACCATGACTCTCCCTGCACCTTTTGTTCCTAATGGTAGGGTTAAGCGAGAGGCATTGAGACTAAAGTACAAACTGAACTAAAATTTCCTCAGGCAAGGGGGTGCACGGGGAGAGGGTGGTGTTTTGGGTTATTTTTAGTCCTTAACGACCCTAACGTTCATGGCTGAACATATCACCGGAGGATAACGGGATGTTTAATGTGCTGTGCCTGAGGTTTCGTTGACATCATGTCACACGCAGCACAGGTGGCTAAAATGTTCACCAATTGGCGTTGATTGCGAACAACCTGTGGCACGTATTTAGCTTCGGAAACGAAGCAGCGGGGAAAGCATGAGAGGCATCGGGGTCACACGCTACGAGGGCATAACTGTCGTTAGCAGTTAGTCACGGATAAAACACCAAACAAACGTTAACACACAGACAAACACGAGCGAAGCCACGGAGCTAGCATGAGGGATTTCTAGCTTGTTCTAGCATGTAACTAGCAGCTGTTCGGTAAATCCCTCACCGGTCAGTCAGTCACTGCAACGGTTCATCATTTCGTACTTACCCCGCTTGTGGACGTCAAATCGGTCCTCACACACAACTTCGGCCGGCGTCGTCTACCGGTGTTGTTTCATCACAGTGCTGTCGGTGCCGAAAAGGTGAGCTGAACTGTGCGGGTGTTGTTTGTATTTTTTTTTTCTCTCACGGGTCTAACCGTTAGCTGTCCAACCGAGCGAGGCTTCCTCTGTCTGTCCGTCTGTCCGTCTGTCAGTCAGTCAGTCAGTGTGCCGAGCCGGCTGTGCGCTCCGCCGCCATCTTGGTTGTGATGGGAATCCGCCGTCCCCGGCCGCGCGCGCACACACACACTCTCACAGACACACACTCCCTCGCCTCTCTGGGTGGCAGTTTTACATCACAACCAGCCTCTCCCAGCAGGACGGATCTCATATAATCTACCTGATGCTGACAGTGCTCGCAATTCAATCAACTCAATGTCATCATTTATACTCGGTACTGTTTTTAATACAACTGGCCTAATTTCTGGTCTTGATTAAAGAAGTAGCTCCCCGTCATTGGATGATAACAGATTACTATAAACGAAAAATGTTAAGCCACTTTTGACCAACACCCTGGCTTCCATTTGTAAATCCGCCAGTGAATCTTTTAGAATTTGCTATTAATCCCATAATTTTCCCCTGAAGGTGAACTGTGTCCTCAGTCTGTATGGAAATCCACATTGGCCAAAATCATATGAATTGAATACAGTATAACTTGAAATATTGCACTTTTTCCTGGCAGTAAATATAGGCCTGGTTTTTGTTTTTAATTTGTTTTTTTTTTTAATCCAAAAGTTTCCAATGATACCAAACAGTCCCTTTTAATCATGATAGTGCTCCAAAACCTGATCCGCTTGGTACCACATCTAGTGGGTCCCGGTTTGTACTACATTACAATTCAGCACCCAGCACATGCAGCTCATGCCAACTGACAGATCAGAGTGACTTGTAAAGAAAATACCAATTGTACCAACAGCATCGTTAAACAATACAGATAAACAATGTTTCACAAGTCTTGAAGTGACTGAAAGTAAATGGAAAATATGCTCTACTGTCTCTCTAACAAGCAGCAGGCGTACGCCGACACCCAGTGCCAATGAAGGTGCATTCAGAGTGCACACAAAGCAAATTTACACCTTGTGTTAGTTCCAAATCCACTCACTGACTGGGGTGTTTTTGCAATCCACATTTATTTGGCCCAAACAGTGCTAACTATACAGCTAGCAACATATGAATCAACTGTGTGTGTGTGTGTGCAGAGTGTACTAGTGCTCTGGTGTGTTTGTAGAAACCTTTAATGCATCACAGGTTTGTGTTTTTCAGCTTGCTGTGGAGTTTTTCTGCCCCCAAGAGACCAAAAATCTGCAGCTTTATTAGAATAAGTTTGCATTAACTTCATATGCAATCGCTCTTCCTGCTCCTTCCCTTTCAGTCTGAACACACCTTAAGTGGACTGCTACCAAATTCAGCAGTTAAGCTGCTGTTCAGGATCAGCAGGTAATTAGTCACCCTTCTTAAGTGAAGTTTGAGCATTTTAACTAGCATGTCAGCCTGGACTCCCCACACTAAGTACTGTGATTCTGCAGCTCAGCCGTCAGTGCTTTAGAACTTTGTTTCATCATGCAAATTTTCAGAAAGAAAAGTTTCTTTGCCGTAATTATTCTTTTTAGTTAAGTGATTTAAAATGCATTGCAAAAACAATCATACAAAGGAAACAATCTGAAAAAAGTGTTTGCAACAAAGCATTTTGGCTTTGAGTTCCCTCTGTGAGAAAATGGATCATATGGAGGTTGAAAAGGAGGAATGTGTGTGAAATATTGTTCTACCTGACACTGTCGGTCAATGATGAATGTCAACGAGATCATTACTGAAGAGGGAATTGCATTTCCATCTCCAGAAGGTAAAAGTATGGTTTTGGATTGCATCCAAATACTCCCACTCAAAGAAAAAACAAGCTTTGTGCCTTCTGATGCTGCGCCATGTTGGGAAATATGTTTGTTCACCTCTTCTTGTTGGCTCTGGTGTTTCAGCATGAACCACAGAACAAGACCATGTGTCACAATCTCTTAGCAAGCTGCCTGATCTTGTTTGCGTGAGTTAGAGACAACATTAAAGAGAACATGTTAGTGCTTAAGACATCACAGAGCCTTGAAATGCTCAGTTCACATGTTTCAAGTAAAGGTCTGATCCATTTTGCAACAATGAGAAACAATTAATCACTGAAGCCCAACGATGCACCAAATTTGACACAATCATGTCATATATAAAAACAATGAAGAGAGGAAATAACACCCAATATTTTTCCCAACATATTAAAGTAATTTTGCAAAGACTAAAACAAAAACACATTGGAAACAAGAAAAGCGAGGATGTGAAATCCCATCTCTGGATGAGAGCCCCACGAGGCTTCATGAAATCCTCTCGCCTCAGGATAAAAAGTCAAAACATCAAAATTAGAAAATAACAGAAAAATATCAGACCCAGCAAGGAGAGAAATGGAACAAAAATAAATGCGTAAATCACATGCAATCAAATGCAAGCAATAGAAATGAGAATGATTCTAATGGTGATCATCATCGCACATCAAAGTGAGGGTGTGCATGTGTGTGTGTTATTCAAATGTCTTAGCAATTTTCTCATCAGATTTTAGCCTGTCCTTAAAGAGAGTTTATATGGGAGCACGAAAAATAATTATTCTGCATTTCATTTATTTTTATCTGTATTTTTATCCTCACCAACTGAGAAAAATATGTCTCTTTAGCCGCTAAATGTTCCACTAACTGTGTCTGTCTGCTGGTTGGTGCTGAGCTGTTGCAGCAGCATTCAGTGGGTTTATCTGAGCTTTTGTTGTTGCCCACTAAAAGAGGCTGAAAAAGAAGCTGAGGAGTTGGTGATAATTCTCTGTGGGTTCATCATTGTGTGCATGGCCATGTGTGGAGAAGACAGAGTGTAAACGAGGTGACTATTCTGCAGCACTGCAGTCAGCAGAAAGACTGGTGCTTTAAACCAGTGCTTTAAACCCTGATTCCTATGGAAGCCCAAGTGCTCGATATTAGACAAATAAGACTCTATAAAATAAATTACACGACTAAATACAGGTTACATATGGTTACATCTATGTGATGTAACCATGTAATATAATCAAAAGCAATTTTAAACCAAACAGGGCGAAGCCAGTCACACAACTGCCTGTTTGTCTTGACTTTGTGAGCTGCATTATGAAATAAAAAAACATTTTCAAAATAAAGATGAAATAAATTCGACGTGCCATAAACGCTGTTACTGTGAAAAGAAGCTGGATGAAGTAACATTTCACAATATGAAGTTTTTAAAATGTATTGGATTTTTTCTCAATTTCATAGTTGAAGTCTACATGATGTCTCTACTTGTTCATATGATTATTTCTTTCATATTGAACACTTGTACACACATTGAACTTTTAAATAATGTCTTGTTCATTAAAAATTCATATACTCTCACATGTGGTCATTTGATTTATCGTTAATATAAAAATGCTAATGTTTGCAGCTTTAAACGCCCAGGTGAAGAAGCTGCTACAATACAGCAAAGGCTTGTTTGTGCAACCTCATACGTCCTGTAGAACATTTTGATTTGGTATGATTGACCGTAGTCGTCGTTATAGTGCAGCCATCATAAATGAGAAAGCAGCGTTTGAGACTCATTTGACATAAGTGCTTAGTGCCCTCTGTCTGCTCTTTGTGGACGTGAAGTGAACGGGAAAAACCCAAGCAATCTCAAAAAGCACCAGAACTGCCCACATAATTGTGCGTTCGAACACGTCAAAGAGGGATGTCTGATAGCAGTCTGACCAGCAGTTTACCAGCAGACTTCAGTACAGCTGCTGCTATGGAGGCAACACTTTTAACATGTTTTGTTCAATCAAGTTGAAATAATGCCTGTGTTTAAGGTCCATGCATTATCAGTGTTTTAATCTCTTTAAAAGCTGAACGATCTCGACACATTTTCAAGTACTGGTGGCATTCATATGATTTAAGGCGTCTGCTGTCACTCTGTAGGCAGAGTGTTGACTGGAGTCCTGTCTGACTGCATCTCATCCTTGTTTTCATTTCTTTACTCACCTGAAACACACTCAGTTGAGGTGGACGAAACACTGTGAAGATGTGTGCATGTAATGTATCTGCCCTGTGATTAGCTGGCCAGAGTGTTTGCCTGCCTTGCACCCGGTGCATGATGGGATTGGCTCTAACTCCTTGTGTGCGAACTGAAAACGAATGGATGAATGATGCAAACTGACACATTCTCCAAACAGCATCCAAGTGCTGATCTGTACTGAATTATTCCACTGATTGCAAGTGACACCTCACTTATAGGTTGTTTGCTCATTTTTCCAGATGAATAAATTCAGTTTCGACTCCACTTTGTGTTGAATGGCAGAATATATGATGAAACTGGCTGAAACAGCTCGGGTGTGAGTAGGTGTGAGGTTTGCTCTGTGTCGGTGGGGATGGAGGATGGCAAAGTATTCCCACACAGTTATGCAAACTCATAAATCCTTTCAATTTACATTTCCCTATTATCTCAGAAGTTAGATGCACCAAAACTGGCAAACAGATCTTATGATTTTTAGAATAGAATTTTAAAATGTGCATACAGTAAGTGAATCAGTTAAAGCAGTAAAGGTTTACTTATTGTCTACTTATTTATTATTTTCTTGCTTTTTTCCCCTTACTATTACACTTCCTCCTTTGAAGTTGTAACACTGCAGATTTTGCCACTGTGGGATCAATAAAGGATTTTCTTATCTCTTATCATAAAGTCCATGTGTAAAGTTTAGTTGGTTTTTGGAGGCGGCTGCCTACACAACATCTGATGCCTCCTTCCAGACTCTCACAAGCTCAACTACATATTTAAAGCTGTTTTGGTTTATTTTGCACTGACAGAAAGAAACTCAGTGACTTCAAAGCTGCAGCTGCATTCTGAAGCCGCGTAATGATTATTTTAATGTTTCCAGACTGGCTTCAAAACACGTCTTCATTGTTAAAATGTGTTCAGATTTACAGTATATGAGCATACGTGGCCCATTTATTTGAAAATCAAAACAATTGTGTCTATTTTCTCTGTCTAAGTAGTCATTTCAGGATTAAATTCAGCTGTTTTATCCTTCAAAGTAGTTTATTTTGTGCCCTTTTAACCTTAATCCTTATATTAAAAAACATTCATTTTCATTTTAAGTTAAAAGGATGTGTTTCCTTGTGATTGCAAAGCAAAAAATATACTTTCATCCTGAGAGGATCTCGCATAAGACAATGAAATTATAATGTTAAATTTTGGGGAACTGCAATTTAAAGGATTTTTAAGCATTTTCTCACCTTTCTGTGGTCCTGCAGTGGAAATGATTTTAACCTTGGATGACATTCCTTGGCTTTTTAACAAATGACAGTAAAAATTAAATAAATTACACACATGCACAGAACTAATCACAGGTGAAACATTTGGATGTCATTGTTTCTCAGTCAGTTTAAAAGCCTTAGTCATGTTTCACTGCTGCCATCTACTGTATGATGCAGCCAAACACGGTTCCTTCAAACCCAACTTGCTGCATGCAAATGGTTTTGTGTGGAGGAACATCTGAAATACATTCGGTAATGACAAGTCAATCATCAGGCAGCTGCAGATACACACAGCAGCAGTTGACTTTAGGTAACTTTTGTTGCTCTTGTTGAATCTTTTCCTTAAATTTCAGACAGTTTCCATATTGCAGCAGTTGTTTGCTGAGCAGATGTCAACAGTTGCTTCACTGAGACATTAAAACACCACATATTATTGATCAAAAGTCAATATTGTGGATAATTACCCCCTGACTTTCCACTGCTAAATAGTATTATTTCAAGGTTGAAACATGCCACCTGGGGGCAGTAATCATTGTCCTGCTGATTACAACGAGCCTTCACGTAACGGATGGGAGACACCCGTCCGCTGCTACAATACAGCATAGTTAATGGTTTGAGTGGTGATTAACAGCTTGTGGCCTCTATTAGAAACACTGATGACTGCTGATAGGGTCTATTCAACAAAAAGTCTGTCATACAATGAATAACTGATGTTGGAGAAAACTCAGTGGTAGACATCATTTAGGGTAGCTTGGGAACCACAGGGCGGCTGGTTCACCTCCTGGGCACTGCCAATGTGCCCTTGAGCGAGCACCAAGCCCCTAACTGCTCATCTCTCCCCTCAGTTGCATGTCTGTGTGTCCTGTGTGTGCATGTCTGTATCTGCATTAACTGATTAATAAAGTAAAACAGGTCGTTTTGCTGGTGGACATTTCTCTGTGTGTGATCAGTAGGGTGTGATGAAGATTTGATTTGAGAGTTTAGAACCACTTTCCAATAAATCACCCTTTATAAAGACTTTATAATTTGCAGCTAATATAAAGCATTTATAAGTTGTAATTAATGGCTCAATTAGTGAATAATAAATTGTCAACTAATGCTGTGAAACCTTTGGCTTGTGTTTTTCCTCCATGATACTTGTGTTGTCTTTTTAGCTTATTATTTGATCAAGAAAACTTTATTACAGCTTATTAATATCTACAACATTAGACTTAATGCATTATTGTAAAAACTGTTTATTAAATGATATCTATTCTATAATTTATTAGCATTTGTAACTTCAGACCTGATGGCTTGGAATAACCAATGAGCGTTTATTAGGGCATTATAATGGGTTTTTTTTTTTTATAATAAGAATATGATAAATATTAGAACCTTGGCAACCCAAACACCTTTCTTATTAAAAACGTGTACCTGATCTATAAAGATTGATTTTTTTTTTTCAGCATTAAGAAAGCCTTAATTTACAACGTATAAACACTTGGAAAAGGGTGCCTCATTAGAAAGTGGTACCTTGACTCAATCCTCACTTATGTATTTTTTACAGTACAGTAACACCTTTGGGTGACAAGCTTTTTCAGGGTCCAATCAGATTGACTTGTTTATTAAATGATTGACCCTTGCTGATACACCTACCATAAGGCAGAGGTACCTGGCTGTTTTAGGCATCCCAAAAAAAAAAAAAAAAGAGTAAGGATAATTAAAGCTTTGTTGACATCTGGTTTCATCAGAGGAGAAACTGCTGCTAATGTTTGCTATGAGCTAAAATCCCTCTGCGTCCAGGCTCAACAAGATCAATTGCATGCAGACATTAGCTCCTGCAGCGGTAGTGATGGTGAAGCTGTGCCAACAGATGCTAAGAGCTGAGAGGGAGCCGAGATTAGAGGCAGTGATAATAAATAGTTCCCTGGTGCCCTCTAACAGAAAGGAACCTCTGTTCTGTAACGTGTTTCTCTATAACCCAGAACTGAACTAATTTTTTCATTTTTTTCTTTAGATTTCAGAGCCTGTTAACAGTGTTTAAAAACTTGACATTTTCAGTACACAGTTGCATCATGGGTTATAAAATCCCAGAGTGGTAAAATCCCCGTCCATTCCCGCTCCACAATCCCCGATAAGTATGTTGGAAAAGAAGATGAGGAGCATTATCCAGACACATTTCTACTATGTGATTATCGTTCTTTCAATCCCAGGATCCTGAGGAATTATGTCCATCTTGCATAATTCAGCACATAATAATAAACGTCCAATGCCACTGATTAGTGCCAAAGCAGGAAGTAGCAGAGAAGATGTTTAGAGGAAGAGGGGCTGCACACACACACATTGTGTTCTCATTTGGAAAAGTCTGTGTAACTACCTTTAAAGCTTTAAGCCCTTACTGTTCCAACAGCCCGCAAGGCTGTGGGAGAATTTATTGTTGTCTATTGGGCTTCATGCTACGTTCACATTTATACTCATATTACCAATTTAGCCAATTTAAATGACACCTCACTTGACCAATCACAATCTGCTATATGAACCCTGGCAGCCAGAGAAGCCAATAACAGCCTGAGTTGAACAGAAGGGCATCCTTTTTCTTCTTTGTTGTGAAGATCGAGCCAATTGTAGCCCATTTTGCAGATGACTGATGCTTCAAATAGCCAATGAAATTCTGAAAACATTGTTATGCCCCTTCAGTTTGGATGCTACACACAGTTTGCAGTGATAAACATAGTAAATGACCTCAATATAAAGATATATAACCAAAATATAGTATAGTTGCTACCTTTTTTGTCTGCAGTTTGCTGCTGGGCAGGTTGTGGACAGTCAATCAGTGTATCAGCTTGTCGCTGAAAACTGCTTAGAGCACTAAACCCTAAGCCCAAAATCAAAATAATGATATAAAAGAGGCTAAAAGGCTTTGTGGGGATGATTGGGGGATCTTCGCAAGTGCTAATCTAACCAGATTTTTAACCAGAATCTTACTTCATGGAACAACTGGTCAAACCCCAGTGTAAATTCAGACCATGTTTCATGGCTCTGTATTGTAATGTGCTTGTCACCGGGTGCCCACACTTCCACTGTAAGACAAGCTGTGCACACAGACACAGAGTTACTGGAATTTCTCCTCTCTGCTATTGATTTTCGGTGGGGTTTGCAAATGTTTACATGACTAGCAAGAGACATTCAAGCTTTTCAAATGATCCCCTTCCCTGCTCTCTCCTCCGTGCATTAGAGGCCAGGAGACAGGCAGGATGTGAGCCGGACGATAAGCTGCAGAGAGATGGAAAGGCTGTCGGGGAGTCTCTGATGCTCAGTCCGTCACTGTCTAATAACCCGCATGCAGGGAAAACTGTTGCAGCTTCTCTTGCCTTAATGTTTGCACGGTGGTCAAATTAGAATTAGTGCAGCCAAAATCACATATAGGATATGATGTCATGTAAGAGCTCCCAAAAGTACACGATTAAACCCACAGTTAATCAATACTCAGCCTGCGGTCTACAATGAAACACAGCAAACCACGCAGCTGCTCTTCTGGTCTGTATCTTCTAATGGTTGGCAGCTAAAGTATAATCAGGAGAAACCTGGCCAGACCACCGCTCCTCCATGGAGGCCACTATGATATTGAGCATACTTCTGGGCTTTAGTCATAGTTAGCATTGTGGCTCATTCATTCACTTATTTTAGAGCTATGTTCTTGATATGTAACGCAGAGCACCAAATACTGCATGATGGCAGAGACCATCATTCAGGTCATTGAATTAGTAACTTTTGTCTTTTGTTTGAATTTACAGACAAAAATAAAAGAAATAATCAAATCAGATAGAAAAACATTTCCAAACAGTTACCTTTGCACTGATATTTACAAGAAAAATTATTAAGACAAAAAATAAAAACAATTATGTGTGGAAAATTGTTACAGTCTATCAATCTGCTATTTTTAAAAGGTAATCCAAGATTGCGGCATATGTAGAAATATACCACTTCTATCCTAGTCACTGCATAGTGAAACAATACAAACAACAGAATGGGATGGATTGGGTGTCTGATTCAAAAGCTAAGTTTGCTGTAGAGTGTTTGCAGCCCTGTCTAAATCCTGCTTGCTTTTCACCACAAAGTGTGACAGATTTTGCTTGCTTGCTAACATAGAGAATGCTTCACGTTTAAATCAGCCACACTACTTATGCCTCTCAGGATTAATACAAACTTCAGCAGCAGAGCACAGAAATCAGCATCGAAACTCCCCCAACAAGAAAAAATAATACATTTCTGAGGTTCCGGTGCACCTTCAACTACATGCATCAATTGTAGCATCGGTTTGAGCAACTTTGTCAGCCCAAAGGAGTAATCTTTTGCATGTTTTTCTACGCCAGAAACACAAGCATCAACTCTGAATCCTGAGTAGCTGTTTCTTAGCTGGCTTTGACCTCTGACCTCTGACCCCCCCTCAGGAGGGGTGACAGGAAACAGAACTTCCTTTCTGGAGTCAATACAGTGTCACATTATTACACTGTCGGTCATAATTAAAGGATTTACTTTGAAGAAGGTTGTGGAGCTGCTCACACACACACACACACACTCACACACACTCACACACACAAACACACAAAACATACAGTACGAGACACAGAAACATGATAGCAGTGCTTTTACTGAGGATACTGAGGTGAATGTGATGTAAGACAAACGTTAGATCACATCATGACTCACATAAGTCTGAGTCGTGATCATCAGTTGTCAGTTGAAATATTTTGCTTTAACGAATGTCCCAGATGAGGTATGGAGGTTATTTGCTTCTCTGCAGTGTATTTCAGTTTCAGGAGCTCAGGTTTTAACATGACTAGTAGTGACTTCATGTTGTTGTTCTGTGAGGTTTCTCAGTGAAACTGCAGTGATATTACCAGGCTTTGAGTTCAGGGGCAGCTTGAGAGGATCCAGAAAGTCATTTAAATTAAACAGTCACCTTGGAGGTCGCACTTTTACGTTTTTTTACATTATAAAATTGATACTTTCCTCTCTGTACTGTATGTATAGAGCGAGAGCCAAAAGCACAACTCATAATTTTAACATTTCTGTTTGGAATAAACAAACTGTTAAATCAAACATTATAATTGTTGAGATTTGGAGGCGCAAACAGGCAGAGCCAGGCTAGCTGCTTCCCCCTGTTTAGAGTCTTTATGCTAAGCTAAGCTAATCACCTGAGTGGAATCGGTCTTCACAATAACCCTCAGCATGAGAGAGAATAAATGTTTTTCAGAAAATGTTGAGTTTTTCCTTTAAGGAATCCACAAGAAAGAGAAACTTGAGTTATTTAAGTAGTATCTCTTTGTGCTGCTGTCTTCATCATTTTTTTCTGTTCCCTCCATAAATAAATAACTTATTCAAGGATCAAGGGTCATTAATTACAAACAAACAAATTCTAGACAGCCACATTTTTCTCAAACCCACAGAGTTTTATTTGAATTGAAAAACCCAAAGTTTGCAAAGGAAGATAAAGCTAAGACACCTTTGGTGAATATTTCAGTCAGTGTGCACATCATACATCTTCTGTAAAGAGCTGGAACAACCTCATAGAGAATATACGTGATAGTGTCACACAGTGACTAAGATGTTTTTTCCAACCTTCAAGATACAAGAGTACAAAAAGACAAAACATGTATGATAAGAAGTCAAGAAACTAAAAGTCTAAATTTCCGTTTATTACAGTTAAATCAAATAAAGTGTGTGAGTCTTCATGTGAGGCTGTGTTTTTTAATATGAGGCGAGTGTGACGCTAATGAGGTTTAACTAGATTTCTGCTTTCTTGTGCTTGTGATTCAGTGACATGCGGCAGTAATGAGAAGTAATTATGTTATCTGGTTGGAGTTCCATCCTCTTCATCCTCTTAATATTGATTCAGATGCACTGCTGTGATGTCCTGTCAGGGTGTCTTTGCATGATGAGCTGATGGAGTGTAAAACAGTGTTGACTCACATCCTGCTGTCCTGCCTGAAAAAAAGGAAAATAAGATGCTGTTTCCAGTCTCGGTCAGCATGAAGTGTAATTACAGAACTGTGCATGCATGCTTCCGTCTGAAACAGTTTCCATCAGGCTGATCTCGCTTTTCATCAGTAAATGTTTGCAGAATTGTGGGTCGTTTGCATTAAAGTGACACTAAAAGGTTGCAAAAATACAGGCAAAGCAGCTCTGGTATTTAGATGCATAGCACATTTCAAACACCAAAGACATCACACACATCAAAGTGTTCACCAAATCAGTTCTCTAACTTATCCTTCAGAGCAGGTCTAACGATTCCCCCGTGAACAAGCACTTGGCAGTGAGGAAAAACTTCCTCTTAACAGGTAGAAACCTCGAACAGAACCTGGCTCTATGTGAGCCGCCATCTCCCACAATTCATTGGTTAATTAACTTGCATTAGTATGCCAAGTTATTAACATGCGTTAATGAGACATGAATGCGTGCAGATGGAGAAGGAGAGGAGCTTGGCGTATGATGGGTAGTCGACCAGCAGTCTAAGCTCATAGCAGCATAATTATGAGCTGGTCCAAGGCAAGCCTGAGCCAGTCCCAACTGTAACCATTACAAGCTTAGTCTTAAACGTAGAGAAAGTGTCTGCCTCTTGGTCTGGAAGTGGAAAATTTCTATCTTACCTTTATTTAACTGAAGGGAATTTAAGTGCACCCAGCTACTTGCTCGAAGCATCGATATAGTGAGTCTAAAGGACGCACAAGTGTTTACAGATTAGGCAGATTGGTTACAGTCCTCAGAGGTGGTTTCTAACAGCCCTTATATGAGCATTGAATAAACAGCTTGAGGAATAGCGAGGATATTTCCCTCAGAATTTAGTGGATCAATTGATTTGTAAATGAAATCAAACCAACTCAAAATTTAGGTATAAGTGAGTCTCATGGCCACAGCAAAACCAAACTAATAAAGCAAAAAGAACAACTGTGTGACCCGAGCATGAGATGAGTTCTGTGTATTTCCCCTTGGAGCTGCATTGAACAAAGCTAGCACAATAACTTCTGAAAATATAAAATTAAGGAGAGTTATTTAGCAGGGAGGAGTGGTGAAATGCGTTTCACTCCTCCACAGGTCCCATAGAGACTCGTTCTCTCATCCCCCTCTCCATCAGGCGTCCACCAGAGACTGTAAAAAATATCATCTGACAGTCTTTTTTTTAAAGTTTTTTGCAGTTTCAGCTGAACAGGATAGTGCTCATGATATCCAACAGCAGAGCACAAAACGCAGTCAACAAATCAGACCAATGGCCACGGCCACTGCAGGAAAATGCAAACATATACAGGAGATGCATTTGTGTAAGTTTATCCATGTACCAGTGCGTGTGTGTGTGTGTGTGTGTGTGTGTGTGTGTGTGTGTGTGTGAGTCCAGCGACTAGCCTGGCTTGGGTTACGCTCTTTCTAATATGACGGAGAGGAGAGAGCTTCATGGGTGCACCTTGCTTGCGGGAAGCAGAGCGGCTGCAGGCATAAATAAATTTCCCCCGAGAAAAGTCGATACAGGAGCTCACATGTCCACAGCAGATGAATATCCAAACCCGTCTGCATCTTAATGGCTGCAAAACAATGTGCACATGATACACACAAACATGAGCCGTCTTTATACGTGCAAGAGGCACTCGAACCCTTTACTTAAGTGAAAGCAGCAGTACCACAGGGAAAAGGGACATTCCAACAGTTTTGCAGACAAAATTTTACTTGTAAGGAACGTCTAAAGTAAAAGTACTCACTGCGAGTAAGGCAACAAGGAGGGTTTTTTTTGCAGAGGTAGTCAGAGGCAGTTATTTATTTCATTTACTATCATCAAGGTATAACATTAAACTCAGACATTTAAAACACATAGAAATATTCTTGAAATTCTGTACTCCTAAAGATGGAGCAACAGGAAATAGAATAAATCAATCATGAAGGCAGCGGAATAAATTATACAAGAAAATAAATTAGTAACACGTTATTATTATTGAGTGTTTTAATAAGGCATTTAAAATTATAATTCAAATCTTTATGTAAAATAAATGATATACACACTAGCAATGAAAAATCTAAATAAGTGGACTACCTGAGACTATAATACTGTATATTTTTAATCAGAATTCTGACTTTAGGGCCAATCAGGATGTAGGTATTGAAAATAAGCATTGCTACTGTGTGATTTTTACAGTAATTAATTCTTCAGTCAAACCTCAGCGGTGAAGTGTGAAGGTCGGCAGGTGAGCTACCTGTCCTACAACTACAAATACGGGGTCAAACTGAGCAAGACAACACTGCCTGATCCGAAACGAATGTCTGACGAATACATCTTAAGCCTGATTTCATGGTGGTATAACAGGAGAATGGCAAAAACACAATATCTTGGTAACGATATATGGGAGGCTGTGACTCTGCAGGTAGGGGATGTCTTCAACTGATTGGCCTGACCTCCACATGTTGAAGTGTCCTTGGGCAAGACACTGAATCACAGGTTGCATCTGGCATGAAAGCATATTTCAAATCAAATGTGCGGATCATAAAATCAGATGTTCATGCTGCGTTGGGCGGGGCCCAGTTCACCAGTGATCCGCTGTGGTGGACCCTGAAAGAAGAGAGAAATAACATAAGAAGAAGTAATAGTAACATAACATTAAGAATTAAACATGCACAAATGGAGGCAAATGTCAGGTTGCTGCATAGACAAAAAAAAGGTGGAATATTTCTTTAAGACAGATGTAACGAGACCCCGTGGTATCTAAAGTGAGAGGTGCAGCACTGCTGCTGATCAGAGGAGTCTTCTGATACAGATCAATGGAAACAGCTGAGACCAGTGGAGCCAGAGACTCCCTACTGATTCAATTTACCATCTCTGTAATTCACATGATCGTACCGCCTATCAGCCGACACACACACACACACACACACATACACACACACACACACACACAAAGAGGCAATGGTGGGATGCTTCAAGGACGAATGCATTCACAAAAATGGTGGGCTAAAGGCAGCACAGAAGTAAAACACAAGTGAACCAGATTATTACCATTTACAACGAAGAGTAAATGTGTGGTAGTTAAAAACCTCCATGGTCAAATGTGGCTCGGATTCAATCAGGTTCCAAACCACCTGAGATCCTGCAGACAGGTGAGCCTGGAGTCAGGGGCTGTGTCCCATTTCTTAAAAAGGCCTCCTCCCCCTTCTTTGACTGCAGTGCTGTCATATTTTCACCAGACAACATACTGATCTGAAAACCCCCATATTACGTTCAATAACAATGTTTTTAAAATTTCAAAGTTCAAAGTTCAATCAATAAAAAGCTTTATTAAAGGGGCACTTCACCAAAATCGAAAATACAATGCACACCAAAAAAATCTAGATGCATAAACAGCACTACAGGTAAGAAGAAAAAGAAATATTTTTGACTTTGACGTGGTTAATGTTAATAAAAATGTACATCTACACCCTCAATTTCAGCTTGCAACATACAAGGAACAGTACTTCCTGCATTTGCATGGAACTTTGGCATCGTTTGTGCATTGTGAGATGCAGAATCGTCCCATATGCATGTAATTCTTGGGGATGCTGAGCTGCATCAACTGTAAGGAAGCTTCAAAGAAACACAAAAGTGTGTCAGGAATTTTTTGCCTCAAAATTGGAAAGCCTAATGGCCTTTTCTCCGAGCCTCTATAGAATTGTACAGAGCTGCAAACAGACATGTTCTTCCTCCATGGTGTCTTCTGACTTGCCATTTGTTCATGGTTCAGATTATATGGTATGAATTCACACAGGATCTAAGTGTGTTGGTATGTGCATCCAGTGCTGAGCGCCTCTGAAACTGTAACACATGCATTTTGTAGTTTCACTCCTCCTGACTGCTTAAATGTCAATAAAAACTATAATAGCCTTCATATAAAAATACAAGCAGAGCAGAGTCTCCTTTCAATCAGAGCAGCATCAATAATTCATAAACGCTCCTGTTGGCTGTGCCGCTCCTGGGATCGATGCCTCTGTAATGTGGACTGATACGAGCCCCTGGTCGAGTCCTGGCTGCAGCAGGTTAATGGGCCGACTAGATTTCACCCACTGCTGGAGGCACTTCCTGGACAAAAATCTGCACCACACCCCACTGACATGCTGACAGAAAAAAGGTAGCTACAGCAAACTTATGTGTTTATACTGTGGACTGTAAAAATTTTGGACATAATATCTGTGAGGTGCACAGGTTTCTGGAGGAAAGCCTGGACGCCTGCTGCAGCTCGCCATCTGTTTGTGGGGCCAGTCAATACAAATTTGAGTTAGAGCTCTGGGTGGCTCAACAAAGTGACAAAAGCAATGTCTGGGTGTGATAGGCTGAAGCTGCTGTCAGTCAAACAAACAGGGCCCCAAATGTACACAGCCATTTTAAAGGGTGCATTTTCTTCCTAATGGAACAATATTTCTGAGATTTACCACCAAGACACAAATTAGATTAAATTAAAAATTAAATCATCCAATAAAACCACAATGTCTTATAAAAAAATTAATTGAGTATGAAGTTTTCTCAGCTACTGTATTACTATTAAGACGTAGTGGTCATTAGAGGATTTGCATCTTCTCAACACTTTTCAGATGTCCATATTCAGATGCATTTTTCTATGTATGTAATATTAAGCATCCAGTAGCAGTAATAATTGTTGTTCCTCTCAAGTCAAAAAGACGTCTTGATTATTACCCATCGTCAATGATTCAAATTCGTTGCGATGTGGCTGATGCTCTGACCATTCGGCACAATTTGCATAAAGCTATCAAAAATTGTTGGTTTTATTTGTTGGAATCTTAACTGATTTGTTCATGAAACAAAGAATTGGCAGTTGCACTCGCCATGCTGGCATGATTTCTTTCCTTTCCTAGATTGGAGAAGTCATGACCAGCCCTACTCTGCCTCTGATTGGCCAGTTCTCATCGCCTTCTTGGTTGGGTTGGTTAGGTTTAGGCATGAAAAGAAAGATTGGTATGGGTTAGGGAGAGAATATCAGCCAATCAGCCATGCCTCTGCCATCCTACATGCTGAGTCCTATAAAACACAGTGAGCTTTGTTAGCTGAGTTAACCAAGCTCAAGTTCATAATTTGCAAACAGATACGTTCAGTTTATCGTTAATTTAAACGTTAATCGAACATGCTTTTTTTGTGTGTTCATGGCGAACACTGTGCAGAGACTGTTTTCATTGAAATCTATTGAAGTAGGAAACTTATTTCTTCACTCACCTTAAATCTCAGGTTAACATGTGGACATGTGAGCAGGATTTTGTCACATCACAGGTGAGAAGTGGGACCTAGACGCCAGCAGGTCTCATACAGAACAGACTGAGTGAAGCAGGAGACTCTTCACGTCCAGGTGTGAAACATTTGAAATGAACAAATGCACATTCACATTCACAGACGGAGCAGGATTAGATGTAATCTGAATAATTCTTCACAGGTTGATCCAAATACTGTTGAAAGATCATAGCAGACGCAACTTATTACTCTAAGCATATTCCAAGTTATTTTTATCATCTGTAGAGGGCATCTTTAATGAGTTTTACAGATTCTGTTCTCTAATTTCCTTGTATTTCCTTTTTAACAGCCTCTAGAATTAAAGTGCACACTAAAAATGACTGAGATTTAAATTTGACCCAGTTTCCATAAATAAAGCACTGACACAATCCTGGGTTCACTCAGTCTCACACAATACTGGATCTCTAATAAAACAGAAATAGAGTAAAACAATAATATATGTTGCACTGAACTATTACAACTCGACTCAGTGAGTAACTATAAGTGGTTTGTTGTAGTGTTGCTTATTTGAATTGATGTCGCCTTTTTACTGTACTGAATCGTGACACTAAAAGAAATCAAACTGGAGAAAGCACAAAGGTTGGTGCATATTTCTGCAAAACTTATTTTTCTTTGTGCTTCATTTGGTAAATTCAGTCCAGCATGAGTGTGT
Source organism: Chelmon rostratus (assembly GCF_017976325.1). Classification (NCBI taxonomy): domain Eukaryota; kingdom Metazoa; phylum Chordata; class Actinopteri; order Chaetodontiformes; family Chaetodontidae; genus Chelmon; species Chelmon rostratus. The sequence continues at coordinate 24,702,556 of NC_055658.1, read as the reverse complement.
CACGTGTGTGTTTCCTGTGTGTGTGTGTGTGTGTGTGTGTGTGTGCGCGCGTGTGTGTGTGCATGTGTGTGTTTTTCTCCAATCCATTATTCTGCAGAATCAATTTGTGCTGTCGTTCAATGAAGAGGTTGAATGTTTCATGGAGAGTGCGGTAAAAGGCGAGTTTCTGAGAATCTGTGAGTGACATGATGAAAGTGAAACAGTAGTCCTCCTTAGATGTAATCAGATTACATAACAAAACTAAAGTAAAATACAGTCTGGGGTGGATTTCCATAAAGTCAAAAAGACATTTATGATGGCAGAAAATGTATCTTTACCTTTTACTTTTTGTATCAGTTTTTCCTGTTGATTTATTGCATTTTTATCAAATGTATTACTTCTTGTTTAATTCATTTTTTTTGTTTTTGGCCTGACATTGTTTTTAATCATGCTTTGCAGAGCTGCATCTTATCATGAAAGGTGCTCTACAAATAAAGTTATTATTATTATCTATTCCATTGTTTGTATCTGCTCAATATCATCATGGCAGCGTTGTCACAGGTCAGCAAGCTGGAGCCAGCATTTGGCACAAAGCACCTCTGTACCTGAGCACAGCCTCACAGAGCCACTGGCGTGGCTGTAATCTTGTTTTACTTAAAATACTACACTTTAAAGATTGAGGCCCACATCCAGATGGATTATTCATGAGGATTCAAAGACATTAAAATGTATTTTTAAGTTTTATAATTCAAACCACATACCTCTGAAGGAGCCACATGGAGACAATGGTTTTGATTTGTATTTGCAATTTGCATTAACTTATCTGGCCTGTTTTTAAAATCTATTTATTTTTCCTGGGGCTGTTGAATCCATTCAGCCAAAGTTCAAACAGTTTAATTCCAGTTTCTTTACTTCTTTTTTTGGAGTCGGATCAATCGATCTGGTTGTTTGCCAGAACATGTGGTGTCATCGCCCTGCTGGGCTGTGTGATAATGTGAAGAGCATTAAATATTCAGCTAAGAGGAAGTTGAGTGTCACTACATTATCTGAGATGTCAGGCATTTATTGATGACTATCCTTTATCTGTTAAAGCTGGAAGGACACGCAGACACACACACACACACACACACACACACACACACACTAAACCACTGGGAGTAATATTATTTGTCTGATAGATGTAGTCTATTTGTTTCATGAATTATAGATCTTCCAAAATGTCATCCACAGCGAGTTGCTGGCTCTGACTCGCACACTGTGTGTATGACATCACCTTGACAGATGAGTCCTTTCAGCAGCACTAGCTGGAAGTTTTAACCGGGAAACTCAAAGGTTATTCAATCAATAAGTGAAGCTTTTTAAAACGCTTGGTTGTTTCCTCTACTGGCCTGAATCGTTAATTAGACCGAGGCCGCTGTGCCGGAGCAGGTAAGTCCACACAGGCTGCTCGTAAAGCTCAGTTTGTGGTTCTGCCTCCTTCACAGACAGACTTAAACAGATTTAAAGCTCCCCATCAAATGTGCTTTGATGCTTTAAGTTAAGCTATGGACCTCTGATGAATTTAAAACAACTCGAATCAGCATGCAGAAATAGAATTACAAGCAGAAAGAATTCACTTTGTGAATGAAAAAGCACTCTCCAGCTGCTCTGCTTATCTGTAAGCTTTTTCTTTTTTTGGAGATGGAATCCGTCAATGAATGTGTAAAGGAGATGTAAGAGAGAGAGAGGAGGATGCCTAGCTGCCATTAACCTGAGACCAGCCTCCCCTTCCACCCCACCCCACCCTCCACCCCTCTCCCGGCTCGACCCCACTCCGCCTCCCCTCATTCGTTCAGACTGGGCCCTGGTGGAGAGGAAGCTGCTGCCCCCTCGGGGATTTGGCATCATAATTATATAGGAAGCAGAGCAGTCTGCCGTCTGTTAGAGCTGGAGAGGCTGCAGGCTGGTCGCACATGTCCACTAATGTGCAGTGAACGGCTGGTTGTAACATGGATGTGGAGCTGCCTTTCTGACACTGTTGGGAAGGTAAGATCATCTCTTTCATTAACCTTCAAAGAGTTAATAACGACAGCGAGAGATTACCAGCTGCTCACAGTCTGTGCAGTGTGATCTGATTGTTGATTTGTCAGTGAACATCACTCCGCAAACTGCTGCCAAGTGCAATTGTCATGACTGTAACTGGGGTATAAATGAACTCAACAGATTTGGAAGCAGTTTAACAAAACTTCCATTTCTCTGAATGAAGCATGAAAAGTCGTTAAACCAATTTCTGTGGCTTTACGGAAACTCGTTCATTTTTGTCTGCAGGCTGTTCTTAATTTGATTTCTTGTCGCTGGGGATGATCAGAAAAAATGAGCAGGACTCCACATCAGCCTGTTAGTCTTTTACCAGATGATTGGATAACAGGATTGCGCAGAAAGATTAGAGGAAGTTCTGTAATTGTTCTGTTTGTTCAGTGTGTAAAGTGAAGATTTCCAATGTTGATTTGAAGAGTTGGAGCATGCTCAGAGGGTTGTTTATGGCACCATCTAGTTCCGAACTAAAATGGTTCTAAAGAGAACGTCTCCAAAATGGATCATTCTGACTCAAAAAAGGATTTTCCAGTGATGCAAGCTTTAAATTATATTTTCTGGTGCAATATAGCTCCTTGTGCTGAGGAAATTTTATCAATGGGGTTGCAGGACAATGTAGACTACTAATGTGGTCTTGATGGGAAGCATGGTCCTATAATCCGGTCATGACTCAGACGTCTGTTTTTCAATGTGTCACAGAGTAAGAAGAGGAAGCAGCCATGTCAGAGAAGAAGCCTCGAGGCTCAGACACGCGTCCCAAATGTGGCCTCCGCAGTTGGAGTGCTGACAGCTATGTTTGGAAGGGGAAGAAACGCTCCCGCAGCTCTCGCAACGGGTCGAGTCCAGGGGACCTGGAGGTGGAGGGGACGGAGGAGCTGGGTGTGCGGTCAACATCCTGTCCAAGGCGGCGCAGAGAGAGAAAGTGTAGCTGCAGCACTCTTGGGGATGCGTTGACGTCTGCAGACATTGATGTAGTGTGTCGGAAGGCCTTGTCCCGCCGATCTCTGCGGCAGAAGTTCCAGGACGCGGTTGGCCAGTGTTTTCCTCTGCGGTCCCACCATCACCACCATCATCATCACCACCATCCATCTGGCTCCTCACGACCCTTCTCAGTGCTCTTCTGGTCCAAACGCAAGATCCACGTCTCAGAGCTCATGCAGGACAAGTGTCCCTTCTCACCCAAATCTGAACTGGCCCGATGTTGGCACCTTATAAAAAATCATGCCACCCACCCAAATGCCTTGAAAGACATGGAGGTTCCACTCAAACCCAGTGCCTCATCTTCCTCTACCACCCCACCACAGACCCCCCTCTCTTGGGAGGACATCTGCTGCTCTCCTGGGCCTGGAGGCAGCAGCCTGGGAGGGGAGGACTGGGACCCTTCCTGTCCTAATGGGGGAGCAGAGGGCACCTGTGGCCACACTGACTACATCCTGGTCCCAGACCTCCTCCAGATCAACAACAGCCCATGTTACTGGGGTGTGTTGAACCGCTTCGAGGCAGAAGAGCTTTTGGAGGGCAAACCAGAGGGAACGTTTCTGCTCCGAGACTCTGCCCAGGACGAGTTCCTCTTCTCGGTCAGCTTTCGGCGCTACAGCCGCTCCCTGCACGCACGCATCGAGCAGAACGAAAAGCGTTTCAGCTTTGACGTGCGTGACCCATGCATGTACCGGGATCCCAGTGTGACAGGATTACTGAGACACTACAGCGACCCAGACACCTGCCTCTTCTTTGAGCCACTCCTTTCCCGCCCGCTATCGAGGACCTTCCCTTTCTCCCTCCAGCACCTATGCAGGACTGTGATCTGTAGCTGCACCACCTACCAGGGCATAGACAGCCTGCCGCTGCCGCCTCAGCTCAGGGACTACCTGCGACAGTACCACATTAAGTGTGATGGGGCCTGCGCTGTGTGATGGTCTAAAGCAGACCTCATGGAGACCCAGACAAAGGCAGGTTCTCCGGGCAACGAGGCAAGAAAATTGCTGTTGAGTTTGGCTATCTTGAGAGCTAGTGGAGCCAACATCAAGCCCATGGGACAAGAAAGCGAACCACGATAGCTGACTGTGACACACTGAGACGATAATAGAGACAATAATTAAGCAAATGCCCCAAAACATTCACTTTAATATCCTTAATGGAGTAAGGATTAAATCGTCAAGACATTCAACTTTAACCCTAAATTTTTGTGGAATATCGACTCTTGAAGTTGAGGCATTTTCCGCTTCACTTCAATGCAATCAGAGTTGCATTGTGTGGACATTTAGTATCTCTAGTGGCCACAAGAGGAACTGCACCTTTCAATGTGACTGGCAGCGACCAAACCTCCTTTCTTGTACCTAAATACATTAAAATGTGATGCTCTTCTGTGGTCCTGCACACAACTAATGCTGTCAAAAATTAGAGATATAGAGACTCCAACTGCATCTAGTAATATCAAAAAACATTATGAATTGTTCATTAACTTTCCAACTAAAGAAAATATTTAGACTTGTGGTGCAAAGTGTCCCTTTCCACAATTGTTATATCGCTGAAAATCCTTAAACACTGTTGTTGTCCAGCCAATCAATTCAAACCACAGGCAAAGGGACTCTGTGTGAGATGACTGATCACTCAACACAAATCATGAAGGTGGTTTTCTGTTTGACTTTTTATCCGCTGCACAAAATATGTTCAGGCACTCTGTATGGATGAGAGATACATAAAGACCATTATTGATCAAGTACGGTAAACATCACATATGTCACCTCTTTATGCCTCTCAACAGCTTCGTTAAATGGGACTGCTTTCTTCTCTGCAGCCACAAGATGGCAGCACAACTGCACTGACCAGAGTCGTTATACTACCCAGCTGCGTCTTTACCATTCAATCTTAGCTTGAAGCTTCTCTGTAAATTGGTATTTTAACATCACTCGTGCCTCTACAGCTTTCCCAAATATTGTTATTGAAATCCTGTTGACATGATGGGGTAGGGTAGCCTGCAGTACACCATAGGACTAAACACTCTTCTTAAAGTACTTGAATCACTGTGATTCCCCTTAGAGGTCCAATGTATTCACCACACTGATACACAAACCAATAAATGTCATTCACACTGTTATTGTAGTATGGCTGTTTCTCATTGTTGTTCTTCATCTCTGGACTGATTTCATGGTGCAGCTCTAGTCATGCTTACCCACGCCTGTTCGTGCTGCAGCCATGCCATGGTCTGACAGGCTAATGGTATGGAAAATGCTGCTTTTGAAGTGTCTCTCTCTGAAAACAATTCATCACACTCTCTGCAAAGGACACCTCTAAATGCCAGCGCTTCAGCAGAGCAAACGGAGAGATAAGGACATGAAAAAGGACTATTTCCCCCATAACGAGGGTGGAATTCAGATGTTTCAGTTGATTCATGTGTAGTTCAGCGTCTCTCTCCCTTCAACCAGCAGTGGAAAATATCTGCCCCGGGGTGAGTTGTATGAATACAAACCAGGGCATGAAATATTCATCATATGGCCATCAGCTCTTCAGGCACAAAAAGTTTTGTTTCTCAGCACTTGTCATACAGATATTAGCATTTTACTTCCACATGCATGCATTGGCTGATTTGTTGTCAGATTGCTTCCATCAAATTATCTGTTTTAATATTACTGTTTCAGATGATGTATAAGACTTAGAGATTAGAGCTGGTTTGGTTGACAGAGTTAGCTTCTTGCTCTTAGTTTAGCATAATGTTCACTTTCAACCCTAAACTTTACCCACAGAGCTATGCTTTTATAGCAACAATCAGTGACTTCTGCTGACAACTAACGGCTCAAATGACCTTTATTATAGAAGCCATGTTCATATGGTGCAATAGGCTGAATTCAATTAAGCTGCTTCACTATCGGGGCCTGGTTTTGCGCATGCTGCCTGACTGTCTACAAGGCTTACTGGAACACTTGAATTGAACCGAGCCATCATCAATGTTCTTAGTAACATCTGTGCTTTTCCTGCAATGACAAGTCAAAATTGTTTCACTCATCACTGAGTCCCAGTAAACTTCCCTGAAGCTGTTAAATCCCTCCATAATATAACGGTTTTCTATGAGAGAGGACAGAGGATGTCAAGGTGCAGCTCACCTGCCATGTTTTTTTATTATAAAAGGAGATTTAGTTTTCCCCTGAACACAGCGCGTTAGTCCTGATGTTGGATGCCACTGAAGGTCAGTTAAGTATGGAGAGGACCACTCAGCCGCCTCTCAGACTGAACTTTGAGAGCAGATAACAGACTGCAAAAATGCAGATTTATCAGGCAGGTTGGGTCTAAAGAAAAGATGCTATTAGGTGCATTATGGGAAATGTACCCATACTAATACACCAGTCAGGATATTTGAGCCTGTGTTGCTTCAGTTTTAACAGTTTTATAAAGATTTTCCTTTTGTTCCCCAACTTTATTGAAGAACAACGCTAAATCACGAAAGGTAATCAAAAACGAATCAACCTGTGCAACTGATGAACTTGGATCTCCATCTCACACCCATAAAAAGTCTCTCTTTGTGTTTGATCCCTTTGACAGCTGATGTGTCAGTGCTCTGGGACCATGTCCATCATCCTGAACCACATATGAAATATTAATGTTGTCTTGTATGATTCAGGTGGCAGGCATTGTTTTTCAGCAGCTCAAAGTCAGCGTCTAGTGTTACATTAGATTCATGAGACATTTGATATCCAAATCTGAGAACTGAAACATTGGATTGTAGAGTTTGAGTTCATCCAGGACAGTTTTATACAGTGTGTCGCATAACACACGCGACAGATATGGGGCCTGTTGTACATATTCACACTGTCATTCTTACTGATTTGAACATATTGTTATATTTCAGTGATGTTGCACTAAATTCTCCCCTGAGCTGGAGCTCAAACAGGTGAGTGGAGAGTCAGCCAATGGCAGGTTGCCTTTAACAGCCAAGGAAAGAGCCAAGAGCTACATATGCTGTATATTAATAGCAACTTAAACTAAGAAATAATTACTCAGCATTAATATCAGTGAGTGAACATGCATTTCTTGTGTTTTTAAGAAGATATTTTAAAAGTTGTTCTCTTAACAGTCTAGTTGTATTGAAAGCAGCTAAACAAGATTTAATTTGATTCATATTTTCATATATTTTCATTCATTCATTTCTGAGGCAGGTTGCATTTGTTGGGTTTAGAAGAAGAGAGAAAGCTCTTAGTTTGCAATGTAATGCTATATGTCTGTTGTACTTAAGGTAAATATGAACTTATGCTCTTTTCTGACAAATGTTCTTTCATCACAGGTCGTTGTTTTATGTCAGTTTGGCACTTATATAAGCATAACATATGAAAACAATTACAACTACTACTAGTTTACTGCTGTTACTTCTACATCTACAAATAAAAATGATCCTAATCATATTGACAATTACAGTCCTAATCACAATTACAATCATAGACAATGTACTTTGTTCTGGTAAAGAAATCATAAGAGGACAATGCACAATGTCTACTTTTACTCTTGGTATATTAAGTAAGTAATTGTGCTTTTTGTTTACTCTTACTTTAGTAAGTAAGAGTTTAAATGCAGGTAAAAAACAAAAAAGCAGTGAAAGTAAAAGATAAGATAAAACTAAATACAAAATAAAAAGTTGAATATATATATGTACATATATACACACACATATATATGCAGTGTATATATATATATGCAGTATATATATATATGCAGTATATATATATGCAGTATATATATATATGTGCATATATGTGCATATAAAAGTACTTCTCCCACCGCTGCTGCAGCTATAATCCAGTCCTGATCTCTCTCCACATTTAAACAACAACTGAATCTAGTCGTTTTTAACAGTATGTTCCGTATCCATCACAGATTTGTGCAGAAACAGCGCGAGATCGTAAAGAAGATTCCGAATCTGTCTCACGCTGCGTGGCTCCAGCGTGGGCGGGGTTTCAACATTTACGTCATGACGTAGCAGGCGGGAGTTGTTTCCTTGTTTTTCAACGCAGCGCGGGAGATTTAGGAGCAGAGGACCGAGTCTGTGGAGTCGTCCGAGAAAGTTGTAAGTTGTCATATTTCTCTTTTATCAAATCATTGCTAGTTAGATTACGTCTACGTTTATCCTCAGTGAAACGCGTCAAGTCGTGAACTTCGTTTATTAATCCGGTCGTTGAGTTTTAAATAGCGCAGCAAGCTAACATACACTAGCTGTACTGTGAGCGTTAGCTCAACTCTTCGGCTAGCTAAGAACCAGTGGTGGGAGATACTGACAGGGCAGCGGATACCTGTGCTGTACAGACTAGTCACATATCTGTAATGTTCACGTGTTAGTTTATGTTTGTGTTTTCTGTTCGTCAGTCTGGTGGTTTGTGAAAATGCCTTGTGAGAGGAAGCCGATGCGCTTCGACCACTCCGAGGGACACACCGAGGTCTGCTTCGATGACTCCGGAAAGTGAGTCAAATATTATAAGACCTTCATTTATGTACAGTTGTTACTGTCTGTTTTCACTGTCTGTGAATAAATGCTCTTATCTTTTTGTATGCTGTGCTCATCCGTTAGTCTTTTTGGTTTTATATTAACTTTAAGTTCTGAATATCTGTAACAAATAGAGGCTGTCGTTCAGATGTATGTATAAATGTAAAAAAAAAACAGTTCATGTGGGCCTTTCTAAACGGTGGTATGAATAGTTGAAATGTGTCTTATGATCTTGTGTCAAACGTAAGGTTTGCTGAATCAGCCAAGACTTTCATAGACTGCAAGACCTGCAAAACCTCCTACCTTAGAGGTGTTCAGTACACCTCAAATTCAAGTTTTAACCCCTAGGTAACCCCAAATCTCAAAGCTGAAATGAGTGCATTGAACCATTCGTGTTATGAATCAGGAACTCCTCTCACTGTCGACAGAAAGAGACATCGTCAGTTCAGCTTTGATATACAGAAGGTTAATGACAGTCAGTCTGCACACAGGTGGTTACTGAGCAGGTAATTTTTATATGCAGCAGTTGTGCCAGACAGAAGAAAACCAGTAAGAGAGTGAACTTTCTGATGACTGTCAGAAACAACATCATAACATCACATTGTAATGAACAGTGATACGAAGCGCTTAGCTAAGAAAACGTTGAACAACACATGGTCAGTGACTGACCTGGACTGAATGATGTGTTTGAAATAATCAGCTTCCACCTGTAGTCTGTCCAGCCTGCGCTGCACAGTCCATCAGCCATCTCATGACTGTCAGTAGAAATAAAGTAAATTAAGATATACACACAGAAGACTATAGAAACTTTATTCATTCATTTATGGATGGACTCAATTAAAATACACACAAATGTAATGATGCTGAACAGCACAGTAAAGGAATAACACTGAACTGAATCCTCATTCTCAATCCTCATCCTATAGTAAACTGATTAAAAAACCTTCTCAAAGATGACAAATAAGTTGGACATTTGTGTCTTACATCATCATGTCTGAATCTGAATTTTCCTCAGGTTCATTGTAACCTGCGGAAATGATGGAGATGTTCGGATTTTCGAGGGACTGGATGACGATGATCCAAAGTTCATATCCGTCGGGGAAAAGGCGTACTCTCTCGCTCTCAAGGTCGGTTCACCCGTCTCCTTCTGGCAGATTTAGATGGTTTTGGGATCTGTGATACACCAACTCTTGATGTAAGATTGATTTCTAGTGACACATTTCGACATTTTCTTTCCTCCACAGAACGGCAAGCTGGTGACGGCAAGTTCGAGCAACACAGTGCAGATCCACACGTTTCCTGACGGCGATCCAGATGGCATCCTCACCCGGTTCACTACCAACGCCACACATGTCGCCTTCAACAGCATTGGCTCGAGAGTGGCTGCCGGATCCAGGTACTTAAGATGGTAGAATGACCTGAAAAATATTAGAAAAAAGAAAAAGTTATGATCACTTTTGAGAAACACAACTGGAAGCAGGGGAAATTACTAGCCTTGTTCTGCCCAAAGGTGATTAGCACCTCTAAAGGTCTCTAAATAGCACATTGCATCTTGTTTTAAATGTACAAAACCAGAAATTTGTGGTTTCATGTGCTGTGACTATTTCCTGTTGGGTGTGATGAGTCTCTGCTGGTTATCTGATAATTTAGTCTATAAAATGTTAGTTTCCCAAAGCCCAAAGTGACATCTTCAGATTGCTTCTTTTGTCCAACCAACAGTCCAAAACCCAAAAACTCATCATTTACTATCATAGATGACAAAGAAAGGCAGCAAATTGTTACGTTTTAGAAGCTGGAACCAGCACTGAAAACATAACTTGAGTCAAAATTGTTGGCAAGGTTAATGTCAGACTTCATCAGTCACAAACTGCTTCAAAACAGTTACTCAGCCTTGTTTGTTTCAACTTGTTCATAACTGTGAAAAATGTAGAACTGGACCATAATCCTGGACAAAAAGACATTTTAAAGAATATATTCTGCCTCGAGGATGTCCAGCTGACTGGACGGCTTCATCTCTTCATCCTGAGGTGTTTTGCACCGCTGACTGATCTCAGAGAGGAAGCAGAGCTAAAGGTTGAGCGAACGTCACTTTTACTCTGTCGAACACGGATGCTGGTTTCGCTCCGGCTGCTCCTGTGGCAGCTGCTGAAGCCTTCGTGCGTAACGTGTCTGTTGTGTTCAGTGTCTTGTAAACTGTGATCTCATTAGCTTCAGTATTGTTGTTCCAGTCCAGAAAGAGCTGCACACAGCACCTGAATGATGTTTCCACCTCACAGACAGAGCTGCTCTTTGGATTGGTTTCTGATTAGTCCTGATTGGAGATAAGCGTCTGTTTGCTACCACAACTGATTTGCCCTAAACAGGTTTATGACGGCAATAAAAGCACAGAGCATGGCGGCGTATTGATGCTGCTATTTTCATCCTGGTAATGTCTGTTGTGATATTGATTTTAAAAATTCGAGCATTTGAGGCTGTTAGGGCGGATTTGGCATCTGCATTGTGGCGGACGTTTGGAGGAAATCAGGATTATTTTGCTTCTCTCGTTCATTGATTTGACAATTTGCACTCTCACGGCTGGCGTGCCCTTTCCCTCTATTCAGCCGCATGTGAACACTGATTGCCTGCACATGTCGGTTTGCACATATTTATTCTTAATTTTTCTGTTTTCCTCAGCGACTTCATGGTTAAAGTAGTGGAGGTGTCGGACAGCAGCCAACAAAAAACACTCCGGGGCCACGAAGCGCCTGTTCTCAGTGTCACATTTGACCCCAAAGATGACTTCCTGGTGGGTAAACCGTTTTCTCTGGATGTTAAATGTTTCTCACTTTCCCTTTTTGAGATGATACCTGGTGTTCTGCTGCAATTTGTCTTAAAATACAATTATTTTTCTGATTAAATTAAAGCACTGAACACAGTCTGTTCATGAAACAATACTGAAATGAGTGATTGTGAGATGTTTCTTTGAAGAAGTACACAGGGGTCGACACCTCAAAATCAACACCTGTCTGTACAGTTTAATGTAATCCAATACAACACCACAACACACTGCTTCTGAAATGACCTATAGTTGAATCTGACTCTGTCTCAGTCCCCACAGTTCAGTTCATCTTCATTGCATTGTATTGATTCAGGCAAACTTTTATTAAAGAAACCTTTCACCTGAAGTTTTTGACAATTAAAAACAATGTAGAGACACAGCAGCTGGATGTACCAGCGACTGATCACTCTCTTAAAGTGCAATGCATATGGTACGCGAGTATTTATTGAGATACAGTAAACGTACAAAGAAAAGATTTTGTCAACATTGAATAACTGCAGCTGCCTCGAAGCTTTGACGTAAGAATCAAAGCCTCACTGTCATCAGGCTCCTGAAGTGAGACGTTGGTACCATTACATCATTATATCACCACAATCCAATTCCAGTCTCTACCTGAAGAGCACAGCTGCACGTGCATCGTGTTTGGATGGATTAAATTTGATTGAAGCTGGCTTGATTAAGCCAAATGAAACTGTTCTGACCTAAAAGCAGCACCCTCAGAAGTCGTTGTGCTTTCTCTGTCAGGCGTCTGCCAGCTGTGATGGCGCCGTCATCGTGTGGAATATTGAGGAGCAGGTACGTCTGTTTCAGCACCTTGCGCTGAATGATTTTAGAAACGCAACCTTTATTTTATTTCTAAACTCTCCATCAGTCTGTCAGATGCTGACCTGCTCTTGTCCATTCAGACTCAGGTGATCAGCTGGCCTCTGCTGCAGAAGACCAACGACGTCAGTAATGCAAAGTCTCTGTGTCGGCTGGCCTGGCAGCCCGGGACTGGCAAGGTCAGTGACACATGTCTTGATTGGCTGAGTCTGGGGTCCACCAATTCTGCTCCTCAGTACAAACCACTTCAGTGATTAATCAATGTAAATAGCTGATTGTGATCTAGTATAAGATTAGAACACAGATCCTAAATAACAATGAATTCTTTGTGTGTGTCTGTGCTCAGTTTCTGGCAGTTCCTGTGGAGACAAAGGTGCACCTGTACCAGCGAGGGTCCTGGGATCATGTGAGCACTCTGTCCGATGATCTGCTGTCACAGGTGAGGTCCAAGCGATGTAGTGTTGATTGTGTCGATAGCTGCTGTGTTAAAACAGTTGACCTGTTCGTTCCAGAGCTCATCAGGTGTTGATACCTGCTCAGTGTGAAGTCACACTTTACAGCTTGTGCGTTTTGTTCTCGTTACCCCCTGTGTCGCTTCCTGCTCTCTATCCCTTCATTGTCCTCTATCTGATGGTCAAACAGAAGATGCAATAATTTGCCCTCTAGCCTTTGGTCTGCTGAAGCGTGATGTAAATCTTCAGACCAAATATCTGATCTGGAAACAGTCTTGAAAGCACCGGATGAACGACCTCCTCAGAACGTGGTTGAAATCACCCGAAGGACTAAATTTTCAGTCTGTCGGTGCTCTGTTTTGATTGTCTTTGATTGATCTGATGTTTGTTTCCTCTGCAGCCCATCAACGTGGTGGCCTGGTCTCCATGTGGGCGGTACCTGGCGGCGGGCAGTGTTGGGGGTTCACTGATGGTGTGGGACGTGAACAGCAAGCTGTGTGTAGAAAGGTATGTTTGTACGAAGTCTCCTGTTTAAAAAACTGGCTAAAGAAACATCTGCACTGTTCACTGGGGAGGAGGCTCAGCAGCAGCTTCTATAGGCTCAAAGTGTCGGATGATACAAACAACATACTGGCGATTTTGATGACGAAAGTTCAGGAGGTCATTAAAATGAAAATTGTTCATGGATGTGGTCATTAAACTAAATGGAAGTCCTTCATTTATGGGAGGGCAACATGGCTTTTTTAGCTCCTGATTGATCGTTAAGGCAAATCGTAGAGGTTTTGGTATTTCATGTCTTTTTACTTCTGTTTCTAAACTTCATATGAGCTCATTGATTAGCGGACCTGTGCAATGTGAACAAAACAAAAGAGTGATGTCAGCAGTAGGTGGCTCTGCTGATTGGACATGGCTCTTCATTGGGTGACGTTTTATGAACAATGAACTGTGAGTTATAGCTTGCAGCATGTGTGCTAATGAGGAGCTTGTGTTGAAAAAGCACTCAAATTAAGTGTTTCATTTTCATATCAGTGCTGAAGCTCTGTATTTTTGGGGCCCCTGTTTGAGAAGGGAGGGTTGGATGATATGTTAAAAACTTAAAACCGACCACTGTGAGCCTAACAACCTGCGGTTTCTGATATATTCACACAGGTGTGTCTGTTATTCAGAGGCAGAGCATTAGCTTAGCAAATTCAAATGACAAAAAATGCACCAAAAATCAACTGAATTATTCTATTTGTCCAATGGTCCAACCCTCCTAGACAGACGGAAATAAAGGTAACCTGAAGGCTGATGCTGTAAGAGCAACAGCAGAGATTCAGGATCACTACAGTTGAAGTTGTCTCGTCTCTGCTGCAGACAGAAGCATGAGAAGGGCTTCACAGTGTGCGGTTTGGCCTGGCATCCGTCAGGCACCCAGATCGCCTACACGGACACAGAGGGCTGCCTGGGCCTGCTGGACGGACTCAGCACCTCCAACACCACCAAGGCACCAGAGCAAACTCCAGCAAAAGACTACGACGACCTGTTCGACGATGACGATGACAGACTCATGGACGAAGGACTGAGTGACACCAACTCGCCAGTGAAGAAACCTGTCGCAGAGGAGGATGACGACGATGACGATGATTTCCTCGTGCCTGCAACGGGGCGGGTGAGGAACAGAGAGGCGATCCTGGATGATGAGAACTCGCGAGGTGAGTGAAAGAAGGAGGGAAATGTGTGGCTACAGATGGGTGACGAGTAAAAAAAACAACACATAGGTCGTTATGAAGGCATTTGTCCTCCATAGACTACTAGTGTCAGTGCTGCATGTTATAGATTCTCCATGTCTGGAAATCCACTGGAGGAATGGAGACTAGTGCAGCTGTTGCAGGACAAAGTAGGAAAGAGGGCAGAATATCAATAAAGGTGCAAATATAAAATATAAATAAAGATAAATGTACACAACGGCAAAATATGAACAAGGTTAACAGTAAGGATCATGAGTTGAGTGTTGACTGTTGGGGTTTAAGTAACGATTATTTTCATTATTGGTTAATCTGCCAATGATCTCTTTCAATTAATCCTTTACTCTCTTAAAATGTCATCACATTTGGTAACTAATTCGACTGTATGGAGGGAATTCAAATGGAAGATTATCATGAGGCTCTTTAGGACACCTGAAATAATGGCCAAATTTGACAATATACATTCAAACAAATGCTGGAGAAACTGTGGCCCACATATTGGCAATCAGATTCACATGTTTTGGCTATGTCCGAAACTGGAAAGTTTCTGGAAAGAAGTGTTTAAAACACTTAATGCAAAATGTGGGGTAAATATTGTAAGGGACCCAATGGTGGCTTTACTAGGTCTATTACCAAAAGGCATCAATGGAAGAGCCAAAAAATATCTTGTACAAATACTATTAGCAACAGCGATTAAATGCATCACAGTAAAGTGGCTGAAGCCTGACCCTCCGCCATACAGTATGTGGACTGAAAAAATAATGAAAGTATACCAAATCGAACAAATAACATACTCCCTAAGACTTCAAAAAGATATATTCACTAGAAGGTGGAGCCCTGCAGTGGGTATACTGTTATAGTGAGGAACCCATTTGATCTATATTATTGATCTGATATCTATATATCATTTTTTTAAATTCTATTTTTATTTTATTGTATTTTGTCTATCCCATTCTGTTGTATTTCATTTATTATTTTTTCATTCTGTCACTATAGCTCTGCCCTCATTTTTATTTCGGAATTGTTATCATGCCCATATAAGCACTAAGTTGTAAAATTTTGAGGGAAAAAAAAGGGAAAAATAGCAGATATGATGTATGTGATTTTGTATATATGTTCTGTTCAAAAAAAAAAGTCATCACAATACTCTGGAAAAACTGTTTACTGTGATTGTAGAACAGAGAAGCTGGAATGATGTAATGTTCCGCATTTTCACTTAAAAAATGGCTCAAATGATTAATCAGTTATTAAATTAGTTGCAGATGATTTTTCTGTCGATTGACTGATCGTTGCAGCTCCAAAGCTAATGGCTGAGAACATTGAGCGGTGCATAAAAGGCTATAATTGCCTAGTTTTTTCACAGGAAATGATTATATGTTATTTAACATTACTGCTTACGGCAGCCATCTACCTTGATTGTTTAAGTGACTGAAAACCACAAAAGATTCAGTTTACAAAAACAGCAGCAGAAATGCATCATTTCCTCACATCTGAGAAGCCGAAACCAGAGAACGTTTTCTCTTTTTGCTCGATAAAAAATGATTAACGACATTTGTGCATTTAAACATGAATAAAATCTATTAAAAGTAATTCCGTCTTTGTATGCGTGTTGTCCTTCAGACACAGGGTCGCTAAGGCTCGGTCAGGACAAGTTCGGGGACGATGACGACTCGGGCAGCGTTGTCGTGCCGGCCGCCGCCCCGCTGCTGCCCTCTCGTCCTGTCTATGACGGACCTCTGCCGACACCTCCCCAGAAGGCCTTTCAGCCTGGCTCCACCCCGGCACATCTCACGCACCGCTTCATGGTGCGACACACTGACTAAATAAATGTCATACTTTTATTTTGTTATATGGCCTCTAAGAATAACTAAAAACGAATCTTGAACTAGAGAAAATGACGTGTGACAGTAACCGCCATATTGTGCCTCAGATGTGGAACTCTGTGGGAATCGTGCGAGGCTACAACGACGAGCAGGACAACGCCATCGACGTGGAGTTTCACGACACGGCCGTGCACCACACCATGCACCTCACCAACTCGCTCGAACACACCATGGCCGATCTTTCCCAGGAGGCCGTGCTGCTGGCCTGTCCCAGCACGGACGAGCTCGCCAGGTAAACCTCCTTCTACCCCGCTGTTGTTTGTTTTTTTTCATTCACTCTGTTCAACTTTTCAACCTGCTCCTCTTCTCTTCTCAGTAAGCTTCAGTGCCTCCACTTCTCATCATGGGACACTAACAAGGAGTGGATGGTGGACCTGCCGAAGGGCGAGGACGTGAGAGCGCTGTGTCTGGGTCAGAGCTGGGCGGCGGTCGCCACCAGCACCCTGATGCTCAGACTCTTCTCCATCGGCGGCGTCCAGAGGGAAATTTTCAGCCTGCCGGGTCCCGTGGTCTGCATGGTCGGACACGGAGAGCAGCTGCTCATCGTCTACCATCGGGGTTAGGCACACACACACACACACACACACACACACACACACACACACACACACACACCCTGTAAGACTTGCGTGTTTTGAGGTGGTTTTCACTGTGATGAACTCTTCATCTCAAATGCACAGAAATAAACTGTAACCAGCAGCTGCTGTTAAGTCTAAGGAAGCATGTATGTAGATGCAGACTGTGCTGACGCATCACTCACAAACAGCAGTTTCCTTTGTTATCTTGAAGCTTTTGCGAGGCCTTACGTTGCTGCTTGTGTCTCATTTTCCGTCATCAGCTGCAGGGTTTGACGGCGATCAGGCTCTGGGTGTCCAGCTGCTGCAGTTCGGGCGAAGGAAGAGGCAGCTCATCAACGGCGAACCCCTCCCACTGTCTCACAAATCCTACCTGTCCTGGCTCGGATTCACTGCCGAGGGTCAGTTTGTCAAGTAAAACACCTCATTTATACAGAGTTAATTAAAAGAAGTAAAGCAGAAGCGCCGCCTGCCTCCGCCTGCACCCTGATCTTTAGATTTTTTGAGATGATTGCCTGATGGTGTTGTGGTTTTTCAGGTACGCCGTGCTATGTGGATTCGGTGGGTGTGGTCCGGATGCTGAACCGCTCCCTGGGCAACACATGGACACCAGTGTGTAACACCAGAGAGACGTGCAACAGCAAATCAGATCACTACTGGGTGGTCGGAGTACATGAGAACCCTCAGCAGCTCAGGTGAGCTCTCTCCTCTACACCTCCTGTTCTGTCGCTCAGCACAGACGTTGGGTTCCTTGTATTTGGTTTTTTGAAAAAATATGTTTCTCTTTTTTTTTTTGATAATTAGAATATGGTATTGAATGAATTGTGTGGTTAAAAAAATAAGGTTTATAAGTGCTTAAGAGTAAAATATGTTTCAAATGAGCGGACCAGAAGTTTTTTATTGTTCTAAAGCAGGTCATGTTTTTAAATGAATGTTCCACCTTCAGAGCACCTGTTGGTTTTCTTTACAGCGTAACAATCAGCTTGCAGACAGATGATATTAAAATATACATTAATATTTACTTCCCTTACTGAGATTATGGACAGTTGTGAGAGTAGTTGCTTGTTTGTGGGAAACACTGATATTAGAGATACCAGATTTGGCTGCTTAAAAGCAGGAAAAACGTGAATTTGGTTGTTTTTGCATCAGTGAAGTGTCTGTTCACCTGAAACCTGTGGCTGAATGAAACTCGCAGTACACTTTGAAAAATGGTCAGCGGGACAGTAAATCTGATCTGTGATATAAAAAGGCTGCTGTGATGTTTTTTAATTTCCTGATCCTGAGCCCTGGTGTAATCCTGCTGTTCTCAGAGGTTTCTTCATCCCCTGAATCCAGTATGCTCTTGTCCCCTCAGGTGTATTCCATGTAAAGGCTCCAGGTACCCTCCCACCCTGCCCAGACCTGCTGTGGCCATCCTGCCCTTCAAGCTGCCTCTGTGTCAGACCACCACAGAGAAAGGACAGATGGAGGTAAACACACCCGAGGCGGCTTGCTTTGCTCTCATGAGCAGTGAAAAGGAAGTTGTGTTTGATCCGAGTGTTCACAGTTTGAGATTTCAGTGGAGGTGAATGTTAAATAAAGTCGGCGATCCATCTACTTATCTCCAAACTAAATATTTAGCAGCCTAATGAATTTGATCATCAGCCTGTTGTTCGCTCACTGGGGATCAATATGGGGAGTTTTTATGAAATGTATATGTGAGCTCCCTCGTTAAGTTTGCTTGTTCGACTTTCATTTTCTCTTGATACTTTGCTGTATTGGCTCCAAACAGCTCTGTAGCTTTTTGTTGAACTAATCAAAGTAAGCAGAGGAGCCGGTTGTAGCAGCTGTTCAGATTAAGCCAAGATCCAACATCAGTGTTTGCTAAGTCTGTTTTTATACGACACTAAATTACAAGCTAGTTCCTATTTATTCCTACTGAATATTTACACCCAGTAGCTGCCAGGTGTATCTGGTGAGAATCTAAACTGAGTTGATAAAATGTTAGCTCACCAGTGTCTGACCTGTTGCTAACTGCTAACTGAAACACACGTATTTCTCCTCGTGTGCAGACATAATGTAACAAAGTAAAACTCTAGCTCATGATGCTGCAGTCCTGTTTGCATAGTTCATTGCTCTTGATTGGACAACACTATAGATGTTGCCGAGCAACCGATTTACACATTACAGAAGTCTCCACTAGCTCTACTAACAGTTGATATAAAATATGCCTGAGGAGGCGAATAAACAGGTAAATCCCTAATAACCCTAACCCTGTAATGTAGACTGGAAGTGCACAGTTTCCATTCAGCCTGCTGTCCTCTGTCGTCCTCCAGGAGCAGTTCTGGCGTTCGGTCCTCTTCCACAACCACTACAGCTTCCTGTCCTCCAGCGGCTACGAGATTGACGAGCATGGACAGAGTCAGTCCCAGAAGGAGCAGCAGGAGCTGCTCATGAAGATGTTTGCGGTGAGTATGAAAACACACCAGCTGTGGATCACACTTTGCTCTGACGTGTTCAGATGAGTGAAATGCAGAGTCGCTGTTTGTTCCAGTTGTCCTGTAAGCTGGAGAGAGAGTTTCGCTGCGTGGAGCTGGCGGAGCTCATGACTCAGAACGTGGTGACTCTGGCCATTCGATACGCGTCCAGATCCAGACGCATGGCCCTCGCTCAGCGGCTCAATGAGATCGCTCTGGAGAAGGCCAACCAGATCCAGGAGGAAGAGGAAGAGGAGCCAGAATACTCCAGACAGACTGCTGGGTAAGTCAAAATGCATCGTTGTAGTGAATTAGTGCAAAGTTTTACAGCCGACTGGACTTTGGATCACTGCAGAGGTTCTAACGTTGGCTTCTGTTGTTCAATTATTCAAGGTTTTGTAGAAAAACATATTTATATATGTCAAGATAGGATATTGTTTTGGTATTTGTAGTGAAACTCTGGTGTTGTGTACTGTTACTGTCAAAAACCTCAAATGCAACATTACTGCAGAATCTAAACTTTACGAGTTATTTAACTCTACTTACTCCTTCAAATGACCTGTAACATCGCTGGTTACTGTTTCTTCACTTCTGAATTCTGAACTACAAATAATTCATGAAGAAATTTAACTTCATCATTGTAAATAGAGTATCAGCTAAACTCAAGCCAGTCAAATTTGGATCTTCTTTTTGCTGCAACAAATTTTCATTTTCATTCATTGTCATTGTCAATGTATCTGTTGATTATTTTATCGATTAATTGATTAGTTGTTCTGTCTATAAAATATCAGAAAATTGTGAAAATGTCAATCATAGTTTCCCAAAGCACAAGACGACGTCCTCAAATGTCCTGTTTTGTCCCAAACCCAAAGATTCAGTTTGCTGTCACAGAGGAATAAAGGAACTGGAAAGTATTCACATTTAAGAATCTAAGAATCAGACAATTCTGACATTTTTTACTTTTTTTCTTAATTTTTTTTTAAAGAATTACTCAAACAAATGAATCGATTATCACAATAGTTTAATCGTTGGCAGCTAATCAATTAATCGTCACGGCCGTAGTATCTGCCTATGTTTCGTCCCCCTGAGCCTGCCGGTGTGGCAGCGCTGCTCTCCTTAACGACAGCTGGGCTCCACGCTGGGAGCTTCAGTAACTCGGTAACAGAATAAAATTGAGCTCGTCTGGTTTGTGTGCTCTTTGCAAGCTGTGTTCTCCAAAGATTGTTTTTGAAGGAAGACGCTTCACTCTGTAACACCACTGTACAACCAGAGTGGACTGTGACTGTGTGTGGTTGTGTCCAGTTGATCTTTAATCAATAATTCAAAAATCAGTTTCGGGTGCGATTCATGAGTCTATTCTGCGGACAGGTATGACCGGAGCGAGGCCACTGGAGGACGTTACTGCAGCAGGCGTAATCAGGAGGAGGAAGAGGAGCAAGAAGAAGAGCTCGGGGTGGTGGAGGAGGACGGACAGGAGATGGAGTCAGAGGAGGCGGCAGAGACCAGAAAACGTCAGTTCCTCCTCTTTCTTCAGCTCTTCTTGCACAATAACATGTCAGTGACACCAGCTAACGTGTCTCATGTGTGTCTGAAGGTGTGAATCCGTTTGCTAAAGATGCCGGTTCACCTGTGGAGCCGTCTCTGACACCAGGTGAGTAAACGCTCCGTATGTTTAAATGTGATGTTAACAGTATAATTGTGATCTCTGGTATACATTAATCATCACAATATACTGTCAAAGTAATTCATGTTGAAAAGCCTGGTGCCTTCATCCTCTATCATATCTGTACCTGCCTGCCGCTGAACACTCATCATAGTGTTTATCCAGACCGGAGTGATTAAAATATGACTTTAAATAAACATCTGATGTCTCTTTTTTGCAGTTGGTAAAGCTGGACGTGCAAATCCTTTCAAGGTAAGAACTACAAATATTTTGATCACACTACTGTTTGATTTCTAAATACTTAGAGGTGAATATTCAAAACAGGCGTATTGAGGGAGACGGACATGTTTAGTGGAAGATAAACATTTTGATGGGATTCATGCAGGTGCTCGGCTCTGGTAAGCCCTCGGCCTCGTCAGGTCAACCCCGAGTGACAAACATCCTGGACAACATGACGTCCAGCAGGAAGTTGGGTCCGCTCAGCGGATCTGCAGGGAAACCGAACAAAGGCCCCGTCCTCAAACCGCTGGCCCCCAGACCCAAGACGAAGGTATCGTTCACTCCAAAATACTCACAACATCATCGTGTCATGTTACCGCTGTTACCTGTGATGGCACCATGCACATCATGTCAGACTTGAGTTTAGACCTGGAGATTTTCTCTCCCTCTCTTCAGACTCAGTCCACTCTGCTGCAGATGACTGGCAAAAAGGCAGCCAATAAGAAGAGTCAGGAGAACACAGAGCCAGCTGCAGGTCAGCAGAAACGACCAGACGTCCCGCCTCCAACCTCACCTGCAGATAACACTGAAAATAAGAGGTGAGAGATGGAAACCTTTAACCCTCTGAAATGACCTTATTGGAAACTGCAGTGCAGATTTGACCTGGTTGTGATGTTGACTTTGTTCAGGCCAAAGACGGGCTTCCAGCTGTGGCTGGAGGACAACAGGAAGAGTATTCTAGCTGATCTCCCAGACCTGGAGGAGACCGACATCATCAAAGAGGCCATGGGACGCTTCAGGACGCTGTCAGCAGAGGAGCGATTGGTACGAAACGCTGAGGGGTTCAGAGAGGAGGGTGTGGGAGGTGCTAGCAGATTACATCCTGGAAAACTTGTGATTATATAACTGAGCTGAGTCCTGAAAGTTTTGACCCACTGATCTGAAATTTACTGGAAACGCTAACATCTCGAAGACGTTACTGATGTCACAAGCCCTGAAATGATAATTTATTTGAATTTTGCCTGCGGTCAGTGAATGTAGACAGACTCATTTTCAGCATTGACTGATAATACCTTAATACCTTTCAAATCTGTCTGAAGGTTCACAACTCAAACTCAAAGAATTAATTATTTTCTGCATCAAGTTAATGGCACACGGGTTCGGACAAAGAGTCATGATGCTTGGCTTCAGGTTGGGTTTGGTCATGTCTGCTGCACTAACCTGATGTGGTTGTTTAATAATATATGCAGGGAAAATATGCAGGAAAATTGACATTATGGAATATTATCAGTGCAGATAATAACAAAGCGAGAAATTCCAGCAGGAAGACTGGGGATGCAGCCTTGCAGCGACGTGTGGACAGAGGATGCAGGATCAACAGTTGCATGACAGAGTAACAGCAACTCAGAGCTTTAGCTTATATTAAAACACAGAATCGGGCTCTGGCCAGCTGCGGCTCTACACCACTATGTTGGACATTTTCCATAGCGTCATGTTTTTGATGGCGGGGGAAACAGGAGCACCAGGAGGAAACCCACAAAAACATGGAGAGAAACTCCACACAGAAAGGCCTGATGAGTCTGGGAGTGGTAATATGTTCTAATATCAGTATATCTCTAAAACGTAACAAGCATTAATATTCAGACTCTACAAAATCCTCAAATAGCAACAAGGAAAGGGGTTTTTGTTCAAAATGTGCTGCTGATTTTTTTGTCAAGACACTGTGCCAAGTGAAATCCTGCCATCGCCTCCCTCAGAAGGTTTATAGGTGTATAAAGTGAGCTGTTTCCAGTTAATACTGCCTGGATCTAATTTCCCCTGAAGAGCAAACTGAGAGCAAAAAACCAGAGAAACCCATCAATTAGCGTCTGTAAGACAGCGGTGATTATCAGCTGCAGATACACGAATCCCTCCGTCGCTGTGCAGCCTGAAGGCTCGTCTCTGCACTCAGATATCCAGGTCAAATCCTCTTATATCGCTTTCATAAGTAATCACACATAAAGTCATCATTAGAAAAGAGTTGAAGTAGAAGATTAAACATTTAAAACCTGGACAAACGGCCTTCAAGTGTATGAAACTCACAAACTGTTCGGTATTTAATTAATTAAAAAATCCATCGTATGGTTTGGTCAGTATCGGAGTCCCTCAGCAGTTAATGCTCAAAGATACAAAAAAAAAAACACTTTGCACAGCATTGAGCCCAAATGAATATAGCTTTAACATACGTCTTTATTTGAACCTGATAATTATTATTTATAATCATTTAATGTTATAAATAATTGATATTTTATTTAATATTTGCTTAGACTAGATTGTACAGGCTGAGTTGTACCCAGTCGGCTTTCTGCAGTGATCACATTTCTTAAAACCAGTTTTCTGAGCTGGCTCATTGTTACGTTTGTGATTTTGAGGTTTCTGTAAATACATCGTAAGCTTTCCTGTGGAATCCGGTTTATTGTGCGTGTAAACGCACTGAATGACTCCTGACAAATACTTCGATTCCTGTGAGGCGGTCATAAAAAATGACTAATGGACTCTCCACCAGTAAGTCGTCTAATTAGTCGACATTTTTTACCACTTTTTCTATAACCTCATTGCAGAAGCTGTGATTGTCATTGTTTAACTGCATTAACGAGCCTGAAGAGCACACAATGAGCCAGAGAGGAGAAAACCTCTAATCAACAGGTTAATTGTTATCGGCTGCGCACTGACCAGCACACAGCTGATTTCTAGCAGCATTTAAACTGAGAGGCTTGTTTACAATAACTGATTTACTAATTAAATGTGATTAATTCATTGAAGTTAATTAAACTTTTAACTGACTCCCATTACGAGATACTGCTGTAGTGACAGTTCTGACACAAACACTTAAATATTCCTGTAAAAAAGGCAAAAAGTTGAAAGTTTGTACTGTGTTTTTTTTTATTATGTGTGATAGGTGGAGCTGCTGCAGCCCCATCACAGCCTCCAACCTCCAGCAGAGTCTGTAGTGTCAAATGATTTACACTGGAAAATATCCTGGCTGTTGTCAGTCGACGGGTGAATAGATGAGGGTGGTCGCGTCGGTAATAGCACACCTCATCTTTTTATCCTCCTCGGGGCTGATGGATGTCAATCCGTGCGTTTGTCAGCGGGTCGTGACCCTGCATACATCATGACTCTCAGCAGAACGCTGGATGACACTCGACAGGCAGAAAGAAAAGAGGAAGCGGGTGTGAGGCGGCGGGGGGGGGGGGCGCCTGTTGCCTGGGAACCCTGTCGAGTGTGTTTTGGCAGCGAGGGCACAAAGCATTGATCTTAGGATAATACTGTGTGAGAGGCAGCGAGGTGGTCCGTCTGCAGGGGATAAGTGTGATGATGCAGGTTATTTTAAAGGACGATTCCAGAGTGATTTCCGTTTGTGTTCTTGTAAACAGATTTTCCATTGCTTTAATTTGTGTTAAAGTCCTCAGCAAAAAAAAAAGACACATCTTTTAACCTGCTTTGGTCATTCCTGAGGCTGGTTTTAAGGATTTTAAAGAAATTTTGGCCTTTTTGACAGCTAGTATTGCTCATTATTTGAATTTTACGCAGCAACACGTCTCAAACAAGTTGGTAGGTGGGACAGATTTTGGTAAAGGGACTTTGTAACTCTGCTCCAACAAACTGTTCCTCGTTGCTCAAACTTTATGCAGTGAAATATCATCTGACAGCAAATACGTGCACAGCTGGATATGAGCGAACACCTCGTTCTGTTTACTGTAACGACTTCACGATTCCATGAAGAGAAAAATTTGCCACGTTGTAACTGTCTGAGTTTAAACTCTTGACCAGATCCTTCTAAACAATCTGCTTATTTTCTTTCCCCTGTAAATATTTTATTCTATTATTTCAATTTGTAAAATATCAGAAAGCAGGGAATAATGTCAATCGCAAGTTGGAGTCTTCTTCTTCCTTGCCCTCACTTAATTTCACGTTGCTGCCACCAACTGTTGCTCAGTGGAAGCGCATTAAACGGCTGCCCGGATGTGAATCACAAACATCAAAAACTCTGAAGGCGACTCGTCTGATTGCTCGTTTTGGCCACCAACAGTCCAAAGCTCAAAGATGTTCAAGTCACAATTAGTTAATTATAAAACAGGGCAAAACTGCAAATCCTCACATTCAAGCAGCCGGAACCAGAAAATGTTTGGAAGTTTCCCCAAAACAAGAAAAAAAGAGCTAAAATATGAATCATTTATTTATTTTGTCCCTCTGAGAATCGATTGAGTGATCATTTCATCACAAATCTCAATTGGCATCTGATCAAACTGGGTTTGCTAATTTGATTTCCATCTTCCTGTAGCAACACACACACGCACGCACACGTGCAGCCTCTTGCTAATTATTTTTAGTTATTCAAATGAAATGCAGTAACCACAGAGGCTTTGACTTGCAGTTTGCAATGCATTAAAAAACCGGGACAGCGACCCTGCAGGCGGACGTTTAGCCCGAAACCTCGTTAACGTGTGCGAGTTGCTCCTAATCACATCATTCTGTCCAAATACAATAAATGACGGATGAATAGCGAGACGTCACGACGAGCACCATCCACCAGCTCCGTCTTGGTGGCGTTTGTCTGCTCGCTTGAATGTGCATGGGGTTAATGGAAGCGCTTCATTGGGCGCTGGAGGTGAAGAGTGTGTGTGTGTGTGTTTGTGTGTGCGTGTGCGTGCGTGTGTGTTAGTGGCCTCTGCTGCTGCCAGTCCACTCACCAGGCCCGATGATTCATCCCGGCTCCATTACGTCCAGGAAAGCGCTTCCTTTTGTCTCGGCTCAGAGAGGGGGGAAAAAATAAATAAATAAAAGCACGAGGAGGAGAAGAGCCAGCAGGCTGAAGAGATGCTGTCTGTCAATAGTGATTATACATGACAGGATGCAATTTCAAAGCGCAGCCTGAGTGTCCGCGTGCGTGTTTAGTCACCATCACGTAGGTGTTTGGAGTCCGGATTGAAACAGAAGAACAATACGCTTTCGTTTTTGTCCTGCTCTGTAATTAACGCGTGCTCTTCATGTCCTGTTTTTGTTCAGTCGTGGACGGAAAGAGCGAAAGGACAGACCGGAGACGCAGCAGATCTGAAGAAGAGGAAAAGAGCAGAAGAAGAAGAAGAAGAAGAAAGAGGAGGTGTGGAAAATGAAAATGGACAAGCAGAAGCAGATGAAACTAGCGCCAAGAAGAAGAAATCTTTGGATCCCTCCTCCAAGCTTTCGGCCTTCGCTTTTAACAAGTTTTAATAGTTTGCTGATGGAGGTTTTTGGTCGGATTAACGCGTGAAAGCTGTAATGTGTTTCCTGTGTTGATGAATGCGTTCTCTGTTCTTTGAGGCACTTAATCAGAGCATTTAAAGCCCTTTAAACGCCTTTAAAGTGACTATAACATCTATACAAACATGCTGTTTTTTCACAATAAAATAAATGTAAATCTTAGTTCACATTTTAGTCTTTTATTCCCTCTCTGTGGCATCGACTTTATTCACATAAAGCAGCCAAAAAGGGAGAAAATGTTTCCTGACTTCTGTTATCTGTCTGTGGATCTCAGCTCCAAGACCAGTGGTTCTTACTGACAGCATTAAAAAACAAATATAAAATATGTTGTTTCAAGTTTAAATAAAGTATTTCCTCCTGTTTCAAGCGTTACTGAAACAGTAGGGAATCGTGCATTTGTTGGGGACTATTTTTACTGGCGGATGAATCCACATTTGGTGCTATAGTGAGTGTTTGTGGCTGCTGGACTGTGCGTGCGTTCATGGTGATGAAGAACATGTCAGCCAGTATAACAGTGAGGCTCATTATGTGTTTTTAATGGCGCACAATGGCTCAGAGGATGAAGATCCATCTGGCTGTGATACACACAACACTGTATGTATGTATGTATATAAAATACCCCCAGATTTCACCTTTAATAAGATGTTAAATATTCTCACACTGTAAAAAACATCATCTCACCTGCTTCTGGACACATTTCAGGATGTTAAACTTTACACACATCAGTGGTCATGTAGAAGAATAGAATACATCTTTATTGTCCACCATGTTAGCTCATGTTACACAATAAAAACTGTAACTGATGACGTTCATGTGAAATGTGACTTGATATCTTAACATTTAGTCCTGAGTAACGGCTCAGCTCCCACAAACCAGCATCCGACACTTCCCATGATGCACTGGGTGGCATATTTTTGTTAAATGCTCCACACACCTGGTTTATAATGTAGGTTTTCTTCCTCCTCCTGCCGTTTACCTGCAACTTTAGTCCTTAAAGTCTGAAGAGAAAAGAAACAATCTGCCAGTACGGTGAGAATATTTTTTTTTTTTCTGAGTAAATTGTTTGGATTCAGTTTCTTTTTTTTTATTTTTATTTCCCTTCATTCTGAAGCAGGAGCCTGCTGTCCTGCTACACTTCCAGAAATGACTTGAAACGAACTGTTTATTTAATTACAAACAATCTGATAATGCCCTGTACAGTTTGCGGTATTGAAGAAGAACTTAATATGAATATTTTCACCTCCTCAGGACTTTAAATCCTTCAAATGAAGCCTGGAAACATGACATTTTGATTTATTTTAGGGATTCAAACCTAAAAAGGTTGAAAACTGCTGCTCTTAGCTGAAGTCCAGATACTTCAGGTGTTCTCAGTGTGAGTAGAAATGTTATGTTCTTAGGTACTATGATGTTTTATGTATGTATATTTCTTCAATTTTGAGACTTTCTGCTTTTCCTTCAGAGGTATTATACTTTTTTTTACTCTGATGTTACATCACAGACCAGATTTACACACTAAACTTATGATAATATGTAGTATAATGCTGTATACAAAGTACAAGACTGACGAGGATCAGCATTCATTAATTCTTCTACTTAGTTAATTAAGGTCCTTTACTCTTAAATTAAAGGCTCTGAACGATTCTTACAATACTTGCGTTTACTGAATCTGTAATTCTCTGAACTTCTGACTAGCAGAACTTCTAAAACTCACTAACGAACACGTTAAATCTCGTTTGTATGAACCATGGAGTCTTTCGGGGGTAGTGATGCTGTTAAAGAGCATCTTGTTGTTTCTTGACTGGATGGGGTGACTTCCTCACGTCTTTGGTGGTTGCCTGGCAACCTTGCTGCACTGGCAAGACTCTAGGCTAGATGATCCTGTTTCCAGCCTTGATGCTAAGCTAAGCTAACTGGCTGTAACTTTTATATTTAATAGATATGTCTTGATTTTGCTCTGTGCTATCGTGTTTCTTTCTCTTTTTGTGCTTTTTAGAGGACATGGAGCCTTTATTTACAGGTGTTGTGGTCGTCTTCAGGTAAATCTTTGTAAAGTGGTTCAGTTTTTCTGTGCACAGCTGGTTAGTGGTCTAACACAGACTGCAGGACAAACAGGACCGTGACTGCATACTCTGGTCCCCTGCTGCTCCTCATCCTCAGGGTCCATGTGTGAGTCAAAGTGAGGGGGTGGCCCCGCCCCCGGCGCCGGCCAGCCAATAGGGGCTCTCCCTGGATTATCCTGCTGTTATAAATCCTGAGGATGCCAAAAACACAAGTGAGCCGCCAACAGAGCCAACAAGTGTTCAGCAGAGGGGAAACAAGCTGCAGGAAGAAGAAGAAGTGATGGAGCACTCCAAGCAGACACAGTACACCTCTAATGAGAAGACAGACAGCGGGGACAGCGGCTCCGTGCTCAACGGACACTTTGACGGGATGGTGAAGCGGCCAGCCGGCGGCACCGGGCGCGCCGCCGCTCCGCAGCCTCCGGGCGCCGAGTCCGGCTCGCACCGGCCCGCCGCCTCGGTGATGGAGAGCTGGAGGGAGGAGCGCACCAGGAGCGTGGAGGACAACGAGATGAGCCTGCCGTCCCTGGCCGCAGCTTACACCACCATCCTGAGGGGGCTCGGGGAGGACCCGCAGCGGCAGGGGCTCCTCAAAACGCCCTGGAGGGCCGCCACCGCCATGCAGTTCTTCACCAAGGGCTACCAGGAGAAAATCATCGGTGAGTGTTTAAATCCACAAAGCCGCTCAGAGGCGGTTGGGATTTGTCCTGCTGCGGTTCAACAGGTGTCAGAGTCACTTCAGACTGTGGTTCAGGTGCAGGAAAGAGATGATGCGCCTACTTTTTAACAGTTTTGTCCAGTTATTCTCCTGTTGAGGTGCTTTCACTGCTTTTCAGAGGGAAACATCAGACTTTTGTCTCCACTTTAATCATCTGACAGCTGTGGTTACTTTGTTCCAGGATTTAGATCATCTACTCAAGTAAAGGCACTAATACTAATAATAATCAGAAAAATGTACTTCAAGTATTAAAGTAAAAGTATTGAGAGCAGTAAAATGTCCCTGTGACTGTTCTCCTGTTCCATCTGATCTCATTAGATTATTGTGACTCAGTCGTTCATGTCAAAGCAGGATTTTATTGTTGGAGCTGGTTGAGGTTCATTTTACACAATTTTAATTGCAACTATTGATTCTTTTCATTCTGGATCAATCTGCTGATTATTTTCTCCAATAATCAATTGATCGTTTGGTTTGGAAACATTGTGAAAACAGTGAGATATGTCATTGCAATGACCCAAAGTGACACTTTCACAATGTTTGTTTAGTCCAACAAACAGTCCGTGCCTCAATATTATTACAAATTCAATTGCATCAGCAAATCAAACATTTGAGAAGCTGGAAGCAGGAAATGTTTTTACATGAAAAGTGACTAACTGATTAATAGTCTAATTGCTTCAGCTGTAATTGTATTAACTGTCATAACTCATATTTTATAAGCTCTTCATATGTTTTGTGTTTGGAAATCTTAATTTTTAATAAGTTACTAAAGCTGTCAGATAAATGTAGTGGAGTAAAAAGTACAATATTTCCCTCCAGAATGTAATAGAGTAGAAGTAGAAAGTGGAATGAAAAGAAAAGACTCAAGTAAAGTGCAAGTACTTCAGATTTGTGCTTTAGTACACAAGTTAAATGTGGTAAATGTGCTTATCTACTTTCTTTCGCTGCTTTGTATGTTGTGAGTTTAGATAATCAGTAAAATCAGTTTGTAAAATGTAACTTTATCAATTAAATTATCCAACAACATGAAATCAGCTCCAATATAAAGATGCTGCCTTCACAGTAATCATCAGTAATTGATCAGGATATATATTCATTTAAAGTTAAGCCGAGCCGTTCTGGTATTTTTGCTTTTAATAAGTTTCATGTCATACATATTATTAATAATATATTGATATTATGTCAATATTTACATAATATCAATATATTATTAGCAATCAGGCCCAAAGCGTCCCCCCTGTCATGGCTCCACTGTCAAATGCAAGAATTCTTCTTTCCTTCTTTGTGTTGTGTAAAGCTGTGAACTATTAATGGATTAGTGGATAGAAATTAATCTGCAGCTATTTTGATAATCAATTAATTATCAAATTATGTTTAAATTAAGTTATTAAGGCAGAAATGATAAACAGCTTCTCCAGAATGAAGATTTGCTGCTTTTCTCTGTTTTATATGATAGTAAAGATCTTTGAGTTTACTATTTTCTGGAATTTTAATTTTAACGTGATAAAATATTTGATCATTAATCAGGTAATCATTAGTAGCTTTTCTCTTTAACTCTTTAAACTCTAAACTCTAAATCAGCTCTCTGACTGGACGAACATCTCTGCCATAAAGTCAGCATTCATCAGAGGAGGAATAAGTGTTTTTGCCTGCTTTGCCTGTGGGGGGTAAAAGCACCCAGAGAGGGTTTGATTTGCAGCGTCAGGTCCACATTGGCCGGCTTTTCCAAGCTACGGCTTGTCGGAGTGGCTGGAGTCGGGGATCTGCCCCCTCTTCACTGCCTTGGCCTCCTCCAGTCCTCCATCTGGAGGCAGTTTGGCAGTTGTGGGGGCTGTTGTGTGTGTTCTGAAGCTGAAGGAAGGAATGCGGAGAAAGATGTGAAGCCTCACGTTGGAGAGACGCGATGGTGATTCATGTAATTTGATCCTGAGAAGAACACAAGTAGGACCAGATGATTCCCACCTTCTTCGCTCTTCTGAAGGGTAAAGGATGGGCAGAGGTGGAGATGATGATGACGACATACATGTGTGTCGTTCATCAGGCGGCGGCGGTGCTCTGCCTGCCTGCTGATTGGCTGTTATAGGAGACTCCCCTTTGACTTACTGGAAAACAGAGAACAGGAAAAACTAGTCTGCTGGATGTTTGTGGAGTTGTAGTGTTTTCAGTGAGTGTTTGATGTGTGTGTGTGTGTGTGTGTGTGTGTATGTGTGTGTGTGCAGGTCATGGGTTCAGCTTTAACACAACATGAACCTAAAATCCTCTTGTTGTCGAGCACATGACCAACAGAACTGTAATGAGGAAAGTTCTGCAGAGATTATGCAGGAATTCTGATCTTGTGACGCTACAGGAAGCACGTTACAGATTAAGATGTTCTTCTGTTCGCTGCACACGTTTTGATTATCAATAATTACCAATGAGTCTATAAATCATTTCCTCCGTTAACTGATCAGAAAGGCACGAAAAATGGCTGCTAGTTTCAGCTCTTCTCTCCTGCATCATTTTATTCTTCCCAATCCTGGTGCACAAAGTTCATATTTTTGGAGACTTTTAGAAGTTTTGTGTGTTCGAACAGTTTAGAATCAGCTCTCTGATTGGACAGCGTGACAAATCGGCACTTCCGGCACGTGTCCGGTGCTTTGCTCGTGTTTTCATGTGTTTATGCATTATTTATTTGATCTGATGATTCAATGAAGCACATCTGACCTTGTCGCAGAGAGTAGCTTCAGCTTCAGCTTCAGCTCCTCCCAGCTGCAGATGTGACTGCTCCAGCTCATGGTTGATGCCGGTCGGCTGCTGCTCCACAGTCGCCTCCAGAGAGGGTTTGCTGAGCTCCACACTCGCAAATTGTTGTATTCAAGGAGCTTTTTTTCGTCTGACCATCAGTTCAAAACCCAATAATAACAATAAATTATTGAGTTAAACAATGTATTTAGTTTATCATCATGAAAAACATGCTGTAAATCTTTGCAGCATTTGCATTTCATTTCTGTTTGACTAATAGATTAATAGATTGATTTAACATTTTTCCTTCACTGAAAAAATGTGCTTTAACATTTTGATACTAGCTTTAAAATGTTATTTTCCTGATCCTTTGTTCTTGCTGTCATTTTCGTCATTATTATTGCACATTAGCCTTTCAGCACCACCCCTACAGTGCACCACCCCTGCATTTCACTGCACATATTGAAAATATGAGCATGTAACAAATAAATGTTTTATGAATCTTTGCTGTTGATCTTTGCCTGTGAGGAGCTGGAACCACTTGTTTTTGGTCAGTTTTTCTTTGAATTGACTTAAATGATAACGCTGTCTTGGCTCTCATGGCTGCAGACTTTCAGTCTTAATGTAGTTTTGTCCGTCACTTCTCTCAGTATTTAAAGGTGGTGTTGACTCGCTCCATCACTCCAGTTCAGTCCAACAGAAACCAGAGCAGACGGAGGTAAAACTTAAAGTGAGGAATGAAATGTTGTAATCTTCCCCCACTGGACAATACAACTGTTTGTCTCAGGTGGAGGTTTGTTTAAAACCCATCCAATCGTCCAACTGCTCGTGTGTCTTGACCCGTCCTTGTTCTTCTTAACGACGTCACTGTTTCCAGATCTGTGCCGGCCCGGGTCTCAGTGCTGATATAAATGAAGGTGAACCAGAACGAGCCTTCAAGGCTTCACAAACCAGTTTCTAATTCAAACACGAGTCCTGCAGCTCAGTTTCACTGTCACAGTTTCGCTGATCACACACACACACACACACACACACACACACACTCAGAGAGAGAGAGACTCATGTTTCCATCATTTTTGTGGACATCACATTGACTTACATTCATTTCCTGGAGAATTACCCAAACTGTAACGACTACTTGCCTAACCTAACCTTACCCTAACTCTAACACAAGTCTTCACCCTAAAATTTAATGATTTGCATGGCGGGGACCTTCGTTTTGTCCCCATAAGGAAGACGAGTCCCCACAGTGTGCCTGTGGAAACAGATTTATGTCCCCACAACATCAGCAAAAAGTCTTTTTTTAGCATCAGGGAGTCTTCAGCTTCAGTCAATAAATGTCTTTTTAAATAAACAGAAACACAATTTCCTGAGACTCAGCAGATCTGAAGACTGAATATTATGGGATGTGGAACCGGGAAATAAGCAGCTGGTTATAGCTGTTGTAAACGCCAGTGTGTGTCTATGTGTGTATTTAAAGGCAGGGATGTATGGGGGTGACTCATGAATACACGCCGAGGGTCATGACTATGCATAGGAAGCGTGTGCGTATGCATGTATGAGATGCTGCAGCGCACGCACACACACACATATATCTAGCTGTCTGAACAATAAAAGAATAACCTTGTGTATTTAGTCTTTACACTTTACCATTTCCTGCTTCATTCAGAGCGTGTCAACATGTGGCCTCTTCACCCACGTGTGTGTGCGTGCGTCTGTGCGTGCGTACACACACACACACTGGAGACAGCACTATTGAATGAAGAGCTGATGATGAGTAACACTGTCATTACCTGATACCCAGGGCGTCTGAACCGGCAGAAATAGTGGTCCTCGCCAGCTGCCATTTATTTAGTTAAGGTTGACTTAATGGCATTTCCCTTCAGGGCATGTGTGTGTGCATGCGTGCATGTGTGTTTGCAACGTGCAACTTTGACTGTAGCTGATGATGTAAGATTGACTCAAGTATAATTGTGGTTTATTTCAATCGCTTATTCTTTTTTCAACATGACATTATACTCACTAAGTTCATTGCTGAGAGCTGCAGCTAATCATTATTTTCATTAAAGCCATTAGATTATTTCATTAAGTTAATAACAGTGTGTCCAATGACAACATGAAAACATTGACTATGTTTACATGCACACTAATATTCCACTATCATATTATACATTAGATGACAATATTCCAAATTTCGAAGGAGTCAAACCACGTTTTCGGATTGGATTTTCTGAATTATGACTTTTTCTGAATGGAGCCTTTTCTGATTAGCACGTGTGATATGTAGATATTATTCAGGTTTTAGGAGCAAACTTTGGACATTTAAACAGCACATTCAGAATATGTGTCTCAGTTTTTTTTACAGCAGTTTGCGACACGCAGCCTCTTGCCTGTTTATGGTCAGCTCTGCATTGCCTATCCAGCATTTTCATATAAAATATGTGCAAATATCTTAACGCTGACCTTTTCAAGTGGGTGATTGAGCAGATGAAAGAAGGAGGCTCTTGATTGGAGTATGCATGTGTGCATGCTGGTGCATGTAAACGGAGTCTTTGTCACATTGTGAAGGTGTCGCTCATAGTGATGAACCTAAAGAGATTCTTCACCTGAATCTGCAGCATTACAGCAACTTTCAGCTGGTTGTTTAGCTGTCTGGCCCTCAAATGGCAGACAGACGCAGGTAGAGATGAGCTGATTTCTGAGCTGAGACTAGAAACCACTAAAAGAGAGTGAATATCAGACTTTCATCAGGTGACATGAACACAACTCCAAATGAATGATAATGTTGCTCTGGATCTGCTGGATGTGTAAATAAGTGAGTGTTTGCTATCAACTTTGCTAATTAAACTTAAAAAAGGCTGTTCCCATAGGGGCAATAAAACTGTTAATTTTAATAGTAATAATAATAAACTTTATTTGAACAGCACCTTTGAAACAGGAATTGCAGCTCAAAGTGCTTTACAACAAAGAAATCACATGCACCAAGTGAGTGCTTCAGATAGAAAAGACAGAATGGACATAAAAACAGATAAAAAATGAATGTAAAATACATGATAACGATGATAAGGAGGATAAAGGTAAAAATAAAACCAGTGCATAAAACCAGAGAATAAAATAATTAAATATAGGTAAAAATAAGTAACCCAACGACGACCATATCAGTTTATTGTCCCTTAAGATGAAGAAAAGCAGCAAATCTTCACATTGGAGAATCTGAACTGGAGAATGTTTCGCATATTTGCTTGAAAAATAACTAAAACAGCTGTTCTGTTGGTGGAAACATGACAACAACGTTACATGTTTCTGTTTCAATGCATCCATGTTGACAGATATTCAGCAGTTACCCACGGTTACCATCAGAAAAATCTTCAGTTTCACTTTGTTCTTGATTGCAAAACTGTGAAGACTGGATTAGCACTTTATTACAGCGTCAAACTGAAAGCAAACTGCAGCCACAATCAGTTTTTCCTGTTTGTGGACCAGTAAAACCAGAATGTCTCCAGGAGCTAATTAAACTCTCCCACAAACAGACTGCAGATAGACGCGGTTCTAAAAGTCACTGTGCAGAATTTGAATATTTCTGGCGTTGGTGCCCCCCGGTGGCAGAATGAAAGAACACACATTGGCAGACAGAAATACCTTTCGTCTCTTAGACCCCCTCACCTCAGACCTAATGCTGCTGTTCCCTCTCTGGCCTTCATGGTCTCCAGAGGATCTCCCTCTGGACTCTTGGTGATCTCTGACTTATCTTGTGGCGCCACCTGCAGGTCAGAGTTTTCACTAATCCAGAGAAATATCTCAACAACTTAAACTAGCTGCTAACAGTCCTGTAGTCATCCACTAATACTCCTGCTGACTCTTATGATTTGGTTTTCCTGCAGCGCCACCATCAGGTTGACGTACGTTGTTTTTAGTGAAATGTCTCAACATCTATTGGATGCAGCGTCACAGTGATAAATGGTTCACACATTCATGTTCCCCCCAGTATAAACTCTCAAAATTGACATCATACTTTACATTATAACACCTGCAGAACTAATGACATTCACAACACTGCTTTGTTTAATGCTAATTAACACATTTTAACATGCTAAATATGCTAAAGTAAGATGGTGACAGTAGCAGTAGAAATGATGCCAGTATATTGTCACTGTGAGCATGTTAGCATGCTAACATTAGCATTTAGCTCAAAGCACCTCTGTGCCAGCAGCTTCACAGAGCCATTAGCATGACTGTTTTTGTTTAAAGAACCAGTGTAAATGTGCATTAATCCCAGGTTTCTATCATAATTTAAAGCATGTAAAATGTTAAAATGTATCAGGAACAGCAACAGTTAGAGCAGGGAGTGGAGAGATTCATCACAGTAAATAGACACTTATATGAAAACTGATAAATGTCGGCCCTAAACAACAATGAGATGGAACATGAGACGTCAAAAGTTGCTGTCAAGCGTCCCAAATGAGAGCAAAAGACTAAAGCTCAGAGTGTATGTGCAGGTGGAGAAGATGCTGGTGGAGGGCGTCATGGCAACGTTACTCAAACTGCGCCATGATCAGACAAACAGAAAAGGTGAAGAAGAGACTTTAAGAGCGTCTGAATGTGTTGATCTGTTTACACAATAAGCAGCAGAGACTGAAGCAGAGTCAGTCCTCTGTTGTTTCAGTGACCTCTCCACCCCCGCACCCCCCCTCCCTCCAACAGATAGCCAGTCAGGAAATTAAAAAGCTCGGCGGTGAGAGCAAGAGCCGTCTGTGTCGTCACAAACAGATAAAGCCCTTTATTGAACCCACGGCAACTGAAAAATGCAATAAAGCAACAACAGGAAGGAGCGTATGGAAGCAGAGCTATAATTAGACCGCCATGTTTGCCAGAGAGAAACACCAAGTCGACGATAAAGAGAGCGGCGGCTGAGCGATGGAGGTGAGCAGGGCGTCCCCGGTGGTTTCCATCCATCTGAGTCTAGATTGTGATGCGGGGCAGTTTGTATCCAGAGCTGGCGAAGGACATAAATATGGAAATACGGGACAAGAACAGATCGTTCAGTAACATCTGAACCAGATTTATTGACAAGTAGGCAAAAAAAAAAAGCCATCAACAAAAACTGAAATTCATGATTAAAATAAAAGATCAAAAAAGCAAATGAAAGAAGCAGATGAATGAATGAGTCCAATAGATGAAGCTGGTGGGCAAGTATGTAAATCAGTCAATTAAATCTGTAAAAAAAAAAAAAAGTTTCCATGTTTCAGATGTTTCTTTTCCTTTTGTTTCATCCCTCCTTCGTTTTTCTCCGCAGACGTGCTGAACGACGCCATCTTTGACGAAGACCACGATGAGATGGTGATCGTCAAAGACATCGACATGTTCTCCATGTGTGAGCATCACCTGGTGCCCATCTTCGGCAGGGTGAGACACACACATGCACACACACACACACTGAGGAGGAGAAACCAGAACCACGATGTTCACTTTTGGGTGAATGTGCAGGTGTAGATGTATATGGATGTACATTGAGTAGGCTGTGTTTTAAAACTATGGTTTAAAAGCTTGTTTAGATAAACTGGACTTTGAGACACACTCTCAAGGGACTCTGCTTTCTGATATAATCAATACCGGAGGTACTTTTTATTTTTGACCATGTTCTTCGAAGAAAATGCAAATGTCGACGATTTAATCCAGAAGTATCCTAAAAACATGAAAACATGGCAGCGGGTCGTAAAAACCATTTGTCTCTGACGTTCATCTGCTGGTCTGAGAACATGAGAAACAATCTGATTAGCTGAGATCTGTTTACCCGCCGCTTCTTCTGTTTCTTCAGCCTCCTCCCTGCTCCTTTGACATCATTACTTTCCGCTAAAACCCGATTGGCCTCTTCCCTCTTTCTGATTCCTCTTTCTGTGCTTCCCTCATCCCTCCATCTTCGCCTGCAGGTGCACGTCGTTTAAGACAATAGAGGCTGGCAGCTGATCCTTTTCCACCGGTGTAAATGGGCTCTGATGACAGCAGTGAATCACACCTACCACACCTCCTGTGTGTGTGTGTGTGTGTGTGTGGCGGCTGTTTATGTCCCTACACCTCCCCCCTCCCTCGTCATCGTCAGCAGCGTTGCCTCTTATCCAGCCTCTCTCATCTGTCCGTCTGTCTGTCTGTTGTGTCTCTCAGTGAGTCACCACACAGAGAGGCCTGCTCCTCCTCCCCCTCCTCCTCAAATTCCGCCTTTTACGTGTCATAGAATGCATCATTACTCGATCACTGTGATGTATTTCCTGTTGAAAGAGGTCGCTGAGGGGTCATGCCAGGTTCCGACTACATAAGATTTCTGTCTGTGGAGTTGATCCCTGTCTAAGACTGGGTGATGACGGACCTGACCAATCGTAGCTCGCCATTTTCCACCACCTGCGTGATGTCATCGGGAAGTAACAAAGAATGTAAACAAACACGCTGTCCAAAACGGCATGTGTGATACTGCCCACAAAAAATAATTTGAAAGAAGAAAAATCGACTGTGACGAGTGACAGCTCCACCTCGCAGCATCATCGCTGTGGTTACAGTTGAGTAGTGTTCTGTGCTCCCATTTGTCAGGAGTTTGTCGCACTCAGAGACAGAAAGCAAAAACCTTCTGACAGGTTTGTCTTTCTGATGTCAGATTACCGGGCTGAAATCATGCCGTCTGAACGCGACATTAAGCGTTAACTGAACACATTCGATGCACCTGGTTGAAACTAATGCAGTCTACTACAACAGCTAGTAGTTAGCTCTGATTTGGTCTCCACCACCTCCTGAGAAAAACATCTGGCAGTTTAGCTGCTAAATGTTTCGCTAGCTGTGCACGCCTGGCTCCTCTCGCTCTTCGTTTCATTTTTGTATTTTCACCTCGGCCCGTCGTCGCTCCCAGCAGGTGGCAAAAAAAGAGAAATAACGTGAGCAGATGAGTGAAACGCCGCCGTCGTGGTTGCCGCGTTTGATGTCGATATGTCAGGCCGCCGCAGCACAGAGGGAGGGGCCGCAGGAAAAAGCAGAAAAAGAGATCTTTGCACGCTTGTTGCCGCTGCCCTTTCTCTCGTCTTGTCAACAAATTGTGTCTGACATTTGAGTGGTGTGTGTGTGTGTGTGTGTGTGTTTGTGTGTGTGTGGAAGAGAATTAGCCTCCAGACATCCACAGCAGTGATTCTCCAGCTCCGTCTCTTCCTCCTCGCGTCTGCTGCTCATCCACCTGCTCTGCTCTCGTCTTTTCTTTGACGACTTCTTGGTTTCTGTCATTTGTTTTCGCCTGATGGTCACATTAAAGCTCATGTGTTTCCTCAACTGTCCTTTAATCTCACGCCACAAGAGCTAATAACTTTAAGTACATAAAAGAGGAGGTTCCAGTGGACGTAGTATTGTTGAATATTCAGGCTGAAACAGTTGAACTCACCATCTGAACGTGGTCGGGCTTAGAGTGGAGTCCAGGTTAATTAAGGGGAAACAGTCCACACTTTCTGAACGTTGTGTTAGGTGATGATGAGCAGAGATACGTCATGCTAAAGCAGACGGGAGGCTGACGCTCTGTAGCTCTTGATTACCTCCTTGGTTGACGGGTGGAGCCTGGACCAGGGAAGAATCCATTACATTTTGGGAGCGGATCCGAATCACGGGCCAGAAACACAAATTATTTTTTTACTCTCGTACTCTCGTACAGTCAGATCATTTTGCCCTGCAGAATAAATAACATCTTAAAATCCAGTAGATGGTAGTCCATCCATCGCCGTTCAGCTTCACTGTTGTTTGAGTTGCATCCTTCATCATGATTTGTTCACCAAGTCTGTTTCCACCGCACTTTGTCACAGTTTGCTTTTATCGATGAACAAATTTCCTCAGCCAAGCATTAAAACTTTTTTGATGTATTTCGAGGGTTTTTTTATGCACAGATTGAAAAAACACATAAAAAGGGGTGGATGGAAACGTAACTATGGTCTCCTCCAACCTCCCACTCGCAGCATCCAGGCTGGTGCGCACTGAGCATCTTTACTGGGACACTTAGACAGATGTTGACTCACCGTTATTTGCCAGAATTGTCACATGACATGATGTCCACAGGGGACGCTTGAAATGACGCTACAGAAATCACTTTCATTTACCAAAACAACAAAGGCAAAGAGTCAAAGAGCAGCCTGTGGTGACCGGATCCGCTGCACAATCAGCCTGGCCTCAAGCTGCGTCACTGGTCAGCATGTTACCTGAGCCTGGATCAGATGGGTTTACACTGTGGGTCCTTCATCATGGAGCGACAGCAGGGTTAACGAGCGTGAAGTATCTGATGCTGCATTTTTCACTTTGCGCAGGTTCACATCGGTTACCTCCCCAACAAGAGAGTCCTGGGTCTCAGCAAGCTGGCCAGGTGGGTGAATGTACTCTAACACACTGTGTTTGTGTGTGTGTGTGTGTGTGTGTGTGTGTGTGTTTTCCCAGTGTTTAATTGGCCATCTTATTGTAGATGTGTGTGCGTGTGTGAGAGCTAGAGTGTATTTAAGCTGATTATTAAAACGTGTGTGTGTGTGTGTGTGTTTGTTTGTGTGTGTGCTAGCGTAGAATCTGATCCCACTGACCCCAATACCTTCAGGCTTATCGCACACCTTAACACCCCTCACTGTCCCAGTCCTGGGCATGCACGCTCGCACTGTGGTGAGAAACAGCCAAACTGCTCATGTGTTTAAGACCAGAACGAAGCTCGCGGGTTGCTGTCAGCGAGCAGAAATACTCGAGGCTGTAAAAGGGAGGTTTGGGTTTCACATCTGGGGTCTTGTTTTTGTAGTTTTTCGGCTGAGATCTGGGGACACAGAATAAGTCAGAAAATTAGAATTTAATTATGTTATTGTTTTCTATTATATATAAAAATTATTGGGCTTGCCAGTTTTATTTGGAAGAGATAAGAAGCGCTAATATTATTAGCTGAATTGTCTGTTGTAAACGTCTGTCTTCCTGCTTGACCTTTGACCCTCTGTACTTCCTGTGCACTGAGGGCTAATTAGAGACATTTCCAGTTTGTACATTTCTGCAGATCAATGAGGCTCCAGATGACCTTTACTTTGTTTACAACCAGACCTTCATTCAGAAGAATCGAGTCCTGTAGTCACATGACAAAAAGAACTGAAGAACACGACGTTTGATGTCATGTCACTATTTTTAGAGGTGATTCAAGACGTTTTGGAGAACGAAACTCACCTGCAGCTTCCTCTTCCTGTCACACCTTCGCATCGAAGTCCTCTCCACCACTGATTGGACATCGAAGCTTCTTTTCCCTAAAAACTGTCACCTGTGAAGCAGCTCTTCAGTTTTTCTTCCTCCCCCTGGAGCATGTTTCCTCTTTTCCTGCTGCCCGTTTGCTCTTGTGACATTCTCTTGGAGGTGAATGAGGTCAAATTTGTCCAAAGGGATTTTGTTCACAGAAGAGCAGCAGGTCGAGGGTGACGACCGGGCCGTTTCTGCAGTAGCTTCAGTTACTGTTTTCTCTTTTTTTGTTATTTCGAGGTTAGGTTTAATGTGCTCATATATAAGATGGGTTTAAATGTATGAATGAATGAATGAGATGTGACATGAGCTGACATTTAAAAAGATGCTCAGGAGGTTTGTTACCTTCGTCTTCAACGTGATGGAAAACACAGAATTATTTACCATCTTTGAGAAGTTGCTCTTTTTGCTGCCAATATCTCACCCAGTTTATATCCTTGTGAGTTTTATTGATTTTATTTGAATTATTGTCTCAATAATACATTTTTTTCTTATTGTCAACAGATACTGTGAAAAGATTAAAAGCAATAATGTGTTAATTTGTCTCAGCCTCAAACCCACTGGTTGAAAAAATCAATACATAACATCACAATACAGCTGCTCACTGTGGTTTTCAGCAAACATTACTCAAGGACTATTTTCAGTGGCGGATTAATCTGCACTTTCTCATGAGGACTTCTTGATTTTGAGGGATATAAGAAAATGTCCGTAGAAAGTATTTATGTTAAATATCATAATACTGGAGAAATGTATAGAAATATCCTAAAAAATATCAGGAAAACTCTGATGAATATTCACAGGAAATTATCTGCTCAAAATTCATCCAAATTGCTTGTTTTACACAAACTTGACATTCACTATTTGGGTTAATTGTACAGTTTATTAATTGTTCTGAATATAATATGAAATATCTAAAAAAATTAACTCTGGTGTGTGTGTTCATGGTGAAGGAACATGTCAGCCAGAGCAGCAGTGAGGCTTGTTGATGTGTTTTTAATGGAGCTCCATGACACAGAGGAGGAAGATCCATCAGACACATGATGTAGCTGGTTTTATCTTTGTGAGACCTGTTGACAATAAGAAAAATACTGAAAATGCCATCACACGTATCATCGAAAATTATTTGTGACAGATATTTTGGAGAAAGCTTGAAGAGAAAATCCGTTTTTTTCTCTCTTCTCAGTTAGTTTCTTGTACATCACTGAGGCCTGTTCTCTCTTCTCGCCCTCAGGATTGTTGAAATCTACAGCCGTCGACTACAAGGTACCACAGACGCTTTGACCCACATGTTGGAGCTCACAGTTCAGGGTTCTGGCTTTACTCCGTCAGCCTCGGCGATGTTTGTTCTGTCTGACCTGGTTCTTGTTTGTCTCTGCGTCCACAGTTCAGGAGAGGTTGACCAAACAAATCGCCGTGGCGATCACCGAGGCTCTGCAGCCCACCGGCGTCGGCGTGGTCATCGAGGCAACGTACGCATGTCTGCTGACAACAGAAAACTCACCTTCTCCTCCTCTGTCCTCCACCTCCTTTCCTTTGATTTCCCTCTCCTTCTCCTCGCCTCCTTTACTTTGGCTCTCTTACATTACTTTCTCTTAATCCATCACCTTTTTTTTTACTTTCATCACATCACTTCATTTCCTTTCTATTTTCTGTTTCTGTTCTCCTTCACCTCATCATTTCTTCTACTCCTCTCCATTTTATTCTTCCACTTACTTCCTTTAACCTGTTTCATTTACATCACTTCAATTCCTTTCATTCACTCACTCTTTATGTCACCTCCTCTTTGTATTTTCTACTCTACTCTCCTTTCTGTTCTCCTGTTAACTTTTTATACATTTGCTCCATTCCATTTTTTCATCAACTTTCATCATTTTATTTCCTGTTTTCTGCAACACCTCTTCCCTTCCTTCACCACTTCTATCTTTTTTAAACTTTCGTTTATTTGTCCTCTTTCCTGCTGCAGCTCCTATTTTTTTGACATCATCTTTCTTTCTTTCAACTCCACTCCTATTTTTATTTTATCACTTAATTTCTTTGACCTCTCCTCTATCACTTCGATTTTCAACACTTCATTTCCTTTCATTTTTTTCCTTTTCTTACATCTCATCCTTTCCTTCACCCATTCTTTCTTTTTACTCAAATTTCCTTTTTTCCCTCACATTAAATTTCCTTTACCTCTGTTCCATTACTTTCATTGCATCACTTAATTTACTGTCACTTCCTGTATTCTTCATTTACTTTCATGTTTGTTCTCTTTCCTGTCACACCTCCTGCTTTCCTCCACTTCCTTGTTTCGTATTTATTTTCTTTCACTCTCACTTCTTTTCCTTCGCTTCACCTCCTGGCCTTTCGTTCTAACCTCCCTCTCCTCCTCTCCGCAGTCACATGTGTATGGTGATGCGAGGAGTTCAGAAGATGAACAGTAAAACCGTCACCAGCACCATGTTGGGAGTTTTCAGGGAAGATCCAAAAACCCGCGACGAGTTTCTGACGCTGATCAGGAGCTGAGGAGGACGAAGCTCCTCCTCTTCCTCCTCCTGTTGCCTGGGGTTACCTCCACCTGTGTGTATGTGTGTGCGTGTGTTTGTGTGTTTTCATCTCACCAAAGGCAGTGACAGAGCGTTTGCTGTGTTTTTTCGGTCCGACTCATTTTAATCATCAGATAAGGTGAAGCATTGCCGCGGTTACATGTTGTTTAGTGGCAGACTTTAACCTCGTGTGTTTGTGCTTATTGATCAAATATCAGTCGTTGGCCTTGAAATACAGAAGGAGGGTTTAACAGGAAGAATCCACCATGAAAAAAATTAGTTTAAAGGAGCTGCAAATACAGTAAATAAACTGCAGGCGAAATGCGTCCAATTATGAGATTTACAGTAATATTTTGTTTCAGAGCCCAGCTATCTATAATAACAGGTCAGAAGTTTTTATATATTACTGCAAATGTGCAAAAAACAGAAACATATAAATAACTGAAGCCGCATTCACAAAACATCAGGAGGCTAAAAGCAGCTGCTAACTGCTCGAGTTCAAGGAAAACACAAAAGAAACCAAAAATAAAAGGTCCACAAAGCATTTTAGCTTTAAAAGAGAGACGTCAGAGCTGAACTGAAAAGTCAATGGAGTTGATGAGGTCAAACATTAAACATATTGTCTTTGTGCTGTTTTCAGGTGAGTTTATGTCAAAAAGAATCAGCAGATTATCACATTCTGTTTTATTCATGCTTTACACGGCGGCCCACCTGATTTGGAATCAGGTTTTAAACCTTTTCA
The DNA here is from genome assembly GCF_017976325.1 of Chelmon rostratus. Classification (NCBI taxonomy): domain Eukaryota; kingdom Metazoa; phylum Chordata; class Actinopteri; order Chaetodontiformes; family Chaetodontidae; genus Chelmon; species Chelmon rostratus. Next base: position 24,658,110 of record NC_055658.1, on the reverse strand, counting down.
CGTGTGTTTGATCGTATTGTTTAACGCTCTGTCACACCTTAAAAAACTCTTCTCCTTTTATTCACGCCCTTTTTGTTTAGCTAAGATTATCAGCTGATTTAAAAGTAGAATTGACACCATGAAGAAACAAAAACAACGACCTGAATATCAACATGATGGAACGTTTGGTGCGGAATCATCAGGGGAAACATGACCAGACACGAGTCAAAAGACACCAGTAAACTTGTTTATTGACGTAACGTATCACTGTTCTGGCTGGGTGGAAGGATCCGCCTGTTTGTGCCAACTCACCTCTCCGTTAAAACCAAAAGAACGACTTCACGGTGACGAGACGAGGCAACCGGGCCAACGCCGGGCTGCTGACTCACCGAAACCCAACGTTTGCATTTTCATTTTCATGAGAGGAGATTGTGTGTGTGTGTGTGTGTACGCAGATGAACATGAACAGTGTGGAGACAAGTGTGTGTGTGTGTTGTTAAGTGACTTTGTCTTTTCTTGTGTAGCATTTTTGCATTTCAATGTCCCCAGACTGATTTTGGGAAGTTTTACCTTGTTTATTGTGGTGTGTGCGCGTGTGTGTGTTTGCATGTGTGTGTGTGAGAGAGAGTATGCAAGCTTGTGTGTGTGTGTTTGCATGCATGTGCTTGTGTGTGTGTGCGCGTGTCGGAGGGAGATGAGCGCTAACTTACGGCTCTGTTGTTCTTGTGGCCTTGTTGAGAAGGACGGCCTGTTCTTTGGCCTCTTCACCATCATTGTCACTTTATGTACTGTGTTCATTTCAAATACTTTTTAATCAAAGAAAATAAATCTATGTGACAGCGGTGAGTGTGTTCACTTCATGAAAAACAGACGAAACTGTCGCTGGTCTAACTTTGCGTTCATGCAAAGTCAGCAGACAGGAAACAAGATGGTGTTCCCACACTGCTAGCCTCATGCTAGCTGGTAAAAGTGGAGCTATTTTTAATTACTTTATATACTAGAAAGTACTTACTTTATATACTGCCTACAATAATACATCCTAATGTTGTAAGAATCTAAATCTGCAAAGTGACCAGTTACTAACGTTCTCAAATAATTGTAGTGGAGTGAAAACAACAAAGTAGCATAAAATGGAAATACTCCAGAATGTCAAAATTGTACTTAATGTACTTGAGTAAATGTACTTAGTTACTTTCCACCTTTGCAGCCATATTGTCACGAGTTTGTTGCCATTTCAGTTGTGGAAGAAGTCGTCTCTGTCAGAACTTCCTGATATCTGTGACCAGTTTTACTCGGCTGCTCATACTTACAGTTTGACATGAACAGTGTTTAGTATGTAAAGTTAATTTGTCTGCAGGAAGACTGGTGTGATCTTCACGGTGTGATGAGCACAGAATATGAGGTTCTTCTTCGTGCAGCTTCCCTCTGTGTTAATGCTGAAAATTGTGAATTTGTCCTTTAAGTGAGAGGTGAAGATAGATAGATAGATAGATAGATAGATAGATAGATAGATATACTTTATTTATCCCAAGCTGGGAAATTGCAGTGCAGCAGCAGCATTACACACAGTGAAATAAGTGAAAATAAGACTATAAAGAACAAACTATACATAATAAAAATATAAAAATAGCGAGCAGTAAAAAGGTTATATACATAACAAAATAATAAAATAGCCAAATAGTAAACAGTAGTAAAAAGTATTGCACAAAAGGAATATCAAATGCAAATGGCAGTGAAAATTAAGTGTACCGTGACTGTAAGAACAAACTATATATAATAAAATATCGAAATAGCGAGCAGTAAAAAATTATATACATAATAATAAAATATCAAAAGCAAACAGTAGTGGTAAGAAGTATTGTATTATTATTATTATCTTCAGCTGTTATTGTATAGTGTGATGGCATGTGGCAGGAAAGATTTCCTGTATCTGTCCCTTCGACAGCGGAGCTGTAGCAGCCTGTGGGAGAAGGTGCTCCGCTGTCTGTCCACTGTGTGATAGAGACAGAACGATGTCACCTTTATACCTGCTGGCTGATGGTCGATGCCTGAACTTTCACAGCTCAATGCAATAAACTCTGAGCTCTGTGAAAGGTTTTCTAGAAAATGTAGAAAATAATTAACTGAAGTGGAAGCAGACCAAACGAAAAAAAATGAAAATGGGTCCACAGCTCATATCAGGCCCCAGGTCCAGTTCCAAGGTCAGTTTGGACCCGAGCCCAGAGTGAACACGGAGGTGATCATGACCTGGATGTCTGACAGAAGCAGAAACCCAGCCACCCACCCACCAGTATGAAAAAGTTACAAACTGCAGTTTTAAACGTCAAAATCTGTCACTGAGAAGAAGAAGAAAGTCTACCCAACATCAAAACAATGCAATGACACATCACATCCCTCCCACAGTGACTGACGGGCTGTTTTTTATGATTGGGCAAACAAAAACAATTTTTTTCATCATTTAAGTCAGTCTGTTACTTTGGCGCCCTCCAGTGGTCATATCAGCAAAGACAAGCAGAAGGTAGAGAATCCCATCCTCAACACTTTTATCATTTAAAAAAAGCCAGTCGACAGCACGTTGATTAAACTGTTTCGACCAAAATAAATCCAAGCCTGCGGTTCTGTCACCCTTTGTAAACCTGTGACAAAACTGAAAGTTTGAGAAATAATTTTTCATTTAAGAGAAAGTTTCAGAGCAGAAAACAGTGAAAACTCCTTTCACTGGTCACCATTTATAACCATCACACTTCCACAGAGCTGAGCGACTACAAGAGACAGATTTCTACAAAAGAAACATCAAAATCGATGCAGAGGCTCAGATATCCTGACTTTTAGTTCCTGTTATGGGTCAAACTCTAAAAACACTGAATCCTACAGTTCCCACAATGCATGTTTTGATTATTGATTGATTAATTTCCTGTCAATCGACAAATCAATCAATCGACTACTCATTTCAGCTGTAATGTATAACCTGTTGGATAATTCAGTTTATTTAAGACATTGTACTTCATAATGTTCATGTTTTCTGTGCAATCTTGATTTTAAAAGTAATTAATGCTCTCAGATAAATGTAGCTCTCAGATTCAAGTAGCAAAGACTAGAAAAACTCAAAGTACCTCAAATTTGTACTTTGGTACTTGAGTAAATGAATCACTGATTCTTGAAACTTTGGCAAAAACATGTCCCACTAAGAAAAGTGCTAATTCTGTTGGAAATAACATAACATATGTAAGGTTCTTTTATAAGTTTATTTTTATTTTTTATTAATTCAATGATAAATGCTGGTCTATGGCCTACAAAACCAGTTGTCCTCAGGTAGGAGATAATAATTTCAACTTGATTAAAAAAACAAAAAGTAATTATTGAATTGAACAATATCTTTACCACATGAAAGAGTCATTACAATATGTATTAAAAACTACAAACAGGGAGCTTTGAACAATATTTACTATTATTTTTTGGTTGCTCAAAATGTGTCCCACATATTCGTCACCACTGTCAGATATTTATAAAAAGCAATAAAATCAGTCACCTACAAGGTCGGCTACATTCCTGAGGACCCCATTTTCACACCTTCAGCTCCACCGCATGCTTCAAGATCACTCAAGCTCCTGTAAGTTAGCTATTTTCTCTTAAACTTGTTCATATTTTTGGAAACTGCTACTGTCGCAACCATAACATGTCAACACCGTCTCTTTTGTATAAAAAATATTACATTAGATTTTGACATAAATGTATACTTTTTAAGAAGAGGTATGAAGTAGCTAGCAACAGAGGGGAAGCAAGATGTCTAATGCTGACAACTCATGCATATCATGTGAAAGAGTAGGTTTTTGTCACCACCGTCAGAAGTCACCACCGTCAGGTTTTTCCAAATGGTCCTTAATGGAGGCTAGAATAAAATTGTTGTTCACAATAAATACCAATATGACCTGTAATGTTTCATTAATCTCTTTTTTTGTAATTCCCCCTATATTTCTTCCATATTGTCCAACCCTAGGGGATAAGATGTGTCTTCCCCTCTCTCAAGTCACTAAAATGCCATGTTCATTTGGCTTATGTCATTACATCTCCAATGACTAAAGCCAAATAAAAATGGCATGACAACATTTAACCAAATCTAACATTCACTGTAATTCCCCTCAATTTCATAGTCATTATTTTACAAAAAAAAAAAAGATACAAAAAGAGGAGGTTGCACCAGTACATCGCTGAACAGCCAAGACCTTGGTCTATAAAGATATACCTTTAGATTTTGTAATTTAACAAACTTTTTATTTTCAAAATTAAAACCTGTTTTATCCAAATTCCCAAGAATCAGTGGAATATTTGAACTACATTTTAATTCAACATTCACAGCAAAAGAGAAAGAAAAACTTTCAAGGCCCTTTTCAAGGCCCCAGACTGAATCACCCACACAGACACACTGGAGGAGTTACAACTTTTTTTTATGTATAACGGGGGCATGCCAAGTCACAGCATTCTGGTACGTCGCGACAAAATTACAGCAAGACACATTGAAAAACACTTGAATGTACACGCACACACACACACACACACACACCCTCACTGTCACACACTCATTCACACACATTTTTTTGTACAGACCAGAATAATTCCTAACTTCATATCAGCATTAAGAAGTACCTACAGAGTACAGACACAACAGACCGAGTTCACCGCCGCAGGACGCGTTCACACTGTACGCCTCAGCGCTCAATTCAGATTCAAGTCTGCCTGAAGGGTCATGTTTGGTTTTGAGAGCAGCACCAATCAGGCGAGACGCTGCTTTCATCAGTGAAGGTTTGACATCCAACAGAAGTTTCTTCTGAACACTCTAATCTGAAGACTTCTGATCATCTGTCCATGAACAATAAACCTGAAGTCACAGGTTTAAATTTTCCTCAACGTTGATTTGAGCTGCTGTAAAATAAGTTTAGATTTTAATGACGCCTTAATGCGTCCTAGAGAACAAATCAAATAGCAGTTCTCTTTAGGTGCCAGTTCAAAATCTGTACATCTGCATCCAACTGAGAGGGACTATTTGTTCATGTGCGAGCTGCACACTTCACTCTAACTACTGTCACTTCTGAACTGCACGTGGAAACTATGAGTTAGTAAGAAAATAGAAAACAGTGACTACAGTGACTTTATAACATCAGTATCGATCTACTGCAGCACCACAGGTGGCGCTACATTAAATCACTGATCTGGTCAGAGTTTGGAGAATTGATGCATCTCACTGCTGCACTATTTAAAATGACAAATCAAAAATGGTGATTGTGAAGTTGTTTTTCATAATCAATCCTTTGGGTCACTTTTCGGACAAAAGAGACTTAAACATTTGATGGTTGCAGATTCTGTTTGAACATAATTTTGCCTGACTCTAAACTGTGGTGCCTGACCTTTAAAAGACCAAAAGATTAATCAATCAACCAATAATCTGCATATTAATCGATAATGAAAAGAACTGTTGGTTGCAGGCCTGTATTACGGATCGGTCCACACAAAGTCTTCTTCCTCTCTGAATATCATCATCATCAACATAGTGAATGTTTGGACACAGTGATCAATTCTGTGACGTTAAACCAGCATCAGTAATCTTGTCACATGACCACAGGTCAGATTTAAAAAGTCAGAAAAACAGGTGAATTGTGTGTTAAACAACGCAGGGTCACCCAGAAAGGAGGAGGAGGAAGAATCTGAATCAGGACACAAGAAGCTGCAGTGTGAACGAGACCGGCACAGCTGTCACGTTACAGTTTTTAAAGTCTACATAAAACCATTTACATTTGGGGTGAATGTCTCGAGTAGAAAAAAGGCACTGCCATTTGTTATTCTAAATATGACTTTCCCAGCCTTGTGCATGCAGTTTTAAAATATAAATTACACTTTTTTCCATTTTCTCCTTTTTTCTGCATTTTCTTCCATTTTTTGTCTTTTTTGTGTTTTTTTATTATTAAACATACAATAATCTTTTTGTCAAATATATACGTAAGCCTGCAGTCAATACAGGACATCGGCTCTTTGATAAAATAAAACTAAATGAAATCGAGGAGCACAGTCAAGCAGTAACACTTTGTTACAGAATGGATGCAGCTGAATTTACAAAAAAAAAAAAAAAAAGTCTTGGCATCCCAGTAATGACATAAACTGACTAAACTGCAGAATCTATGAAAAAAAAATTTAAAGATACAAAACAGCATATATGTCTTGACTTAAAGTACATTAAATGTTTTTGGAATATCAAGGCGTTATCTAACTGTTAATACTGCAGTGTGCACAGCATTAGAAGCACTCCTGGTCACCCACAGAGCTGATATGCATTTAGAAAAAAACAAAAATAAAGGATTTGGTTTGAAGAGATGTGTAATGATCCAGACCCGGAGCTGAAACCCTCCAGCGTCTCGTCACAGGTTCGCCTCTTTGACCCAGAGATGCTGCAGGAAACCAGGGTGAGTAGGAGCTGGAGGCCTGTGCTTTTCTTTTGAACTCTGAATACAAAACTTGTAACGCTGCTCTGTTACGTCTCATTGAAAAAACACAAACTATCTGAAGGCTGTCAGTCAGTATTTCTACATGTGGCACAGAAGAGAACTCGTGTTTTTATACAAAACTGAAATAAATGTCAGTCTCACGTTTGTATCAACACCTTTATAACTCAAACATGGCAAACTGATATGAAAGTAAATAAAAATACTGTAAAAATACTACAGTTTTAACAATCCCTTTGATTACATTACTGGCTGCAGGTAACACGATGTGAAACATGTTTAAAGGAGAAGTCTGGTGATATTCTTCTTCTCTTAATATAAACAAATCCAATGAAACAACCAAAGCCAGCAACGAACTGATGTGTGTGTGTGTGTGTGTGTATCACAGCCTGATAGATCTTCTTCCTCTGAGCCATTGAGCTGCATTAAAAACACATTAATGAGCCACACTGTGGCTCTGGCTGACATGTTCCTTCATCACCATGAACACACACAGCAGCCGTGTCTCCATCCGCATTGTTATGCACAGTTTTGTTTCTTCTTCTTCTTCTTCTTTGAGGATTATTGGTGGTTGGCAAAAAACTGGTTTTGTGTCCGGTTCGTGACCTCTACTTCTTCTACTCTGTTTATTACTGCCTTGCCTTATGCAGCCTGTACCAGCTCTCTGTAGCCTCCATTTAATTTACTCCAAACCAGCTGATGAAGACATGCCTGAATACACTCACAAGAGCACCACATGTGGATTCATCCGCCGCTGACAATAGTCCCCAGCAAATGAAAGATGTCCTCATGTTTGAGTAAAGCTTGATAAAAACTACAGTGACCTGCTGTTTTAGGAAATCACTGAGCTCTTTTTTAAACATATGAAACTAAATATTTTTCAAACCAGTTTTGAACAGTTTGTTTTCAGTAGAAACAATGCGCTCGGTGTTGATAGCCACATACAGGGCAGGGAAGTCAGAAAGTACTGAGAGACAGATGAAGACATTGTTGAATTTGGTCTTTTCGTGAGATTTGTTACAATACAAAAAAATAAGAAAAAAACAGCCTTGTCCTTTAAACATACCCAGAAACCTACAGTATAAACCTCTCCCACTCAGGACCATCAAGTTTGGCGCTAAAACGCCCACAGCACCAACTTCAGACTCCAGATCAGAATGGCCCAGTCTACTTCCTGGCCTGCCAAAACTACATTAACACACTGCTGTTCCGTTTGCAGACGGCTCGTCCGATGTGAATTCTGTAACCGAACATGAATGGATGTATCTGTGATGGACCGGCTCTGGCTCTCAGCTGCGCTCCGACAGCGAAGCTTCACATGAAAAATCTCAACATGACACTGATAGATAAAAACAAGATTATAGTTCAACAACAGCAAGAAAAAAAAAAGAAAAGGAAAAAATAGTCCAAGTCAACAATAACTATGTTAATATTTGAGATGTACGTATGGTCACCAGCCATAACATGTTAATACATATGGTACTTTAAATAATAATACACCTAAATGAGTAAAAGTATCACCTCTGCAAAAATTATGAAAAAAAGAATAAATAATTGTATCTACTTTAAGTACTGATTCATATGGCAGTGACACTGAAACAGTCTGATTCTCAGGGAAGAGCATCAGGAAAAAAAACATCATGTCAAAGGTGTAACATCAGTTTCTCCATTCAGGATTACAATGGGTTCATGTCACATTCATGCTTTGGCGGAGTCTTCCTCTTCGTTTAAAAAGTTACTGATGGTGTCTGATTGGCTCTTATAGACTCTTAACAATAAGAGCACAAAACACGCACACGCTCACACAGACACAGAGACAGAAATCTGAAGAGTGCACAGCGATGTCATGGCTGTAAAACACCCACACACATTATCTGTGGTGTGTGTGAACTATCTGTCTGCACTGAATGTGCACAGATCCAGACTGTCCATCACTGGATCTGAAGCAAGACAGGCCTGTTTCTGCATGTTTTAGTCCCTTTGATACAGTTCACATACTGAATGCCTCACCGCTGGCTAATTTGCAAAGCATGCCGTGCTGTATTTGATTTTGACAATGTTTCCTCAGACTAACAGGTATCCAGTGGTTTGTATTGTGGTATGACACAGGCTGCAAAGACCTGAAGCTCAGTTCATTCGCAGGTGCAGATATGCACTGCATCAAACAAGAGAAACTTTACTGTTTACTGTGATGGATTGACTTTCTCACACTAGTTAGAGTTAATTCTGATACCATAGTAAGATAAGCCGACTCAAAAGATCTAAAAACAGTTGGTAGTAATGTAAGGTGCATTCAGATGGTAGTGAATGGGCTAAAACATGCATAAACACTGGTATGGTCCTTTAAGTGTGTAGGATGATTCAGCTCTGGCTGAAATGACATGAGAAGTAGTTTCAACTCCAACATGCACCATCAGACAAACAGCAATCAACGAGGGTTTTTTGTCTCCGCTGCAGGATTCAACGGCGCCACCTGTTGTGGTTCCACCGCTTGACTTTTGTCTGCTGAGACTGTAGCTCTACAGTCGAGAGCGAGTGTCTCTTCCATCTGCTCCGTTTGTTCCGACTCCAAAGCACCAAACTGTTACTTGAGCCTTGAACATTTGGATTTAGTGTATCACATTATCATATCAAGTGCAGGATACAAAGGAAGTACTATAGAATTGCAACAAACTAATGAAGAAACTAAACAACAATAATCAACAACCCTCAACAATGACCATTCAGGTCAGGACTCGCAGCACACGTGCTTAGTTGAAAGCGGCACAGAGGGGAGTTTCCTAACCAGCTTATTTCGATATAAACCTATCCTTATAAAGTCTGTATTCCAGACACAATAAACTGTGGATAAATATTAAGACACAGAATAACCATGAGATTCAGAATTAAAAAAGAAAATAAATTCCATGTAGGCCTGCACAGACAGAACAGACAGGACCATGTTCCACCGGCAGTCTTCCTGCAGCACTGATATCTCTGTTATCAGAAATCACAAATGATTTATCAACCACCTGTAGAGTGCCAGTGACTCCATGGACTTCAGCATCTGCCCTGCTGTGACAGTGTTTGGCCAGCAGGTGGAGGTAAGCACTAATGAGACAATCTCTGGGAAAACGTCCCTTCATGGATTGACTGTGTGTGATTTCTCCAATGTTGCAATCCTCTCAGCAACAAGGTCTGAGTGGAAACCAAGTCGACCTCCTGTTTTTTTCTGCCACTCCACATTTCACAATCTTCCTTTCCTCCAAGAAAGATATTTAGTTGTAACATGCAGCTTAAGCATATCACCCTGCTTTAGAAAAAACACTAAACCCGGTATCTGAACATGCAGACAGATTCCACCGACGATACAGCCGTATTAATCTCCCATTTACGTATATAAAAACGTACATCTTCAATGCGTTGTGCCTACAAAGTCTCTGAATTCAAAGAGTTCTTACAGTACATGCTATGGATAAACACTATGTAACTGACCGCTGCCAAGCTCACTTCCTCCGACACTCACTCACAGACTCAGAATATGATTAGACATGACATCATCTTCCTCTGTCATCATCAGCCGATCAAAGGTCCTGCCTCTGATGTCTTTCTCTTTTAAACATCCGCTTCCCTCTCCAGTATCACTTCACCTCGATTCTTTCTCCTAACACTTCCTGTGTCTTTCTCCACATCACCGTCTTCCTCTCATCCCTCTTCACACGTCTGCTCTACCTCCTTCTCTCTCACTCTGCTCTCTTGTTCTCTCTTGGTAAATGTTCAAGCCAACACGTCTGTGTTGCCGGCTGCTAAAATAAAGGATAAGCACGTTGGTTGTAAACTAGCGTGATGGCTACTCATGGGACGTAAAGCTGGTAGACAGCCAAGGCTTTACAGAATATTACACGATTCATACCTGAAATTCATACATGTTTCTGTACCCTTTGAAAGTAGCATCATTATGTAAACAATAAATACATACAAAACAAATAAATGATATTTTTGCCACCCAATACTGAGCAAGAGGCTTTCCCAAGCTCTACGAGCATCCTCACTGGACACTCAGTTCTCAATGAAAACAGTCAAGGAAATTCCAAACTTCCTTCTGGATCCTTCTAGCTCTGCTCGTCTCATCTTATTGTTGGGTCTGAGGTACTGTTATGGATTTGAAAGATGCCACGAGCTGTGGTCGATGCGCGGGGACCAGAGGGTGTCAGAGAGGGAAAGGGCCTCAGTCTCACTGGGCCCTGATCCACAAGCCAGCATCTCCCGTCTGCTGGGACTGACTGGGCTGCAGTATTGCATCTGGCCTCTCCAAGTGGGGGGGGGGGGGGGCGCTGTTCACACACTGTCCAGGCCGTGTTCAAAGCTTTTCTCTCTCCTCACCCAGATGCAGGTGACTGTGAGCATGCTGGCGGAGCAGGAAGTGTGTTTTTCCGACCCGATGGACGGTGCCAATGTGATAGCTTGTGTTCGCGGTTTGATGACCGGCTCTCTTGTGTTTCTTGGATCCCGCCCGATCCTTTGGTTGAGCTCTACCATTGGCTACAGGGAGAGGGGACAGGAGGGCTGGTGACCTCGAGGTGACTTATCGTGAGAGAGCCTCGTGAACCTGCGCTGTCCTACTGCTCTCACTGAGGTCCTCATTTCATATTGTTGATGTGCGGTCAGCACCGTCTAAAGAGGAACAGCGAGAGAAGAAAAGGAATTAGGCTTCAACTCAGTGAAAACGAAATGTTAGTGTTATGATGAAGGCAGAATCAAAGGTCCTGATGAAGATAAAACTGTTGTAATAGTAAAGTGTGAGAAGGCAGCCATGAGTCCTCAGGCTCCTAACACATGCTGGGACAGGCTCCAGCCTTCCTGTGACCCTAAATAGGAATATGCTGGTACAGAGGATTTCAGATCTCTTAGCAGTCAAGCACCAGCTCAAATGTTCAATGTGCTTGATCCATGTGGGCCAAACAGATGCTTCAGATGAACCTGTGCTGCCTTATAACTATAACTTACTCAGCTGTGGAGGCAGCATTTCGCTTCCTTATGCTCCTCCCTGCCTTTAGAAGTGATCTCCCAAATAAGCTAAAAGTTTTTGTTTGTTTAAAAAAAAAAAAAATCAACCACAGCTTTCATTCATTTTAACTTCTAACACTATTAAATGTAATTCTCCTTTCTACTATTCTTGGTCCCTTTATGATGCTGGTTGTTCTTGGCTGTCATTCTAATGACTCTAAAATCATCCTTAACATGTCTGTAACCCTCTTTGGGCTAGCGAGTGTTTATTGGAAGCATTGTATGAATAGGATTTCATCTGATTGCCATGAACTGTTAGTAAAGGCCTGAAGTTTCCTGTCTTGGTGAACAGTGTGGGGCCAGGGCCCACACTGTCATGGTGAGAGAACAACACATCTGTCAAAATACTGATAGAGCCGTTCAGAGAAAAACAACAGTCTGACAGCTGTTGCCTCTGGTGTGGCTGAAGAGGAAAATGTTATCAAGCTACACACTGGTGGACATTTTGATTCCACAAACATAACGCCTCCATCATGATTCTGAAAGGGCAGGTTAATGTCATCTCGAGCTGTTGCAGAATACAGCAAAATACACAAAAAGCTTTACAACACAAGAGTCAAGTGTAAACAGAGCAGCTGAGGCTGTAAATGTGCACATACATGTTTAGAGTAGCTGAATGTGTTTTAAGTTTGTTGTTCTGTCTGTTTGTTTCGTGGAGTTTGATGTGTCGAGTGATTAATTCACACTTTGCCTCAACCTGAATCTGATCTAATGCGCTTACTGTGCAACTCAAAACGAACTCACTGGGTTTGTTTTGAAGTTTTGTATGTTGTTGAGTCCGATACATCAACTCAGGATATGTGCCGATACCGAGCACTGATCAGACATCACTTTTTCACTTCACTGTGTGGAAGTGAATGTAACTGATACTGGAAGCCCTGAGTTTTATAGAGACATTGATGAAGCAACTGCATTCAATGTGGATTTGTCACATCATCATTTGTCAACACCCAATCCACTTAATAAAGTCAGTACTGGCACAGATGCTGATCCCCTGTTGCATTATAAGTGAGGCAGGGCTTTCAAGTTAAAGTCATTTTGACTCCAAAGTAGTTTCCTTGCTGAGTTTTCATGTCAGCAGGGATGAAATTTGGGCGAACCAAATCAAATCTGAATCCCATCCTGATTACAATGGGCATGTCTATGCTCTTGTATTTGTCAGTATATATAGTTTAGGAATATGAAAATGAGCATCATTTCAGAGTCACTTTGCTCTGAGTTTGTTTCGTTACACCAGGTTTTCCAAAACTGACCAACTGCCGACTAAACATCAACATAATTTTCTTTATGCCCATGAAACATTGTGTTTCAAGTCATTTCCTGTAGCGGGTTGGGATTCAGTCACCAAGGTATGTTTCTGAAGCTCACCACAGTCAGCTGGATGTTTGGGTGCCAGAGACTAGAAAATCTAAAAAAAACTGAGTTTCTTCAGTTCAATGCACACCCACCCCCACCACACACACCCACACACACACACACACACACACAAAGCAGCACTTGTCCACTGCTCTGTGCCGAGCACTGAGGTCCACTGTTTTCACCTCAGGATGGGGGGAGTTGGCACCGACTTTAACCCAGACTAAAATTCACTGTACATGGGAAAATTCTGCTTTGGTCACCAAATGACTAACTTCACTCAGGCCGTGTCCACTACAGTATAACGCTGACAGATTTGAAAGTAGATTTAAAAGTGACTTTCATGTGTTTTCTGTTCACTTTAGCATAGTTATTCTCAACAGTTTGCCATCCATATAAAATGCCAAAACAACAGAAGAATGCTTGTATCTTCTTTAGTGGGCTATTCTGACTTGATAAGATGAAGTCAAAAACAGATCCTTTATCAATCATAATTCTAAGATTCCTTCACAAATGCTCATCATTTCCCAAAAGCTAGTCCACACTAGATGTAAACCAGTGTTTTATGATGATCAAAAGGTCACTTTCTAGTGGTTTAGAAGGTGGACGGAAAACCAAAGGCTAGGAAAAAGGGGGTATTTTTAAACTTTAGGACTATGACTATTACATACATCCTCCAGCCATCATAAACATGTGTACATGACACAGCAGGACTATGACAGAGCCTCATAAACAAGGTGATGTGAGGTCACGTGCTGCCGTTTCTCTCTTTCAGAAAGGTTTTCCCATGTCCTCCTCTACAGCTAAATGTGAATACAACAATCAGCTTTTCCAACAGTCCCTGCTTCAACTTCAAGTTTACTTTCATATCACATTAATACAAGATAACATAGATAAAGAACTTTGTATGAGATTTCTTTAACTTAACTTTAATTGTCATATTTGAAATAAGATTAATCATCATATCTGATGATTTAAATTATATTTGTGAATGAGAGTTTTTGTTGAAAACAACTTTTCTCTTCTGGCTTGTCTCATTTTATTTCCCTGTTGAGCTGAACTTGCCTTGCCTGTTGACAAAATCGCTGTCAGATTTCAAACTTGGCGAGTTTTGGACCTGTTTGGCCAGACTGGACAAACCAAATATAACACAGCAGAAAAACTCTTGTTTGACTCCAGTGAGTCTGGAGTTATCGATGGGCCAAAGTCTCCAGACTTTAAGCTGTGCACACAATAGGATGATTGACTGTGTGTTGGAGTGGGCCAGTCAGCCTTAAGATCAGTGTTAACATCAACTGAAGTCGCAGAGCCTAAACATGACTCACTCACTGATTGACTGATATGACTTTTGGACACTGTGGAGTTTGTTTTTTGGCTTTAAAAATAACACAGAAGTTCTGGTCGAGTCAGATCCAACTGCTGGCCTGTTCAGAAGCTTTAAACTGAAGCTCAGGGAATGGAAGCACGGGTGTCCTGCTTACATGTTGATGTGTTATACTCAGTGTTATATGTCTGTTACAGGAACCCAGATAAGCCTGTGAAACATAATACTGTGACATATATACACCACACTGGTTTCTGGTGGCTGTCTGCTACCTGTGCAGCGCTGTCAGCAACAACTGGTGTGAATTAGTGCTAAAACATTATGACCTTAACATTGTGGTACGACAGTGAAATCAGTGAAACAGCAGTGGTTTCTGAAGTGGGTGCCATGAGAGGCCGAGGACAAAGCAAGATTTATTAAAAAGAAAAAACCTTTACTCACTAACTTTCAAACAAAGTACTTAGGGAATGGCCACCATATCCACAGGTCTAGTTGTGACTAATGTTTTCACCTTTGATTTGGGTTTTTAGGTGTGGAATAGCTTGTTTGTTAAACTTAAGTTCATACTCTAGAATCAATATGAATTGAATACAAATGATGATGTATGATATATAAATTCACTGAGCTTTGTACTGCTCATTTGAAGTGTAATATATGGATGTTAAGCATAACATTTTACCACTATGGGCAAATAAAGAAAATGTTTGCCTGAAAACATTTGGATGGTCCTGTGTATGTAGCATTACTGTCCTTTGCCAGTCACATGCCTACTGAAGTGAAGAACTGCACTACTTGTGGTTGTTTTAGAGATAGAAACAGATGTTATATATATATACTTGTGCTAAAATTTTGTGGCCTGTGCTACAAAACATTCAACCTCTGCAGCATCAGTGACATGTGCAAAAAGAGTCAACGTACATCATTTCTTTTTCTATGTGATAGAGAATCGGCCTAATTTCACTTAATGCTAATTTCACTTAATGCTGTTTTTAGTTCACATATGTCATATATTTTACATCAAGCTGGATGGGGGGGAATCACTGTAGTAGTTTGGGAACCACAGATCTAGTTTATCATTCTTGTCTTACATTGGCAGTTTTAAAACCAAACAGTGCCATGGCAGCAGAACCCAGAGTGGATTAACTCAACAACTAAGATTAGTCAGTTGGTACAACAAGGACAGAGACTGCTCTCTGCACTGTTGTTGTCTGACTTCACTGCCAGACAGTCATTAGAAACCTGAACAATATGATAATCATGCATAGAGGGATATGAATAGCCACATTACGTTATGATCCACTTAAAAATCACATCCTGAACATGGTCAAAGACAGGATGAGGCTTCTACCCAGCATGGTACTGTTCATGTAATAAAGAGACAGATACAGAGTAACAGGAGGGAACTCTCACATGCTCTTAAACAACAGTATGTTATATATCAAAGGTTCAATAATCAAAATCAATTTAAAACTGTATATTACCTCCCAAGGCATGCTCTGTCATACTCAGACACAGAGACTCAAGGCGATTGTTGATGTCTGGCTCTGTCACCGGTAACTGAAGATCTGCACAGTAACAGAAACAAATTTCAAGTGACAATAGCTTTAGTGATTCAATTATATTCATATTAAACAGATAATGTTAAGAAAATGTCCTGATGACGATCGCAGCAGGTTCACCAAGAGAATAAAACTTAATTTGATCAAATTAAATATTATTTTCAACAGTTGGCATCCTCCATGGCAGAGATTATGTACAGTATCAGTGTCCACTGGTTCCTCATTAGGTGATGAAAAGCTGTATTAGATTTACAAAGACTTCACAAATTCAATCAGATGCCTTTGAGCATAATTAAACAGAGTGACGACAATGAGAATGCTTAAACTTTGAGTTGGCGAAGGACAAAAGAAGAGAAATCAGATCAGTTCAACAGGACAATGTCGTGCACTCAACCAGAGTGTAGCCTCAATAATCAGATTATACCACACTGGTAACCCCAGCACTGAGACGCATGCTACATCACAACAATGACTGCACCGCTGAAGCAGGGCTGCGTGTGTGTGTAATATAACTGATGTTCTTTGCTTTGAACGTAATGGTGATAAGAATTACTATCATTATCTCACACTCTAATGATCAGATCTAATCTTTTAACATTCAAATATTCTAAATATTAATAAAGATAACAGAACTGACATCAAGCTAACTTGACCATCATATCGATCTACAGAATACTGACATGCCAGTATCACCTGATCACCTCCACAGGTGAGCCTGTGAACTAAATAACTCTAGCAGAACGACTTTAATATCAGGCATACTGCACATCTTAGATCCAGTTTCCAACCAGTAATTATTAATACCATAATAATGTTAAGCCTTATAATATCATTAATGGCAGCTCACATAAGTTTCTCCTTTCTCCGTTTTTAACTCTCAGGTGCTCGCTGCTGTTGGCTGTCTTGGCCTCAACTCTGAGCAGGGTGGAGACTGTTTTGTACAGGGTTGGGTTGAGGTTGGAGGGGGGAGAATGTGTGTGAAGGTGGTGGCTGTATTTGGGCCACAGTACAGCCTAGCAACCCCTTCCAGCCATTTAGTCCTTAGCTGAGTCTTCAATACAGGCCGGGCAGTGAAAATCCCTTGTGGCCAGAGAGAAAAGCTGAGTTAGGCCCAGTAGTCCACACTGGGCTATTTATAGGCTCCAAATCCCCCCAACACCCCCCGAGCACACACACCCCTCCACCCCCAGTACACACAGACTTACAGTGACGCAAACACACACTGAAAAACTTTACGCATAGACACACACTTGTTCCTTCATCTCCTCTTTTTCTCTGCTGTGTTTCACTTAATAAGTCTCTTTATCCATCTGTTGGCAGAGAGTAACAGACAGATCGCACATATATACACAGGAGGGAGGGGGAGGCCTAGCCTTCACATCAGTTTCTCTGGCTGAGACCCAGCTATACCCACCCTAGAGGGTGACGGCTATGTGTGCATGACTCTGCAGAGTTGTTAGAGAAGGAGAGATGGGAAAGAAAGAGGGAAGGAGAGAGATGGGAAAGCTAAAAAAGAGAGTGAGTCAAGGCGAGGGGAAAGGGAAGGAAAGTGGGCCAGGGAGCCCTGTCCTCACTGCACAAAGAGCCTCATTGTGAGACTCCTCTGACTCTTTCCTCCCTCCCTGCCTCTGTCTCTTCCTCTCACACATACAGTCTCCGCTCTCCCTCCAACTTCCCTCCTCCCTCCTGCTTTTTTTAAAATCTGTTTTTCCTCTTCTTTCTAAAAAGAGGACATTTCTGGTGTGTGCATGTGTGTGTGACAGAGCAGAGGAAGTCCCAGCTTGTCCTATTACTGTCCACTGTTCCTGTGGGACAAAGTCCAGGCAGCAGAGGCTACTAAAGGTCACTCTGCCTGGCGCCCATGGTTACCATGACCAGGGTCTGTGTGGATACTGTGAGTGGGGGGCTTTCAGGGTGAGTCTAGGCCGGGGGTTTTAGTGGTGACAATATGGCAGCTCAAATTAGAAATAAATTTAAAGATCACAAAATGCCTGTGAAATTTGATGGATGCAAATTGAATCTGGCATTAAGTCTCATTACTTTAAGAGAAACTAACAAGGAGAAACTGAAAGTGAACAGTGCTAACAGGGCTCCCTCCCGATTAGCTTTTTACACTAGCTGCACTTGTGCCCCCTTCTGAGGGGATAAAGAGAGAAAGAGGGAGTGTACGAGTATGGACAGAAGTATAGACAAGATACAAAACCTTTTTAAGCCCAGTGTTACTCCACAGTTCTGTGGTTTGTAGTTTAGTGTATGAACTAGACTGCACAATGAATTCTCTGTTAACAGACAATATGAATGGGTCCAACGCAGGCTGAATGCACGGCGGTAGATCTGCGTTGCATACGTCTTGAAATGGTTGTATCTTCAGTCTGCTGCATTTTTATGTGTGTCGGTGTGTGAATTTGTGCCTTTCCCAGTGTTTCTTACCAGCTTGTTGGAACATGACCATAGTTTGTGGCGTGGTGTGAACTGGAAGGGACCGGGTCCTCTGCACGGAGCTGTGTGTCCGGCTGGGCATGCTGTTGCTTCCTCCAGGGTTGGCGAACCACAAACCCTGAGGAGGACATTTTAACATTAAATCAACTTACTGAACATGAAAAACACTTGCGTAGGGTTAGTGTCTCATAGCTATGGTTAAATAATGGGTGTTGTCAAACTAACATCTCATCTACTGTTGCACCTGTCCAGCAAATTTAATGGAAATATATTCAAAGGATTTTTGGAGTAAGTAAAAGCTTCTGCTCTCACAGTGCAATAACTAAACTCAATTTAATGTAGAAAGTGTTTAGATAATAATAGTCCCCATAAATTATCTTATCTGGAAATGTCACCAAATTCTATTTTTGGGACGCTTAAACAAACTTTTATAACTTCCTTTTATTGTAAGTCTTATCAGAACTGAAGACCAATTTGGTGTTGGAAAATGTTAAAATAATTTACTAGATCAAGCACAATGAAATAATTATGATTTCTAAGGGTGCATGGTGAACTTTGAATGTTCACTGTGGTACAAAAAAAAGTTATAACAGCGTTGAGCATATGCTGCATTTAGACTTTATCATTTTTTTGTACAGTTTTCTTTATTAGAAGCTAAAAACATCAGTCACCAGGATTGCCCAGCTTCAGACCTTTTAATGACCTGTGGATAACTCAGTTAGGATTAAACATGGACATTTAAAGGACAAAGCTGTGTTTTTATATTACTTGAAGCACAAATTTCAAGCTCACACATCCTCCAATTTCCTACATCGTTGCTTTTCACACATTGCTAGAACTTTCACTGATCAAAGAGATGAAACGAACAACAAATGTGAAATGTGCATGCTTGAAAGCAGTTGGGTGTAAGATCAAGTCCACAGCTTCTTCAACATTTTCACCCCCCATGCTCCTGTCTGGATGTCTGGCCCACACCTAATGACAGTCTGAGACGCTCACCACATGAATTCCTCACTGTAACCTGCCTATTATACCCCCAACACCACTACCACATGCCCCTCCCCTCACCTCTCTCCCTCTGCCCTCCCTCCTCGCGGCCCTCCAGTGCCACGGGCCAGGGAAAACAGGAAATGCCTGTGCACTGTTCTCACTGCCTCTGACTGGCTCTCTCTCTCTCTCTCTCTCTCTCTCACACACAAACTCTCTCTCTAATTGCCCCTCCTCCTGCAACACTACAGCTACCTCTCCCGAACTATGACTCATATATTTTCCTCCCACCCTCCTTCTCCCTTTCTCTACACATCCACATTTCAGTCCCACACAAGAAGGTCCAGTGTGAGGAGGAGGAACTGAGGTATTTCCTCCAATTGTAAGTAAGAGAGAGAGAGAGAGAGAGAGAGAGAGAGAGAGAGAGAGAGAGAGAGAGAGAGAGAGAGAGAGGGGTTCCCAATGAACTGGGTTAGCCCAGACCAAAGTGTGCCAGGATGGGCCTGAAACAGCTCCACAGCTCCTCCCGTTCCAGTGTTCGGCACTGACGCAGAGCCTCTGGTATGTGGGGTGACCTGCCTACGAATTCCATCCACCTCACTTCATTCGCCAAACACCACCGCTGCTCCTCTTCCTCACCCCACTTTTTATTTTTTGTCATGGAATAAAAAGTCTATTTCAGGCAGAATACGTGCTGAAGCAGGAATTCTGCTGCCCAGGTTATTGTAAACATCCTGGAATGTATTATTACACATTTCAAAATGTTCCTCTGTACAGTCACGAACACCACTGCCAGTCAACATTCCAGCCACTGCATACACACGATACCGCCATGAAACTGGCTCTAGTCTTTCTGTATTCAGAGAACTTTAATTCACAGGCCTTTAAGGAAAAAATCTGAAAGATCCATCTTCATCTGAGCTCTCTGACAAACTCAACTGATGCTTGATCAAATAATGACACACTAAATATAAAAATAATTAATTTGTTGAAATCTCTAAGATGACCAGTCTGTGCGGAGGTGAACCTAACGACATCTTTGAAAAATTAACTTCACATATATCAAAATATGTAAGTGAATAATAATAAATAGTAACACTCTCTGAAACTGAATGGCTCATCATACCCATGAATTATGGAGGAACTTGTTTACACTCATGCTGGTTTAACTCTAACGTCTCTCCTTGCTGTCTGCTGGTTTGACCCACCTGTCTCCCCTGCTTAGGGCCAGTGGGTGTGCTGCTGGAGCTGCGAGGTGTGGGTCCCAGCAGCCCCCCGCTGCCCAACAGGCCCAGCCTGGCACCTGGCAAGCTCCTGGAGGGCATCTGGAACTGGCGAAGGCTCCTCCTGGCTGACACGCTGCCCCCGACACAGCTAGCGGTGGGGAGAGAGTTGGACTGGCCGAAACGGCTGCAGCAAGACAAGACAAAAAGTAAGATACAAGCAAACATTGGACATGACCACAGTTTTTGGAACTGTGTTAAAAAAGTTTTACATTAATGAACTGAATAGTGAGGCCAAGAAGAAGCGAGACAAGAGACAAGTTAACTCCAATCTGAATGTGAAAAATGTAATTTTAAAAACAAACAGCAGACCTTTTTCCACATTTCTTATCGTAACTGCTATTTTTAGTCTAGGTTGAATCCATCTCATCATTTCTCTGTTTGACTACATATATAATGACAAGGGGAATCTGTGAACTTCAGGAAATGTGTTTGTCAGCCATTAGAATGGTTTGGTACATATTCTAATTGATTCTATGTATTACTCGGAGATCACTGACAGCAAGAAATCGGTAGTCTTTTCTTACAACCTAGATTTTCCTGGTAGTTTTATTAAAGTGAGAGTGACTTAAACTTTGTTTTTTTTCCAGCAGAGACATTTAAAAGGAAAAAAAGACAATGAAATGAAAGCTTCAGTTTACCTCCTCTGCGGCCGGTACCCTGCAATGTCAAGGAGGGTTTTCCTCGGAATGGACCGGAACAGCCTCTGAACCTGTTGTTTCCATGACAACAGCCTCTTTTTCTGCGTATCAGTGAAGGACTGACAGAGAAGGGAGGACAGAGAGTAGGAATCAGGGATTAGATGACGCATGACTAGCTGAGGATGTTCAGGTGCATTGTGTCGTGACAAATGACTGCTTCACTCAGAACTCTCCTTCACATGAAAGCAAATCTAAAGCACGATGCTGCACAATGTACATTCATACTATAACTTAATGAATTTCAGAGACACAAAGTTGGGGGGGGGGGGGGGTACTGTAATTCTCTCGTCGTTGACATCGTACTGGTGGGGAAATGTACTTTACTTCATGGACGTGCAAAAAGGAGAAAACAGAAAAAAGTCTGGTGAGTGTTCAGTCAGATTCAGAGTCTGAACTGAAAACAAACTCACAGAAACAAATGGCCTCGGTGCCCGCCATTGCTCGGCATCTTACAGTTGATGCGCAGTAATCTGGTTGTTGGGGGTGAATAAACAAATAAACTCACCCGAGTAACACAAGGTGAATTTTTTTCTTTTTTTTTTTTTTAAGGGTGTTGACATCATGAAATATGACAACAGATATTAAATGCTTCATTCAAAAACCTCAATAGAAGCTTCAAATGTAAAAAAAAGAAAAGCCTTTAGGTAAAGCCCTATCATCTATGATTCATGGCTTATCCTTGTATCACCACCACCTGATTTATTTTCAAGTCAAATTATTAAATTGATGAATTGTCTCAACATTACAATATATGGAAGTTTCTGCTGGAAAAGTATTTGCACATACTGTTGTTAACAGGAGGGGACAGTTCCAAGTATGTATGAACATATTTACTGAATGTATTTGGGGTTACCTCATGGATAAGGCACTTGTCGATGAGTTGTAGGTAGGAGCTGATGTTTTCCTCATCTGACCTCGACACCAGTAGCTGGGTACAAACTGAGGAGGCACGGATGGAAAATAAGAGATTAAAACAAAACACAAACCTTTCTGAGTCCATGAAATCAATCTCAAGTGAGGCTGGTGCATGCAGTTCACCTTTGCCCATGACGCGAGTGAACTGGCCAGGTAGATCTCCCTCTGCGATGACGCTGGTGCCTGACTCAGCCTCCCCTCCACCACCCCCACTCAGGTGGGAGCCAGGTGCAGCGCTCTTGCCCTCAGGGCTCAGCAGGGGGCGCTGCAGGGAGGCCTCCTCACCACCGCTGAAAGCCTTGATAGGTGTCATGATCATCTGGTGGAGCTCCTGCAGCGGGGCGCGCAGATTACTGCCCTCCAACACATCCTGATGGTGATAAATGACAGGAGAGAAGAGGAGGAAGAAGAGGTATGGAGAGTAAGGGAGGAGCAGATCAGAAAGATTTGAAAGAATGAAGGCTTTTTTTTTCCCTGGACAGAACCTAAGATGACATTTTGACAGCTACTGGAGTGACAGATCTGGAGTGAGATTTCCAATGAAGTGACTATCCTAGATTACCTCTGTGATGCACCTGCATCACAAACATTTTAACATAATCATACATGAACAATCTGTTACTCTTGCTCTACATTCTGTATAACAAGAAAGAGGCAGGCTAACAGACAAACAGAGGGGCAGCGATCCCTGCCACGTGATAGAGCGGAGAATAAAGTAATACCAAAAATACACAGATGCTGTTTTCTGTGACTACTCCCCGTGTGCATCATATCAGCCTTTCTCCCACCCCTCACAGAGCTGTACATGAGTCTGCGTAAACCCGAAATACCAAGCAACAGGTGTCTTGTTTCCCCAGCCCGACCAGTGCAGCAGGAACAAATTTTAAAACGAAGCGTTGGTGAAAAGGTTAAGTCTGAATTTAGCTGGCTCAAGAAGTCCCTCCTGTGGTGTGCCCTTGAGCGCCATTGTCTTGCTTTGAAGGCTGAATGGAGGGGTGAGGGGTGGGGGAGGCGGATGAGTTTAAATTCGGAGCCCAAAACTCTCCTTCCTGGATTAGGTGTTCCCCTAGCTGCCATCTCAGATACATAACACCGACTGAGTGCGGCCACCCTTCTCAGTCTCTCTCACAAACACACAGGAAAAGAGAGGTGGTGGCCACTAAGGTTACAAGCTCAATCACCAATAACAAAAATTTAAAAGCAAAAAACTTTATGGGAATTCTTTTGTGTGATGTTGAAGAGGAAGAGAAGGAGATGTGGTACATCGTCACTCTGACCTTTTCCAGGCTGCGCAGTAGATTCTGCCTCTCTTTGAGCTTCAGAATGCTGATAACAATCTTGTGTCTTGCTCCTTTAGTGACCTTCTGTGGGAGGAAACAGTTTTGTGTCAAACATCCTTTTTTCATTGGAAAACAGGTCTAAAACACAGATACCTATCCCTGAGATAAAAGATGTGTAGTGTACTAACACAGGTTCTTTCACATGGAGCAGCTGGTTGTCTTTTAACAAGAGCGAGGCAGATGTTTTTTAGGAAATTGTAACAGCAGGAGATGCAACAAGTGAAGCTGGGAGAGAAACAGTTTTTCTTCTCATCCTTGGCTGGGAGCACAGAAAGGGCTTAGAATTGAATCCAGCAAATTAAGCTTAGTTGAGGCTAATACAACTTCTCACATGCTCCATGAAGAAGTGATACTGACAGTCCATATATTTCCAGATCAAGCCAATAGCAGTACACTGAATCCATTGTCACACAGGACTCCTCTTTTGTGCTGTTGCTGAACTTCAAGTTAAGAAAGAGTTAGCAGCACCTGGAGGAAGCATACGGCTTCCCGGTGAGCTTTGTTAATTTTAGCTGCATCCTCCGTTTCAGAATAGACTCCTCAATGTCTTTAAGTACAAGCACAGCATCGCCATGTTTGACTTGTACCGTTTATTCCAACATTATCAATATTAGCTGAAGCTACTTACATAACTACATCGGTTTTTCAAAACTAAGTGTGATTAAAACTGGTCAATATCAGAGCAAGATATTTCTTTTTATTTAATACTAGTACTGAGTGCTGGCATGTGACAACATGCCTAACAATGTCACTTTCCTGATTGGTGCGTCAGCATAAGGTCTATATGTGTTTGATAATGTTGACTGAATTAGTTTAGCCACTTTTCACAAATTACATCACTGGAAAGAATGCAGAGTAAACTGTAACTTTTTATATGTAAAGTTCTTATTCCTTTTCTAAATTAAAGGGACACTGAAACTAACTCTGTGTGTGTGTACGAACCTGTGCTTCTAGCTGCTCCTCAGTCAGTGACAACATCTCATCGTAGGTCATTGTGGAGAAGAGAGCAGCATACTTATGGAGACGGAGACTCTTCAGCCACGCAGGAACATCTGTGGGGGCAGAACACACACACAGACACACACAGACACGCACGCACACACACACACGCACACATTGTTTTCTTTGTTACCACTATATAAAAAATACAAAAATGTATACATATAACATAAATAATAAATCATATGTAAAAGAGGATATTGTGTTAAAATACATCTTTGCCTTCACATCATCAATCATCAACGCATATGCGTCATTAATGTTTCATGTTGGAACCTCAATACATGTTAACATATACTGGTGTAACAAATATATAACATTCAATCAACATTTTTAAAATATTCAGTATAGATGCACATAAAAAATACATTTATATGACACATGAGTATTGCAGTCACATGGTTTACATGTTTTAACTCCAGTGCATAATTGGAAAAACAAATCGATCCATGTGTTCAATATGTTTATCATAGGAATATATTTCAAGCAGATATGAAGAAATACCATTTTTCATGCATAAATATGAGGTCAAATCAATTGAAAATATAAATATTTAGAAAGACATGCTGTCATCACAGCAGAGGATCAACTAATCAAATTCTTACTGGTCAAGTGTTTAGTTAGACAATGCTTACTGGAAATGCCTAAGTGCTGCAGTTACAGTGAAGCTTTAAGGCTGCTTTAATAACTTACTTTGACACACTTGCAAGAGCTTTGAAAGCAAACAGGGACTTGTATGACTATGTCACTATATGGACACTGAACGTCTCCTCACTCTTCCCATGTAAAGTATCATGACACAAGCAGACTTCGACCTTCCAGTCAGTAATACAGACTTCAGTGGAGTGTTTGATCACAGTTCTTTCATTTAGATAAATTGTGGATATTGTTACAGAGTTTAAAACCAAGTCTGTGATCAATGAAAAAACATGTATTTGACCAAGGAAGTGCACATGCACTTACATTAAATCTTGAGAAGTCAGTGATCTGTAAACTTATGAAAATCAAGCATCTCATTCCACCAACTAATATTTGACAGCCAGCACAGAGTCAGACAACTGAAAAATGACAACTTGTCCTCTTAGGGCTGTCAATGAGGAATATTAGCATTGCTCTCCTGTTTAGCTGCATAACAACATGAGAACTGTTTGAAAAAAACAAAAAAGACAGGGACTGCATGAAAGGTTTAACTCCAGTGCAGACAGAGATAGCCTCAGAGTAAGGTCTCTGGGGTTGGCAGTTCTGGCCTCTGCTTCCCCTGACAAACTGCTCTGACTGGATCAACAACTTGCCAAAGCCTCTGGCTGAATGCCTGTAAGGCACACACAGCAGACAGTCATAAGTTTCTTCACTGAACTCTCCCTGTTAGCACTTAGGTCTAAGTTAATTGGGTTGTCGGCTGTATGCCAAGAACAAAGTTTCTCATTCCCCCTGATTCCTCTCAGAGCGTCATCATACACTGAACAATAATAAAAATCTTCAGGTCCACTTCACAGTCTATTCAATCGGATACATACAGGGTTCGACATTAAATTCTAAAATATTTATTAAATAATGTTAATATTAGTATCCTGTAATCTGATCCACTGCTTTCTGGACCTGCGCTGCTTGCTTCCACCTTTGAATGTCCTGCACAAACACTACATCATTGTTAAATTAACTGTGATAACTTTGTATAATTACCATAAAATAAGACAATGAAGGAGACGACTCGTAGCCTCTACTTTGTGATAGTGTGTTGTGGCAAAATGTTTGCTTTTCGAAGCAGTATTGGTGACTCTCTTCAAATGAAAGTAGCTACAGGGTGTAGTATAGTATATAGTATGGTCCATTAATAATGTCATCAAATGTGTGTGTGTGTGTGTGTCAGTCAGTGGCACTCATTTTATGGGCAACACCACTTTTACTAGTGTGAACCACAATATCTGAATGTTTTTGTTTTTTTTTTCACAATATGATCTTTGAAAGATAATAAGTAATACTGAATCACACTAACTGTACACTATGCTTTCACACTCACCCCTCATGCCACTGCCCTCCTCATGGAAAGAACTGCGATGCAGACCTGAACCTCCTCCTAAACCAGCCTCCTCCAGGTGCTCACTGCCTCCACTGCCAGAGGAGGCAATGCTGCTCTGAGGTGAGAGAGGTGCATGATCTGGGGCTGGGCCTCTGGCAGTCCGTAGGTCTTCCTGGGACAGCCAGACGTGACCCAGAGGCTGACTGCTTGGGCCACTCATGGGAGGCGTGAGGGACACGGAGCGCTTCAGGGGACTGTGCTGGCTGCCACCTCCACTCGTCAGGACTGCAGGACGACAGCAAGACTAGTCAGGTAGGTGCAGGCTGTTAGGCTATGTTCAGACTGCAGGAAAATCAGATTTCTTTCTCAGATCTTGAAGACAAGTAGTCCACGCCGTTATTTGCAAGTGATCAGATCGGATTTGTGTGTCCAGACATCACCGACCTATCTACATGGTGTCACTAACTATTGATGCTGCTCATCAGCTGCTCTAATACACTTCCATTACTCTGGATTTGACTTTGTCATCAGTGATGCAAAAGACACTAAAATCTAATTTGAGCTGCCAGATAGTTCTGACTGATACACATCTGTAGAAATCCAACGGAAATCGTATTTCAAACCAACTCCAAATGTATAAGGCTGTACCTCTGTGTATTCACAGCCTGATCTGATCTACATGTCTGACATGACAGGAAATGCAGAGATAGCCTTGGTTGTTTCTAATGGATTTGCTCTTTCTGTTAGATTAATAGCAAATTATTTTGTTTTAACATTACATGTAAACTCATCTTCAGTCACCATGAATTTACTCTGTAGAATCTTTCCTCCTCCAACATTTTCTGTCAAATGTTGTCTTTTGTAGTGCAGTACAAAAACACATTTTGTGCTTTGTGTATGGTAACTGCACAATTTCTTATTCATGACTGACGTTAGATCTCTACAGCCATACTTGTAAAGCTAGCTCAGATGTGAAATTATAACGCAGTAATTGTTTGTGAGTTAACTACAACTGGAGGGAGGAGGCTACATCTGCCAGGCAGTGAACATATAACACTGTCCTGATGTCTTATTTGTCTGCAACTGCTGATATCCAGGATTAAAGAAATCCATCTCTCAAATGGACAATCTTTTGCAATTCTTAGATCTATGACTGCTCCAAATTGTCTGCCAATTTAAGCAACTAAGCAAACAAAACTTGCATGTTTAATCTTCAAACCTTATCCAAAAGGAGACTCATTAACACCTCCTGAATAAGGCAAGAATATCATTGAAGTTTTACAAGTTCTTTTTTTATGTACCTATTACAATGAAATAAATCCTTTGTCAATAGATCTGTATAATAAACCTGTCTTCTTTCTTTCTCCATCTTCTTCTTTTACCTAATTTCTCTATCAGTAACTAATCTTTGTTCCTCAGGATGAATTCATGATGCAGACCTATTGGTGTCAAACCAAGATGGCTGAAATACCACTATTAACCAAATAAAAGCAGCTCTCACATCCCAGACTTTTTCCTGCTGAAGGAGGTAAACTGAATGAAAAGGTGGAGAGCCAAAGAGCTTTTTGTGTCGCCGCTCTGACGGGGTAAGCTGCCACCAATACTCCTCTCTCTCTCCTCCTCTTCCTATATGCGGCCCTCTTACTGTTGGCGCTATGTATAGGAC
The DNA here is from genome assembly GCF_017976325.1 of Chelmon rostratus. Classification (NCBI taxonomy): domain Eukaryota; kingdom Metazoa; phylum Chordata; class Actinopteri; order Chaetodontiformes; family Chaetodontidae; genus Chelmon; species Chelmon rostratus. Next base: position 24,630,005 of record NC_055658.1, on the reverse strand, counting down.
TTCATGGGCCTCGTTTAAAATAGGTGCCCAGCTAACATTACATGTTCCAGGCCCTAAATATTAGCCATTTTCCCTAAATACAGTCCCCCACAAAAGCTGCCTTACAAGGGAAAGGATGGGTGGTATGTGCTGCTGTGGCTTGGACTAAGACTGAGAGTGCGGGTGAGGGGGTCAACAGGATGTAGTATCAGTAGCACGCAGGTTGATGTGGTTGGACAATTATACTCCTGTGATCATCAGGATGACCAGATGAACACAGTGTGAAGGGAAGGGGGCTGAAGACTTGATGACTCTGAGTAATGGGTATCAAGACAATGTTGGGGAATTACTGATCAAAATGATTACTGTATTCTATTGTTTTGTGATATCTATTTTGAATGGCCCGTGAAATCTGATGCCAAAAGCATGATGAAACATGTTTTATCATCTTCCTCTGACTTTGCACACCCCTAAATATCCACATATTAATTCCGACTTGCTTTTGGTGTATTCAAGGCTTCTACTCACTTTCAATAGTTATGAACAGCATCTGCTCACTGTGTCCACGAATCCTGTCCTAGTGGCTGGGGTAACTGTAGTTTATCAGTTGTGAAATCCTGAGGTCTTTTGTGTGGCACTGAAGCTGCTAGCAGTCAAAAATACAAGAGGATCTTTCTTGGAGCAGTGAGCAGGGCTTTAAATGTGTCTTTATTTATAAACCCTCAGCTGTTTCTTTCATCTCCCAGAAAAAGAAAAACACAGCCCTTGCATTCTTGTCTGGAAATATCCTGCTCTGACCATAGTTATGTTCAATTTCAACAGCCCTGCCCTCTCCGTGTGTTGTCTTCCACCTCACACAGCCTCTGTAGTTGCTGTGTGGGTTGTTCAGAGTGCAGTCGGTATGACCAGTCTATTTACTGTGCTGAGTCTATTTAGTGTATTCAGTGTGCTTGTTAAGTTTGGAGTTCGGCCTTGTGTCATGTATTATCATTATTATCCAATCAAACACAGCTGATACCAAAAAAAATTGCTAAGATTGTTATAAAGCTTCCAACTGTATTTTGTTTCAAGTGGGTGCTGCAAAGCCAAAATCTCTTTTCTGATGACTAAATCTGCCTTGTTCAGTTTGCCACATGAGTTAAAGTTTAGAGACCCTGGTGTGAAATTATGCCTGGCTGCAGGCGATCAGGTGGTCACCCCAGACAGTGAGGCTATCATCAGGCCAGCCCTTGATAGGTGGCTGTAATCACTGAGGTGTTTTAGATTGTGTAGTGGTTTTGGCCACCTTGACGTTAGAAGTACACAAGCAGGTCTGGGTTGAAATGTAGTACATCTTGAATCTAAAAAGTAACAGAATTGTGAAAGAGTTTGCGCTCCTGAATCCAGCATCAGGGGAATGTAGTCAAAATCAACAGCCACACTTCACAGAAAAAATGTCCAACCACAAAAAGGCACACCAACAAAAAAGCAGAAGAGGCTCGAAAAGAATCACTTCATTCCATGTGTGAAAGGTGACACAATGTGAAGTGAGGCAAATAAATGAAATAAGCCAGCCATCAAATGCTAATCAATGAAAGGAGGATACATATTGGTGGATTAGTTTAAGCCTGTGACTAAGGAATATAAACCGTGGGCAGATCTAAGAGCACTGCGATCAAACTTCACCAATTTGAGGCATTCTGTGTTGTATTCATCTATCTTTTTGTCACACATAGGTTTTGTGTAGCAACTGTAACTAGACATTACTACCTCAGTCAGCAAGCGTTAGATCCAAAAGCAGTGAGCATGTTATTAGCTTTCTGCGTCAGAAAAATGCCTGTTCAGGACCGAAACATCCACTGTTTGCGGATCCATCTGTGAGCCAAGATGCAGCTATATCACAATTTAGAGTCATGACATGTGGCTCTGTCCTGCTCTATGTTTGTTTCAGGGACGTTCACACTCCCGAAAGTCCAGTCAAACTTGTGTTAGATACCATTACATTTGCCAAACTCATGGCTTATTTCTCAGGTCCTCAAATCTTTCTCTCTTGTAAACTGAAGCCAAACATTTGAAAACACGAACAATAAAGCAGAGCCTAAATCAAACCACTGTACTGCTTGTCCGCGTCGTTTTTTCTTATACTTTAAGCATTCAAACTGTTCAAGAGTTGTGTTAGAATTAATAATATTTGAATTAGTAATCAACAGGTGAGGGTGTTGATGTTGTGCCTAGGACATGCAGCTTTGGTCTCAGTCTTTTAGCATTTTATCATGTACGTAGCCATTAAGTACATATTTTAGGCCATTTTACAGGGTTCTCATTTTAAAATGTGTCACATTGAACATTTTTAGGTGACTCACGGCATTTGTAAGCATTGGCACTGACTTATATTAGCTTCACTTATAAATTTGCTAGTTAGTCATCATTCTAGCCAACAAAATCCAGTCATCAGGTAGAAATGAGATGCCTGTTCAGTTCTGTGAGTAATTGAAGACCCAGTGTTTTGAAAATGACCGCACTTAAAGCAGAGGTTGATTTGCAGGGCAATTGTACGTGTCAGATGATATAATATATGGAGCAAACTGGCGAAAACTCAGAATGGACAATGTTGATGATCCAATTACGTTTATAGCCCCTGTCAAGCTGCCTCTATCCCAATGACACCTGATGGAAACATGACATGTGTATGGATAAGGAGACAAATGTATAAATGTTGTTGTCGGTGGGATGAGGCAACAACAATTCTATAATGGGTCAAAGTTAGAGATGCTGGTGCTACTATAATACTTATGTATTTTAAAGGGAATGTTATTGCATTATTACATTATATATGTCTAGTTATTGTTTAGTGAAATTTTAAAAAGTTCTTGCAGTAAAATAATACCTACTATTAGATTACATGATTGCATTCACTACATTATCAAGTGCTACACTGTGTGGCCACTACCAGAAAACCAACCACACACGCTGAATCTATGTGTGGACTCCTGTTAAAGCAACACGTGATTAGAAAGGGCCTGAATACAGGACAAGGCACATAGGATAGACGAGACTTCACTTACTAGTGTTACTGCCTCCACCAGTTCCAACTGTGTTGATGGTTGCTGGCACAGAAGATGATGGGTAGAGAAGGAGGTGACCGTTCTCACAGCCCTGCTGCTGCTGATGCCAGCCTCCGCCCAGCCCCGAATCCCTGGAGCTCTGCCACCCATTGAGGCGGTCGTCTGAGCCGTAGCGCTGGTGCTGATGCAAGGAATAGAGATTGCCTGATGAAGAGGTGTTAGTGGAGGAGGAGGATCCTGATGAGGAGAGGGTGGATGGAGGTGTGGACTGGTGGTGGTGGTGGTGCGGCCCAGCAGGAGGAGGCCTTTCCAGTGAGTCTCCCCGGGCAGCAGCCCTCTCCTCCAGGTGATTGAGCCAGAGTGCCAGAGCGGCGCGGTCTTCCAGGGAGGTGGCGGGGTGGATGAGGGCGTAGGAGAGGAGTTGGCGAGACTCCTCCAGGTGATGGCCATGCTCGATGGTGTGGGCCAGGATGCGAGGCAGCAGTCGCATGTACTCACCCTTGGCTTCAACGTTGCCTGGTTTGAGCAGCGGGAGGTGAGTGAGGACAAGTGAGATGACACGCTCCTTAGACTCACCTTGCCACTGGCTGATCACCCCTGTAAGAGGAGACAAAACACAATAAACATTAAAAACCAATAACCCAACATCTACTTCAACAGATCTCAAAAGAAAGTTTTTGTCAAACTGGCACAGTGTATGACTGTTAAGTATATGACTGTGTGAATTCAAATGTTAATCACTCATTAAGTTGCCAGCCAATCGTGGGTGACCCTAAATAACCTGCTTGCCAGTGATGAACAGGACGTTGCTGGATACTTAATCTAAGATTTCAGCAAATCTGCGAATGCTGCTACACGATATCCAAGGTGGCAGCAAAGGAGAATGTAAATGATAGATGGACAGATGGATTAGTGAACACATGTACGGTTAAAAATAGAAGACAGCAAGATGATGTCAGGCCCACTGCACTGTCATCCTCCAATTTTGCTCTTTCTCTTACAGCTCTCTCTGTACAGCGCTATACATAACCTGGAGGTCATGGAGCGCTATTGTTGTCCAGGTCAGTGGACCATTAGGAGCCCATTCCTACCATCTTGGACCAGTGCTATAGATACTAACTGGTCAGGGCAACAGCTTTGGACAGCCACACAAATAGAGAAAGGACGCAGGCCAGCTTCACTTCCTGCTTGGGAGATGTGTCTGTGTGAATTTGACCATGGTCATTCTTAACCCAGAGGATCTCGTCTCTAAATTAGACATATGAGGTGAAACTAGAAAATACATCTGCTCGCCCTTCTGTCCAAAGATATCCCAATGTCACAGTCTACCTTATGGTGATGTACAGTTCTCTCTGGCCTGCTGAGTGGACAGCTGCAGCTTTGACCAGGCAGATGAAGACCACTGACCCTGACGCCTCCCATAGAAGGTTCACATTCATTTCATCCCATGACAGATGACCAGGACTGAGGGATTAAATAATTCAGCCTTGAGCCTACTCACAGCATCGAGCTGAACACTAGTTCCTTTCTACTCACAGGAATACATGAAAGTACAAGAAGTGAACCAGGCCAGGCTGTTCCAAACCTCAGCAGACAGCACTACACGTAGAGTGACATAGCAATACAAGAAGAAAGGAGGTGGGTAAGACTGAGGTAGAGATGAATTTAAGAGGGAGGAGGAGAAAATAAATGGAGGGAGGGACAGAGTGAGGGAGCGAGGTGTGTGAGGGGAGCCAGGGAGTTACTCCACTCTGCTCCAGGGATGATGTAATCATTCATTCCTCTGAATGAGGCAAGCTTCAGTCCAACCGAGAACAGGAATTGTTCCATGATTAAAACTCACTTATTTTTAAATGAGTGGAAAACATTAAGCTGTAACACAGAAACCCTGATAAATACTCTATGAAAGCTTACAGAAGCAGTGGTGCACTGCCAACTTTTAAACATCACTGTTTTACCCTTGACAGTACAGTGTTTTCAACTTTCTGATATTTGTTTGGCAGAGTGACAAAAATGTTGGTCTACTGCTGAGAGTTACACAGAAACCATAAAAACCTGAGTCATCATTACTTGTTTTCAAAGTGTCAATAACCAATGGCCAAATCCCCAATCAACCTACTGTTAATAGCTTTTCAAAGATATTAAAAGTGATTGTGGTATCTTCAACTAGCAATTTGTTTACAGACACAATTTTTTTGAAAAGCACTGTTGTGACCAAATATTTTTTTCAGAAATGTAAATGTAAAATAAATAATGGAAAAATAGGACAGACCCCTACTGGAGATCATTGTCTGCAATTGTCCAGTAATTAGTGATGCCAACTGTGATTTAACACAACACGCAGCCTTGACAGATGAGACTGTCACAAGTATAATCTACATTGTAATTTCACATAAAGCAGTAAAAGTTAACGCAGTAATCAAGTGGGTTTTCTGTGTTAGACAGGCTTGTGTGTGTCTCCTCATCTCTTCTTCTGTCTCTAAATTCAGCAGTGCTTTTAAGTGAAAAAAATGTCCTCACTCCCAACATCTAAACATCAAATTGGTTCTCACAAAGATAGCTATACAAACAGACACAAACACAAACACACACAAGCACAAACATCTGTCAGCTGTGTGGTTGCATCTGTCACAGTGTGCTCTGTCCCTTTTGTGAAGTACAACCCTTTAACACTTGATTCAGAGCACATGTATGTATGTATACAGCTGTCAGAAACGATTTTCAGTAATTCACTGGACTTAACTCTAACTCTAACTTTATAGCGACCAACATCAGAGACAGTCAGGTGAGCAGGTCAGCCATTGTCAGGTGGCTGACATGACAGCAAGACTAAGGCTCTCATTAACTCTGTCCTGGTGGTCAGTTTCAGTCCCATTGCAACGACAGATTAGAACCAGTTCATTTTCCACTTCTAATTTGCACCCAATGTAACAGTTTGTGACAGTGCACCCAATACCCAGAGCCTGGCCCTGTGAACCCAACACTTCTGCCAGTGAAGATGAAGAAAACTGGTAATCTGTCAGATTTCTGATGTAAAGATTCAGTATTAAGGAGTTATAATGCCCCTTGGAGGTGGGGCAAAGTACAAAGAAACTAAAGATTAAAAGTTAGAAAAAAAAAAGTTACAATGATCAACAGTATTCTGTTAGCTAGACACTAGGTCTGTTTTCCCTGAAAAAATACTTTTTAAAAACTAAATCAGAAGAGAATGGCTAGAAAAAGTTATGAAAACACATTGAAGTCAGGAAGCTACTTAGGGCTTATTTACTCCAAGGTTAAAAGGTCAAAGAGTAAGCTTTGGAGCATGTCCCCTCCCAGTGACCAAACATCTCTCAACGCTCAAAGACGGGTCACAGTCGTTGAACCCAACATGGGTCCAGGGTCAACTACAAGGGGATACACTGTGCTGCCTCTTAAACAAAAGGACCAGATTGTACCTAGCAAACCAGAGATAGAGAGTGTGGGTAACCGTGCAAGTGTGAAGCCAATCAACCCAGAGTAAATAAATGTTAAAGGATTTACAATTACAAAATAAAGTCAAAACTGAAGAAAACGTTCTTCTTCACACAACTCAACAAGCCAAATTAAAATGGGCAGGATGAGAAAGTTTTCTCATGCATGTCAAACTCTTTCCTCCTCTCCTCTCTTAGCATGGTCGCTCCCACCCTGAACCTTGAGGGGAAAGTGCTAACCTCATCCAACTGGAGTAAAAAGGAGCGGCGGAGGAATGAGGAGAGGAGTGGTTAAACTGATGTTACTACACTGACAGAGGAGAGAAACACTGGAAGCACTGTTGAAATTCCTCCTGACGCAGCTATGTCGACACCCTGTTTCCTAATTTCTGTGTAGTTTCTGACTCAGTGTCGCTGTGAATTTCAGTGGAACTAGGAATCGCTCTGTTAAACTCATCCACCTCTGCATCCCACCACTCAGCAATAGCAAAAAGAGGGAAAGGCCTGAGACTACAGTCAGCTCCATGACTATCAGTACCAGTCATATTTTCAACAATGTGACAAAATGTTTCAGTGTGTAGTCACAATCATGTATGTAAGTGTCCCATACAATGTGACATGATTGACGAAAACAGATTACACAATGAAAACCACAGTGAGAGAAAGCCAGTGTGAGGCACTCAGTGAAACAAAGGATGTTTAGTTTGTTCTTTCATGCCAGACAGAGAGACATGGGCATGTGGGGAACTGATGAATCACATCAGCATCATTGAGAAGAATCACTGAAAAAGAAAGTCAGACATACGTAAACACTAAAACCTCAGAATGAGAGAGTCACTTGTTTGGGGACTGACACAGCACTTTACTGCTGTGGACAATGTCTGCTGGTGAACTCTGTGCCATCCTGCACTCTCACTGCCCTCTGAAACCCTCTCTGGCACCAATACAAGGGTGCCGCTTTCAGCACAGTCCTGCCTCTCCGAGTATAATTCTTTCACTGTCAATCTCAAATCACACCGCCCACCTTTCCTCTGCAATCTGGCAAATTTGTCTGAATTGAACAGAAACAGAGGGCAGATAGGGAAGTAAGCAGGTCACTGTGCGTTGAAACTACAAGAAACTGGCACTATATTCTAACTGACAGTGGGCAGTGTAAGAGCTTAACATCCTCTATGTAGTGATTTGCAGCTGCTCAGTTCTACTTGCAACTGCCATGATAGCCCAGTGGTGGATGGCACTATAGTCCAAGAATTGCGGGGTTATGTCAACAGTCACTCAAAGAAAAAAATGTACTAAACTGGGAGGCTTTGAATGGTTGTTAATTAAGTTTATGTAAATTTTGGATGGGAAAAACGCATGCAATGAGATCTCCTCACCAAATCAGCAGGATGCTTTGTTGATTTCAGATGACTAAGAAACTCTTATCACTATTCTTTGTTTAGATTTGGACTGTTGGTAAGACAAGAAGATGTCACTTCGGGCTTTAGAAATTCAGAAATTTTCTGACATTTCACAGACCAAACAACTAACAACGATTTACCGAGAACACTATTAAGAGATTAATCTATAAAGAAAATAATCTTTAGTTGCAGCCCTATTGGCAACGCTCTCGACCTGAGTTTTGAGTAAGGGGTGTGACTCAATTTTTCCCAGAACGTAAAACACATTACTCAGCAATATCTATCAATATAACACTGTCCACCTACATGTAAAACACAGCTGATATGCAGCAAGTTCACTCTTGTTCTGTGAGGGTTATTCCACCCCACTCTGGGAAGCATTGATGTGAAACTGAAGTAGAAGTAGACCAGTCAGTTCAAGGGAATGTGGGTACTTATGAAAATTAAAGTCTTTCTTCAGTAAATAAGATATTACACTGTAACATGAACACATTACTGAACATGGCCACATCCCTGGAAAAAGTATTTCCTGGGTTAACAATTGGGCACTTTGCTCTAAATATTACATGGATTTTGTTATCCATCAAAAAATGACTTTTAACACAAGATAACTGTCTTATACTACAAGACTTCTCTGTTGACTGTATCACAGTAGCCTCTGAAAACTGTGAATTTTACTCCACTAGTTGTGACTGTGGTTGATAAGCACTGGATTTAAATCACTGACAAACAGGAGCATAACAGTGGCTCAGTGACAGTCACTCAAAAAAAGACAAGAGCAGCAACAGAAACTATTCAAAAACTCTGTTATTAATATAAATTACATTATATCTTCCAGTAATATGCATCCCCTGTCCATATGGACCCTGGAGCCACAGTAGATGTTCATCAGGTTTAACTTTGACCCTGAGCTGGAAACAGCATGTCCTCTTCACATCTAACTTTGTGATCACAAGACACAAGTGACAGTGGTGGAAACAATGTGATTGTTTTAGCTCATTTGTTACACATTTGTTATGTGCAAACACAAACACACCCCAATGGAGACACACACACACACTTGTGGAGGCTGTTTGTTAGACACATGATTCCTCTCGTTCTAAATATAGACAGGTCAACAGCACACAAAGCCACAACAAGGCAGCTAGCACAGCAGATAAGACCATATTAGTGGTTAGCAAAGGGACACATTAACTCCCAATCACACTGACAATGACACACTAGCTTTGTGTGTGTGTGTGTGTGTGTGTGTGTGTGTGTGTGTGTGTGTGTGAGAGAGAGAGAGAGAGAAACAAGAGTGAGAGAGAGTGTGAATGTAGCGAGCCAGTGTGTGTGTGTGTGTGTGTGGAAAGGTGTGTGTGTACACTTGACCCCAACTTGCACCTAAAAAAATTCCCTATCACACACTGTGAAGTTTCATAACCATAAAGCAGTGTCTCTGTGTGTGTGTGTGTGTGTGTGTGTGTGTGTGTGTGTGTGTGTGTGCGAGTGAACTGAAAGAAAAAAAACATTCTTCAGATAGGGATTACATTTTAATTAGCGTTAAGAAGCTAAATCTGAGGGATAACTCAGGAAGGTTAGGGTTAAGGAATGAACCTAGTCCATGTAAAATCCTCACACGTCTGTGTCTGTGTGTTTGTGTGTGTGTCTGTCCTCTAAAACTCTGTCCTGCGCTTCTCCTGTTAGCAATACAAACATAAGGGTTGGCTCACTTTGTCCCACTATCGGCAACCTGCTATTGTTGATTCAACACCACGTCCGACACAGCCTGTTCCCTTTACCAACTTGAGGACAGCAATCCAAGCGAGAGAGCTGACCAACAATACACAGAGCAGGGGACTTAATTCAACAAAGGACCCAACAAGGAGGCTAATACAAACTACGTAAAAAACAGAAAAAGAGTGAGAGATATACTGGCAGTAACTCGGCACAGACTCACATGTACTGCATAAAACTAGACATCATGGCTTAGACAAAGGCCCAGTCTGCATGGGAAGGAATTTGGAAAACATAGTTTAGAAAACTTTGAAGAAGTTGTGGAAGGAGAATAAGAAGACGAGATCTGGGTGGAGAGAGGAGAACAGAGTTAAGACGGACAGAGTAGTAGATGGGTGGAGTGAGGGGTGGGAGGGGGTAGAAAGGAAAAGTTCCCGCTTCTGCTTTCCGAGTGGATTCTCCAGCTCAGCAGTGGGGAATGTGCTGGCATACCACAGAGCCTGCTGCTGGAGAATGCAGTGATTCCTAACGGATCCATAGCCAAGCGTACAAATGCACGCGCGCACACACACACACGCACGCACACGCACAAAGGATATTTAATAATGCAAAATATAGGGAGTAAGTGTGGTAGTTTGGACTAATGATGATGCTATATAATGGCATAAATCTCGGGTGACATTCATGGCACCTATCCCACATGAAGAGAACTCAAGTGAGTTTCAAACCTATATGTGGCAGACACTGAATTGCCAAAATGAAGATAAAAACAATCTGTCATGATACATGATGATGTTGTCAAATAAGCAGATATTTGTGGCGTATATTCTAACAGCTCAAGTAAGGTGTTGGCTGCATCAAGGAAAAATAACTCACTGTATATTAACAGGTAATCTTTACCGTTTGTCTTTTTTATTGCACAATTAACAGCATCATTTCTAGGATATTTGTAAGTCTAATTTCGATGCTTGTGCAGTTACATTACAACACAAAATAGATATGTCAGTGAGAACACTATGTGGTACATTTGAAGCAAGATAATTAAATAAAGGTGACAGAAAATGGAGCAGCATCCAATGCCTGGACACCAAGTTCCTGCCAAGAACAACTTTTACCTGCCAAAACTGTTATGTACAATATGTTGTTTTGTCTCAGCGACCAGAATGCAGCGTGATCACAAACACATTGGAATAATGTAAAAATGTAACACTCTCTGACTGAACGTCCAGCAGGAGAAACATCTGAGGAAGTCTGCTAACATTTATTGCTGCTCTACCTTATTTATCTATCTACCGGAAAACATCTGTTACTGCAACTGGTGTTGACTCAACACCAAGTCCCACCCGAACACTTCATCCTCAGGCATCAGTGGCCTGGCTCAGGGTGGGACAACTGGACTACAATGAGGTGCTAACACTGAGACACAGAGGGAAGTTGCTCTCTTTATTGGATCAATTTTCCTACTAGCTGACATGCACATACTGTACTGGCACATTTCAAGGAGTATCTTCATTTCACACAGTCTGGGGGGGATTAATGTTTGTTCTGCAGCAGTGAAACAAACAGAGTGAAAGAGACCAAAAATAAAATACGAGGTGTGAATAAGGAAAAAAAAGTGCAAAAAACAAAGCAATTGGTAGGCCAAAATCATAAAAACTGAAAAGATTGAATAGATGAAGTGAATAGAAAGTGAAAGAAATCAGGAAAACTAAATCCAGACAAACAAGCAAAGAAAAGCAAAACAGTAAAGAACATAAAGAGCAGGTCAGGATGAAATATTTAGAAAGAAATAGCAGAAAAAGGAATAAACTGCATATGCAAAGAAGAAAGAAAGCAAAGAACAAATGAAAAGAACAAAAGAGTGCAAGTAAGAAAAGAGAAAGTGAGGAGCTGGAGCTGGTAGGACAGTGTAGTAAAAGAGGTGTGGTACACAAAATATATGATCTAATGTTATATGCTACATCGCCCCACCCAGCGAGAGAGAGAGAGAGAGAGAGACAGAGAGAGAGAGAGAGAGAGAGCGCCAGAGAGAGAGCCAGAGAGAAAGAGTCCATGTCTTGACAAGAAGTGCTGGCAGGCTCCCACAGGCCCTAACACAAGCTTTGGGGCCCTGTATGTATGGGGAGGTGGGGAGGGAAAGGAAGGGGGTGGATACAAGATACAGACTGAAAAGTTCACTGGTGTCAACAGGTTTCAACTGGAGGGGGGGAAGAGAAAGAGAAGATTGCAAAATAAACAAGATGGGACAATCACACATGCGATAGACAAGAAGGAAGAAAATAAACAGCCAAGAGAGGAAAAGGGAAAGAAGACGAAAGAGAAACAGAAAGAGTGAAAAGAGAGACTGTTTAAGTGAGAGACAGAGCCAGTGTTGTGGGATAAGCCTGACCTTGGCCTCAGCCTGACCTACTGACACATAACTGACTGAGGAGAGAAGAGGAGGGGGGGGAGGAGTGATGTTTACCCCCAGCCAGTCTAGTTTTTTAAAAATCTCTTAGTAAAGTTTAGCCATTTCCCAGAATGCCTTTCAAATGTCGAAAGGTAAGTGACATTATGCCACATTCATGTTGGCTATCCGGCTGTAAAAACTAGTGTGTATAGCACATTTTTAATGGCTTTGATACCATTTAAAGGCTGGTATATGTGGTTACGGGGTTTTAGCCTTTAAGTGGTATTGATTATTATTAGATTATTCCTTTAAGGTCGGCTCCAGCTTCTGAAGTGCAATAGGAAGAATTTCAGCTTTGAAGTTAAGCTTAATTCGAGAGTTGTGAAACTGAGAGGAAGAGCAGAGAGAGAAAATCCATCCCCATCCATCACTATAATCGGTGTGTCAGTCATCATGTCAGACAGGTGGAGCTGCGTGAGAGGAAACAGACAGTCAAGCTGTCACGAAACCAGTCAGCAGGTGATTTATACAGCTCTCACTGGTTGACTCTCTGTGGCAAACATTTTGCTCTGATCTGGATATTTAGACAATGGTCAGTTAAACATGAGTGATGTCACTCACATACATCAGTTTCATGTTAACGTGCAGTGTATGCACTGACTGACAGCAACCTGGTTACAGATTCTTGGCAGTAAGGTGATTTCTTAAACCTCAGGTAAATGAGAAACCTGGTTCCCGTCAATCTCCAGATTACCGGTGTCTTCCCCTAATTTGTTTTATATGTGTGTTCTGCCTGTGATCTATTAGTGAGTAACTATAGATAGTTGGCCTCTTAACTTTGCAAACAGTGACAACCAACCATAACCCTGATAAATTCTACCAGACAGTATGTCGCTTGTGGAATAAGGTTTACTGGGCAGATATATTCAAAAATATTTCACATTAAAAACACAAGTTTCAGTGCCTTTGATCAATGTCTGGGATGTGAAAATATTAGCACACAATCAAAAATATTTGAAGTGTGCATCCTGATGATACTTCAGCTATACAAGCTTCATGGACTACAAATCTGCTCTCCTGCGCTGCTGCTGACAGTGCTGTCAGCTGTAGTGGCGATCACACCGAACAGCAGTAAAGGAGTGGACTTTGCTGGGTTTCAGCACTGGAACTGCAAGCAAAGAGGAGGGACAAACAGGGCACTCATCATGCTGCTCTGCATCACTCTGCCCCCTGTTTCCATCAACCTTCTCTGCTTCCATAAGTTCGGTTCAGGGTTTGGTGACTGTAAGACAAGACTATCTTTGTAAAGGTGTATACCGTTCTATCTCCTTTTCCTGTGTTCTCTGTATATAGTGGCATAGCTTAAAAACACTGTGTGATTCGACTGACAATATGAGCTGTTTTTACTGGTCATCATCCAAACCCAGCTGGTCAGTCCAAGCTTTCCTGCCACATCACTCCTCTCTCATAATGGAAACCAGGACACATTCTAGAAAATACTATAGGCTCCAAAACCCTCCAGAGGACCCTGAAGGAAATTAAGTCATTCAAAAGTCAAAAATCATTTGCCATGTCATTTATGATAATGTCTTTGAATCTCTAATTGACATAAGGAAATCTTTTAACAGATTAAATATGGAATCCAGACCCATTTTTTAATTTCCACAGGGAATACTGACGTAAAGACAACCATGGTCCGTCCAGTGTTCAGATCACAGGAGCAACTTTTGCTGAGTGAAATCAGTGAAAGATCAGTCAGAGTCTCCAGGGTGCTTCAACAAACAGACAGACACAGACACAGATTCCTGTGACCCATAATAGAACAGGAAGAGGAACACCTTTTCATAGCAGCCTTGCATCATTAAAGCCAGGACACCTGGTCATTTATAGAACATTATATAAAGCACATCTCTCATATGGTTTTCATATTGTGTGCGAGTCCGTGCGTATGCTGCAGTGTGGTGTACAGTAGGTGTAAAGTAGGTCTTTTCCGCTTGAGTGCTTATTTATTTATACTGTGTAATGTTTTAAACAGTGGCCAAGATGAGTGAGTGTGTGTGTGTGTGTGTGTGTGTGTGTGTGCTTATACTTCTAAAGTGGGAAGCACCTGCCTGACCATGAGACCATGTTTGCCAGTGTACGTGTCTCCCTTCCACAGGAAAAGGAAAAGCATCATCATGGCTACTGTAAAGGCAATCATCCAGCTTCATTCTTAACCTCATTCAAACCGGGTCTGCCAGGTCAAGAAGTCCAGGTGGCGTCATTAACTTCAAATTGCTGCTCTCAAACCTCCATTACAGGGTTTCTCCTCTGTATACAAAGTGTTCTGCCTTTAGCGGATAGACGTGAAGCAAACTAATGAATTTGGCCACAATATTTTATCAATCTATTCTTTAAGTAAATCATATATGTTCCAAATCATTAACTGTTTTAAACAAGGCTTTTGTCAAATCACAACTTTTTAGAAATTTTCAAGAAACCCTGCACCTCTCAACACTTCACGTGGACACCACCCAACATAGCAGCAGTCAACGATACAGATAAACAAGTAAAAACCCCTTGTGTCTTGCCAAAAACAGATATTACATATAGTTAGGAGCTGTATAAAATCTTTTGTCTATGGAGAGGGAACTCAAACTTATAATTGGTAGAATTCCCCTCTTCCCTAAAAAGACGAATAGCAGCGACATTTTTTTTCTATAATGTTTAAGGTCACACATCATAACTAGAGTTTGGATTTAATTTCACCACAAATAACACTATGGGGGTTCCTGTGGTACATATGTTCCACACACGTTTCTGTCTTTTTGTCCTGTATGGCTTCTTGTTGCAGGCTACTAGACAAATCCTTAATTTGTGTGTTTTGGGTGGGTGAAGAGGCGAGATGATTTTTATTGTCTCATCTTTTTCCCAGCAGTGGGGGAGGTTTCCTAGTAGAAGGACACTGCTGCTGTATGAATGGAGAACAATTCTTTGCTATCCTTAACTCCAACCCCCATCCCTTCCCACTTCCTCTCAGGTCTTTCATCCACATCCCCTCTTCTCCCCTGTTGCGGTAACTGGTGGTTAGGGGTCTGGAGGAAACAGGGTGGGGGCTGAAAGCAGGGCAAAAGATTTGCAGTCTACCTGTGGAAGCGTAAGCAGTGCTGCAGTGTTGGGGAGGCTCTGAATGTGGCAGTCGCAGCTATGCTGGGAATGTGAGCCTCCGCTCTGCCAGGGCTGGACCGGAGAAGCCCACAACTCTATTTAAGGAAATGGCAGTCAGGGGCCCATCAGCTCTCTCTCTGCCTCTCTATTTCTCAGTCTGTCTCTTGCTCAGCTAAGAGCCCCCCTTCCTTCCTTGTACAAGAATGATAATTATTTTCCTTTGTGGAAGAAAGGTTTATTTCCGTACCTGCTGGGAAGCAGGAGAACACACAAACACACAAAGAGAAAAATGTGTGTGTGTGCGTGTGTGTGCACATGCAGCAGTGTACTGGTGGTGTGGTTTGTGTAATCACTTCTGGTATATTTGTGACATTTGTTTAACAGGGAGGTATCTTTGTAAACTGCTTTAGTGCTGTGGCCTGCCAAAAACACAACAAGCCAGCAAAGAGATGTTTAAAAGAAAGTGAAAGTTTCAGTCTACCTGAAAAAGGAACACAGCAGATATACAGGCAACTTTTACATGTGACGCACGCACGCACGCACGCACACAGGCACACACGCACCCGGTGGGCATCACTGTCCTGGCCTTTATACCAAATAATCTGAAAAATAACAAATGCTGTCACACTGTGGTTACAAATCAGGCTTGTGCCAAGTCATCAGATTCAACCTTGTCCACTTGTGCTATAATGAATGTTTCTTCCTATCACAACAATTACTTCATTAATTTATTCATACATTTAATAGCTGTTGTGGGTCACAGTGTGTACAGATTGACATTACAAGCTACCGTACAAGGTATTGACTTCCTGTCTGATGATGGTCTAAATGCTATTTCAATGGCTTTTCCAACAGGACAGGACTTAAAGATAAAACTTAGCATTTGGGACCCATAAACTTTTTTGTTCTACGAGTCCTGAATACTGGCGCAATATGTATCAAACAAATCATGCAACAAACATTTAACTCATGAACACATTTGATTCTTGTGAGCAAAACTGCAGCTCTGCAGCTCAGCCTGTGGTAACAACACATAACTAACTGGTTAGACCATGTAAGTATGTCTACCATCTATAGTCGAGTCTTTCAGGCTACACTGGTCACTCCTGCAGTGTGTCAGTGTGTGTGTTGATGTGTAGTAGCCACTGAACCAGTAAAGTGTGTGCATTTTGCTGCAGCTTGTGATCTATATACCAGTGTCATGTGGAATGTGGAGTGTGGGCCATTGAGTGAGGGACAGACAGAGTTTACCCAGCATCCTCGGCTGTCCACAGCCTGAGGGATATAGCTTCAGTATCAGGATGTAACATCATGTGAGTAGATACAGTGCGCGCGCGCACACACACACACACACACACACACACACACACACACACACACACACACACACACACACACACACACACACACACACACACAGAGGCCCATTCAGAAAAACACAACAGCACAAATGCCTGAGGCGACAAGTTCTCTAGAGTCAATCAGTGGTTAAAGAAGGCAGCTGGCTGTTTCTATATAAGAGTTCATCATTCTCTCAAATGTCAAAATCCAACTAGCTCTTTCATTCACATGCAAGGTAAGTTTTACACCGTGGCAAAGGCAAAGAGAAATGCAGGCAGCCATCACGAAATGCGATAAAATTTAAGTAAGCTGCGAACCAAATATTTATATCTGATAATAAGAAAATGCTGGTTTTAAGCACAATTTAATTTATAGGTTAAGTTACAGCGGGAAAATAGTAAAAAAAAAAAGAAAAAAGAAAAAAAAGGTCGAAGTAGTTACATGATCAAAGTTTTTAACCAGCAACTTTCAAGTTAAACACAAGCACATGTGAGTGCTCATGTAACTGACTGGTCACTCAGCAATAAGCACTTAACCACCAATGTATGTAAAGCAGGAGTTTAAGTGATCGGCTGTTTGCTTTGACTTTAATTAGTGTTATTACTTACTACTTACTTACTAGATTGATTGATACCAAAAGATATACATTATTGTTTATTTTTCCTCTGCATTCAGTTCATAGCATTTCTTAGTAATCGAAGGCAAAGTAATTAGAATCATCTGCTACCTGAACATTGTGGATATTGTTATTTACAATAACAGTGTGCACACACAAGGTCATGTTCACGCTTGGTAATAAACTGAGCTGATGTAAATTAAAACCTGTTGGTTTCTTATTTGAAGTTTTTTTCATGAAAAGTGATCAATAACTTCTGCACTGACACCTGGCCTGGAGGTGAGCACGTTGGAAGCTGACGTGGACACATCTTCCTGGAGAAGTCTGGTTTGGATGAGGTCATTTCCACCCACTGGGCTTTCAAAGACTCCTGTTGTATGGCCACCACGGCAACTGTTACCATGAGGCTCTCTCACTGGCTGGCTCTGCCGATGTCACTCTGTCTGTCGTGGCCAACAGTGTGTCAACCAATGAGAAGTAAACGAGCGTGGTTGGCGGCACCTTGTTGTGTCTCCACTGTCACTGTCCATTCAGACGGTCAGAGACACAGCTGACACTGTAGCAGAGTCTCACATTAAGGTTTTGGCTCAGCTGCTGAACGTGGCAAACTTAGTGTCCCTGACTAACAGCAACCCTTCTCATATTAAGATGTCCTTAGCCTCGTTGAATGCTATTTATGAATAAGAGGAGTTATTGTGTTCAAAGACTTAAATATGCCTACCTTGCAGATGCCCTGGGAGGGTGTTATTACCTGCTGCTACTGGCTTATCACAGATGTATGTGTATATTTATGTAGTACTTGGAGTTTAATATTCTTATATTCACTGTTACTATCCTCCACCTGCACTTAACATTTAAGTACACACACACTTAACTAACTTATACACATTTTAGTATATTGTTACATTTCATTTCATTGGTATATTTTATTGTTTACTGTTTATATACATTTTAGTATATTTCAGCTGCTGTCGGTACATTTCACTGGTATATTTTATTCTGTTAGTACATTTCACTGGTAAATGTTATTGTTTATTGTTTAATGTAGTTTTTATTGCCTCAGTATACTTTCATTCTGGTATATTTTTAATTGCATCTACGAATATTTTTATTGCATGTTGGTTTATTTTATTCTAGTTATCTTAATTTTATTCTTTCTAATCTTTCCTATCTTTCTTATTATCTTGTTTCTAACATGGGGGTTGCAATGCAAATTTCATTGACATGTCATGCTCAATGACAATAAAGAATCTTGAATCTTAAAGGTAAGGTTTATCAATCCACAACAAAATACACTCAGTGGCCACTTTATTAGATACACCTGTAAAATCTAATCAACAATAGCACAGCCATGAATTCTACCTTTATAGATGACACTGTTAGAGATGTATTAATTGATCTATATGTGTATCATTGAGGTTAGCAATCAGCAGCTCTTTTCTACAATGTCAGCTAAAGGTCTATACGCCCATTGATCACTAAGCACAGGTTGTGATTTTTGAAAAAAGTAGTGGGTGACAGTGTACAGTCTAGGGGCCAGCATCTTCCTTGTACCAAGTCAAACTTATGTTAATTCATATGCTGCCTTGTCTTCTGTAAACATCTGCTTGTCTGTGCAGTTGAGACTGGACGGCTAGGAGCTTAACAGCCTCTTACACAAGAAGTGCACTGTACAGCACAGCCAGCTGCCTGAGAGCAGGGTGGGGATGGGGAAGGGCTGGGCTGAGGCTCTTGGGGGGGGGGGGGGGGGGCTATATGGGGAAACATTATACGCCTGTATGTCTGGTCTGGTCAGGACGAGACTGACTGGTCATCTATGAGACAGACTGGTATCCCTCACCTGTTCTCACCCTCTCTCATTCCCTCTTGCATGGTCTCTTTCTCTTTCACACACACAGATACACCAGATGTACATGAATCATCTCTTAGTTTTCACTTGTTACAAATAGAGGATCCACTAGCTAAATATCAAAATTGCGACCATTTATGAATCAAAAAGATGCTGACAATCTGCTTCAATGCTTTATATCGAGCTGAATCGATCTACTGGCCTGCTGAAAACAAAAAACAACACTGAGAGACTAAACAAATTCAAAACCAAGAGGAGAGAGCATATTAGTCCAGTTTTAAGCTGCTCTACTGGCAATGGTTTCCTGTAACATTCAGAATTAAAGATTCAAGACAGTCAAGTTAAATGATTATTGTGCCAGCCTAAACTCACTCTCAGCCAGGTTGCGGCATGTTTAGTTCAGCTTACTGCTGTCAAGTGAGCCTTTACATTTATGATATTATATATTATATTATTATTGTGAGATATTTCTCTTTTTCTTTGTTTTTAAGTTGAATTCTATTTTTAGTTCAAGTAAAATCCATTGTCAGTTTTTTTTAAGTTCAAAAAATTCATGTGTGATGTTTAATAACTATGATGTCAATATTGACAAAAAACAATCGTGATTGTGACTTTTGTCATAATCAAACAGCCCTAAGTCAAGCAACATAACGTCTATGGACACAGCAACATAAAACATGCAATTCATTTGGGGTAGCGTCATAGTATGTGTTTACTACCAGTGGGAGACTAAAACAGACAGAGGGACTAGTCTAGTCCTTCTCCCCAAAATGATCGACCAGCCTCTCACTGAAGATTCAGACTGGGCCAAACGAACAACAAACATTGTGTAAGTGTTCAGTGTTGAACACATACATCCATACTCAAATCAAATCCGAGTGGTTGAGCGCTGCTATAGCATTTCATCATTTGTGCATAGTTTTGTAATTAGGTTGCAGCAATACTGACATATTACTTTTTTTTTCTATTTAAACACTTAGTGTCCGCTTATAAATGTTTGAGTTCCTTCGCAAGAACTGTGAGCAACTGTTGAGGGTTTGTCAGCTTTCAAAATACACAACAAACTTTGCCTTTTTTTTACCCTGCTGTACCAAAAAAATATAAAACCCCTTTCAGAGCCAACAGTACCTGTCAAACTTTTCACCTTGTGTACCACAAAAAAACCTGGTAGCCCACCATCTGAAAATGTATTCAGTGTGTATTCTGTCCGTTTGAAACACTTCTTCCTTAATGCCAGTAGATTGCCTACTCAATCATAACTGATGATAGTGTGTCTTTTAGTTTGAAGCCGGGTGTAAACATACACAGATACACACGGTGCAGTAATCCAACTTGCTGGGGAAAGCAAAGCTAGGATCAAAGTTATAAAAAAAGCACAGAAGGGTTCACTGAGAAACTAAACCTCCAGGATTTATGAGGCGCTTGATTGCATAATCCCTGCTATCTGTGATACCTCGTCCGCCTCTCTCAGAGATAATATCAAGAGCCTGACATGTCTCAGGCTTCGAGTCGCTTCCATCAGCATGGAGTTCTTTTGGCAGCTAGTCCTCAGCCCGCTTCTGTCCGTTCTCTCTCTCTCTCACACACATACACACACACATATACACACCTGGAAACAGGAACAGAAAAGAAAAGGCCTCTAGAAGCAGAGGGGAAAAGACGAGCTTTATTTCGTTTTCCCCTCTGGTCGTTTTGGCAGGCTGTCTGTCCCCATTCCTGAGGTTCAGAACGAGTTCACAGAACACGCCGTCAACTTCCAGAAATAAACTGTTTGCTCATGCGTGGGTGCGATGAAATAGTTTGGACAGAGACAAGAGTTTTCTCTCTGTCTCCCTCTCTCTCTGTCTCTCTCTTTGACAGAATGGATGTTGACAAATAAAGCTCATATGTGTGTGTGAAAAAACAGATTAGATCACTTCCACTTTAAACTTTTATCTCTATGGGGGCTGATATTTATAGATACTCCCTTGGCAGAGTAGGTCAACTACATCAGACTAAATTTTAAGGGTGATTCTGGTGTTTTTTTAAATCATGATGCGTTCATTTGGTTTGTTCAAAGATTCTGTTTTACCATTTTATGGCGCCGTTAAGTGCTACATCGGTAGTGATCATGTTACACACGTTGCGCTTTCTGACACATATCACCTGCCCCCTCGCAGGTAAAAATGGAACTCTCCAAATCAAAACATTTTGCTTTTGGGTGGGTCCTGACCAGGATAGCTGTTAATTCCAAACTTGGTGTGACACCATAAAATCTGGACTTTCTAAAACAGTTAAATATTTAAAATATAAGAACAACAAACAAAAAAAAAACCTGGGGAAAGTTAGACTAGGCAGAGAAAGTGGTGAATGAGTTTCAGCTGTAAATGGCACCAGTATTCTCTGAGTCTTTATTTTTTCCCTTCTTCGCCCCACCCGTCCCTCCTGCTCCTCTTACCCTCCCCTCTTCCATACCGCGGTGTACTCAGGAGACCTTAGCTCCACTGAAGGTGGAATCAGTTTTCCTTTTCCACTGTGTCTTTTTCCCCCCACGCTGGAAAAGCCCCGGTCCAACTCTCGCTGAGCGCTTGACTCAAGTGTGCTCCGACGTGCCCACATTCCTAGACAGTATCCCCAACACCGGAACCGTTTACCGCCTCAGCCGGGAATGCTGATTTCCAGCCCAGGTTTTCATCAGACCTAGTTTAGGCAGGGAGTGCAACAGGAATTCACTGAGTAATACTAGCCATTATACAATGCATACTTTCCCTCCATGTCAGTCATCTTACACACAGACAAATGCAGACGTATGCTCTCTCTCTCTCTTCAATATTAGACGTAAAGCTAGTGCCGGCAGCTCCCACGAAAAGCAATTATTTTGCTGGAAGTCATATTCTGACCTAGATTCAAACAGCCTTTCAAATTCAAATTCTCCACTGAAGTTACCCCCCACTCCCACCCCTGTATAATCCTGGCACTTCTGAGGATTTGGTGCTTCCAGGTGTAAAGAAAGGTGTTTTTTCATTTACATGCTTTGGCAAATCTTTCCCTGATACCAAAAAAAGACAGAGCCTTCAGGTTCTGCTGTCAAAAACTCATCTCTCTCGCTGTATCCAGCTCACACTGTTGTCATTCACAAACTGCATACACCACAATACATTTGATGTGGAGACAATGACAGCATATTATAATCCATACTGCTGTTATGAAAAGCTTTTTTCGAACATTAATATCAACATGTACAAGGAGCAATAAAAAATAATCGCAGGAATAAAAAACAAGAAGAGCACGAAATTCAAAATACACAAAATTGATACATTTTAAAAGAATTATCTGAATAAAGTATTATCTAGTATTAGCTAAAAACTGTAGGTGGTGGGATATTGTTGTAAGACATAATAAATGCTTGAAACAATAATCTTTATAGATAAAAAGTTCAATTGAGTAGTTAAACAGTCACAAACTGACATTCACTTATTCTCCTTTATCGCTTGAAAAATCAGGAACCTACGAATATGAAAATATAGCTAAAGGTGCATTCACACCTGGCTCATTTCAAGCAGTTGTCTTGAACCGGGAGTGTTGCCCCTCAAAGATCTGTTCATTTGGGCATATGTGAACACAGCAATCGCACTTGGACAAAACAAGTCCCAGCTTGCTTCTAGTTGAACCCAAGACCAGTTCATATGTGGTGTGAAAGCAAATGGACCAAAACACTAGTAGGGCTGTGTGCAATATGACGATATATAATACGAAAACAGAAAAATATTGTTTCATATTATGCATAGCATTCATTTCACTGTGCCGCAAATCCCCCTCTGTATCTGTCTATATTTATGAAAACATTTACATTTGATGTCTTAAGTATCTTGAGTCTGGTCAGTCTTTCTACTGTAACTGATTTTGTAAACTGTCTTTTACTGGCAGTAGTTTCTTGTACACTATGTTCGTCAACCATACACTTAAGTAACGACGGATTCGAAGAGAAAGACAGTGACTGCTGCCACTCATCTAAAACAGAGGGCTCTGTCTCTGTCACCTCAGTTCTTCAACGCAGCTGCTTGTACATATCGAATCTCTGTCTGCCTCCTTCCAGCTCAAACAGCCGTGCAGGCCAGGTCAGCAGTACAGCACACCACACGAAAATGAAGTTAGTCATTCAGAACACCAGGCCCACTGTCCTGTCCTAAAACCACCCCTTATACTAACCCTACACCCTCAGTGTGGGTGTGTGTGTGTGTGTGTGTGTGTGTGTGTGTGTCGACAGTGTAGTGCTCTGCTCGCTATTCATGTCCTCTATGTCCTCTCGGTTTGATCCGATATTGTCTCTCTTGGGATCGTCTCAAAAGAAGTTTTGTTCTCCTTGAGGGGGTAGGAAAAACAGGAAGTTACATTCCTTAATAAGTACAACTGAAATGCTGTAGGTCACAGATTACTCATGTCAAAAATCACAGAAGGAAACCAGGATTTAAAGTTTCACTCTGTGGTTGCTCCCATCATAAACAGTCAAATCTGGAGGTGATTTGGTTGGGATTATTATAATTGGTATCTACCTTGTTGATTTAGGGCTAGCTCTGAATCGACAACTCAATGCAACCTTTACACATCTGTACTGGGCTGTTCAGATAGTGATGCTGAACTCTTAATAACAAACAAATTACTCAAGGGTGTCTAAAAATTACACGAGAAACTATACACTCTGCCTGTCTTTCAGTCAGATAGTGACCCCACTGACGCTGATTGCATCTCAAGTCCCAAATAAAGTCGCATCACTCGCTGAGTCCCACAACAAGGCAGCCTCTCAGCCGCACAGAGAAGTAGGTCACTGAGGATTCCATTCATTTGTACACCGCTTTCCAAATAGTTGCGCTTTTCCACTCAGCCCAAGACTTCCAGCTGCATGTTAACCCTTTAATAGCTTGCAGGTCTTCTTTCTGCACCAGCATCAAATCATACTGCACTTATTACTATCAGTTATCAGTTACAAAAGCTACTTACGGTTTACATTCTCCTTGTATAGCTGAGGTAAGAATAATTTCAAAGTGGTAAAAGTAATTTCAAATTTCATACTCAAGATCAGCATTGGCCCAGTAAAACAACAGACTCAATCTATCTGCTGTACTCTGACATATAAGAACTCAAACAAGCTACCACAACATACCAGAGAGATCACGTAACCAGACGACCTTCTCAGTCTCCCTCTTTTCAGTACCATGCATCCTGACGTTACTGTAAGTCTACGGTGCTGAAACAGGCCTGCTGATTCCTCCTTACTCAGCTGAACCAGCGGACAAGAAGCGACCACAAGCTGACACAGGTGGGAGGAAACTCTCGAGTGTGGCCCAAAATTTTATCTAGAGGTACAGGAGGTAGAAGCTCCTGTCCATTAGAATGGTTCTATTGAGATAGAGCTTGTTGCAGAGAATATGTATATGGAGCTGACATGTACTGAAATAACAGAGCCATTTATGCACACAGATATTCAGCAGCGCTTTTTGTTCATGTCCAGTTCTGATAGAACTTCTGTGCATGTGAAGAAAAAGAACACACTTGCATACAAAGTGTCTATACAGAACAGAAGATGTTTTTACCATTACCAGGTAATTTAATCATCACAGTACACCTGCTCAGTAGAACTGTGTATTTTCAATTCTAACAGCCAGATTAACAATATTTTACAGTTTAACAAGCTTAAAGAAACATGGCTCATTACCAGACTGATGTGACCATGTCTGGAGGATGAGCAACATGAGGAAAAAGCAAACCACCCCAAAGTTAAGCTAAAACAGCTGTACTGTATGACTACAATTACATGAACATTATGTCAGTTACTTTAGACAACAGCAAAATGTTTTTTTTTCCATTATTAACAAAACAATTTGAATATCCTAGTTTTCCACATGCCACTCCACTGCACTATCTTGTGCCTTTTGTCAGCAACAGCTTTGATGCACTTATACCAAGCATGTGCACATTACATGCAACCAGGGACTGACACAACCACCATTTCTGCAAGATCAAGGTAATCAGTAAATTACTATGATTCATGTGGAAAACATGTGTGTTTGTAATAAAAGCTAGGTTAGCTTAAATGACAGAGGTGAATAGGACTGGATATCAAACCTCAGTCGCCTACTTTTTGAGCACCAGTATGTGACAGATCATTTTATAACGTAAGAAATTCACTGTGGTGAAGTTAGTTTTGAGTTAAATATTCAACAAACATTGACTCCAGATCCAGCACCCTCTTCTTGCTCAGTTTCACTCAGTGTTGGCAGTAAGAGGACAGTTAGCTCACCTCCAAACCATGGTTTGCCACAGGGGCGTCCCTGAGGGCCATCAATAAATTACTGTTTGAATGACATAAAACCGATGTTATTTCAATACCTTCGTGCTGACTTGACCATGTTGGTGAAAATTATAATAAAAAGTTGGCACAGCTATTTTGACCTCTGACTGTAGTTCATTCATTTTACCTAAACATTTTAATAAAAACAAAAAACAAAGCTGCTTTTAATAGCTTCCATGTGATGTGACCCACCTGTTCGTATCTGTTCACATGTCACATTGTAAAGCTCTTTTCCTTCATCATTCTTGTCTTCACTTTTTCTATCAGGCTCTGTGCCCTGTTGTTTTATCCAAAAATGGGCCAGGAGAGTGAAACGTGCACAGAAAGACTGCACAATCTGCAACTGAGTTTTTGATGCCGATTCCTGTGCCAAAATAAACATTGTCATTTGTCACAGTCTTTGATTTTCATCTTTTTGTTCTATCTTGGTATAAAAGTTAAATTGATATGGATACTTTTGTCTGTCAAATCGTGACAGTGCATGCACAAAATGCGTATGCCTCGCATGCTACACGAGTTTGCCAGCCTTTGCCACATTTGTCTCACAAAAATCCAGGGAAAACCCTGAGATGTCAACAGTAACTGCAAACCACAAGGTTACCTCACACTGTACATCCCTGGCCTGATGACACAGGGAGAGAGCAGGCCGTCACCAGTCTGTTCAGAGGCACAAAGCCTTGACTGTGAGTTTCTCAATGATCTATTTTTTCTCAGGTTTGGTGAAATCCTTCCTACTGCTTCAATTCATTCTCGACTGTGCAAAGTAAAAATGAACACAAGCTCTAATGTTGAACAAGACCCATCTTAAGACACTGAATCAAGTGAAATGATTCTGCATGTTTGTTTGGGAAAAATCCAGCTTCAGCAAACATGATTTACAGTTACAGTCTAGTTAAGGTACTAACAGGTAAAAACTTGCAATTTGGTTCATCATTTAAATTAGGTCACAAAACGCGCTGAGTCTACAACACAAGACAGAAGCATTGGCATTATTTAGGCCTAATGACATAAATACTGCATAAATGTGTGCTAATGTGTTTCTATTGCTTTGCAATGTCTCCAATACATTTAACTTTGACTAAGCCATGATGCTAGGGTTAAAATGAGTATTTGTAAATCAGGGTCAACTAAAACTAAATTATTATTGTGATTGAGGCAAATGCTACAATATACTGTGATGTGAATTTCAGGTCTTATTGTCAGTCCCCTCACTATACACTATTTGGTCTCTGTCCCTCATAAAAGCTTGATGTCTTGCTGACAAAGGCCTCCATATCCGCAGCCATCCAACCTGTTAAGTTGTATGTTGTGCAGATCACCAAATACCAATTGCAGCTACTAGTGCAGTTATTCTTTAACTCACATAGCTTTTCATTATGTTATTCCACCCACAAGCACATTTCCACCTTTGGTTCATTTCCACCTAGACTATAATCAGAGACTTGGTCGCTGGGAAATCAAGATTCACACAGAATATAAGGGTGAAATAGGACTGTGACTCAAGTATCACCGAGATTACAGAGACAGTGTCTTACATGATTTTGAATGTGAAAAAAGTTGAAAAGACATCACCCCCTTCCTCTGTTTTCCCATGTCATCATTCTGCTTTGATCTCTGACAGTGAGAACCAGCCTGACTTTGGGAGTGGTTGACAGAAGAAACTTCATATAGTGTGCTTTCATGTTTCCAGCTTCATATTAAACAATAACAAAGCCCAGCCTACATTAACTGCAGCCACTGCCCATTGTAAACCCTAATGGAAACTCTATGTAATATGTGTGAGTGTCACTGCAGGGCAGGGCCATTATGTCACCCCAGTGTAAGTAATCAGATGTGTTGCTTCATGCAGATGTTGCCATAGGTACACACAGACGCCTGCTCTCCATCGCAGCAGCAGCATTTCTTTCTATTTTTCATGAGCCCAGTTGGTTGCCAGGGTTTTTGTTTCCATGGCCACGCTGCAGTCTGATGCAACAAAACCCAGCCAGAACCCCCCTTGGGTGCCTTGGCGTGATACCAACCCAGGGAGCGCTACAGCGCTATAGGCTGGCACAGTGACTGACTGATGTCTCCAGCCAGCCACAGTGCCAGCTGAGCCAACACTGTACATAACCCCAACCTCCTTCCACAATCACTTACTGACTGGCTATGGTTCAACGCAACATTTGCACAGTTTCATAACATCAATGATTCAGCTATTTAATACTCCGGATGGATGTGCAGAAATGTTTTGGACAGGAAGAGTCTTCTAATGCTTGTGTGGACCCTGGAAATGTGTGTTTTGCAGTATGTTTGTTCCAGGGTCGGGGACTACAGTAGGGGGGCAATCAGATGTTTGGCCGATACCGATGCTTTTTTTGTTTAGGTATAGCAGTATTATAGTCTGCTCTATAGTGTATGAGGATCTCCTCCAGGTGGCAGCGTAACCGAGGCTACAAATGCTCTGCGACTGTACAGTATGAAGTAAAGAACCACAAAAAGTTAATCTTGTTGGTATTTTAAAAACAATAGCTCTGGGCTTCGGCAGTATTACGGTATATAGAAATCACAAAAGTATGATTTCTCAATGCGGTCAAAAGCACAGACACTGCCCCTGCATCTCTTTCTCTCAAAAATTAACAGAGTCATCCGTGAATGGCCCATTCTCCATCCACATTGAATCAAAACGAGCATGCTGTAGAAGTGGCGACTTTCTCGCCAGATTTAGTGACTTTTCGGTTTTTTTATAGCGACTTTATTTCTAAAAAGCAATGAAGCAGCTGACACTCTTCTGCCAACAACGCCGGGGTCTGTGTCCCCCTCCTCCAACGCCGTGCGCAGGCAGTGTGTGGATGTGGGGCATGTGGGGCAGGCAGTAGGACACTGCTCGCTGCAGAATTGGGAGTTCAGTTATAGTGACATATTAGCAAAACTGAGTACCCATGAAGTACCTAGGAACTTAATTAAACACATGTGGGTTCACTAGCATTGCCATTTGGTACTTTGAGAATATTAGGATGCTAATGCCTTTTTAGTTTTACTTAAATAAGATTTTGAATGCAGGAACTTAACTTGTAACAGAGTATTCTTTCACTGTGGTATTGCTACTTCTACGTCAGTAAAAGATTTGAGTACCTTTTCAACCACTGACTAATCCATACATGGACTGCATAGATGATGTACAGATGCTACAGTTTAATAGTCACTTCTATTGCTATTGCTATATGGGCTGTATATTACATATTCAGCTATAGTAGTCATTAGTAATGAACTACCGTAGTTTTGAATGACAGGTTGTTGTCATTGCTGTTGATATGTAACATCTTAAGAACTGAAACCAATTTAAGGCTTTCAAAGATGTTTTGCTGTAATACAAGAAGCATAATCTGGAGTTTTTACTGAAAACATCTGTTCCAAATATTGGTTATCAGTCGCCTTGACTGCTAATAATCAGTAATGACCCCAAAAAAATGACAATGTTTGACATGTATTGGATGCTAAAAAAAAAAAAATAAGGGAAGGGAAAAAAGTACTGCAATTTGTGAATAAGTTGCTCTTTCTGAGCAGAAGACAATGAGCAAGACACTAGCTACCGCATCAACAATGAATATCACAAAAACTCAACAACTGAAGTGTAGATGACGTAATGCTTGACGAGAGGGGAGAAACAGCTATATCCTCTGAAACAACTGCTGCCAGTTCCCAGCAGTGGGAAATATGTAAAAATAAATCTTAGAAGTACAGATTAAGTGTTAATTTGCCAATATGAAATGTATATGTATTACTTCATAGTTCATTGCCTTCATAATAAGACCACAAGGAGGTTATTCTAGGACTGGCTCTGGTCAGTCAATGCCTGTAAATGCATCTTCATCATGTCTTAGCGGATGACAGTGTCTGAGAGGCTGGCGGTCCTACCTGGATTGTTGGCCTCTCCCTCCAGGACCTGCAGTTCGGTGCACTCGGCGAGGGAGTGCTCCAGACAGAGCTGCAGGAAGCGGGCCTGGGTCCGGCTCACCCTCTTCAACAGGGACAACAGAGCCACCGTCTGCTCGCACTCATTCCACCCCTTAAACCAGCTGGCTAGCACGCCCACCTGATCGCGAAACATCATGGTCTGCGAGACGGGGTGATGACTGACAGACTGCTGTGGTGCCGAGCCGGGCTGTGAGGCGTGGCGAGCCACTCAGCGCAACCTCCCCAAACCTTACAATGATGGTTTGGGCAAAACTGATGGAGGATGATGGTGGTCTTTTCAGATGATTGTTGATGCTTCTACACACAGGGGTGCTCAGTCAGTTGATGAGGTCCAGATGTAGCACTGTGATGCCATTTTTTAGCTGTGGTGGCAAGCTTGGACAGCAGTCTCCTTTAGGCCGTTTGGTGCCAAAATTTGTTTCGCCAGCAGCCGATGTGGGATATACTCCTGCTGGAGGGGTTTCTGCACTGTCTTCTTCTGTTTAATAATCTCCGTTCTTGGGTGGGGGGGTTGTGAGGTGGTCTACAAGCTGGGCATTAGGTGATATGAGCTGCTCTATGCTGATTAGTTGCTCCCAGAGGACTGATATTTGATGAGTCAGCTGTCTTCCAGCACACTCTGTGTCACATCAGCTTCAGCCTCACTGGCATTTTTCTTCAGGGAATCCCTCTTAAGCCTGCAGGAGGATGTCAGAAGTTAGAGGAGGGACAAAAACATATTTAACAGACAACGCTCTCCCTGGGCCTTTGTACATGCCTCTGGCTGGCTTTCATACATATCCAAAGACTTTATCAGTGCGCTGAGAAGACAGCCTCAACAGAAATGCGACAGTCTCCCTGTTGCTTCAGCTCTGCAGACTTGCTGCAATGGTGGAAAAAAAGCAGCCTTCACAAACTCATACATGCGTTTATAGGTCGCCTCCTCGCCGTTGCCTATGCGCATAGGCTTGTGGCATTCACCGCCGAGACAAAAATAAATAATTTTCGATTTTGGTATCCACCCATTCCTAAAAATACAGCTGTCGGTAGTACTGGCGCTGCATCCCGGAATTTTCCAAAGGGAGGACGCCGGGCTCCCGACGGCGGCCGCTGGCAGGGCTGTCTGCTGTAGAGACGTTCGCGACGACTTCCCTCCGTTATTTTAATGACAGGTTAGTCACATAAAGCTGTATTTTAAACCGAGGATAGGCTGCAGTGGTGAGTTATACCCGAAGAAACAGCGAGGAGTAAGCTAGGAGCAGACTCCAGGTTTCAGGGCTGAGCATTAGCCGCTGTCTAAAACTGTCACTTTGCTTCATCAGCACACAAGGAATGACCGCTGGTGGGTATGTGTGTGTGTGTGTGTATGAGTTTGTACGAAGAAAAAACAAATGAATATAAACCCAGTCTGTGTCTCTGGCCCGTTTCCTATCTAGAACTTTCCCATGGAAGAGCCGTGTTACGACCGCGACTTCAGCGTAAGTCAACATTAGCAAAGTTGCGATTCCCACCACCGTTAGCAACACGACTAACATTAAAGGCTGTGAAATCCCAGTCACCGCTGCCATTAACTCTAATCAAAAGGCGTTAGCTGACTGGTAAAACTGTGTAATTTCAATATAAGGGCTGGTTCTGATAGATAGCGAGGTTATGTTAGTGTTTTTTTCTTGGATAAATACTCAAGCCGAAAAGGAGAGTGAACAAAACAACGAAAAAAAGATTCAGAAACTTTGGTTTGAATATTTGAATTGTCAACGAAACGGTTAGATGTACCGAGCCCGATGGGTCTTACCTCCTGGCGCAGTTTGCATCGTTGGGTTTGTCTCAGGACGGGCGACAGGCTCAGCTTTTTGGGGAGCGGTGCCCCTTCACTCCGGGTCTGTGGGATTTGCCATCTTGACTAACTTTTCCTCTGTCTCTCCCCAGCAGACGGCTGCTCGGCTGCTCGGCTCTAAAGCGCCAGGGTCAAGCTAACCGGAAAGCAGAGCTCGACTTCCTGTTACTAACCTTTAAAAGTAAGGCCCTGCAGTGCCGCGAAAGCAAATCGTTTGCCAGAGAATTTCCTTATCTTACTTAGGGGAATTTTTTTGCGTTCTTCTAGCAACTCCTACAACAATGTGAACTCTTTCAATGTGGTATTTTAAGGATTCATCCCTACTAATGTTGTATACAGTAGCAGAGCAAAACTGACCTTTTATGAAAAAAAGTATTAATAGTATACTCATTTGAATATGATTGAGAAAAGATACAATAACTTAGATCTTTCTTCGTCATGAGGTAAGTTTTCCTGCAGCTGCTGCAGTACAAAGTAGGAAAGAGGGCTAATATAGAGTGTGAATATAAAATACAAAACAAGATGCAAGTACAAAACTATCAATGAGCAGATATGCAAAATCCACAGAATCCAAAAACACACTATTCCAATTATATAAGCAATCTTAACAGTAAGGATTATGATGTAGTATTTTCTTTAACCACCCGTGATGACAACTATGACCGATTGTAGTAGCCCAATACTAATTATCTATTGCCAAACTGCCAAACTGTGACTTTAGAACTGACCACTACAAAGGACTTTCCATAGTTATAGTTAAGCTTGATTCATTCTGGAAATCTCATTAAGATCTCTATTACACGAGAGACATGAGAACAAATCACATATTTTTACATTACATTACAACTCAATGACATAAAGCAATCACCATCCACACAGAAACACTAATTAAATAATTCACAGACAGTAAGCTATGTAAAATATCAGTAAGTACAACTTTAGAGGAGTGGGTGTCATAAATACTGTATGAATAACCTGTTTTTACCATGTCAATATTGACGTTCTAAGTTAAAGCTAAGACTTTTGATAGAACAAACTGTGAACTGTGAACAGCATCGAAAGCCAAAGCTATTATTTTGAAGGCAAGAGAAGTCGACTTCCGGCTACGTTTTGGACTCCTTGACGCAGGGAGGCTCGCGCTGCTCGTTTCCACATGCTAATCATTAACAGCGGAGCATTACGTCAGGGGCTTGGCAGCGCGAGGAAGCACCAAAATAGAGAGAGAGATAGAGAGAGATAGAGAGAGAGAGAGAGAGAGAGGGAGAGAGAGAGTAAACTGCAAGAAAAAGAAACGTTTCCTCTGTTCATAAAGTCCAAACCGGGATGAAGCTGAACGTTTTAACCAGCACATACTGTGTTAACCAGTGACGGTTACTTTTACTTGATTACTTCCATTTTCTGCAACCTTATACTTGTACTTCACAACATTTCAGAGAGAAATACTTTACTTTTTACTCCACTACATTTATCTCACAGCTATAGTTACAAGCTTCTTTGCTAACTATAATTTTACATTGAAACAACATGATGAGAATATGATGTAAAAAAATGTCTTTGTCTTACTGTTACTTCACTTGGATGCAGTTGTGGAATAAGGATTTAGATCCTTTACTGAAGTAAATGCTGCATACAAGTCCTGCATTCAAAGGTAAGTAAAGTAAGTATAGGAAATAACAGTATGCATGTATCATCCACAAAATATGCTTTTAAAGTATCAAAAGTAAAAGTCGTCACGTTGCAGTAAAATGTTCCCTGTCAGAGTACTGCTTTCCTGCTGTAGAGGTTTAAAGTTGAGTTCATTTAACTACTTTATATACTGATAGCTAATTTAAGATACACAAATGCATATAAATGTATATAAAGTAGACTAATACTGTATATATTTTGTATATGTAAACAGTACAGTAACAGTATATAAATCATGTCAAATGAGCTCCATCACAGGCAACATTAAAATGTTGTTTACATGTCAATGAGTCACTAATAACAAGCCCATAATATATGAATGATAATACACTCTGAAAGGTGTTGTTATGTCAGCAGTTTCTGGTATAGGCATAATTTTAAATTCCGCACATGTCCTTGTAATAGAGTATATCTGTGGTGTAGTGAGCCTTCTTTCACTTTGACAGCACACATTTTCAAAGGGTGATGTTTTTTATCAGAGAGCTGCATGATAAAGATCTTGTAGTAAAAATGTAGTAATGAATGTAGTAATTCTAACATTTTAATAATCTTATAAAAGCCACCTGGACCATCTTAAATGCTGCGTGCACAAAGGCCATTGTAGTTTTTATCTTGCTAAGTAAACTGTTGTACTAACAGCCTACACTTCTGCACTTTATTCCAAAAGTCAAATGCAGCACACATTCCAGCTCAGCGAACTTAGTTACATTCAGATCACCAGTGTCAGTTTCTGCCTTCCCTGGAGTTCTGGATGCATAAATCAAAACAGTATAAATAATGGCCTTCTCAAGAATGTTTTACATTAATTCCACCTCTCCCGTTTTTAATACACAGCACTATGTGAAAAGTCGTCTTTCAGTGGGTTTCAGTGCAGCCTGTGTGCCCTCCCTGCTCCCCCCCTCGTTAGTTGTTCATGCTCATAGTGCATTTATTCAGCCACAGAGTGAATTCCCTCCAGCAGAGGGAGCTCACAGTCTGGGAAGAGTCATCAAAAACGTCTTTAAAACCTGTCATGTAAAGGAAGCAGATGATGTAATGTTCAATATGACTTCCAGGAAAACTCTAAAGGGCAGAACAGCCCAGAGGAGAGGGACAATAAATGAGTGACAGTCTTATGAGACCCTGGCAGAGAGACCAAAGACAGCCACAGTGGACGCTTGATGGCACTCGATCAATGGTGAAAATGGTCTCATCATTTGGAAACTCCCACCAAGTGCAGAGTTTACATGTTCTCCCAAGCTTTGATTGAGTTTAGGTTGAGACTGTTTTCAGTGAGACTAGTTTTACTTTTAGTCTTCAGTCCTCAAGTTTTAGGCTGGTATATCTCCTGTAAAGGTGCAGATATAACTGTTCTGCAGAGAACCCATAATTTGTACTTGCGTCTGTGAAACACTTCCTGTGTAAAATGGATGATGACTGACATTGTTTTTTAAAGTCTTTCAAATTGAAATAAATCTGATATAGAGAAAGGAAGGCTTTGCATGCTTAGTTCCAATGCAAGTATTTAAAAATGAAGCTAATAAATGCAAATCAACAAAACCCTGAGAACTAAAAACTTGTTTTGTTTTCACTCGTCAGTCATGTTTTTATTTTATGTGCCTTTTTTTGTTTGTTTGATTGTTTTACAATAAACCCTTGACTGACACATTATCTAGTGGAGCTCAGTGGACTCCCTGGAAAACCTTTCACTGATTTGATTTGAGCGGGATGTCCCTTTAGCTCCACCGTGTGGCTCATTCCTAGTATTACATCCCAGGGACGTGGCCCACGTTAAACTGAACTGCACGTTTAACCATGAACATTCAAACATCTTAAAACAGAAGGAAGCTGCACTGAGTTTGGTTTGAGGCACGTTTGTATGGATCCTTTTTATTATTTTAAATTACTCAGATGATTCTACCGTAAAATCATTTGATTTATTACTTTAGAAACATGTTTTGTTTTAATGTATAAAAGATATCTAATATTAAATTACGAATATATTTGTGTTTATTCTTTAGATGGGCCCTATAAAAGTCTATCATGGTCACTGAAAGGTGACAGCATGCTTCATTTCATTGATAGTTTCAGTCGGATTGTTTTAATGAGCGAACAGGAAGAAAAGACTTCAGAAAAAGCTTCAGTGCAGAGCTGAGGGCAGCTTCTGATCATTGTGTCTCCTCACCGTGGACACTGAAATGATGTGAGTGAGGGATCGAAGCCGCTGATCGACCTGTCACGTATCACACGTAGCGGACTGGAAATGACAGGAAGCAACTAATCAGGAAGCAGCAGGAGTCACATAAGATCAGCGCCTCCACCCAGCTGCTGCTGCTGAAGAGGCGAAGCTCCGCTTTCAACACTGCAACTACTCACAGAGGGTCGACACAGAGAGGTCGGTATGAAGCTGGCGGTCTCCCTGCTCCTCCTCCCCCTCCTGCTCCTCCAGGCGTCCGAATCCGCGCGCAGCAGGTGCTTCTGTGAGGTGAGCGACGTCATAAACCTCTTGTTATTCAGCATGTTCAACATTTCTGCCCGTAGGTTCTGCTGGAAGGCGACTTTCTGCATTTATCTTAACACTTTCACTTCCTAAAGCGCCACATGCTGTGTTCAAATGTATAGTTAAAATTAAAAGTACCTTTAACAGGTGTTACCTGTAAATAAACAACATATAGACCCGGCACGTGCTGTTACAGCAGCAATCCTCCAATAAGAAGCCAGCTAGAGCAGATTCATAACACTCATATAGTCCTCAAACAATCAATATGTCAAATATCAGCAGAGAATTTTAATTCAACTCTGACTGACTTATGTATTGGTCACAAAAGGTAATGATAATGATGATTATAATAAATTGAGGCAAATTCATTTTCCTGAGCACTTTGCGACCAGGTGTGGAACAGATAGGTCTTCAGTGAGCCCAGTTTATGTGAAAGAAACGCACAGGTCATCAGCTGTTTGAGTTTCCTCAGGTGACAGGAGAGCTGGACGACTGCACCTGTGACGTGGAGACCATCGACCACTTTAACAACAAGCAGCTTTTCCCCAAACTTCAAACACTTCTGGAGTCTGACTACTTCAGGTTCTACAAGGTAATGGCACGCGCGCGCACACGCACACTCACACACTCTCACAGTTGTGTTTTAATGCCTTCAGAGGACATTACATTAACTTACATTCTTTTTCTGGAGACTGAAGTCTTCACCCTAAAACTTAATGATTGACATCATGAGGACATTTGTCTCCATGAGGAAGGCGGGTCCCCACAATGTGATTGTGTACGCAGATTTATGTCCCCACAACATCAGTAATGAAAATGATGGACGTCTGTACTGTTCTGTACACATGACATCTACTTCCTGTCTGTCCGTGCTGGAAGAGGGTCCCTCCTCTGTCGCTCCTCCTGAGGTTTCTTCCTCGTCGAGGGGTTTTTGCGGGAGTTTCTCCTCATCTGAATGCACAGAGGGTGTCATCTGCTGTGCAGACTGTAAAGCCCCTCAAGGCAGGTTGTGATCTGTGGTTCTGGGCTACAGACTGTTTGTAACGCTTCCATCAGGAAAGCGGTACAGGAACATCCGCACCACCACCAACAGACTGAGGGACAGCTTCTTCCCCAGAGCTGTCAGAACTATCACCCCTCACTGGAGTGAGAGACTGTGAGGACTATGAACCACTGCACACTGCACTTTGTCCACCTTCACCTGCACCTTCTGTGTACTTAACATTTAAGTACACACACGCTTACCTAATTGTCAGCTGCATTTTAGTATATGCATTTTAGTATTTTTACTGCATGAGTGTTTATTTTATTCTTCTTTATTTATTATTAATAAAGGCAATCTTGAATCTTGAATCTTCTGAGCTTTGCCTGTTGCTGAGGACTTGCTGTGTTTGGACCTGATCCTCTGCAGGTGAACCTGAATAAGCCGTGTCCGTTCTGGACGGTCAGCAGTCACTGTGGTCTGAGGGACTGTGCCGTGAAGCCTTGCTCTCCTGTGAGTTCCTCCTCTCATCTACCTGCCGTAAAAGAAACCAATCACCTCCATTCACATCACACTGACTAAAACTCTGCTCACAGAACGAGGTGCCAGAGGGGATCCGATCGCCCG
The DNA here is from genome assembly GCF_017976325.1 of Chelmon rostratus. Lineage (NCBI taxonomy): Eukaryota > Metazoa > Chordata > Actinopteri > Chaetodontiformes > Chaetodontidae > Chelmon > Chelmon rostratus. The sequence goes on along the minus strand of NC_055658.1, from coordinate 24,593,200 downwards.
CCCACAACAAGGTGAGTCCGTCCACTATGTTCTGGGATTTCTGAGAAACTTTAGGGATTGAGGGGCAGAATGAAAAAAAAACAGGATCGGATTACAAAAGTTTAAGGGAGATATTAAAAACTAGACAATTCCGGCACCGCCGAAATTTTGACAGTGGCACGAGGGGGCTGCTGGTGTTATCTATGCACTGTTTCTCAAGCCTGGTCCTGGAGTACCACTGCCCTGCATGTTTTAGATGTATCCCTGCTCCAGCACACCAGATTCTAACGAATGGCTTGTTATCAGGCCTCAGCAGAGCCCAGTAACGAGCTGAGCATTTGAATCAGGTGTGTTGGAGCACACCTTACATGGAGCATGGAGTATTGGCTTACATGGAGCAGCAGAGCAGGGCAGCTGGTGCAAAATCCCTCTTTATTTAAATTTGGTGGAGGCCAACCCTTTAAAATCGAAATCAGGGGCGAGAAGAGACGCTTGTCTACAAAAGGATCCAAAAATTATGTGTCTCCTATTCTCCTATTATGGTCTTCAGATGGTCAGGGATCTAAAACCATAAGAGAGATCAAAAAGTGAGCCGAGGTTCATTTTGAGCTGACAAAATTATCTACGTTTTAAAGTTTGAATGAAGTCTCTAGGAGAAAGTATGTTAATTTCTTATGGGAAAATTTTCGCAGTTTTTTGCGAATAACTTTGCGAATTATTAACGAATCCCGTCATAAGTACATAGCACCATTCCCGATCGAACCACACGTCTTGATATATAGTTTGTGAGGGTTTTCTCAATAAAAAAATACACTGGAACCAATAACGAACTATGGAAGTTAAAGGCATTATATCAGAGTTCTGTATTACATCAGATTTTTGGATGGGAAAAAATAACAAATTGTGAAGTATTTAATACATTTGGGATTGTAACAAGTAACAATTTCTCAGTTTTATGTCTGAATGTTTGATTTTGGGACACTGTAACAATGTTTTGAGATTTAAAAAATTAGGAAATTAAGCCTATGGAATCATTTAGTCCAGGCATGTCAAACTGATTCCATAAAGGGCCGTGTGGCTGCAGGTTTTCATTCCAACCAAGGAGGAGCACACCAGGCTGGAATTAGTTAATCAGATGATCTCAGTCTTCAGCTGATAACTAAGTGATCCCTTGATGTTGATTGGTTGGCCTGGTGTGCCAAAACCTGCAGCCACACGGCCCTTAATGGAATGAGTTTGACATGCCTGATTTAGTCCATTAATGTGCATGTGTGTGTGTGAGTGTGTGTGTGTGTGTGTGTGTGTGTGTGTGTGTGCGCATGTGTGTGTGTGTGCTCAGTATTCAGCAGAGGCAAACGAGCAGCTGGTTGATTGTGAGCAGGCGAAGCAGCTCGGAGCCGTCGACGTCTCTTTAAGGCGAGTGTCGATCAGGATCGATCATTGTGCAAACATTAAAAATCAATCCAGCAGCGGTGGAAGAAGCACTCAGATCTGCTGCTTCAGTAAAAGTAGCAGTACCTCTGTGTACAAATACTCTGCTGCAAGTAATCATCCTGTGTTTAACATTGCACTGAAGTAAAGCACTCGTTGTGCAGAGTGGCACATTTCAGAAAAATATGTTTATTTTTGCAGTATGATTATTGATGTTCATCACTATAATATTGCAGCTGGTCTTAGTCTATTTTAACTTGCAGTATAATAATACACTTATTTATTGATTATATTTTATATTGTGGATCTGAATCCACTAAGTAACTAGTAACTAAAGCTGATCAATATAATTGAATAAAAAGTAAAATGAGTCCTCTGACATGTAATAATGATAATGATAATTATAATAATACCTTTATTTGTACAGCACTTATATAAGCAAGGCTACAAAATGGTTTAAAAAATATGTGAGAATAAAACAACAATAAATAGATGAATGTAGTGGTAATGGAAATACTCAGGTGAAGTACAAGTACCTCAAGTACAGCACTAGAATAAACATACTTTGCATGAATACTGTTAAAGATACTCAGGCTCATCCACAGTTCATGTGAGATGCCACGACACCTTTAAAGGTCGATGTTGTGGAATCAGCTCTGACTCAGCTGTGAACACTGGAGCTCCTGTGTGACCTTTGACCTCCGGACGCTGACAGACTCCTCTGCTTTCATTCCCAGCGACGAGACCAGAGAGGCTCTGCTCAGCTGGAGCAAACACGACGACGAGGCCGAGCGCTTCTGCGTGGTCGACGGTAAAATTCTAGCCGTCGGCTGAGCGGCTGGTGATGATGGTTGATGTGTGTTTTGACTTCCGTCACTTCAGCACATGTTGTCTTGACTCAGACCTGCTGACTGACACATGACATCCTCCTTTAAGCTGTTTGTGTGTGTGTGTTTGATCCCAGAAGTATCCGCTAGTTCTGCTGTCATCAGAATGGTTTTGGAAAGATTAAAAAAAAAAAATACGACATGTTTTCATTATTATTAATCAATCTGAAAGTATAAATGAAGAAAATACATCATTTTTGGGGAATGTGATGGCAAAAATACATTAAATATCAAAGATCACAATGCTAATCATTCATATTTTTGAAGAATGTCTTTGTTTAGGTGATGTGATGACATGCAGATTTGTTTCCTTGTATTTAGATTTCTTAACACTTCGCTCTGTTAAAAAGATGACAGCTCACAGATCCTAGCTGACTGAAGTGTTGCTGTTTCCCAGACGAGGCGTCACCAGACTCCCAGTACGTGGACCTGCTGCTGAACCCGGAGCGCTTCACGGGCTACCGAGGACCGGAGGCCTGGCAGATCTGGAACAGCATCTATGAGGAGAACTGCTTCAAGTAAACACTTTACATTAAGAGCTTCTACTGTAGAACACAGTTAAAGCAGTCATGCTATTAGCTCTGTGTGGCTGTAGGTGCATGAACCAATGCATATAAATGTATAGAAAATATACTGATACTGCTTATATGTGGTGTATATAAACTTAAGCTTAATTTTAAATTCCAGACATGTATTTGTAAAGAAGTATTTCTGTGTTGGGCTAAGTCTACTTGTGCTTATCTGAATACTTCAACAGCTCAGAAAAACAGCCTGTTTTGAGCGGGGTAACGATACATTTTACTGCTAATCCAAGAGGCTTTTTAAAGAGCTTATTTAGCTGAAGAAGGAGGAGAATTTTCTCCACCCGCAAAGGAAAACTTCATCCTTCAGTTCATCAGAAATATTCAAATTTAAAATCACTAAATCTGCAGTAAAACGTCCAATATTTCCCTCCGAGATGTAGTGGAGTGAAAGAGTACTTCAATTTCATTTGTACCTAAGTGCAGCAGTTGAGTAAATGTACTCGGTTCCATTCCACCACTGGGTGGTGTTTGTGTTAGTTCATCGCTCTTCCTTTACTCCCCCTCACAGACCGTTTACCATCAGACGTCCACTGATTCCCAGCAGCTCAGGAAGTGAAGGTAACAGCTCTCCTCCTTCATCTGAGCAGTCAGTTTATTCTGCCTGTCTGTGCACAACACCGGTCTGTTTATTACAGCAAAGACCTTCTACAGCTGGCTGGAAGGTCAGTGTGTCGAGAAGAGGGCGTTCTACCGGCTCATCTCTGGCCTCCATTCCAGCATCAACGTACACCTGAGCGCCAGATACCTCTTGGATGGTGAGACATGTTGTTGCACGACCGTTGCACAAAGACTTGAAGTCAGTAGCAAGACAGGAACGGACTGAATGTGTGTAGTTTGGACTTTCAAGAAAATCCTCCTCTGGCTGACTGATTGATTCCTCAGCTGTGCTGGTTTTCACTCTGGACCTTCCCTCCCTCTGTGAACCCCTTCAGACAGCTGGTTTCAGAAGAAGTGGGGTCACAACGTTTCGGAGTTCAGACAGCGGTTTGATTCAGAGCTGACGGCCGGCGAGGGGCCCAAGAGGCTCCGCAACCTCTACTTCCTGTACCTGATCGAGCTGCGAGCGCTGGCCAAAGCTCTGCCGTTCTTCCAGCAGCCGTCCTTCCGGCTGTACACCGGCAGACCCGAGGAGGACCAGAATCACAAAGACCTGCTGCTGCAGATCCTGCAGCTGGCCAGGTCAGTCTGAGTCCAGAACAGGCAGTCTGAGTCCTGTAGCTGACCCCAGAACAGGCAGTCTGAGTCCTGAAGCTGACCCCAGAACAGGAAGTCTGAGTCCTGTACAGACACCAGAACAGGCAGTCTGCGTCCTGTAGCTGACTTAAGAACAGGCAGTCTGAGTCCTGAAGCTGACACCAGAACAGGCAGTCTCAGTCCTGTAGCTAACCCCAGAACAGGCAGTCTCAGTCCTGTAGCTGACCCCAGAACAGGTAGTCTGAGTCCTGTAGCTGACCCCAGAACAGGCAGTCTGAGTCCTGAAGCTGACACCAGAGCAGGCAGTCTGAGTCCTGTAGCGAACACCAGAACAGGCAGTCTCAGTCCTGTAGCTGACCCCAGAACAGGTAGTCTGAGTCCTGTAGCTGACCCCAGAACAGGCAGTCTGAGTCCTGTAGCTGACCCCAGAACAGGCAGTCTGAGTCCTGTAGCAGACACCAGAACAGGCAGTCTGAGTCCTGTAGCTGACCCCAGAACAGGCAGTCTGAGTCTTGAAGCTGACCCCAGAACAGGTAGTCTGAGTCCTGTAGCTGACCCCAGAACAGGCAGTCTGAGTCCTGAAGCTGACACCAGAGCAGGCAGTCTGAGTCCTGTAGCGAACACCAGAACAGGCAGTCTCAGTCCTGTAGCTGACCCCAGAACAGGCAGTCTGAGTCCTGTTGCTGACCCCAGAACAGGCAGTCTGAGTCTTGAAGCTGACCCCAGAACAGGCAGTCTGAGTCTTGAAGCTGACCCCAGAACAGGCAGTCTGAGTCTTGAAGCTGACCTAAGAACAGGCAGTCTGAGTCCTGTAGCGGACACCAGAACAGGCAGTCTGAGTCCTGTAGCTGACCTCAGAAAAGGCAGTCTGAGTCCTGAAGCTGACCCCAGAACAGTGATGGGGGCAGTGACAGTGTGTTGCTGCTGTATTTATTGTGTAACTGGCGGTTTGTCCAGTGTTTCCTGTCGCTCTCTGTCTCCAGATCTTTCCCGCTGCACTTTGATGAGACGTCTCTGTTTGCTGGGGACGAAAAGGAAGCAGCCAAACTGAAGGTCGGCAACCATTTAAAACTCTGCCGAACCTGTAAACCGTAGGAATAAAGTCATGACACACTCATGACTCGACATCAACTGAAAACAGCGCAAAGACAATATATTTAGTGTTTGACCTCATCAATACTAATGGAATCATAATTCCAAAATCTGATCAGTATCATTCATTTCTTTTATATCTTTGTTGCAGTGAATTGTATCAGTGTAACATGGACAGACGAGTATTGATTAAGAAAGGTCTGTCCTGGTCCATCAAAGCAACACGAGTGTGTTTTCTTTCTCCGTGCCAGGAGGACGTCAGACTGGCCTTCCTCAACATCTCCAGGATCATGGACTGCGTGGGCTGCTTCAAATGTCGACTGTGGGGGAAACTGCAGGCGAGGACACTTTTCCAGCACTCGCATTGCTGATGTTCAGTGTGGGAAATGTGAAATAATGCAGTCCAACCCTCACATGTATCGCATTGTGATTTGCTGCCTTGTTTTGATCTCTCTCATCATCAGACTCAGGGATTAGGAACAGCGCTAAAGATTTTGTTTTCAGAGCGACAGATTGAAGCTCTGCCCACATCCAGCGTCCAGCGACCCAGTTTCCAGCTCAGCCGACAGGAGATCGTCTCCCTGCTCAACGCCTTTGGAAGGTGGGAGAGTTTCTGTCGCCATCACATCAGAATTTGCGCCATCTGTAAAATAACTCATATATGCATATTGATATCTATCAAATTATTGGATTAGAATTATTGATGCACCAGTGTTTTCATCACTTTAATGATGCAGCTGGTAGAGCTTATTATTAATTAATTTTTAATTACTTAAGATACTTCTGGGTAGCTTGCGAATATATCAGTAAAGTCTTATATACATATAGTAGTGAATTTATTTGTTGATTACATTTCATGTTATTAATCTAAATCTGCAAAGTATCATGTAACTAACTTGACAAAGTAAAAAAAGTATAGTAGTTCCCTCTGAAATGTACTTAGTTACTTTGCACCACTGGTTTTTGTGGTTTTGTGCCACATGTTGAAACCCGTCATGTTGTCTCTCCCTCAGACTCATCTTCAGGTTAAAGGTTGATCAGACAAACTTCTATTAAAAGTGACGTTTGTTAATCAAAGCAAACAACAAAATATGTGGATTGTGGATATGTGGATAACTGCCTCTTCATGTAATGTCCCACAGGATTTCCACCAGCATCAGAGAGCTGAAGACCTTCAGGTCGCTGCTAGCGGAGGAGCCATGACGATGGTGATGGGCCAACGTCCATCGAGCCTTCAGTCCTGCTGAAACACGACGTCAGAGTTCGGCATGAAGACGGAGTCACACTTCTGGTGAAATCTGAATCTTCTTCCAGGTGCCTGTCATTTCAAATGCGGCTGAAAATATTTTGCTGAGTGAGAGGCCACTCATTCAGTGTTTTTGTGATTGCGCTTGCGTCCTGAAGAGGGCGCTGTTTGTAAAGCAAACTCATTTTTACTTCTATGCAAAATGTAATTGCTTTGATAAGTCTTCATTTTAATGTAATCAAGAAAAATATGCAGCTTATTCAGTGGAAGAACTGGATGGAAATCAAATTAATATATTTTTGTTTAATTTCAGATGATTTTCTCTATCTACTGTCATGTTTTCATAAGACCATGACATGGTGTGTGTGTGTGTGTGTGTGTGTGTGTGTGAACAGTAAAACATCCACCCAGTTCTATCAGTGGGTCTAGGTTAATGGTGCCTTCAGGTACACCTTGTGAACTGAAACTTAAATGTATAGCTTGTAGTTGATATTTATTCATGATTTTTTAGCATTTTTTAAAATCAAAAATAATACTGAAACTTGTTTGCATGCTGGTGGTAAATTGTCAGTGAGCACAAATCACAAAACATTTATATACTATGATATAATAAAAAGTTTTGACACAGATATACAGGTGATGCACATTGAAGTCATTGTTATTTGCTGTTTCCAACAATGACAAATGTCACCATTGAGCTGTTGGATGAATTTAAAGTGTCAAATGATTAAATAAAAGGTGAAAAGAAAATGTGGCAGGGGGCAAAATGTGAAAGACACAATCTAATGTGTTGTAGGGCTGAAAAAAGTTTGAAAATAAAAGTATATGTTGATATCAACAAATAATTTAACTAAACTTTGTTTGGAGAATTATCTCATTATTATCATTATTTATTTTATTTACAAGACAATTCATTGTATTTATCTTACAAACATAAGATGAATTGGCTTGTAAAATAAATGTGTTTTATTATAATTAATCATTTGAATGATGCTTGATGCTGACAGACGACAGATTATATATATATGTATATAACACTTTAATGTCCTTTCAACCGTGGACTCTCTCTGTATGTATATATATATATATATATATATGGGAATGTGCCATTCCTGGCAAGAAAGGGACTCTGTGGGAAGGGGGCCTCTTCAAACTGCACATGTTGTTCAAGAATGGCTCCTTCACCTTCAAAATGTAAATTTGAGCCTCAACTCTTTCATCCAAACGTGTATCCATCATGCACAGTATGTCTATCTATTCTAGAGGAGGACAAGGACTGGAGACCAGCCATCACAATAAAGCAGATCTTATTAGGTATCCAGAAACTCCTAAATAAACCAGATATCCAGGATCCAGCCCAAGCAGAGGATTACACAATCTACTGCCAAAACAGAGTAGAATATGAAAAAAAAAAAAGTTTGAGTTTGGAGGTAAAAGAAAAATTATAAAGTTAAATTTAAATTTCACGGGTGAGAGAGATGAATTGGTTTATAAAATAAACTTATTTTAAAAATCCACCATCAATAATAATTTTAACTATTCTATGTATGTATGAAGGTAAAGGGAGATTAACATTTTGTTTTTACTATTTACAGGCTAATATATCTTACAAGCATGATGTGAATTAAAATAGATTTATGTTTAAATATCCACAATAATTTATACTATATTCAGAGGTATATGTTTTTTGTGTTTTTTTTACAATTATAGATTTAATTCACTGTATTTGTTTTCAGTAATTCTCGTGTGACGGGGATGTTTTTACATCCCGCAGTAGCGGTTTTTCCGACAGCCCTTAATGCAGCATAAAGCCGCGCCGCAGACACTGAAGGGTTAAACTGTGTAATAGGATGAATGGATATTGTGGTGAGCAGCATCTGATTACACGGAGACGCCAGTAGACATCGGAGGGGGAAGACACTTATTATCTAACAGAAGAAACTCGTTTTCATTCCCCTCCGAAGAGGACAAACTCAGTTTTTCCTTTATTTCAACGTTTCGCTGTGGAAATACAAGTTTACTTTTCAACCGAGGAGAGACGGTTTGTTGTGGTGAATATCTGGAGGAGCAGAGGGCTTCAGGTCGGGTCTTCTTATCGTATAAATGGCTGTGGGGGACCGACGGGTGACGGCGGAGCAAACTTGCAAGATGTCGCAGTTAGTGGAGGCTTAAAAGAGGACAAAATACTGCGTTTTTTTAACGACGAAACACATCTGAGTGTTAATCTGTCAGTCTGAGAGGAGGGCGGCTGCAGCTCAAGAAGGAGGATTTAAGTTTTGGTTTGTGCCTCCAGGTCGGAGCGAAACAGGTAAGAAACCTCACCTGTCTGCCGACAGCACATGTTGATCTTCTGCGGGCTTGTAATCCTGTTTTAGATGTATATTTATGTTACTGCGCATGTACCATCAGGAGTTTTTAACAGTAGCAAACCGAACGGTGTCCTCAACTGCCTTATACTGACAGTTGTCAGTGGCACCTAAGCTAACGTTAGCTTACACCCAAAGTTAGCTAGCATTTTTAAAGCTTTTTCAGATTATTGCCATTTCATTTGATATTGCCATCTTTATAACACCTTTCGTAATTTTACCTTATGTTTTTATATGAAACTGTATCCTTACTGGCTCAGTGCAGTGACATCTACAATTTATTTATAAATTAATGTAATGTTCTGTAATGTAGCAACTTAAACAAACCAATTGTTAACTTTAGCTAGCATCAAGGCGCTGCTGATAGTTTGTGTTGTTCCACCAGCCTGCCATTAACCTGCTTTCTGGAAATTTGCTCACATTTTGTTAATATTAAAAGGCTCTAAATATGCACTCTCATTCTCCTTTAGCTGACACTTTAAAGCTACAATAAGAGATTTTTGATCAGTAGGGGGCAGAAAAACTCCTAAAAAAAACTGCCCTGACATACCGTTAGCTTATGACATTGCTAAGGCTAAAATATTATTATTATTGTATATTTACAAATCTAGCAAACACAGGGTGACTGTATTATCCTGTAGGCAGCAGACATTTTGCCATATGAGGAGAAGCACAGATGTTAGTAAATAAAAGTTTAATACTAGCACTTAACACTAGCTAGCTTTAAAGATGTCCCTGTCTGTACAGTGTTATTAACTTTCTATTCTCAAAATATGTCAAAAATGAACACATCAGTACTCACGTAAATTATGCAAAGTTTACAGAGGCAGTTCTTCATTCTTCTTTTTCAGATTGTGTTTGAGTCATTGAACAATTCTTAAGTAATGGCCTTAAAACTATTTTAAGTGATTTTTGACAACTATTAGCTTTATTTATCCGCAACAGGGGATAAATTAAGTCTTATCTTATCTTATCTTATCTTATCTTTTCTTATCTTAGCAAGCTGCTATGGCTAATATGTCGTCTGACAATGGTTAATAAAGTTGCTTGTCATCCAACAGACACTGAGCAACGTTATCATCCCATTATAGTTGTCTGTGTCCATCTGATGAATGCAAGTCCAATCTTCACTCTCATAGCTCTGTTTTGGTCTCCACCACCAACAACCAGCTGGTCACTACATGTCTCAGTCTGTCACGGGTGCTGACAGTAGCCTACAGTAAACTTATGAGTTATGTGTTTATTTGCATACACACAGCACACAAGTCAGCTGTGTGAAAATAGAAACCAGTTTGAATGGTCTGAGTAAAATAACAGGTTACAACCACATAAAGGAATTATACAGTAACAACAGAGGTAGTGATAAATTCAAGAAGCCCAGAGGTTTATCATATGATGCCTTTTGAGAGATACACCAAACATCTGGAGCAAAATAAACCACGACAATACACTCATCTGTACAAGCTATGTAAAATGCAGGTCAAAGCTGATGATTTTTCCTACTTTGCTGGGTGTGAATGATGCCAAGTCTGCTGATACAATAAATAAAGTCAGAGGAAATGTGGCTTTTATAAAGCTTTAGAGATGCAGGATAATTATTTGTTTTTCAGTTGTAGTTGTAGTTTGACAGTACAGGTTACCTTTCACTGTTCCAGTGTCACAGGATTTAACGGTATGATATAAAAATGCAATATAATGAAAGTTTAAGGTTTCAGAAAGTACATTACTACTAAATAAGAATGCACTCTATTGTAGTGGCCCCGATTGTGGCCCTTTTGAAAACCCTTTTGATGTGTAATTTAGCAGTATTTGTCATGTTTTTAGTTTTGCATTATTATGGTAACAAATTGCAAACATTCGTAGGTTTTGAAGCAGCAACATTTCTCGTGACTTTTACTTTGGAAAAACAGGCAATTTACAGATCTCAGACCATAAAAATGACTTAAAATGCTTGTGAATCTGACACTTCATGATGGCATAGGAGAATAATTACCATTTGTTTTCATGCCTTGTGCTGAATGGACACAGTCTCCACTGAATAACCTCGAACCACCAACGGTTTCATCAGATGATGTGAAATCTCACCAGCCGGTAGTGTGTTTGCTGATAGAAATTCATGTGTGGGAGTTGCGTCGACAAGCTCCCTGACAAGCAGCAGTATTGCAGTAGGATATATGGAGGGGTGGGGCAGGCAGGTACAAACTTTCCCCCAGCTTCAGGCTTCAAATCCTGACAAGCAAGTGGAATTTCATGGAAACGTGAAATATGTCAACGGTGAACGTTAACTCCCACCCAGTCTGTCAGCTGTCCTCCGGTTGGCTCATTCATCAGCTTGTACTTTTTTCAAATTAAACTCAGGAAAGTGACACCAGAAATAAAAAGCTGAAGAGTAGGACACCAGGTTTTCTGCTTATTTTTTAATCACCTTTTCACACAGTTTTAAAACCCAGCTGATTGAAGTAGAGGACATTTTAACACGTGAGTTTTGTTCCCCATCAGAATTTTCTACTTTCTGATTATCTGTTTGCCGACATTTGTAGTCATTATTTTCCATCGGGTAGCATAATGACATTTTACAGTTACCGTAATGTAAAAGAGTATGTAAAATAGACAGACGTGTGTACTTAAAAAAACATTTTTTAAAGTTGATAAAAACATTAGATCAGGAGGAATGAATGTAATAAATATTTTAAAGATAAAAACAAAGCATAAAGAAACTAGAAGGACAAGAGTAAGAAATAAAAAATTAAACCTAGAAATTAATTTAAAAAAATCAGTGAAATGATCTGACAGGATTACTTCAGTCTATGCTAAGATGTAGTGTACATTTTTTTAAGGCACTTTTAGTTTATTTTTCAAATATTCCGGAAGGGCTGCTGCTCACAGTTACTTTCATTATTGATTCAAATACTGCGTATTTTCTGGGTTAATCAGTTGGTGTATAAAACATCAGAAAATTGTTAAAAATGCCTGTCAAAGTATCCTTTAGGTGCCGTCTGACCAACAGTCTGAACCTGCGAACCAGCAACAAATCCCCACATGTGAGAACCTGTAACCTTCAATTTTTTGGCATTTTTGCCATGAAAATGATTTGAGTAATAAGAAAAATTGCATTAATAATTTCTTAAAATAGCCGGTGATTAATCTGTTTGTCAGAGCTGTGTTTTGTCTCTTTGTCAGAGATTATAAATCCTGGGATCTCTGTGTTGCATTTTCTAGACAGTGAGGCTTAACGCAGTCATGCTGGAGTCAAATGTGAACAGCAGGGAAAACAGGTTCTGGGTTAATCTTTGGCAGTATTGCCTGAGACATGCAACAGATTGTGCCAAGCCAGCCCCAGCCAGCGTCCCGCATGCAGAACTCGGTGCAGAGCTGGGGGAGCTGGCATGGAGGCGGTTCTGGTCCTCAGTGATGTGGTTATGGTTAGAGATGAGCTGGGAGAGCAGCTGTGTGTGGGAACAAGGCTGAGTTGTCCTTTTCCTTCAGTCTCTGGTCTGCTGTGCTCCGCCTCTCTGTGATCTGCTTTCGTTTTGTTTTCTGTCCTCGCCTCGCCTGTCAGACGTTACAGGAGTGAGATCACCACATGAGTGGGAGTGTGAAATGTTGACTTAATTACTAAAGACCTGCAACTACATGTGATTCACGGCTTAGAGATCAAATGTTGCTACGGTGTTTCATGAAAATGAAAAATGTTTTCAGTAGTGTGATACTTAGGGGACAATTATATGTGCTTTCATTGGATGAGAAATGATGACTAATTATCATATGATAAAAGAAATAAAAGATCAAAGATCAGATGTATCAAAGATTTTATCCATCTATCTTTTTATCATGATGTTGCAACATCCATTATTCTCAGATGTGTCCGCTTCTCCTGATATTAACATTTGAGCATACTCCATGTCTGGTTGGAAATGAAGAGGTCGAGACCAGTTTTTTCCACTCAGCATTCTGGATTCTGTAACTCTTGGCCGGAGTTGCATGCTCATGAAATAAACACTGGATTTACAAATGAGACTTTTTTTTATCCCTGTAGAATGGGGAAAGATAAAAAGTAAGGAATTGGCTAAAAGTTTGATTTAAAGATTTAAATAATCATGCTTTTTGAAGCCAGGATGAGTCACTCTTTATTTGTAGCAGGCTGATATAACTAATCTCCATCATTGGGGATGAAGCATTGAAATAAACGACACATGAAGTTTGTGGATGTTTTGCTTTTGTTTTTTTGGAACAGGCCTGTCTTTGTATCGCACCTGTTATTCCGCCTCTGAGCTCTAATATCTGACCTCATGTGGTTTGTATTATTTAATGCCGTTTTCATTACTAACCTATTGCATTCATTGTTTGTGTTCTGAGTTAAGAGGGTGGGGCTGTCGGCTCTGGCTTGTGAAAATTCAAAAGTACTAATACTGGTGTCGAATTAGAAGTGATCCAGTCATCATAATGGCAGGCATTCAGAGAAGCAGTCTTTATCATGAGGATGAAGCATTTTTAATTCATAGAGATCAAATATAGTGTTCGCTGATAAGAAAACTTTACCAAAATTGGAGAGACGTTTTGTGATATTCAGCTATCACTGGAGTTTTAGGTTAAGCCAATCTTTTGATCCTACAAATATAAGTCAAATATCTGAAAAAGCCTTGATTTTTTTTTCAATCCCAGGTTTGGATCACAACAAAAACAAGAGCTCCTTGATGCAAAGTTTGTTTTCACAGTAAGGCAGCATGATGTTTTGTCACCATACGATGTATCATATGTTGCATCATCATGACTGCGTTGGATTTCAGACAAAGACATCATCTATATTACAACAGCTAAAATCAAAAAAGACAGAAAAGACAAAAGAGGAATTGATGTGTAGTAAATCAGCTGATGCAAAATCAGTTTTCAAAGCTGACACTCCTGTCCAAACTCATTGCCCAGGCAGGTAATTTTAGAGGTGTGAGCTAACTGCTCTGACCTCCTCTTATAGGGGCCGCTGCTCTCTGGCTGTTTCATTAGCCCTCCGCTACAGGCTCCATGTGTGGCATTTCACCACAACTCCCAGAATGTGCCACCTTCCAGCCGGCACCGGGCCATATAACGGCTGCTCGTCCAGCCCTGAGCGCCGCTGGTCTGCAGGGGGATCTAACCGCATGCTGCTCCGCTGTCTAACAAACCTCTCTGTGTTTTCCCTTTGCTGTCACGTCTGCTCCTGAGACATCCTCCTCTCCCCGTCTGTCCCTTTCTGTCTCTCAGGTGCCAGGAGACAAAAGGCTGTCTTCTGTTTGGACATCTGTCCGTCTCTATTTTCGTCTCTGATAAGGTAAGTTCTGCTGTCACTCTGGGCTCTGCTCTTCAACAGTGCTTGCATTGTTTTGGCGTGCAACATGTGGTTTGTCTGCTGTTTCTGTTGTTAATTTACTGTGCATACTCATGCTTATTGTGCTGCTGTCCTCTAATAACAGCAACATTTAACATGTTGCATTTGTGAGTCATGGAATTGCCTTCTGGTTGGTTTTTAGGGTTTTACACTCAGTGATTTCTGCTTGCACTTGCTGCCAGCTACATATCATCCTCTCAGTATCTTGTTTTGATGTCTTTTAGCCTCACAAATCCAGATGATATCAGTGAAGTCTAAAAACATACTTTGAAATGGGATTGAGCTGGATTAGATACGTATCAGACCAATGAAGTAAGAGGATTTTACAGCTAAATTACAGGACTCATCAGCTATCAAAATGTCCCCAACAGAAATTTATGTTTAAGTAAAATAAGGCACTGTCTATTTCTTGCCTCACGTTTATTCTAAAACAGATTTTGGCGTATAGTTTGGGAAAATTTGATGTTTTCAGAAGAGGGGCAGTGTTTTTCTAGATTGGAAATCAGAAGCAAAAGCAATGACGCCAGTCAGATGAAGGATGGGTTCATGTTGTCGTCGTGAGGAAGAGTCAAACACCTATTCTGCAGCCTTTTCTTTAAATGACATCTGTCTCAAGCAGATGTCTCCTCAGCCGTCCCACACCGCAGTGAGCAAAGTGAGTTTTCAAGCTAACGCTGACAGCACGCCCAGTTTAATTCAGAAGCAATGCGACATGTCCCTGTGTGTAAAGCCAGGTCAAACAAACATGCAGAAATGTTCGCAGGACATTGTTCACCACATACTCCGGTGTGTCATGTGATGGGACGAGCCGTGACAAATAATCCAGGATGTCCTGTGGTTTTTGTGTCCTTTATAGTTCTGATTTACTTCTGTGAAATTATGAAAAGAACAGGTTTTAGTGATATCTGTATTCTCTGTTTGGAGACTTGAGTCTACTCCCACCATGACTCAGCAGCTGGTCTGTCTGCCAGGATGCATTTAACAAACAGAGTGACTATCTGGGATCTAATGATGCCGTCAGCAGACGGTATCACAGGGTTCACAGTTCGATGCACTTGGAATGAAAAGAAAATATGACTTTACCAGATCTATTATTTATCCCGCCTGCAGTGCAAAATGTACAAACACCAGATTTTTTTTTACAGGTTTAGTATAAAAGTGCAAATCACCTCCTCAATAAAAAACAACAAGATAGAACATGTTGGTGATCTTTAGAGATTCTGGTAGGCTGATTTTTTTACCTTAGGACTCAACCAGGTCAGCTGTTTCCAGACAGGCTAAGCTAAGCTAACTAGCTGCTGGTTTAGCTTCATATTTATTGTACAGACATGAGAGTGATGTTGATCCTCTCACATAACTGAGCGAGAAAGCGAATGTGTGTGTTTCACAAAATGTGGGACTACTCCTGTAGTTTTCATTTTTAATCCTCACACAAACAGTGTTTCTGCAGGACATTTTTTAGAGCTCGTCAGCATTTACAGGCAGCAGTTGAGACCATTTCAAAGTGCTAATGGATGACTTTTAATTTCACCGTCTGACAGTGCGGTCCATCTTTCCGCTCCGTGATGCATGTTGTCACATTTTTGTTTTGTTTTATAATTTTGCTCAATATAATGACATTCGTATTGAGTAGTTTACTGTTGACTGTGAATAGTATGCTGTTAAACATTGGATTGAAGATTTAAAGCTGCTGGTTGTGACGATGGGGAGGAACTTCTTCCTTCTTACATTCTTACAGTCTTTACTCTTCACTCAGCATGTTTGTACTAACTTGGCAGTTGCGACGCCACCAGAAGCAGGAGGAGCAGTGAGAGTCCTGTCCTGTTGGCATTTTAGTGAAGTGTAACGTGGAAACAGGGCTAATAAAACAGCTTGTGGCCAAGCTCATCCAAGAAATGATTCATTCCAAAGACTACACTTACATTTACAAACTGTTTTTAGATGGATTTTAGTTCCTGACTTCCCTCAGTTGCCATTTCAAGGGACAGATAGTCGTTTATCAAAACAAAGCATGATGGTGGCTTCCAAAGTAGCCCATAATGTGGTTTATTTTTGCCAGCAGCAATCATCTTTGTGAGCATGGTTGTCATTTTCTTTCTTTAAACAGTCAGTGAGTCTCTCATTTGGGAAAGAGACGCAGCAGCGCTCTGGCACATAGCTGTTTCTCAGGCCAGCTGTTGGCACAGTAACAGCAGCTGGAGCAAAAAAGTATCACAAAACGCTTCTGTTTCTGGACGTCTGAAGCCTCCAGGCCCTGATGTGTACCTACATACTCTCAGAAACTCTGCTGGAATGCAGACATGCAGTAGCAGAGCAGCTTATGGACTAATAATCCTGCAGACCTCCACATGCTTGATGTGTAGAAGCATCTAGACGGAGCCCGGCTGCAGGGAAACTGTTGGTGTACATTAATCAGATTAATGACCGTGAGTTTTCCAGTGGAGCTTATGAGGTCTGGACCTGCCTCTCTATCTGTCACTCCCTCCTCCTCATCCCTCCCTCAGCTGGTCTCTCCCCTCCTCCTCCTCTTCACTGGCCTGACCCATTTCTGTATAAACCAACAACCAGAATCTCCTCCTGCCTCGCCGTGACTGTCTCTCTCTCTGCCATCACCCACCTCTTTAGCAGGCCTGTGTTAGATGCAGATATCTCAGGATTGTGTATTGGAATGACACGATCTGCAGAAATTCTTCACTTTGATCCTCCTTGTGCTTCTGAACTGAGATGTCTAGTTATTTTAAAAAAAACATGAAACTAAGACATAAATAGTGAAGAGACTTGTACTTTACATTGAGTGTGAGATGACTCATTCATCATCTATTTATTGTCATTGAGCTGACATGAGAATCCAGCCAATGGAGTTCTTTTGGCGACAGAATTAGGGTGTTTTTTCTGTGGTAGTTCACAAATGTACAGCTGTCCCACAGGTTTACAGCTATAAAAGTCTAAATAAAATGCTGTAACCTCAAGCAGAACCCTGATGTAAAAACACAGATGACAAATGCAACCGCAACATTTAAAGAAGTACTGCACGGAGAGCCTTTAATGCGTGTCCTGTAGGTTTAAAGGTGGTTATGAAAGGTTTGTATCTTGTCTGCGTGAATTCACGCGGACTCCCAGAGTCATGGCGAAAAAGTGTTAGCAGCACGGCTCTGTGTATGGCATATTAGCATTAGCTTAAAGCACTGCTGTGGCTAAGTTTAGCCTCACAGAGCTAGGCTCACTTAACTTTTTCATGTCAATCAAAGAAATTAACGCTGATTGAGGACTTGTTAAAGGGGTCTGTAGATGAAGTCATAAAGTAAACTCGTACATGTGCTCGTCACCATTTTCACTGCACTTTTTCTGATGACAATGGAAAATCATGTCCCCATTATTTAAGTCCGCCATACAGAGCTCTGATTGGCTCAGTTGTTTTTCCGACCAATGGAAAGAGCCACCAATGAGCACACATCTATTTTAATCACTGAAAGGTTTTTAAATGTGAGCAGCGATCAGAAGTCTGGAACCAGGTGTGCTTGGTACTCAACAGACACATTATTTCTTTAACGTACAGGCCCACTAGATAAAAAGACCGGTGTTTATGTCTTGTGGTGAGGCAGCCACACCTCAGTACTGCAGCACAAAGAGAAGCAGAGGTGTAGAATTCTGCTGTGAATGTCATTCGATATCTGTCTTATTTGTTTGGCTGGTGTATGTGTGTTTTAGCATCTGCATTTTGTGCACACATGCACTTCTCTTGCATTTATATGAGTTCGACAAACCAGCTCCACATGCCCTTTAAGCAGTATGATGGTGCTGTGTGACGGAAAAACCACATCAGAAGTTGTTTGCTTGTTGTCCTCCTCCTCTTCCTCTTCCTCGCTGCCCTGCTGTGTCTCTTAAGCTGGTAAACTTCCGTCTCTGTTTCACAATTTTTTTCCACACAGAAGCAATGTGCTGCACTTAGCTCGTCCCAAACTGAGTGTGTGCTCTCCCGAACTTCGCTCGTCTTTATCGCTTATCACTTCACTCTCTCATTCCTGTCTCTTCCATTTCTTTTGCTCTCTTTCAACACTCCTCCTGTTCTCTGTTGGTCAGGCCTGACAGTCTGCTGCCCAGCTTTGGATCAAGGGCCAGCCTATAGCTTTTGGATACCTTCAGGTGGTTAATGGACTGAATGAAAGTCAAACCAGGGGCTGACATTCAACGATCTAGAGATAAAGAAGGCATAAAAACAGAACTGTGATTGAAGACATTTGTATTGAGTTGGTGATTGAGTATTTGAGTAAGATCAGAAGTTATGAAAGCTGTTTTTAGATATAGTCTGAACAGGACAGTATGTCTGGAGATTATAGGTGATTTATAACCTGGATGGTTGAAAACAAGGAGAGTAGCTACTTAAAGGAAAAGTTTGACATGCTCATTGGATTTCATTCCAAGACTTAAAATATTGATACCACACTCGAGTCTGTATGGTACACGTGAAGCTGCCGCCAGCAACTCAGCACTTCTACACAGTTTGTACTTTTTGGAATTGATTAAATATTCGGTCATTTAAAGAGCACGACAAAGTGTTATCGAGTTATGTTGAACTCTGCAATAATTTCAGCAGCTTGATAAAACTGTGGCCTCTTGTGTCATAGAAGCCGGACTCAGAGATGTTGGCTTGAATCTGAAATCATCTCTCATACATGATAATTTATCACCTTTAGATCATCACATTGGCTCATACAATATGTCCCGTATGTATGTATGTATGTACATACTCTCCTACCCCTGTGCCCCCCTGGAAAACCCCAGTGACCATACTTTCCACAGCCCCAGCAGGTCCCAGACCTCCGGATGTGACATGAGGTCCTGGATGGCATGTGTGTTAGTGCCTGTCTGGTTAAACTGAGGGGATTGAACCTGAGTTCATTATCAGGAATTGAGGAATGTAAACACTCTCAAAGAACACACACACACACACACACACACACACACACACACACACACACACACACACACAGTTGGGATGGTGGTTCTCTTTTGGACTCTTCACATAAACTAAAACCAGCTCTTTCAACTGAGCACCTGCTCGTGGAGATATTCCTCCAGGCACGAAGGGCCCATGGAGCAATTAAAGGAAGTTGATACTAAAATATTGAGTTGGAATTATGTAGTAGTGTTTTTATCAATATTTCAACAAGATGTATTCTAAAAGGCATTGTGTAACTGTAAAAATGTGTACTAACCAGCTGTGATTGGTCAGTATCTCTTCACTAAATGTGAATTTCTTGAAATGACACACTGTTCAGTTGGCTTTATCTCTCCTATCTAGAGATAAACTTGTTAACAGACATTAGCTGAGAGCGCAGATCAGCGTGCATACTTCTTGCCACTCTAGCCTTCTCAGTGGCTCGATTAGGTAGCCCGTGGCAGGTACATACAGACTGAAACTGCACAGTATGTGGGACTGTCGTGACTCAAGGCAGTTGATGTAATCCGGCATCAACTGTGTACATATTGTTTTACTCAGTTTGCACAATGTTGACATTCTGCAGCGAAACAAGCTGGACCTCGTCTACCTTCACTCCTCCCTTTGTCTTGGCTTGTTTTTAGCTAAGCGTGTACTGCTTAATGCTAATGCAACTTTTGTTGTATATAGTAAGTAAGTATAAGTATTCAGCTCAGGCTACAGTACAGCTAATGTGGTCCGCCTGTTAGAGTCTAATCCCTTTACTGCTGGCTGTAGTTACTGCTGAACACACACAAATACACTCCTGGGACCTTCTCAGTGTGATCTTCCTTCCTAGCAAACAGGCGTTGAGTGCTGTGTGTCAGTGTGAGTCTGATAATGGACGCATTAGGAATTTAGAAAACAAAATACAAGATCAGAAATGAAAAATCTGTGCACTTCCACTAAGCCTCTGCTCCTGGAAACATCTCTTCTTTCATACTCATTACCATTCAGCTACAATGTAAGCAGACTTCAGAGTATTAACATGACATCTAATGACATTCCGATAAGGTTAGCAAGCGAACTTGCTAAGCTAAGATGGTATCGTGCTAAAAATCAACATGTTAGCATTGTCACCGTGAGAATGTTAGCATGCAGCTGTTAGCATTTAGCTCAAAGCGCTGTCGACAGCCTTTCAGAGATTGTAGCATGGCAAGAATTAAAGAATTAGATTACTGGGTATCAACCTCTGTTAAGACTTGTAATACAGAGCTGTTTGTGTTTGAATGTGGTTGGCCATGACAGTGGTTTGTAGCGAATTATGCGGTATGGAAGGGTAGCTCTCTGTTGACTTTTATGATCAGCGTCTGCACACCTCCAGCAGGTAAAGAGCAGCCAAACCTACTTGATTTCAGTGAGCCGCACCCAGATACTGACACACACACACACACACACACACACACACACACACACACTGCTCTCCTGTAGGCCACAGGACCAGTAATTAGCGGTCCATGGCAAAGTCACTTTTCTCATACTCACTCATGTTCTAGCATGCTGGTGACAGATACCTATGCTGCTAGCATACTTGACATTTTCCTGTGACACACACACACACACGCACACACACGCACATGCACACACACACACACACACACACACACACACACATCCTTCTTTTGTTCTGACCTGTGCTGTACAGTGTGGAGAGAAACTGAGAGCTCGGCTGTCTGAAGTGGATTAGCTACAATCTCTAAGAGGTGTGATGTTGCGCCGCTGTGTTGTTGAACGTCAGCATTCTGCTAATCTTGAACGTCACTCGTCTCCTCAGACACAACACACCCACCCGCACCTACAAATACATATTAAACCTGATCTCAAGTAGGAACACGCTCCTGCTTCTGCCGTTGGCTGGTCTGTCATTTCAGTGTTACAGTCTGGGCTAACTGTAGAGTTTATTTAGACTCACTCCCACATTTTTCCCTGCAGATGTCACCAAGCCTGCAGTTGTACACTACATCTAATTTGCCACCAGCGTGCTCCCAGTGCACAGATCCGTCGCTGTTATTTCGAGAGTCAGCTAGTTATTTTCAGCAAGAGAGAACATTGTGAAACACAGAGGAGGAAAAAGAACCAGGAACTTCTCACAGGCTTCTCAAGTCAAGCCTTGTTGTGGAGAACAGTCTCCTACAGATACCATTCAAAGTACTTTACAGAGTGATAAGTCTGTTCGAAGTAAGTCATAGGTATTATTTAGTCTAGTCATTTTGACACATTGGCCCACAGTATCTTTTCGACCATTTAAATCACATGTATGTTTACATTGTATGTGTGACGGCGGAGCCACTTTCACTGAACTTCATGACGGCTCTTCAGAAACCTGTGGGTGACGCCACAGAGACAACAACCATGTTTCATCCAGTCTGTGGCTTTAAATGACTCTTGTCAGTTCCCAACTTTAAATCCAACATTTCCTCCATCTGTTTTGCATTAAAACCCTCCCAACAGGGAACGGGATAGCTGCGGGAGGTTTTTAGTTTAATAAATGGCTATCTTTCCATCGAGAGAGCTCTGCAAAGTAGAGTCAGACAGTGAGTAAAAACTGTATACCGTATGTGCTAAAAATATAAACTCACAGCAACAGAGTATGACATTATTTGATGTCCTCAAATAATCTAACATTGCACTCCCAAAACACTGTCAGCTGATACTGGACAGTTAAAAAAGAATGACTCAAAATTAAAGAGGCAGAACCATTTTTTTTTCTTTTTTGTTCCCTGTATTCTTCTTCCTTGTGAAAACATTGGGGCTTCATTACCAACAATGCGACTTGGATCAGCATCGGTGTTATTGCTAAGTAGGTTTTCGTTTAAAAGGCATTTGCTTTGGTGCATAATAATAAACCGCCAACAGTCCAGTCAGAGATTTGGTTATGTTATGCTAGTGGTGGCTAATGTTGCCTTATATATGTTGAGCTGCAGTTTCTTCTCCAGCCTGAAGTTTGCAGATGTTCCAGGATCCAGTTTCTACATCCTGAAGTAGCACATGAACCAATATGCAATGCACGAAGCTTTAACTGGCTTTTTAAGTGACTTTGACAGAGAGGAGACTTGAGTTTTCCACAGTCTGCTGATCTGTGTTGAGCAGTAGGGTTCTGGTTTGTTGCACACAGCCAGGACTGGAGTAGTGGCATTGGTTTCCTCCCAGGTTGTTGTGTCTGCCACAGGAAGTCGTCTGGCCTTGAAACAGGTTTTTGCCCAATGAGAGGACGGGGTGGAGGAAGTGAATGTACAGAGAAGTCAGGTCACAGTGAACTGTTGACCGGGTTCATCAGTGGATTCACTGCAGAGCTGCACAGCTGAAGAAGTCTGAAATGACGAGATAATAAAACTGTTCTAATAATGTAAAATATGTCTTCAGGAGAAGTTACTACAATAACAACAACTACAATACTTTCCTTTTCTGCTTACAACTGATGTTTAAACCATGTATTTGTTGTGTATATACTATTTCTAAATGTTAAATGATGGGCTTTTATCATTGGCTGATGGTGACTCTGATTGACAGCCAGTCATCAACCTGGCAGAGAGTCGATGAGAAGTTGATCATGAAAAGAATGAGACCACTCTTATATCTGTCTGTTTGGTTTTTTCAGCTGTTGTATGAGGAAGGAAATGCATTCAGCTCATTTGTTAGAGCTCAAGGATACACACAGAAAGTTCAGAGTCACACTGAATAAACATCACTTTTGTTGGTTTACAAGACTCCAGCGGGCACCTTTAAGGTGCAGTGACAGGTGGTGTCATCTTCAGACTGTATCTCATCGCTCCGTCTGTCTTAGTCGTAGTTTTGATGATCATGAAGAGGCAGACACATCACACCATTCAAAGTGATCTACAGTATATGATATACGCATTATGATCAGAGATGTTTCTGTAGAAAAGTTTGCACAGCCTCTCTCTGATGAATGGAATCCATTGTGGAAGAAGAGGACTGGCTGACACAGATTCCTGCCTCAGTAACGGAGCGGATGTGTTAGACAGGGCATCAGTGTTTGTGGGACACACACAGTCCAGTTGTGTGCAAAAGGAAAATTGGGCAGCGACGTGGAGAAAACAGCCCAGTGGGCAGCGGGCGGTGAAGACTCTGCAGCTTCCTCAGTTGACTGCTGTGGAGCTGCAGTTTGCCAGAGGCTTAAAACTGTAGAGCTGCGTATAGCTGAGACGAGAGTGATGCCTGAAATAGAGGACACGTACTCTTTTAAAAATGTCTCAGAGAAATCAGAAAAGCCGCCTGACCCGTCTACAAACAATGCATGTTTTGGATTTTTTAGTATATGTTTATTTTACGTGTATATTTAGTTATTTAACTGCATCTTTGTATCACTACTAACATTTTTAAAGCAGGACTTCACAAATTGTACACATAAAGTTCAGTTCACTAGTATTTGTTAGTGCTTGAAAACAGTCATATGTCCTCTGTGGGTCTGTAAGAGCTGAATAACCTGATCCACATGACGAAACGGTCTCACCTCAACATCCAACATTAGCCGTTCTGGAGCCTTCAGTCATGTCATGTGATAGAGTTTGTCTTAGAATTATAGATATTCAAATACTAAATCAGTCTCTCACAAGTTATGTTATGAAATGAATTGAGTTTTCTTTTGAGCCTTGTGTGCATTTGATTGTGTTGTTTCACTTTTCTTATTTACAACCCTGATTCCAAAAAAGCTGAGATGCTATGTAAAACACAAATGAAACAGAATGTGATAAGTTGCGGATCCTTTTTGACATAAACTCAACTGAAAACAGCACAAAGACATTATATTTAATGTTCTCCCTCATCAGCTTCATTGATTTATGTAAATATCTGCTTATTCTGAATTTGATGCGGCAACACGTTTCAAATAAGTTGGGACAGGAGCAACAAAAGACTGGGAAAGTTGTGGAACGCTCCAAAAACACCTGTTTGGAACATTCCACAGGTAAACAGGTTGATTGGTAACAGGTGATAGTATCAAAAGGATGTGATTGATGACAGTTCATTTTTGTGTCCTCGTCTGTGGGTTGAGATTATCTGTGACTGGATTAATGTGAATTCATATGATGAGTATCAGGGCTGATTTCCTCGCTTGTGAAAAGTTGATGTGTTGAAAGTTTTCACCTGAAAGCAGCTGGAGGTAATAAATGATCTTCTCTCTCTGCAGTCTTTTCTGCAGCCGCCATCATTCCGTGCTGTAAGGCTGACCCCAAAATGTCTTCCAATGGAGACCTCAGTGACCTGGGCAGCTCTGACAGCTTCTGGGAGGTAGAGCAGAAACACACACACACACATTTCATTCACAGAAAACTTAAGAATAATGATGAATAAAATTATTATATTGTGCACTGAATTCAGAATACATGCTCACACATTAATGGTTTTTCAAAGCATTCACACACTGATGGCAGCGAGATACTGTTGTGCTAACCGCCTAACGTGCCGGTCCGACCAACGGGAGCAATTTGGGGTTCAGAGTCTTGTCCAAGGACACTTCAACATGGACAGCACCACCAACCCTGTGATTAGTGGACGACCCGCTCTACTTACTGAGCCACAGCCGCCCCGGCTAGCATTACTAAATCAGTTAACAGCATACAGCAGACATTATGATCTCTGTGCCTGAATTATTTTACCAGATTAGGTGCAGTGTGTGAATAAACTCTCAGAGCAGCAGGAGGCTGGAGCAGTCAGATAGCGTTCAGCGTGTCTGTCTGTGGTGTTTAGAGACGCAGACACTAACGAGCCCCTGCTGATTGACAGCTTCACAGGCCTCCAACAGGAAAAACTACATGCCTTCAACTCCTCTCACTCTCTGTTCTGTCTGTCTCTTTTACTCTTATCTCTGCTCCGGTCTTCTGTGCATCATCACCAGTTCACTAAACATCCTGCGGTGTTTTTGCCACGCTCATATTAGCATGCTGTCACATTCATTGAACTGGCAGATCAACTGATATAACAGCAGAAAAGGATTTTAATACCTAACCTCTCTTTCCTTAATCATTGTGTGTGTTGTGTTCCTCTGCAGCCGGGGAACTACAAAAGGACAGTGAAGCGGATAGACGACGGTCACCGGCTGTGTAATGAGCTGGTCAGCTGCTTCCAGGAGAGGGCAAAGATAGAAAAGAGCTACGCTCTGCAGCTGAGCGACTGGGCCAAGAGGTGGAGGAACGTCGTGGAGAAAGGTGATCAGCAGCAGAGAAATGGCATCAAAAACCAAGTTTGATATTTCACCTTTGGTGTGTTTTAAGGATGTTTGATCTTTTACACTGCCAAGGTCTGCAAAAAAGCCATTAAATATGACTGAAGCTTCAGCTTTTGCTGCAACCAATCTATGAATGAATCCCTACTTTTTTAACTCAAGAAACATTTTTATGGCGCTTCATGAAAATCTTTTAAGAAAAGACCAAAAGCTTTACAACATTAATTTGTCCTGTAATTAGACTTCAGTGCCCAGAAAAATATCTGTTGCATTGGAACAAGCAAACGTTTTAATGCTTAACATTCACTTCAAATATGGCAAACTTCTACTTTTACCAAAGTGATTAACTTTGATGTATAAATCGCTCACTTACTCAGTTTTAAGTTCAATTGATTTACAAGAACGCTAATTCAAAACATTGACTACTCACCAGAAGCGGATTGTTCCTTGGAATGAGGATATGTCTGTTGGTTCATCTCATTCAGCGAGTGAGAACAGGGTCTTGACGTGAGCCTGAGAATTGACAGTCATACACACAAACCAACCAACACAGATGATTGGTCACTGCCTGTTTCTTTGTTTCAAGCTAAATGTGCTGGTAAGAGTGTACCCCTCTCCCCACACTTATCCCTCAGGTCCTCAGTATGGTACTCTGGAGAAAGCGTGGCACGCCTTTATGCAGGCGGCCGATCGGCTCAGCGAGCTGCATCTGGAGCTGCGGGAGCGGCTGGCAGGCGAGGACAGCGAGAAGATGCGCAACTGGCAGAAGGACGCATTCCACAAGCAGATGATGGGAGGCTTCAGGGAGACCAAGGATGCAGACGACGGTTTCCGCAAAGCACAGAAACCCTGGGTCCGCAAACTGAAAGAGGTGAGGGCTGCCTGCGCTGTCTGCTTCGCTCAGTCGTGTGTCAGTGAAGCCGGAGTCAGAGGTCAGCAGGAGTTCTGCCACAGGTTCCTACAGCATCACCTATGATTTATAGTCCAGTGTCAGATTACGCCACCACAACGCTACACACGAGTACTTGCTGTTATAGTTACAGTGACATTTTAACATATATTTATTCGTCTAATATGTTGTAGTTTTTGTACAAATAACATTGAACTAATATTATACGTCTCTATGAGTTAACTTAGCGATAGAGAAGAGATGCGTCTTTGAATGGAGCCACTATGTCAAAGTGTGTGTGTGCGTGTGTGTGAAGGTGGATTCCAGTAGGAAGAGCTACCATCAGGCCAGGAAGGAGGAGTGGACAGCGGTTACCAGGGAAACGCACGCCAAGGCCGACCCAACCAAGTCACAGGAGGAAGTCCGCAAATACACGGTCCGGGTGGAGCGCTGCAGCCAGGAGGCCGAGAAAGTACAAAGCCCTCACACACACACACACACACACACACACACACACACACACACAGTCCCGTGTGCTGCTCCGCTTGCAACAGGCTGGGTGTGTCAATGAGTCCATGAAAAACATACCTGTGTGTGTGTGTGTGTGTGTGTGTGTGTTTTTTGACTTTTAAAACATGACCGGGCTTGTCTCCGCTGTTCTCTGCTCTGCTCGGCACAGAAAAAGCTTCAGGTCCTGAAGAGGGAAACGATAAACCAAAAACAGGGAAATCCTGACACAAACTAAGGATCAGTCGGCTCACAGAGCTGTGTCAGGCTACCAAAGACTCTGTAAACAAGTAGTTCTTCACAAGGAAACGACACCAGTATCATGACTCAATGTACAGAAAAGACCTAAAACACACATACCCGTTTGTATCCCTGCTACAAACATAAGAGCAGAGATCTCAGCCTGTCATTGTCACAGCTGTGTCACGATTGTTAAGTACTGCTCTTTCAGATTGATCCCTTCCAGTTCACAAATGTGTTGTATTTGTCGCTGGGTCAGCGCAGACAGCTATTGGCTATAACTTTAAACATTAAGATTTATCAGATTAATTTTAAGTATTATGTGGAGGAATAATACAAAAAGAAGCAGCTACACTTAGCTGGAGCCAGGCTCTTACTGCAATTGGTGGAAACCACCACACCTCCAGCACGTCATCAAGGTGAACAACAGCTGTCTCATTGAATGGAAAACCGCACGCTGAGCTGTAAGAGACCGTTTTGACCTGTCGTCTCTGAAATGCTTGACGTGAAACTGACAGAAGCTGAGAGGAGTGAAAACACTTCACTCACTGAGATGAAGAGGGGTTTGGAATTGAGCTAGGTTGAAATAAATGTGTTTTATTTTGAATACTCTTCAGCACACATGGACAGTGGATTTAGCCAAACATCCTGGTAAATACTGATATTAATTTCTGGGGTTCAGCACTATTGAACAGCCCTTAGCTGCCGATCGTTATATACACCAGATTCAGTCACAACTGCTCATCAGAAGCTGTAATAAGTGTGTGTGTGTGTGCGTGTGCGTGGCAGGTGAAGGAGCGCTACACAAAGGCCCTGGAGGAGCTGAACCGCTGCAACCCTCGCTACATGGAAGACATGGAGCAGGTGTTCGACCTCACCCAGGAGGCCGAGCGTAAGAGGTTGCGCTTCTTTAAGGAAGTCCTGCTCGACATCCACACACACCTCGACCTGTCCTCCAAAGACGGGTAGGACACACACACACATACACACACTTACGCACATCTCAAGAGAAAAGCAGGTGATTTGGTGATTCTGTGACTCAGACCGAAGGCATCCAGAACTGTCGAGGTTTCAGTGTGTGTGAACATGTTTGTATGTACACATGAGTTAATACAAAACTCGTGTTGTCCATTAACTATTGACCTCTCATTCTATTTAAACAAGCTACTGTTACCATGGTAACCGTGATTGGTAAAGTCCAACAACATCTTTGTCCAAATATTGCACAAAGACTAATCTTCAGTTAAGTCTGTGAATGTTGCAGTGATGAGATTTGGAAAGGTCCTGCAGTGGCTTTATTTTATTGTTTGTCTGCTGTTTCTTAATTATCTACTTTAGCCTAAAACAGTTTAGTCTCCGAAATCAAAGTCAACAGTTCAAGTTGATGACCTAGTACAGAGAGACTGTCCAGGTTCCTGGTCCAGCCCGACTAATGAAAGACCACCTGCCTCCTCCAGGGACCTCGGTCCAAGCCTGAAGTCCGGCCTCACAGACTGAGCTCTCACAAACTTTACTTTATGGAGTCTCTCATTACCTGAAGCGAATTACCATGCATGAGGGCGTTCATGAGTGGTTCCCAACCTCTTTAGCTTGTGACCCGTTAAAGAGTAGGTTCACGTTTTTTCAAGTCTGTCTTAAAACCGTTCTCTCGTGCCCACAAGTACATTTAAACCGTTTTTGGTCATAATGATTCCTCCTTCGTACCATCTGTAAAGGGATTCTACATGTGTCCCTTGTTAATGTGATTCCCGTCTGTTCGGTGTAAAAATATGTTCTGAATTTACGGCCAAGTCAAGTGGTTATCTGTCAAAATGATGATTACAGCCACTAAAAACAGATTCAAAGTACATATGGATCGTAGTTTTCTACGATAGACTTGGTAAAATGTGAACTCATCCATTAAAATGAAGCAGTGTCTCCATGCTACCACTTGTCACACGCCGCATTTGTTTTTGAGTCTCAAGAGTTCCCCCAAAGTGATAATTTATCCTCTTAATCTGTGAGATTTAAAAAACATTTAATAAATGTTAAGAGTCTCCAAGAGTTAAAAGTGTCAAGTATTTCACAGGAAAAGGCAAAGATTAAAGAAGCTGATTCATGGGTTTGTTTGAAATTTCTTTCAAATGTAACATACTAAAGGGCAGTTTAACAGAAACAGATTACATAGTATTATGTGTCAGAATTAAGACAAATAAGACAAAAATATATAAATATTTTATAGATAACAGGTATCTGTTGAATACAGTCAGCAGGATTTAAGAGGAAGTACAGTGTTCAAACAGGACCTCGGGCATTTACCGGCAAGTTGGGAAGGTTGAATGTAGTTGAAAAGATGCCGCTCTTTAAGTCTCTGAGTGTAAACAAACCAGCGCAGAGCTAATAATGCCGACTAGAAAATATGCACATGCAAGAGTCTTATCTGGACTTGTAAAGGTGCAGCCCGCAGAATACACATCGCGATCAGGAGCCTGCTGCAGTCAATATAACATCCAGTATATGAACACTGTAATTCAGCCACTTTATTTAAATTTCTTTATTTATTTTAGAAATGTGAAAAATATTGGAGATACATGGGAAACTTGTTAATTGGGAGACTGTGGGAGAGAAGGAGGTGCAGATGTGATGATTGACAGTCACTCTGTCCAATAGGTTCAAAGGTCTGTACCGGGACCTGGGTCAGACCATCCAAGCAGCCAATGACACGGAAGATCTCAGATGGTGGAGGAACACCCACGGACCGGGCATGAGCATGAACTGGCCACAGTTTGAGGTGTGGACAAACAGACAGAACGACAGACAGACAGACAGACAGACACACACACACACACACACACACACACTTCACTTTATTTCAATTCATACTTGGCATTATTTATATAACTTCATTCATTCATGTTTTTCATTGAACAAGAAAATAAGAGTACTGTGCTGCAGTAGTTGTTTAGCATGCGTGCGTGCGTGTGTGTGTGTGCGTGCGTGCGTGCGCACTTCAGAGAAACAGACTGAATATTAAACAGCCTCCAATGAAAGACTTGTTGTGTAACAGAGCTCTGAGTGGGGTCAGGAATGTCTGACACACACACACACACACACACACACACACGCACACACACACACACACACACTCTCACACACACACACACACACACACACAGGTTTATTTAGTCGTTGGCAGAAATGTACAGATTTCACTTCAGCTCTGCAGACTGGGCCAATGTGGACAAACAAATATTTACAGGTATGAAAACACAGACAACAGATTCTACAAAGCAGAAATACTACTACTACTACTACTGCTACTGCTACTACTACGACTACTACTAATAGTAATAAGCTTTATTTTTGTTGGACCTTTCATACAAGAAATACAGCTCAAAGTGCTTTAGAACAAAGAAATCACATGCACCAACTGTTTCACATAAAAAACCCCTTAAAACAGGCATAGAAAAGTAATGTAAAATACTGGATGGAGAATAAAACCACTGAATAATAGTAATAAAACATAGTTAAATATAGGATACATAAAATATTTTAAAAGAAGTGCAGCAGTGCACAAATGTGAGGCAAAGCACAAAAGTTTCAGGCTTGTATCAGGAAGTCATCGCTTGTTAAAGCCTAAAGTTTTTAGCTTTCTTTTAAAAAACATGATTGTTGCTAGCTGTTCCCCGTTTCCAGTCTTTATGCTAAGCTAACTCTCTCCTGCTGGTAGCTTCATATTTACTGTACAGAACTGAGAGCAGTGTTGATCTTCTTGTCTAACTCTCAGTGGGAAAGTGAATAAGCATATTTCTGAAAATGTCAAACTATTCCTTTAAAGCTGTTAAGCACCATCTGGGTCAGGATACTGAGGACTGATGTAGATCAGGGGAAAAACATTAGAAAAGTGTCATGATTACAGTTTTCTGTTATTTTCTTAATGTCTTGGTTGCTCTCTCAGGAACAGTTAATCTGCCTATCAGCTAACTGGCCTTGTGTTTCAGTTTTTCAGAACACACAGTACATTTGTTCTTGCTGATATCTTTTTGTTTCCCTGGAGACCAACGAGTTTGTTTCTTAACTTTTCTGTCGTACACAAGCCCTCAACCATCAACAGTTTCATCTCACGTATTTTGAAAACTCAGATTTTTAGACCGGCGTCTTTAGATTTATCTGCTCTGGAGAGCATTTTTGGAGCTTACGTTTTAAAATGTATCTGGGTTTTGCAGTTTCACTGAATACTTAAAGTCAGAAGAATCCCAGAGTTAAAAGTAGAAGAAGAGCGAGACGTCTGTTTTGAGCATCACTTCTTTCTTTAACAAAGTTCTTTCATTTCCAAAGAGGTTTTGTGAATGCAGCCTCAGGATGATATAACTGATTATGATCAGCTACACATAGACATTTCCACACCCTCTTCACTCTCTGTGATTCACCATGAAAGAATCATTGTATTATTCTATTTTCTGTCTGTAAAAAGATCTGCCGACCCAATTGTCAAGTCATAATAGAGATACAATCACCTGAATTCCTGCCTCCCACCCTCCACTTTTATTTTTGGCAGCTAGACACTGACTCTGCGTGTGTGTGTGTGTGTGCGTGCAAGCATGCATGCATGTGCGCGCTGCTCCAGACCAGGATCCTAGAATTTCAAATCACACAAAAGAGTTGACATATAATACCTAGAAATATTCTGAGTGGACCACAGAAAGTCTGTTTTCAGATTTCAGATGTCCGTTTGTCTTTTCTCTGCATTTGATATCTAAAAATCAGACGTCTAAAGGTTTGTTCACACAACTGTACACGCTGCAGTTCATTCAAACTGAACAGCGTTTGCTCCTTTAGTACAGGTTATGTCGGCCATGGCCCAAACAAAGCCTGTCAAGTGGTGGCACATGAGGTCGGAGCTGCAATGTCTTCATTTAAGGTCAACAACTGCAGGAAAAGATCCCAAAACACACATGGTTTCATAGGCACAAGGAGGCAGATGTTAACATTTGAAAACCACCACTTCCTTGTGTTTTGAAAGCTAAGCAGAACTCAATGAAGTCTGGATTGATTAACATATTCAGATGTTTCTTTATCTGTTATTAACTGGTGTAAAAACCAGAGAAGAAGACTAAATCTCATGTATATCAATGAGGCAAGACAAAATCACAGAAACACCTCTCGTTATAAATCAAAACAGTTCAACAGTGGCAAAAACACCTCGGAAACAGTTTCAACAAAAACTGAAGAGGTTAAATAAAGAAACAGTTTAACACTTGTTTTGGCTTGAGTCAGATAATGCAACACATTAACAAACACTTCAGTCTGCTTTCAACATCCTAATAAGCTATAAACCATTTATTGAAAGTTTATATTTGAATGCTAAATTAAAGGTAAAGTAAAGTTTTACCATATTAGGTTTTCATTGTATTGGAGAGTGGCAGCTGAGGCCTGAACAGTATGCAGATTGTACTCCTGGAAGTTCAGTAAAGCACAAACAGCTTAAAGGATAATTCAGCTGTTTTTTTTTTCCATGAAGTCAGGTGAGAGTCAGATGAGCATTTTCAGACCCGTGTCGAGACCAGGAAGTGAGTTTGTTGAAATCTGAAAACAAAACCAACCGAATGAGATTTTCTTCAGTTTCAGTGTCATGGACGGTGAGAATCCTTCCTGTAATGACAGGGTGAACTCAGCTCAGCCTCCACAGTTTTTTCTAGGCTTGAAAAGTAAACAGAAAGATGTTGGCAGAAAGAAATGAATCTCTTCTGTCCTCTGAGGAATCTCCTGGCGTTCCCAAAGCGCTGCTGACACGCAAACAGAGGGCCATTGTCCCAACACACACACGCACACACACACACACACACTTGTATTTCTGTACTTGTAAGGAGTTTCTCTTGGCCTTATTCATTCATAACGCAACAACATAAACTCATCTGCTGATGTTCAAGGCTGTAAGATTTAAGGCTTTTGAGGGGTGATGATCACTAAAATGTCCCAGTGGATTTGTGGTCTGTAAGGATGTGTGGTTCACACACACACACACACACACACACACACACACACACCTCCTGTAGTACTGATTGTTTGGAGGTTGTTCTGTACTCCACTGACACTGTAAATACCAGTAACTATATCGCCAGCCACCTACTTCTGTCAGCACCCTGTTATTATGGCCAGAGTGTGTGTGTGTTTGTTTTTGTCTGAGTGTGTTCTGATAGGCACATTGATCATCTACCTCAAGGCCACAGACTTCACAATAATTATATTTACCATATCGTCTTGGCAACGTGTTTTGTGTCCGAAATCCATATGTCAGAGGTTGTATATCAGGATACATTTTGGTTGGTTAAATGTCAAATCTCATTCAGTTCCTCTTGACATTGTCAAATCTGTCCATCAGTTAAAAATACGTGCGTATAAATTCTGTTTGCGTTTGCAGGAGTGGTCTCCGGATGCAAGTCGCTCCATCAGCAGGAAGGAGCGAGGCGGACACTCTCAGGACAACGTGGTCACCCTCACCAACATTGTCCCCTCAGGTGGAGATGACGTCCCGCCAAGCCCCATCACCCTGGACACCAGCAGGTAGGAGGACACACCTGCATGTGATAGTCAGCGTTATCACCATGTTGGATTATAAGACTGCAATCAATGCATGGTTTTATTGTTGTCCACAAACAGTTGTTCTCATTCAGAGGCAGCAGGTAGTTTAGTTTGTTACCTTGTAGTCACCCTGAGGAGTTAACCTCTTGTACGCAGCATGCTCTAATTGGTAGCTAAAAAGCTCTGTGTGTGTGTGTGTGTGTGTGTGTGTGTGTGTGTGTGTGTGTGTGTGTGTGTGTGTGTGTGTGTGTCTGTGTCTGTGTCTGTGTCTCTCTGTGTGTCTGTGTGTGTGTTGACACACACAACCATATTGCAACCATATTTACCATACCATGCACTCCCCACAAGCACTGGCACTAAAAACTCTTTGAAAACTTCCAAATGTTGTGTTTAGAAGAAGTTTAGAAGCTGCTGTCACAT
Organism: Chelmon rostratus; assembly: GCF_017976325.1. Lineage (NCBI taxonomy): Eukaryota > Metazoa > Chordata > Actinopteri > Chaetodontiformes > Chaetodontidae > Chelmon > Chelmon rostratus. Next base: position 24,559,280 of record NC_055658.1, on the reverse strand, counting down.
TAAACTCAATCAGAAAACATGAACAATGGTCGCCTGTCTCAGAGTAAATCAAAGTGCTTTGTGTTGTCAAGTTGTGTCGTAATGAAAATGTCAGTAAAATATGAAATAATCTGATTTTTATATTCCACTTTGCAGACTCGCTAGAAAATCCAATGATTGCTCTTAATTTAAGGAAAATCTAAAATTAGAAACAAAATATTTGGGGGGCTGGGTATAATGATGACTTCTAAACTTGTGGCGGGCCTCATGAAATGATCGCATTGTCCAGGTCTGATAGTTGAACACCTCTGTGTCATAGCATGCTATCATGCAGGCTGGCAGGCTGTGCTAGTTCTCCAAAGTGCGAGCACAACACTGATGCTAGCACTCAAGAGCCAGCAGATGTGCTATTGCTGGCATATGTTTATGTAATGGTAGCTGATTTGCAGTGAAAATCTCCATCTGTGAGCTCACTGTTGGTCCATAAACTCTCTGCGGCGTCCGAACCCTCTCAGACATTTTCACACACTCTGTTGTCCACTGGACATCTATAATGACGACAGCTGTGGTTGAAGTTATGTGACGGAGCTACGGAGCCTGTCTTAGTTTATTTACATCACCTCTGTTGGGCTACATTCTGCTGAGAAGAGAACATGCTCACCAATACCAGACCAGTTGGGTTTTTCACTCTTTGATTGTCTGGAACTCATAATGCTGCGTTCAGGTGCAACATTTGGCGGTTTGCTGGGGAACCTTTCAGATTGTGTGACTTTCTGTCTCTTCTCTCAGAGTGAAAGATTATTCGTCAGACTGGTCGGACGACGAAAGTCCTAAGAAGGTGCTGGCGGTGAACGGCGTGGGGGAGGCGGAGGACGAGGAGGATCAGGTAGAGGGGGTGCGAGTCCGAGCGCTCTATGATTACACGGGCCAGGAGGCCGATGAGATCAGCTTTAAAGCAGGTATTAACACTTACTAATGCTTACAGAGGAGAGGCATCACAGGGGACAGTGTCCATTATTGGTTTGATTGATGACTGCTGTCGTTTCATAAAATGTGCAAAACAGAGGTGAACTTTTAGTCTGAGAGGATTGTCTGTCAGCCTCCTTAGATTAAAACTAAAGACCTGCAACATAATCTCAAGGTTTTACTGTTCAATGTTTGCTGACACTGAAGCAGAGAAGGGTTGTTGTTTATTGTGTTGTTATTTATTAGGACTATTAGTTCAAAGTCACCGTTTGAAATTGTGACATAATGAGATCAATAATTATCTCGGGATGTGAGTACCACAGTAACAGTTCTGTACAGTCGGGGCGACTGTGGCTCAGAAGGTAGAGCGGTCGTCCTCCTCTCAGAAGGTTGGTGGTCGATCCCTGGCCGTGGCAGTCTACATGTCGATCCTGGAGCAGGCACTGTGCATCGGTGCGTGAATGTGTTAGTGCTCGTAATGAGCAGGTGGCCATGTGTGAATGGGTGAATGCAGACTCTTTGAGTGGTCGGAAGACAAGAAAAGTGCTATATAAATACAGTCCATTTACCATTCACAGAGAAAATCATGCTGGTGTGAAAACATTAACTGTGGTAATAACGAGATGATTCGACTGTGATTATGAGAAGTTATAAACTATAAAAAGCAACACCCACTGTCAGTTTCTGTAGGTGGGTTGTTTGTATCATGTTTACATAAAATACATACAAAAATACATAAAATACAATCAATACAAACAAATATTAGCAACAAACCGTCTGATCCACTCTGCTAACGCTCCAATACCTCATAATGTTGTTTTTTCACCTGAATATTTGAATATTAAAAAGCTTTTCCTCATTTACTGAGTATTTTGTGACTCACTGAACAACCTAAAAGGCAGTCAGCCTAAAGATGTTTATCAGAATTGAATGAGAAAATTCAGACCGACAAAATCATTTATATCAGCCAATTTGCACATTTTTGTGAAATTACAGCTTTGATCATTTTTTTAATCACTTTTAATCTGTCTTATTGAAAAGTCTCTATATTTTAGATGTCTTGTCCTTCTGTTCACCTGTGATGCTTCGTTCTAACCCATTTTCACACACACACTCATGTCAAACACGTGTCAGACATGATGAACAGATGCAGTGTGACTGTGATGCAGTGAGGACACACCTATAAAACACACCTGTAACATCTTCCCTCCGTCTGCACGTCGGTCACTGCTGTGAACTGTTCAGCTTCTCACTGGAAGTTCATGAATCTCGCATTAATGAGTGGGAGTCACAGAAACATCTCTGCTTTCATTCAATGAATGAATAGAAGTAAAACTTCAAATAGAAGCTGGAAATTAAAGATGGTCGGCGTCTGTGTGTTGAGCAAGAAATGACAAACAACTTGAGAACTTGAAGTAAATTTAACTTCTGTGGACACTAAAGAGGATTTTTTTCTCTGAAATTCTCTAATTTTATAAAATTATACTAGTGTTGTTCTTTAAAGATTTATAAAGCAGTCTTGTTTCTGTGACTTAAACTGGATCGTCATCGCAAATGTTTCACATGTGAAACCGCTGATATCATGAGAAGTGTGTGTTTCTGCTGCAGCTCGCTGCATGATGTGTGCAGCTGTGACAGATGTGAAATGTGAGCAGTTTGACATCTGTTTGGAAATAAAAGCAGCTCTAACAAAAAAAAAAAACAGAGGGTTGATACTTTTATTTTGGTGGAATAACTTGTTGCTGTAGTTTCCTCTTTTAGTTGAAAATAAAAAACTCAACTTTATTAAATACCTGCCATCTCACCCAAGAACTCAGCTGGTGTATGAATAAAACTGAGTGGTTTTATCGTCCTGATCCGCTGAATGTTTTCACATCTATCTGAATATCAAGAAGGCTAACTGTGTGTTTCATCCTAATTTGACGGATTATTAGAATAATCTGACACTTAATATCATTCACCTGTCCGTCAGGTAAATCAAGTAAAGCCACTTTTATTTAAAGTTTGTCAGTTTGGTTTGTTGCTTGATGAAACACTGTCACTAGATACACAGTGCTCGATGTATACAAACAATCAAACATATTTATTTTTCTTTTCAGTGAAATGAGCTCTTTAATCACCTGATCTTTTCTCTTCAATCACCTGATCTTTATCTTGCCAGTTTCTCTATAAACACTGTGTGTTCTGATGCCTGGAAGGTTATTACTGTTATATTCTCCTTCATTTAAAGAGTAACTCTTTAACTTAAACTCTTTCTTTTCCTTTTGGTGAAATTTGCTGTTTTGAATGGAATATATGGCGACACTGTGATTCATGTGGACACAAAATGAGACGGGACCCTGCTGGACCTCATGATTGTAATGAAACTGTTTTCCACACTGTGCTGTTTTTTGAGGCTAATCTTGCTGTTCATCAGTCTTGCTAATGCTAACGCAACCAGCAGCTATGTGTGAGAGCCTCGCCTCTCAGTTAACTTTTCAGGCTTGGCACAGCAGCTGCTACCACTGTCGGTGGGTCAACATACCAAGTAGACATCTTTGGCTCTGCTACGTCATGGTTCCCCATTGGCCTCTCACCTGACAAAGATGTTCCACAGCAACACACAACAATGTTAGCATCCATCTGGATCAAGTTTGTAGAACAATATGAACGCAGAATATCAGAATAAATCATCTGATGAATGTGAGTCTAATATTCACTCTTCGCTATATTTTTGATCTCCACTAACTCCTGAGAAACAAATGAGACCGTTTAGCTGCTAAATGCTCACCTGCTCGTCTCTACCTGTGTGTGTCTGCTGTTTGCTGAGGAGCAGGTAGAGAACTGTGGCTTTATCAGAACTTCTCAGGAGAAGCAGCTGCAGCTGTGCGTCAGTTGTGTTTATATTTATTTATAATAATGCACACAATCCAAGGCCTCTTCTTCAGGTCTTCCCCACATCTCTCTGTAGTAGAAGGCAGAGTCATGATCACCCGTGATTAACTCATTTTATGTGTGACCCACTGTTTCCACATCATTTATTTCTATAAAAAAAGGGAATAACGTGGATTATTTTTGGTGTGTTTATCCTCCCACCAGGGCAGGAAATTTGTTTTTGTCCCACCAAATTCGACAGTGAAGTTTTCTTTGGGGTTGATGAGAGTGAGGAGACTGCAGTTCAGTCAGCTGACTACCTCTGGCACAGATTATTGTGGTTTGTCCTTATAATAAAGACAAACACAAACAAATGAGACTGAACCATAATGTGCCATAAAAGCAAACACTGAACTAAAAGAGGCTGAAAAAATCTGGAGCTGCAGAGGTGGTGATAACTCTCTCAGGTCTGGATGGTGACTCACTTTACAGCAGGTTGGCCCAGATTGACTCTGGTTGGCCAGGTGGACTCTGGAGCTTTAGTCTGTCCTCTGTGGGTGGCCGTGCCTCATGGGGGTTTAGAGGGACACTGAATTAATGGGACCTGATGGGACCTCAGAGGGAGACACCTTAGTTTGGAAAAGCTAAGCCAAGGTCAGCTCTGCTTAGCCTGAACCAGGACCAGATGACTGATAAACAGGGACAGGTGACCTCTCCTGTTCTGGTTCTGATTGCAGTTGTATCTACTCACAGTGCTTTCAGCGTTTCTGATGGTGAACTGACTTTCCATCGTCTTCCTTCCAGGCGAGGAGCTGCTGAAGCTGGGCGAGGAAGACGAACAGGGCTGGTGTAAAGGACAGCTGAGCAGCGGCCAGGTCGGCCTCTACCCCGCCAACTACGTCCAGATGGTTTCTTCCTGATGACCCGCCCTCTCTGATCACCCAGCCAATGGTTCACCTACATTCAAGATGCCAGGACCAAGCAAAAGCTATTAGTACTGCCATGTAGACACGCCCTCTGTGAAACCAGACTCTAAAACTCGTCCCTGAGTTCTTTTTTTTTTTTTTTTTTTTTTTTTGCCGTTGCTGTTCGAGCTACGTTGTTGAATAGCAGCCAGTGGAAAAGTCTACTTGTTGGAGGTCAACGACATTGTTGTTTTGAAAGAAGCTCAACAAGCAAAGAGAAGTCTTCGGAGGCCTGCTAACATGCACAGACTGCAGGACAACGTGGGCGTGAGGTCTGGGAGGACACACATCGATCTTTCTATCCAGTTTAATCAAACTCTCGATTTTGGTTTTCCATTTGCTGACCTTATTTTATTTTTTTTAGTCGCTAGAGTCAGACAGTCCACATTAATCAAAGAAGACAAAGCCTGGGTGCAGCTGAGCTGGGATGAGCAGCAGTCAGCAACCACCACAGCTGACTGTGATTGGCTGAAACATCTGTCAATCGAGAAAACACAACCCAAAACATGATTCTTTTTAAAGAAATAGTTTGACATTTTGGTGAGTCACTTTGTTGTTTTTCTTTGTTGTTACCTTTGGACAGAGCCAGACTTCCTGTTTTGGCCTGTTGTTAAAACATAAGAGATCTTCTCATCGAACTCTTGGTCAGAGGGTGAGTTTTTACCAAAATGTCTTTTTTGTAGCCGTAGGGTCGTAATCATAAAATAAAATCAATTTGTGAAGAAAAGTCAAATGAACTTCCTGTGTGGAAAAACTATACGGTAGACAAGTTGGGACTTTCTAAGTAGGTTTCTGGGCAGTCTTGGATCCAGCATCTAGTGGCCATTAGAGGAACTGCAGCTGGAGGCCCATCTTCATCATCCTCTTCATCATGCTCTTCTCAGCTGTGGTGGTTGCTAAAAAAAAAAAAACCCAATGAAAGACTCTCAGTGCCTTTTAGTCAGTGAGGCCAGAAATGTTACAGCGCCGCCCTGCTGTCTGACAAAAGAATTACAGCTGTCTGCTGGGTGCCAACCAGCTGATGACCTCCAGTCTAATCCCAGTAGAAACCAGTTGATCTCCTGTTAGGACGAAACTGGACTTTTTCCACTTTGATTGGCTGCAAACCTTTCATTTTTTAACGGTGTGCTTCGGTTATTTGGTAGATTTTTTTAGGTGTGACACTGAATTCACTTTCTTTCCTCCTCAGATTTTTTTAATGTGATAGCTGTATGTTTATATTTAGTCGACTGATTTTGATTATGGACGGTTAAACTGTTGCTACCAGTTCCTTTGAATATTTTTTAAGAATAGCATTTTTACAGTCAACTTATTTACTTTGTAATTTATTTTACTCTTTAATTTAGTGATCATTCTTATTTTTTGACTGACTAAGGCAGGGAGAGTAAAGTTGACTGCTAGATTTGGGCCATTTAACCTGTGGAAGGTGGTTTGTTGCTGGTTTGTTTTGCTGTGCTGGGATCATGAAGCACACGCACTTCAAACTTCTAAAATAAGTGATAATATTTTGTGCGGTTTTGGGTTTCCATGTTTATGTTTGTGGTTTATGTGTGAGGGAGCCTCCTCTGTCCTGCTGATCCGAGCATCGCTACAGATAACCCATGTAGACATCCAATTAATAAGAGAGATGATAGAAATTAATGCTACTGTGCTTCTCCTTTAAATATTCCTTTTCTTTCAAAGACTGTAACTTGTTCAGTACATCAAAGTGGGAAGCAACAATAAAGAGCTTTCAGCAGTTGGAAGTTTTACAGACTTTATTTTGTTCTCAAATTGCTTTCATACAGTAATAATAAATTAATCTAGTATCTCAATACATGTCTGTGAAGTGCACTGATGAGTTGAGCAGTGGGGGAAATCATTTCAGACCTTTTTCCTGCTTCTGGATGTAAATGTCCCATTCATATTTCCCATAGACTTCTACTGCTGGGACCATCATTAAAGTCTCACAGTGGACTCATCAATACAATAGATTAACAGCTGCTTTAAACAATATCTGGTTCTTTGATAAAAAGTCTAAGTTACAAGGTTGTGTACATAAAAACTAAGCAGGAAACTTCCAATCACAAGCTTGAAACTGAGACATACTAAAAGAAACTGCATTTAATTACAATTAAAATTCAGTTCTCCTTTAAATTCAGATTCAAAGCTGAACAGCTAATATACAACTCAGAGTTTCTATGCACACAAGCTTTTACCTTTGACACTTTATCGATGAACCTGATATTTTGAAGGCACTTGTTCGTGATGAGCTGCAGAAGTGCTCCACCTGTGAGTCACATGATGTGGTCTATGGGAAAAATGAATTGGACTTTGACAGCTCAGCAGAAGTCAGCAGGTGGTGTTTCAGTGCTCTGGTCTGGTGAGGTGGTGCACAAGTTTTGAGATGGGCTTTATTTAAATGACAGTGGTGCCATCTGGTGGGAAGAAGCAGCTGTTTGTAGTCAGGAGGTGAACCCTTAGTGACATCACTTCCTGTAACTCACCATGAACTTTGTGGCTCAACCTTCAAGGTATGTACTTATTATGAAGTATTAGATCATTGTGTTGGTACTTTTACTGAACTAAAAGATCAGAGTGCTTCCAACAAAGCTGTCCATGAGGAGATGAGTTATGGGTTGGCAGTGGTGGAAGAAGTACTTAGGTAAAAGTTGTAATACCACAGTGTAGAAAGACTGTTACTAATAAAAGTCCTGCACTCAAACTTTTACTCAAGTAAGAGTTTACTGAAAGTACCAAAAGTGAAAGTACTCATGCAGAACAGCCAATCAGAGTACAGAATAATGTCTTATTATATTACTGGATAATTGAATGGTGAATAGTTGTTGATTACAATAGTTATGTTAAACCTTGCAGAAAAGTGCGACTGGACAACTTGCAGAAATTCTGCACTATTGTGAAGCTAATGGAGCTATTGTGAAGCTAACGATGCCAATTATTGGGAATAATATTTATTTAACTATGTCCCTGCACAATGGTTAGCTTCATGCTAGATCACTCTTCCATCCAGGAATGAAAATAAGATCAACACCGTTGTGGTTTTATGTTAAATGTTTAGTATCCAGAATAACAGAGGATGCTGACACAGATGGTGCTGGTATGAAATCACTCCATATTCACAACTCCTTATTAAGCATTTGGGTGTTCATAGTGAGCAGGTTATGAATCATTATCGTCATCATTTTTGAACCATCTTGTGTCTTATAAATGTAATTTACACATCAAAGGTGTTGCTTTGTGACACTTGAGGCCAAATGTCGTGTACCTGATATGTAAACGCTTTCAAAGTATTTTTATTCCTCCAGATTTGGCAGATGAATTCGTTTTGTGGGTTCTTTTTAATGCCAAAATACTGTTCCACATCCCGTCCACCAGGTGGCAGTAGTGCATCTACAAGCTGGCTCACCCCTGCATAAATCAAAAATCCAACACATGACTGTTATACAGCATGTAGAGTTTTAGGCCTTGTAATTAAACATTTTGAATCAAACTTGCAAATAACAGCAACTCATATTAGAAGAATTTTATTTATGGGACTTTGGGTGTAGTATTGGTGGATATAATCCCAGAAATGTCACAGGAAAGGGCAGAGCTCCACTTTATTGCACGAGTTCACTCATTTACTGACAGTTTTTTTAATGACCTGCAGCCAGTGTTTGAACCAGTAGGAAATTCATTAACTGATAAAAGAGCATTTCAAATTACACAGACCATTTTTGATTTTGCTCAGTCTTTAAATCATGTAGCCTGTGCAAGAATCACGAGCTAACTGTTCCAGTGAATGGGCCTATGCTAGCCATGCTGGTGGCTCTGTGAGGCAATACTTGTATCTAAAGGCTAATGTCAGCATGCTAACATGCTCCTAATGACAATGCGTACGTGCTGATTCACCATCTTAATTAGCATTAACATCTCTTATTAGCACTCCGATTGGACTCCCTAAAAACCTTCCTATTTCACCCACATGGGTGTGGTTCTGCAGGAAGACGCAGCAGATGCTCCGGTGAGCTCTGTGACCATTGGATCCTGTGAGCGAGGAAGGTAGAGTGCGTTTGGTGTGTGACCTGGGACCTTCGTCGAGGTTTGTGTGTTATAGGTTATTGGTGACTTGCCCTTTCACCTTCATGGCTCGGACTATCTTCTGCCAACATGGGGCGGCTGTGGCACAGGAAGTAAATTGGGTCGTCCACTCATCACAGGATTGGCAGCTCCTTGTGACCACATGTCCAAGTGTCCTGAACCCCAAAATTGCTTCCTATGGTCAGATCAGCACCTTGCATGCTTGCTGCCATTGGGGTGTGTGTTTGTGTGTCTGTGTGTGTGTCTCATGGGTGAATGAGAGGCAAACTGAGTAGTAATTGTGATAAAGGTGCTGTATAAATGCATCACCAGGGTCTTACAGATTCATCCACTGGATAACATGAATGTCCGTACAAAGTTTCACGCCAATTGTACATCAAAAAATTGCTGCTATTTTTTGTGTTTAGTTTTTTAGTGTTCAAGCATCCCCTGTTTGAACTGCCACCTTATTGTGGTGGAGGGGTTTGAGTACTCGAATGATCCTAGGAGCTATGTTGTCTGGGGCTTATTGCCCCTGGCAGGGGCAAACAGGTCCAAGGTGACAGGTCAGACTAAGAGCGGTTCCAGAGTCCCCAGTGATGTAAAAAACAACAAGGAAGTCTACATCACCCGGACTGGCGTTTCCGTGGCCCCACCCTGGAGCCAGGCCTGGGTTGGGGCTTGCAGGCGACTGCAGTAATTTAGTCGTTGTACCAGTCTGTTGTGGTGAAGAAGGAGTTGAGCCAAAAAGCAAAGCTCTGGATTTACCAGTCAATCTACGTTCCTACCCTCACCTATGGTCATGAACTTTGGGTCATGACCGACAGAACGAGATCCCGGATACAAGCGGCTGAAATGAGTTTCCAATGCAGGGTGGCGGGGCGCTCCCTTAGAGATAGGGTGAGGAGCTCTGTCACTCGGGAGGAGCTCGAGAGGGGCCAGCTGAGGTGGCTCAGGCATCTTTATCGGATGCCTCCTGTACAACTTCCTGGGAGGGTGTTCTGGGCATGCCCCACCGGGAAGAGTCCCCGGGGACCCAGGACACGCTGGAGGGATTATGGTCTGGGAATGCCTCGGGATCCCCCCAGGAAGTCTGGGCATCCCTGCTTAGACTGCTGCCCCCACAACTCAGCCCCGGATAAGCAGAAGAAGATTGATGGATGGATGGTGTTCAAGCTTTTAAATGTCCATTTTTCCCTTAACAATTTTAGAAATTCTAAATTATTCCATATTTTCCCTGCTTTCCAACTTTCCTTCCTCCGCTAGTTTGTCTGCTGATCATGCAGGACTTCCACAATTTAGTATTTAGATTGTTTCCTTCAAGAATACTTCTCTCCATCCATCTTTCCGTTGACTTGTTGATCCTTGTTGTCTAGTTTGTGTACCACTCTGAAGGCCTCCAGAAACTCAGTGAAGTCTATACTGCCATCCTTGTTGAAGTCGATACTTCGGGCCAGGTCATCGATGGCTCTGTCGTCAATATCAACGCCCAGGTGGGCGCTGAAGAGACGCCAGGTGTGACGAAACTCCTCAATAGAGATCAGACCTGAACATTACAACATACATACACCCCCGTTACTGAATTTTATGGAACACATTTTGAATTATTAACAAATCGTTAAAGAGATTCAGTACTTTTTTTTCTTTTTTTTTACCTGAATGGTCTTTGTCTATAATGTTGAATATTATCTCAATGTCTGTCCTGTATCTGAACAGAGTTTCAGCCAAGTTTGGAGTGACCTGAAAGGAGAAAAGAGGAAAACAAACGGTAGACTACTACACAGGGCAACATGTGTTCAATGACAGTCGTAGAATAAGTATTATAATCCTAAAAAGTACAGAGAAAAATTTTCCCTTACAAGTATCAGCAGTAAAATACTCGATTCAAAAGAAGAATTGTGTTTAAGTCTTTAGTTTAAACTACATGAATTAAGCAGCATAACGCAGCAGTATTGCAAGGTGTTTGAAGCTTGGCAGAGTAAATGAACTGCTTAAATATGTGCACATATTGCATATTAAATACTCTTTCATTCTGCATTCAGAAACCTTCTTTTCATTACTGACCCATTTAGAAAGACTTTTTGCACACTGTTTGTGGATTCTTGGATATAGTTGAGTTTAAACTACATCAATGCATCATTGTGTTGATAAAAATAAAAATAAAATAAAAATAAAAATCAACAAATGTCATCATGACACTTAAAAGTTCCTGGAAAAAAGAAAAAGAAATAATTATTATATTATTTTAATAATTATTAAGAAAGAATGATTAAAGTAAACCTGAGACAGAGGAATCCCTGGTTCCATATCCTCAAAGCAGGACTGATACTCCACACTGCCATCTGGTGCCAGACGGGCTAAGTGCAGACGCAGTGTCCTCCAGGGCAGCTCCAGCCTCAGTACAGACTCCAACACCTGAGCCCATTCACTGACTGACACACAACCTGAAAAAAGATATGCTTACATATAATAACTACACATGTCAGCCTGGGTGAACACATGCTGTAAGTGAGGCAAACGGAGTGAGAAAGGTGCACCAGTGTTGTACTGGTCGTACTGCTGGAAGCCCGACATCAGCTCAGAACGATGGGTAAACAGCTTCTCCTTCAGGGCCCTGAGAGCGGTGCCTTCAGCAGCTCGCACTCTGCAGACACACATGCAAACACAGGTCATTCACTAAGACTGAGCTTCTATTGTCATTATATCTGTCAATTATTTATTTGAATCATCTTTAATCATTCAGTCTATAAAGTGTCATAAAATAGTGAAAATGGCCATCACAATGATCAACTTAAACCAATTATCAAAACTTTTGCCATTTAGTTGTCTTTCAAAGAACAAAATCCATCAGTTAACTAATCATTTCAGTACTGCCACGCCCAGCTGTGGGTATTCTGCTGCATTGCATACATGTACCTCTGAGTCAGGGTGAGCTTGCGTGTTGTGCGGCTGACTTGGTACTGGTAGAAGCGGGGAACCAGTTCTCTGCCCACTTTGATGTACGCTCCACGGTTGCTTCCCTCCTCGTAATAGTTCGACGCTGAGAAAATGGTGATCACCTAAACAAACACGCGCACAATTATTCCTCCAGACTCAAACGTGTTTAGACTTTTTGGCCAGCGTGGATTCATTTGGATCCCGTCTACCTGTCCACCGTGACACAGCTCATATCCCTCCTGTTTGCACTCATGGGACCTGATGAGGAGCTGGAGTCCGTGTTGGAGCAGCAGTCTGCGGGTGACGTCCGGGCCGAAGTAGCAGCCTCCACCTCTGAATGTGTTGGGACTGCAGCCCTCTTGGGTTTTAGGGTCACTCCACAATATATCCACTATCTGCAGGAGAGCGGAAAGCAGAAAAAACTGCTCATCACACAACAGCAGGGCAGAGCTGAACCATGTTAATTTCTTTTCCAGCGAATCCACACATCTGACCTGTTTCCATTCCCGTTCATGTTGTGGAGGTGAAGGAGGGGGAACAGAGGACAGGGAGTCCAGGAAAGGCACTTGGACGACATTGATATTGTGAGGCATGCTTGGAGAAGACGGGCACGCACGAGGCGTGAGGCAGGACAGAGTTCGGGGAGAGCAGAGAGAAGAGGAAGACGAGGACGATGAGGACGAGGAGGAGGAAGTGGAGACGTTGCTGTCTTGTCGGGTGAGCCTGCATCGCCTCTTTCTACAGAAAAAGGGGTAGAAGAGAGGGTCTGTAAATAAGAAGGCTTATTGTACAGTGACAGAATAACAACACACATCTGTGAGCGTCTGTGTGCTGCTGTCAGACCTCTGGTTCTGGGTTGTTTGGTTCTTGCTGAAGCTGCGACTGCTGCTGGGGCGAGAGCCGTCGCTCGATCTCATCCTTTTCATCTGTCTGCTGGACTGACCGAGGTCCAGCTGCTCCAAACTGCGTCTGGGAAACCTCAGTGCAGATTTCACCTGGAAGAGTCACACGTCTTATATGTCGAGGTTTATATCCTACGTGGACCCCTGGAAGAGAAGCTTCTGCCTCTGTGGCAGCTAATGGGGATCCAAATAAAGAATAAAGAGCAGAGAAAGGAAGACAAAAATCAAGTGTACTGACGTATTTAGCTTGGACCTGCTTCTTAAAACCTGCATTAATTATATTTTTGATATTAACACTGAATCAAATAGCTGTAATGTACAGTAAGTGTTTCTACTGGTGCTAAAATCACAGAATATTCACTAAACTTTGCTACACAACCTTGTTTTTTGACTGCAAATGAGATGTATGGTACTTCAGTCTGAGCTTCACATTAGCACAAAAGCTCAGAGAAAGCCAGTGTATGATACCCAGCCAACCAAACAGAGCAGGGCCAAAATGACCTGCTAAGGGTCTCTGGAGCAAAACTGAGCTGGTGGGCCTCTATTAACCTCCTGTTCCTCCCAGTCTCTGATTTGATTAGATACAAGTCATTTAGGTGTTGAGTCTGATATAACAGAGGTGCTGAAACTAGATTTTGACAGAAAGTAGGACTCACCTTGAATCCCTAAGATGTCAGTTTATATTGTGAACATATTTCCAATTTAATTTTAAATTAGATTAACACAGACCAGTTGAACACAGTCAGGTTAACTGTTAATTGTTTGTCCGGGCCTCTAGTGGCCAAAATCAAGAGAGTCTGGGTGGAGGATGAAGATCGGCTGCTTGTTTACTGACCTTGTGCCTCTCTATGGTGCTGAGGTAGTCCAGGTCGGTCTGGTCTGAAATCCCACCGTGAACGATCAGGATCTTACCGTCAATGACTGTCGCAATGGGCAGAAGGCTGAAAACATCCTGAAACAGCTGAAGGATCTCGCGGCCGTGGGTCTGCACACAGCGAAAAAGGAGTCAAGTTCACAACTGGGGGCTTCAGCCAGCAGTAACATGCTACAACCTGCAGAATGAGCAGCTGAGCTCTGTACATAATAAAAGCAGAATAATGATGAGTCTGGACTTTACTGTACCTTGTACTTCTGCATGACTTCCTTTGTGAACCCATATCTGTAACATCAATGTAAAAACATACTTTACTACGTCATGTTTGTGGTGAACCTAGATGAATATGATTCTACTCCTCTTCTCACCCACCTGAGGTTCATTATGTGGTCTTCATGGTTCCCTCGGTTCAGGTGCATGTTGTCGGGGTAAAGCAGAAGGTAGGCGAACAGGAGCGTGACCACTTCAACTGACTTTTTCCCTCGGTCCACAAAGTCCCCATTAAACACATATGGCGTCTCCGCAGAGGGAAGGCCGTTCTGAACGACGGCAACACGACATAAAATGGACAATTTATCCACAAGCGTAGTCTTGGGTTCATGCTTCAACTATGTTCGATGTGCTTGTTTAAATTGTTTCTTTAAATCAGATCTGAATAAAACATTTTTCTGTAAAATACATACTGAATGACGCTAAAGAAAGCTGTTATACGTAAATATAGCTTTACCTTATAAAATATGAGGAGTAAGTCGTCAAGCCGCCCGTGCAGATCACCTGTACCAAAAGGAAAAATCACAGCAGTGGAGAAATAGGAATCTCATTTCTGGCTTAACTGGTGTCAGAACTTCCTAAATGGCACGAGCACAGAACAGTGCAGTGCTCCACCTCAACCATCAAACAATGTGTGTTTTTTTGTTTAGTCATGAGTATTCTTGAGTTTAATGAGATGCAAATCTGCAGAAGGCGGTAGCCGTGCAAGAGGAGTCAAGTGCCTGATCAGTGTGCAAATAAACAAGACCTCCATTCTGGGATCGCTGCCGTTAAGATACAGTCAGCTGTTTTTAAAACACATTTACACCATCAGCGATCACCTAACCAGTTAGCAGGTCATTCATTTATCCAGTGGCTGACTACACTGGTCCTAAATCAGCAGCATCAGTGCAGAAAATCATACAATGAGACTGAAGCGTTTTCACTCTTTCGTTCTCCTTTGCACACGGTTTGCTGAAAAATGATTTTGAGTCTTGAATTAACAAGTGAAACTGCGGCCAAGGTCACCCACCACATATAGTGATTTCTTTGGTGTAGGATGTTGACAAGTGGATGATGTTGGGCATCTGCTTGAGGAGCTTTTTGGTCTCGTAAAGCAGCTGCAGAACATATCTGGCATGCAGAGTCTGTGTGGAAGAAAAGGGAAGAGTCCTTAAAAGCAGCACCTAAAAATCTAAACCAGACAATTAAAATGAAGGGTGAGAGCGACCAAAGATCCTGTACCTGCTGCTCCTTAAACGCACAGAGGAGAGCGTTCGTATCAGAGACGGAGAGAGGGAACGATAGCCGGGGTCCGGTGTACGACTCTGGAACAGGGATCAAGTTATAGCAGGTCTCTCTGTCTAACCAGGGGTTGACCACTGGGTCCAGCAGCTGGGAGATCAGGTCTGGAGGACACAGTGTGAACATACTGAGCTCACTCTGACACACTGATGCCTTTTGAAATGACTGAAACAAGGAATCCTATCTTGGTGGTGTACAGCATCTGTTCTGCTCCAAACGTAGAATCACTGTAAAACCCACAACTGAAATGCTAACAGCAGGCAGTATCAATTTAAATCTTCTACAGCAGCAGTACATATATAGATGGATATAGAGGTAGATATATATTGTGATAATCTATTGATACTGATAGACAGAAATAGCTGTTTTGGGTTAAACATCCAAACTGAATACCTCACAAATGCATTCAGGTAATTAAATATTGCCATGAAGCAGTCTTGCCCATCGATCTGCAATATTACCATAATGGCCTAAAACCAGAGATGTTGGAATAAACAGTACAGCAAAATCTCTCAAATATATATGACCAGGTATCAAGTATCTCAAGCACTGAGAGAACCATCACACAGCTTTATACTCCCTGACTAACTTGTAATGTTTTGATCCATCATGGATCTTTGTCAGGCCTTTAAATGGGAACTATATCATTCTTTCACATCAAAGACTGAGTACAGGTCTTGAGGAGCACTCACTACATGTGTGTAAAATAGTTGTGTGAAACCTTCTGTGGCTCCAGCTGCAGAAAGATCTGATAAACTGCCTCAAATAATGTCACTTGAATCGTCGTCAGGTGGAGCTGAAGACTTCAGGTTTTACATCTGACAGTTGAGTTGTGGGTTATGTAGGCACCAGGGTTTGACAATGCACAGATTTTAATTTGTAGTTCCTTGTAATAAACAGCCTGACAAAGCCCCACATCCAGCTGTGTGTGACCTCGCTGTTGCATTAAAAGACCACGCCAATATGCTAATGAAAACTGATGAAAGCCTCTAATTTATGCAAACAAACAAGGCATGAACAGAAATCCAGCTACGGGCCTATTTCTCCTTTGTCTACTTCCCCCTTAGTGTCTATTAAAAGTCCTCTATTCTGTCACACACTCGCACACACACACACAGATGCTGTATATAACAAACACAGACAACAGAGTCTGGCCTATTCGCACCACTTATGTTGGCTCAATGTAAAACCCATGAAGAGGATGTAGATGTTCAGCAATAAGGGCTGACCTAAGGATTAGCTTGTCAGTGGAGCATTATGCTTTTTAGCTGGATGAGTGGGTCAATACATACTTAAGCCACAGCTGTGTCAGTGCAACACACCAACACACTGGCCTCCACATTCACAGTAGTTGCTAAGCAACAGGGTATACGCAATGGGTTTTCTAATCTAGACAAAAGTACAGCGGCATTACTAACAAAACCGGTGTTAATTCTGATGGAGAACGCATCTATATATAATCCTCCTGTGTTAGAGCACGTTCAAAACAGCAACCATTTGACCCCAACCGATAACTGAGAAACTGGTTGAAATAATGTATTAGTAAAGATTCATCTCTCATTATGTCCTCATATAAAACATCCCTCTTTTATCATTTCACATAATAACACACCAGCATCAAATAAATCTAAAAAATTATGTTCAAGCACTAAAAAAAAGACATGAACAAAAGGCAAAAGGGCTCAGAATAACCTCACTAATTTAGGTTTCAGTGTGTGTGAGACACAGATGTAGACCTGAGGATGCTGTTAGGACTGAAAGCTTCACACACACTGTGCAGAATAATAAAGTAGAATAAAAGCGCAATTCCTGCACTCACTGAAAACGTGTTACATCACATCCATATGGCAGAGCTGTTAGAAAATGTTATTTTACTCCAAAGCAAAAGTAACATCTTTAAAATGGAAACGGTGAAACGCACATAATACAATCGAATCCTAATGTTGCGTAGATGAGAGGATTTTGGCGCCTCACCTGGTCCATTTCCATTCAGGTGAGTGAAGTTGTCCAGCATGAAACTGAAGAAACTGGAGAGCTGAAGAACGGAAAACAAAATAAGTTTAAGCTTTGTGACGCCTCTGAAAATGAGTTTTTAGCGAGAAGAAGGTGAGAGTCACCTGTAGCTGGTCCTGTTCGCCGGCGTATTCAATGGACTGGAAGATGTTCCAGGTGTACCTGCGCCTCATCTCCAGACGGGCCATGTAGCGCCGGTACCAACGCTGGATCAATACAGCTGCCTTCATAGCTATGACAAAACACCAGCTGTTCATTTAGAAGGAGGCATGTTTAAACATCTCACATGGTCACACATGCACAGCTCATGGACAAATACAGGCAGACACACACACACGGATGCACGCACACATCACGCATGTCACAGAGTGGTCTTTAGAGATGAGCGGGGCCTTACTCAGAGCCGGGCTGGGAGTCTTAACTATGCCATCTGAGAGAAGAAAAACCACAATTCAGCACAAGAAACTGGTAATTGAATAAAATCATGTGCAAGGCAACGCGCATGTGCACGCACACGCACGCACACAGTGAGAGAGATAACAAGACACAGGGGAGGTCATGAGCAACAGTGGGACTGGAAAAACTAAGCAAATTAAAAGAGCTTTCAGGAGAAACAGCACTCATTAAAGAGAGGAGAGAAGACAGACGGCAAAGAGGGGCGAAGCACCATCTGTCAAACATCTGGGGTATGTGTGCAACAAGTGTGAGGAAAATATATTACTGCAAAAATTAATTACCGTCAGATTCCTACTGCACAGTGTGGCACTGAAATACTCTGCTAATAATGCACTATTAAAGGAGCACTTCCCAAATGATGCTACAAAATGCGTCACAGAGGAGATGAATGAGATAAGAAGAAACAGAGCAAGACAATAAAAAAAGAGGACAGCCTGACTGCAATTGAAGAGGGTGCAAACAGAGAATGTTTGACATTTTTCTTTAAAAAATGACTGAAATCATTAATCAGTTATCAAAATATCAGTTGTTCGAGCTCTAGTTTTAGGATGCACGGATGAGTTGCACTGTATTCACTTACATTATTCAGAATAAAAGCTTAATTTACTGGAAGTCATTTCTGAGCTTGCACTCCAATTAGTATCTGACACTTACGGCCTATTTGTGCTCATCTACCCACCGACCAGGTGGACCAACATGTCAGCTCATGTCAGTCAGTGTGCTTTTTCACACCTTTCCTCAGGGGTAAGAGGTCCAAATGTTCCCCAACATATTCCCACTGAAAGGACGAGGAGAACGTGAGTCAGCCCCGGACGGATTGAGGGGACCGTGATACAATTACCTGTCTCCACTCTGTTCCTTTGCGTCTCCGTAGCAATGGAGGTGCCACATCCCATGATGACCAACAAAGAGGTCCCGGGGTCACATCAGTCAGTTTTTCCCATGCTGGCGGCAGTGGGTCACATCTGGCCAGTGGCACGCGACAGCTGCGATGACACCTGAGGAAGCAAGAACAGCACTGCTGTCACTGTGCAGCAGCCAGCGGGGACCTGGACGCCACTCCTCTGAGGTCCTGGAAACTCGTCCAGTCCCGCGTCACAGCAGCAGGGTGAGGGTTTCTTCAGGAAGTCAGAGGCAGACAGAACAAAACGTCACGTGTTGGGTCACCTGTTGCAGTATTTGTACACGGGTGGAAAGTTTTGAGTTACCTGCACTTTTACTGTTTTCTGCTAAATTTCAGAGGCGAATCTTGTATTTCTTACTCCACTACATTTCATAAGTTTGTAACAAGTTGCTTGAGATTGAGATTTATAGCACGGAATAAAATCAACAAATAAATGATGATGTATTATCAGACTTTATTGATCCCAGGGGGTAAATCCACAAGCTACCCAGCAGTATATTTACCTTTACCAGTGGCAACATTAAAATGATGTCCATGAGTTCATCAAGTGATTCATATATGAACATGCATGTAATCAAGCTGTGCAAAAGAGATACAAAGTCAAAACACATCAAACTGGTGCTTAAGGCTCGATGCAGTTTTCCTTCCTTCTTTATTCCAACCTCCACCCAAATGTGCTTGGAAACCAGGCTTGTACACCTCAGAACACAAACGCCTGGAAGCATTAAGAATAAAAAGGGCTTCTAAACGGCTGCTAATCACGCTCCAACACTCTGAAACAGCCCCTGCCTTCACTGATCAGGGATCTGCACGGAACAAATGAAACTAGAGGAATACGCCGCTTGTTGCGCATCACTTTCTTACATCGTCACACGGCAGCATTTTTAAAACGACGTGCTTATTTTACGCATCCGGTGCATGTCGGTCTTCAGTGTTTTCCATGGTTCCTACCTGCAGCTTGTATCCGTTCGATCCGGAAATCATGAATGGGACACACAATCCATGTGATCGCGTTGCACGTCCTCTAAATGGCTGCTGAGAGACGGTTTGAGTGTTCAAGGTAGAAACATCGTCGAGGTGTTTTCCGGAGCGGCGCTGGACGGTGCAGGAGGAGACTGGAGCGCACAGCCAGGAGGCGGAGGCAGCACCAGGTGGACTGAAGCCACAGCTCCGCTGCTCCACCTTCTCTGCCGTTCCACCCGAAAACACCTCCGACAGATTTTACAGGTGTTTTCCTCCATGAGTCAGTTCAGTCGTCCTAATCACCTCTGTGCCGCAAGTATTTAGATTTACAAGGTTAATGGATAACCATGACAGCTGGTGTGCTTTACGGTGATCCTCAGAATTAATTCTTATAATTTCAGGTAACCTTTACTCTAATTTTAATGCCAAATTGGTTTCCTGTATGTGAAGTATTTTAGTAGCAGCTGGAGGGTCATTTAGACCTTTACACATCCAAAGACAACATCCACATGAGTGGACAAAGTAATTAAACAGCCTAAAGATGAATTTTTAGTTTACAACCCAACTATTGGAGAACCAGACATATCAAACTAGAGATCAGAGGGACAGAACAACTGGACAGCAAGTGAGGACAGATGTGAGCAACTGACCTCTCAGTTTATATTTAAGGAGGCAGTAGGGCTGCTTTTGCTCATCCTAAGAACCAGCTCACTCCCATCATCTTATTTTTAGTTATCTGCAGTTTTGACTGAAGACCTGATTGGACCTGGAAGTGAGAGTGCCCTCCTGAAGCACGTTGGCCCAAAATTGGTTTAATGGCTTTGTAAGTGCACAAAATTTGAGAAATGCAGCTCGAGAAAGCAAACCTACCCCAGCATGAACCAGATCAGGAATTTGCACCCAAAAACTTTGAACAAAATCTGTTCCTGCACTTTCCTAAATTTTGACATTTCAGTTGTACAACTTGAATTTATTGAACACATAATTTGCCATCAATCTTCCATAAATAAACAGCTAACACTGCTAGAGGTGACTGGAGGTTACTGACATTGCATCGCCATGCAAAACTTGTATAAAAAAGGGCAACAGATTAAAATTTAAAAACTCTTTAATGATAAAGTTAATAAAATTCTTGCATAGTTCAAGTCCAGCTCGTCACGCAGCAGCTCTCGTACGAATCCTCTGCCGCAGGAGTGTGACAGCAGCGTTGACCTCCTGCAGAGTGATGGCCCTCAGTCGGTTGGTTTTGGACAGCCGGGAAGCCTCTGAGCTCACCAGTCTGAGCAGGACCGGTTTGGGAAAACTGAGCCGACTGCTCAGGAAGTCTGGACTCCTCATCCCAGCCGGACCGACCTGCAGGAGAGACGACCAGAGGAGTCTTTAAATGGTTTAAAACCTGAGTACTGCAGCCCTCACAGGCCACTCTGAAAGACTTTTGACCTGCTTTTAAAAGGTTTAAACACCACATATCTGCAGACACACTACTGCCTTTGCTGCAGTTCTAACCTCTTTATGAGCTCTGTAGATGAGAGTGGAGTGAGCTCGAACCCTCCTCTTCGTTTGTGAAGGGATCCTGCGTGTTGCTCGTACCGCAGCTTTCATTTCTCCTTGTCAGTTCAGTAGGAAACACCTTCACAACTGAGTAAACTTACAGCAGCTTTTCCTCAAGGCCGCCGGGACTGAGAGCAGGACAGAAAACAGCGAGCGAGGGAGGAGTGAAAACGTTGTTTTGATGAGCACAAATTGAAAACAGCTTTGCTTTAATTGGGCTTAATTACTTTCAGCCGCCAGGTTTTGAAACCTTCAGTGAGAGTTCAGACATCTTTAGCCTCAGCAGTCAAATATTAGCAGGGACTTGAGTGACCGTTGTGGATTCCGATGTGGAACTTTTGTTTTCCACATCGCAGGTGATTCCACATTTCCATGATTTGCGACACTCTCCTGTGTTTATTTGCGATACAAATAAACACAGGAGAGTTTCCAGTGTGTTTATATGAGAATTTCACCTCCTGCATGCCTGTAAATCTGCTGTGGTTCAGAAAAAACACACACAAATCAATTCTAGATAGGATGTCCAAGAAATCAAGAGTCGATTCCCTAGCTGTTCTCTGCACTAGAGGGAACATTAATGCATCTTTAATGCGCCTGTTCATGGTTTCATTATGCTGTTAGAGATTAAAGGATGACTTTTTCGCTCGTTTACAACGTTTGCCTGATGTTATTCTTGAGATTGTGGGAGATGTAGGATGCTGATCGTGATTGCATCTTGCAACTGAATGCATTTTCTTCTTCTGGAGTGAAAAACGTCTCGCATTTAGGCTTTTCCTTCACCACTCACTACGTTTCTTATCACCAGAGGCACAAACTCATAGAGGAGAAAAATTTTGGGTTCATTTTTGAAGATTTTTGGGCCCCTTTTCTCTCATTTTACAGTTTATTTAGAACATTTCAGCTGTGAGATTCTTTCCGTTTGTTTTAATTGTGTCTGAGCTTAATGCTACAGTCCAATGAATCAATTCTTCTTCTGGATTACAGAGCCTCACAGTGATATTGATATTTAAGAGTTTAATAAAATCTAAAAAGCAATATCAGCTCATCTTTTTCTTACAAAAGCAAAATTCTCTAATTAAAAATCCTTTAAATTTGGCTACAGAGGATTTATGACCAATAGAGTGTCTGTCCTGAGAGGGACATTCACATCTTATCATATACCTCTGTATAAAAAACTGATTTCAGCCCATTTATCAGTTGGGTTCTACATTTTATTTCAAAGCAGAACCCATTCTTATTATTGATCGTGTTTTTTTTCCTGTTGTTAAGCCAAAGCAAAGTGTTGCAGTGTAGTCGATGAAATGTTGGCTAAATGTATGTAAATGTGTTTATTTTCTCTTCCTTCCTTCCTTTCTTTCTTTTAAATTAAAGTGATAATGCAAATAGAAAATGCAGCAAACACGAGACAAGCCATAAATTCACCGAAAAGTAGACCTTATGGTCAATTATATGGATCACAAGGCCCAGCATAAGCCATCACCACCCTCCATCCTCTTCTCTCTCTCTCTCTTTCACACACACACACACACACACACACACACGAATGATGCACATGCACACAACCCAGATCTGTCTCATAACCGATTGACCACACTGGCTTTAGTTTTTTCTGCAGGGTTTTTGACTTGACCCCTGTGACTGTGCAGTCATATCCAGAATGAGTGCCGGTGGTCGCTGATGGCGGTGGGTGAACAGCTGTAGGAGGGGCTTTGTCAGATAAGGACGGCATTAGGTAAGGCCATTAGCGTCCTGTGGATTATTGTAATCCAGCCTCTCTATCACTGCTGTCTTGGTTGCTCAGTCGGTCTGGTCTGGTTTGGAGCAGGTTGGAAGATGGCTCTCAACGCGCAGCGTTTCCTGCTGGCCCTGCTTCTCCTGGGAGCGAACGGTACGATTCCACTCTTTACACTCTGGGCCTTGTCATCCCAAAAATCTGTGTGATTTAGAATTGTAAATCTTTGGAGTCACCTCAACCTGGACAACATATCGAAGACAACCTCTGAAACCTTGATCTCAAAGGACAAACTGATTCCTAACTGGGAATTTGACAAACATATCAGATTTTCTCAGTAATCCTCGAGATTATCATGCAGGTTTTTCTCGGGTGACATCAAACTTGATGCTCAGTGTCTGTGTTGTGTTTACCTTCCTAACACGGTTAAACCGACAGAATGATGCACAGATTTTGTTTGCTACAATGGGTGTCTGCTGTTTCCTAACAGTCTTTTTCTCTCCTCTGTGCTTCGTCGGCCGGCTGGCATTTATTTTGTTTTACTGTCCATCTGCCCGAACAGTGGTTGTCAGCATTCATGCTCAAGAGGTACGAAGAGAGGTTTTTCTTAAACGTTTTTAGATCAGCCTCACCAGAGACATCTCAGCCTGGGGTTCAGCTTTCTCTCTCCAATTGATATTAGTCAATGTCAAATGATTTCCACTGAAAAAACACACATATTAGGAGCTTCAGTCTCTACATCATTGTCTTTTCAGTCACCCTTCGTATTCCTGTGAAATGTTTTGTTTTTGCAAACCGGCTGTATTTGGAAAAACAGTATTGATATCTTTGGTATTGATGATACTTTTTGGGTCTATTAAATATTGTTTGTGTGTGTGTTTTTATGAGGCTGGGGTGTCCGAGGCGTGGACCAGCAGGTCTTGCAAATGTGACTGTGACGGAGGAGAATCCCCGACTGAGTTTTCCTCCATCGGGACCGGCTCTTCCATGGTGCGAGGAGTGGACTGCATGCCAGGTGCAGTAAAACCCATCAAATACATTCCTCTCTGTCAAAAAAAAACCCAAAGCTGTTTGTTTTTTGGGCCAGTAATATGTGACTTCCTTAAAAATAGACCCAGTCGTTTCTATTTAGTGCCCTTGAATCTCAAACGGATGTTTTGTCACACTGGTTTTTGTTGCCACTCTTTGACCTACTAATTGAGAGCATTTTGTTGATTATGTTGATTTAACTGAATCATTAAACTAATAGTACAATTTGTAGCAAGAAGTGATTTGTGATGGTAGTGTTAGATTCAGAAAATTAACATGCAAAAGCTATGAGCTGATGAACTGAGAGGCTACAGAACACAGTAGGTCTGCAACTAATTATTGTTTTTATTATCTCTCATATATGAGAGGCTGAAACCACTGACTTTTGGGCATTTTGCTTAAAAACTGATTTAGATAATTTACCATCAAACTGGTCGCTGGTTAAATTCCCATCGATTGCCTCGTTGATCAATCAACAAATCTTTTAAGCACCACATCGCGGATGGACAGAGAGCTGTAATGTGTGTGTGAGCGGGATAGAGAAGGAGATTCTCTATATGTACATGCACATGCATGAGTGCATTAGACTCCAGATTTGACACCACAGGGTGGACATGCTCCACTGGACATCCTCAGAGAAGATAATGCAGATGGAGAGGAAAAGGAACAGAAACACTTGCGCCAAGGTTGCACAGTCCTCTGCATGTAGTTTTTCAATAATGGTGGTGGTCTACACACAATATAGACCCATATATAGAAAATGATGGGATTCATGTGAAAGATTTCTTTTTTGAAAAGTTTATGTTTCATTTAAACAAAAATCTAGATTAATAACAATCTTACTGCTCTCAGATTATTGGTGCTGAGTTTATTCCTCCAGAATGTTCAGGACTTGGCCTGGGGTTTAACTTTCCACCAATTCTCTTGCAGTGGGATCTGTTTTTGAGGCACAAACTGAAAGAAAAGGACTGACGGGAGTCTCATTGTGCCTGAGATAGAAAGATCAGGCTTGAATCGTGTCAAGCTTGAGGAGAGGAAGAAGGCAGAGGTGATTTTCAGTGAAAGGGTTTTCCTCTGTGAATGTGTGTCAACTGAGCCACAAATCACATGGCAACCGGTGACGGACAAGAGAAAGAAGTTCAGCAGACAATCATTATCTCTGAACACGATGCTCAGATTATGGGGTTCTTGATAGACTCTGCCAATCGCACAATCACAGAAACCAGCAATTACCCCGACATGGACCTGGTGATGATAGATGACGAGCGAGACAGGATTTCCTGCCCAACGTCAGACCTCAGCTCCTCGTGTCTCAACTATCTGTTTTCCCATTAATTCAGCAATCTGAGTAGGTTTTATTTTAGTCGTGAAATACATTTGGGAGGACTACGGAGTCACTCGCACTGTTGTTATGTAAACACTTATCTCCTGACTCACACAGGCGCTGCTGCTGCTGCTGTATGCATTGTAATACTGGGATTAGACAGGATGTGACCCTGTGCCAGATAGGCTTAAACCAGTAGTAAACAGAAGCGCAGCAGGTTTCTGCTCCGTGTTTCCACGGCTGACGTTTTCCTGAAACTTTAGGGGGAAAAAACCTCACTCGTGTGCAGCTCTATCGTTACTCCCATTCATAGTCTTATAATGTATACGTCAACAAAGGTCTCGCTCTCATGTGATATTAGTGGAAAGTGATCAGATCAAAACATGGAAGCAACACAGAGCTAAAGCTGCGGAGAGTAGAACACGGCCATCTGTCCGCCTGCCGCCCTAATGGACATCGCTGATCTCTCACCGTGGAGAATTAAACTGCAGGCTTTTAGGATGGGATATGGGTCATACTGGGGCTGCTCACGGCGGGGGCTTTGGGAGCGGGAGGATGTGAGGACGGGAGTCGGCAGGGGTGAGGATTGAGAGAGAGGAAAGGATAGACAGATGAAGAATTAAGCACCTTCCGTAGGACAGGCTTAGCGATGATCATTTGCTGGTCACATTTCAGTGTTTTACTGCTTCGCTGCTGGCAGATGTGTTTGTGTTCTTCTCTGTTGGGGGCGTGACCTTGAAATCCACGGAGCCAGGAGATCTTTAAGTGAAAAACACTGTTATTAGCTGAGGTTACAAAACAGATTTTAATCAAAACCTCTGTTGTCACTTTGTCTCTGATCCTCCTGCAGAGTGTCCGTACCACAAGCCTTTGGGCTTCGAGGCCGGATCAGTGAGTGCAGACCAGATCACCTGCTCCAACCTGGACCAGTACACCGGCTGGTTCTCCTCATGGCTCCCGAGCAAGGCCCGGCTAAACAGTCAGGGCTTTGGGTGGGTACAGGCCAACACGCAGACTTAATATTTCCAGAGAGTAGACAAAACTTTTGCACTGTCTCTGCGAGACGACCCTAATAAACAAACGTCTGGGCACCTGCCATCTGTGAGGAACAGTGCTGGATGCAATGAAATGGAAAAATGTAACCCGTCTCTCATTACATACGGTGCATTTGGAAAGGTTGGCATGCAGTATGTTCTTGCTGTGAAATATAAATAAGACGGGCAGTGTAAGAATGTATGTATATGCTACATGAAACTGCTGACTCTGAAGAGCTGTTATTCACAGTATTGAAGGCTTTCTGTTTTTTTCCCCTCCAATATTTTGAAACCACACACCACAAGTCACACAATGAACTTGTGTTGTGCACCAGGCTGGGAACTGAACCTCAATTCTTAATTTAGCTTCTCACCTGCCTGCAGTGATGCACAGGGGCATGTTCAGTCTGAGAACAGTGAGCATCATTTTGCTGTCGGAGGTGCATTACACCATGGTGTTCAACACACCAACACAGTTTCTGTGTAAGTGAATATTTTGCTACGTTTTGTGAGGGATGAACGCGCCCCCGGTGGTTACAGGTGCAACCGAGAGTACGTCTGAACACACCCAGCCATGCTGGTTACTCTTAAAGGGGGAAAAAATCCACAAAGAGAAATGTCAACCCCGTAAAAGAAGAAAAAAAAGGAGAAAAAAGAGGAAAATAATAATGATCAGAGTTAAAGCCTCTACAGTAGATATATGAAAAGAGGGATCATAGGATTTAAATGATAATCAATATGATTTTAAAGTACAATTTCTTTCTTTAAGAAATACTTAAATCTACTGCTATCAAGCCTTGTGGGGAGAGCTGGGTGAAGTAAAATGGAACAAAATGCTCGATATAAGCTGTAATACTTTCTGAGTACAGACTGAAATGTATCAAAACTGTCAAATACCTAAAATTGGCATAAAATGACATGCAACAAAGGTCCCAGGCTGATCTGTGGATGTTGCAGTTATGTGGTAAAGCAGCAGGTAATTTTCCCAGCAGACATTTTGACATGTGACAGCAGGATGTGACAGCAATAAAACTGATGCCGATTGAGTTTCATTAGGCTGCTTTTTTTCAGACTCTTGTTTTTGTGGATGGTGAGAAAAAGGCCTTTAACCTGCTCTGGTTATGTATTTTTAATTAGCAAATCTCTGTTGTCTGAAGCATCGTCCGCGTGTGAACATGTTGTAAACCAGCCCAACTGCTGCTTCATATTCAGTGTTTGTGTTCCTGCTCCAGGTGTGCCTGGCTGTCTAAGTTCCAGGACAACTCTCAGTGGCTGCAGATTGACCTGAGGGAGGTGCAGGTGGTGTCAGGGATCCTCACGCAAGGCCGCTGTGACGCTGATGAGTGGGTCACCAAGTACAGCGTCCAGTACCGCACGGACGACAAGCTCAACTGGATCTATTACAAAGACCAGACTGGAAACAACAGGGTCAGTCCAACCAAGCACTGAATAGTCGTTTGGGTCATTTTTCAAGCAAAACATGCTGATTCAAGCTTCTCAGAAGTGAGAAAAAAAACAGCTTTTATTTACTACATATCAATGTGATCAAATCTATTTTGGTTGTTCTGACAAAACAAACAATTTGAACATGTCACCTTAACATTTTACGGTTGATTATTTGAAAAATGATAACAATTGTTTGCTGCAGCCCAAACACATTATAATCATTATCGTAACCATTAGCAGTAGTAGCAGAAGTAGCAGTTTATTCACTCCGTCTCAACTAATCCGTTCTCCCCTTTCAATCCTTTCTCCTCAGGTGTTTTACGGAAACTCTGACCGCTCCTCTTCCGTGCAGAACCTCCTGCGGCCACCCATCGTGGCGCGCTACATCCGCATCATCCCCCTCGGATGGCACACGCGCATCGCCCTGCGCATGGAGCTGCTGCTCTGCATGAACAAATGCATCTGAACCTCTCCTCCCGCCGTCCCCGAAGCCTCGTCCCAAAAACATCTCCACCTAAAGCCCCGCCGTTAGAGCGCGTGGTCCGTTATTAAATCCACAGCTTTGGCCCCCTGCAGCTACATGTATAAAACCACAAGCTGAGACGAGATATCCTGTTTACGGCCTTTTCCTAAACACAAACAAGCAAACAGTTTGACTTATGCGATGTCATTAAAACATTTGTTTGATATGCTCAATGAGCTTTCATTCTCTCCACTCTCCATTGTCTGTGTTAAAGCAGTCTCACACTGGGGGCTTTAATTTGGTGAATTCTCAATAGATTGTTCCATTTGCAATGAAATGGCATAAATTCAAAGCAATAATTAGGCATCAAGAGCGAGAGGCAGCGTTGCTATGGAGGTTGTATCCACCATCAGCCCTCTGCAACAGGTCTATGAAATGACGTCTTCTTCTCCTGATATTTAATGGCAAACAGGGCATTTACAGTTCTGCACCTCTCAGTCAGTATCTCCTTATCTTCCTTAAAGGCTGGTGAAATTTCACATTTTATATCCTTCTGTCAACAAATCCCATGAAAAGACCGAAAACCAACAAAGAATCGATCCTACCAACAAGCATTGTTTGAGTGGCCAAAGCCTGATAGATCTTATTCTTAACAAAAGCTATTAAAAGAGATTTTATTAAAAGAGCCACACTAGTGACATGCTCCTTTAGTATCACAAACATGTGCACTGTGGTTTAATTTGACAGATATACACCCTCCTGCTGCTCTAAATACTCAAACCTGATCGAATGTGTATTAATCCGCAGCCAAAAATAGTCCCAAACAAATGCATTATTTACTCCTGTTTGAGTAATGGTTGCTAAATGAGACAGTGCCCCAGCTTTTTCAAAATATAAAAGTATTTCATTCTGGCCCTGTTTTAAAAAGATTTTAATCTTCTTTGTGAAAAAATGATTTTAAGGCAGGCAGGACAAAGAAGCCAGGAAATATTGAAAAAAGAGCTGACATCTTCACCTTTTCATGAGATTTGCTGATAATAAGAAAAATGTGGAATAATTTCACTTTTCTTTAAATATGTGTGCGATTTCACTTCCTGCTCTCTTTTTTTGTTTGTAAACAATTTTATCTCAGGCACTTTTTAAGAAAATATCACTCTTCAATGCTATATATAGATTAGCGGATGAAAAAATTCACTAATATTCAGATGTGGTTTTGTATTGTGGTTAACTCCTGATTTTATTTATTTTTTTCTGTAACATTTCAATTAAATTTCCCATGGTGCTTTGGGAACGCATTGCAGGGTTTTTATTACTCTGACTGTGTTCTTTATTGTATCTTTAAACTATTTCCTTGATTAAATAAAAACTTGTATCATTTCTGTTCTCATGTTGTGTCTGTACTACGAAACAAAATGTATGAGCCATTCAAAAATGTACAGTTGGCTTTTATTATGAGACCCTATCATTTTTAAAGTAGAATGGTCAGTATAGATACACTCTATTATTTCTATGTACACCCTGTAAGAAGTGGGGAAACAGCTTAATGAAAAAACAACTGATGTTTCAGGAAACACATTCATATTAGTGAACAAAAATATCCTCCTCATCTCAGTTCTCGGTGTGTGTGACTTACTGGGGGTTGAAGCATCCATTTCCATCTGAAGTGTTGAATCAGTAAGCTAATATAAGGCTTCGGGTCACTGGCAAGGCAAGCGTTGTCATCACTCTGTCCCATTAATGATATTGACAAACCCACGTTAGCAGTCATTTACAATCATGAGCAATCAGGATTTTCCATAATACACAACACAGGGTAATTTTACCTTCCCCGGGTCATGTTCAAGGACAAAGTTGAAAATAAAAAATGTATTGCAGAGCAATGTCTTGATTACATGTGGACACTTGCTTTAATCACAGTCTCCTACTGGAAGTCCTTCTCTGTGCTATATTTGGGTCCAATTTATCTCGCCTCCTATTTAGCTAGTACAGTCTGCATCTGTCTGAGTCTCCTTCTGAATGTTATTGCTTTCAATCAGCCATGTAGTCAATTGGTTCATTTGTTTTTTTCTCTTTTTTATGCTTTTGTAATTTCATCCTCTCGACAGATGAGAAACAAACACAAAATTCTCCAAAACTAAACTCTCTCATTAGTCCACAGATGTCTTGTGTTTTGCACAAAAGCATCCATCCCTCTTTCCTTCGATCCCTCCTTCTGTGATATAAAAGCTTTAAGCTTTAAAACCACAGAAGAAGAGGAGAGAATGCTGGATAACAGTAAGACTGGAAGGAAAGCTATGCTATATTTTGCCTAGGCCACAAATAGTGTATTATTCTATACAACTCAGGTTTTTTTTATCATCCACAGGTCAGTAGACAACAGGTAAATGCTTTCATGAGTAACCTAGTTAGGTAAAATCATCCCTGATCATGACTGTTGATATTAAAAATAAAAGCTGCAATGCGAATAAAGTAGGAAAACCAAATTCCAAGATCTACAAAAGGCATTTCCAAAAACACAAGCTTTTATAATGCACACAGAAAAATGTAAACACACACATTAAAGGATGAGTCTGGTGTTAGTCCATGTCTTCCTTATTGTCATCAAACCCCATGAAAAGTACAAAACCAGAGATGTGTTAGCGGACAGACCTGACGGGGCTTCAGACAGCCGTAGGACTTGAGATTAAAGCGTTTCAAGGCTTATTACATACCAAAACACTGCACAGCAGTTTGAGACAATTACTTTTTCTATCCTCATGCCAGTTGTGAGATGGCAAACTGAAGAAATATAGAGTTCATGTTATAGACAGCAAGTGATGTACCACTAATGTGCGCCATTATCTATCTGAGTGACGCTGCAATGATCGTGCATTGTTTTGCCTTAGACCTGCATTGGCACCCCCGCTACATCTCTGACCTGGCCTCACTGTAGTGAATGAGAGGGCTGCGTTTTTTCATGCAGGCCTACTGTTAGTCTGAACACTTGGATTAGTCCATCTCAGTATTTTCTGACTTCCACAGCCTGTCAGTGGCCGCAGCACCATTTGTTTCTGAAGGTTACTGAAGGTGTAAGTCTTTAAAAACGATTGGCAAATTTTTTAGTTTACTTTTGGAAAATTACCAAATCATCCCTGAAAACAAATGCAGTTTTACCAAACGCTACTCAGACAGGAGTAGCTTTTTAGTGCATTCGTCGGGGACTATTTTCAGCTGCGGATTGATACACATTTGGTTTTAAAGTAAGCATTAACAGCAGCAGGGTGGCATATGTGTGATTCAAAATCAACAACAGAGCCCATGTTCATGGTAATGAAGGAACATGTCACCCCGCGGTGCTCACTAATGTTTTGGTAACACAAACAGCACTTGTTTGCAGGATCATTCATCACTGGTTTTGGTCTTTTTATGGGATTTGTAACCAATAAGAATATAGAAAACACAACCAGACTCAAACTTTAAGATCTTAAAGGTTGTAGGTGAGGTATGCCTTTTTGCAGAGTGCTCTTCTTCTATCTTGAACACTTAGATGTTGTATTTGAGTTAGTCAGACCTCATTCCAGGAGGCGAAAGTTTCACCGCCGGTGGGCACCAACCTCTTGATGCCCGTTACTTGCTGTTAAGGCTGTAGACAAAACCAACATGGCAGCATGAGGCTGAAAAGCTGTTGCCACTGATAAATGAACTGAGGGACTGAAAATGGGGCTTCACATTTTAAATTGGTGACACCAAGAGCGGGACATAAAGTGAACTGACAAATACTTTAAGTAAAGCACAGAGCCTAACAGTCTCACTCTGGCTGTTCTGCTACCAAACCCTGTTGACAAATAGCCCGACTTGTCACAAAACTTCTAAACTGACATCATGAGGGCGATGGTCCGATTTGTACTAGATGTAAAGAGATTTTTTTTCCACTTTAGTATTTATCAATACTTCTTTACATTTTGATGGAACAAAAAGAAAAAAGTTAAAAATAGCATGATATAATGTGGAAATCTGTTAATAACATATCAAATTGAACAAAAAAAGACATTCACCATTAATAAATATTCCTTGTGACATATTGTATTATCAACACATAAATATCTATGAATTTCTTTGTGTCGAAACTAAAGCTCTTGCAATTACACATTTAATTCTATATTACCTTATAATATTCCCATATAGCCTACATACTGTGTCATTTATAGCTTATATCCTTGAATTGAAAACAAATAAATATTTAATAAATAATGCTGATATAAATCTCTTTTTTTCCTTTTTTTTTTCCTTTTTTGTTCTTATCAAATATCAGAGCTTGAAAAACATTTGAGTTTATTGGCCACCGGTGTGTCAGCGGCTGTCTGATGTGTTGCTGTAGTGTCCTGTGAGCAGAAGATGGCAGCAGAGAGGCCACATGGGCAGTGTCTCCTTGACAGAAACGATCAGCTTATTCTGATGTTCTGACCTTGTTATATAGAG
This sequence comes from Chelmon rostratus, assembly GCF_017976325.1. NCBI lineage: Eukaryota > Metazoa > Chordata > Actinopteri > Chaetodontiformes > Chaetodontidae > Chelmon > Chelmon rostratus. Next base: position 24,526,818 of record NC_055658.1, on the reverse strand, counting down.
AGAGAATAACATAGAACTGATACAGTACTGGCGTCCCGAGAGGGAGCGGGCCCTTTCCTATCTTTGACTCCCTAAACAGCACTGTCTCTGGTGTCTGTGTTTGGCCTGTCAGCGTCTAGTCTTTGTGGATTTGAGCATCAACAAGTAACTACGTTTCTGAATGAGGACTTGATCCAGTGAAATAGGCTTTCATGTAAACTTTCACTATAGTACCATGATGTCTGCGTCTGGCAGGTGCTTCCAGGATGAAGACATGTTGGAGGTGGTGTGGTTAAGGGGGGAGGGGGGGGGGGCGGGTGGATTACAGCGCGGTCTCCTTCAGGTCGTTGAGGTTTGGCATCCTGGTGCGCGAGGCTCGAGTAAAGGTGGGCCCGTTTTGCCCTGGTTTGATGCCCAGCTGTTCGGGGGTGAACTGAGCGCCCTCCGCCCGCTGTAAAGCAGACACGTGCCAGCTGGACTCGATCTGTCCGGGGAGGGGGTAGCTGGCCTTGCGGCTCTTAGCCTGGGCGGAGCTGCTCACCCCAACGTGCCCCCTGCTGTCGGCGTGCCCTCGACCCTCAGAGTAGCCCGCTTTGGAGGAGGGCTGCGGGGGGTTGGGGAGGGGGGCTTGGAAGCGCAGGTCTGGAGGAGGGGGAGGAGGAGGCTGTCCTTGATTTGAGGAAGAAGGGGAGAGGTGAAGGAGCCTGCGGAGTGATTTGAGTGGTTGACTCTGTTAGGAGGGAAAGAGATAGAGTTGATGAACGTTCCACGAAAAGGCGAAACCCATCAATGCGTCAGTCCATCTCTCATTACTCTGACTCTCCTGCTTCTGTGCTCATCCCTGCTGAAGACAGAAACCTTACACTAACTGTTGCAGGAATTGCGTGCAGGACTTTGTGTTTCAAGGCCAATTCTCTTTTTTGAATTCCAGTTGGAGGCTGTACGCAGCTGTAATGGCCTTAACATCCCGCCCACTTCTTTATCATTATTTAGTTCATCTCACTCTATTGAAACTATGTCTGTGTGTTAGGCATTTGCCAAAAAGTGACAAGCCCTGACATTTCTGTATGCAAAACCTCTTTGTGTCACGTTTTATAGGATACTACATGCACGGGCATGAGTTTTTAAATGTAAGCTGTGGAACCACATTGTATGACCTCACCTACAAATAGAAATTACATGACTGAAATGATTGAGATAAAATTTATTTATTCATGACTGACACTAAACTGCAGTAAACATCACGGCATTATGATATTGTGCTGATGGACTGCGCTCTGGGCCATGGTCTTCATGAACACAAAACTAAAGTCTCCAGTATAAATACCTGAGAGTGCGAGTCCACTGGTTTGTCTGGTGGCCAATCATTGACTCTCTCTCTCTCCCTCCCTCTTTCCCTCTCTCTCTCCCTTTCTCTCTCTCTTTCTCTCTCCCGCTCTCTCTCCCTCTCTCGGTCTCGGTCCCGGCTCTGTTCCCGCTCCCGGTCCCGGTCTCGGGACCTCTCGCGGTTTTTCCGTCGGCTGCCATGGTGAGAGGAGGACTTGGAGCTCCTCTGCAGGGACAGGTGTTCTTGTCCGTTACCAGGGACCTAAAAAGATACAGGGACATTGTTAGTAATTATCCCAAATAATTACTTCCTGTGAATGTTATTCTGTCCATGGTGAGGTTGCCACACTCATCTTCATCACACATCTCATTCAGATCCCGGTGAGGTTCTTCATGCATCCCTCTGGCAGCACCAGACAAAACACAAGGACGTGGTGATGGTGAAGACTTCATACAGAAAAAATCTAGGAGTTCTTCAACTGAGAGTGTTTTCACAGGTCCTGATAAGCAGCAGGGCATCATCATCAATTAATCTGTTGATTATATAGTTGGATTAATGATTAAAGATACATCATCACTAAGATCAGGAAGTAGTGGAAAACGCCCATTACAGTTTTCCAGAAGTCTTGTCAAACTTCCTGTTTTGTCCGATCAACAGTCCAAAAACAAAAAGAGATTAAAATTAAACTGATATAAAACAATGTCAATTATTGACTTAAATGATAATCAAATTATCAATTAGTCAGATGAAAATAGAGCTTTAGTGGATTTTGTTAACTTTGGAACTAGCAGGGCTAGCTGTGTCCCCCTGCTAACTGGCTGTTTGTAGCCTCTTATATAACGGACTACTACTACTACAACTACTACTATTTCCTCTTAGTATGAGTGTGAGTTTGGGAACATGCCGGTTAATGCGCTTATAAATGTGCTGAATATGTTCATGACCCTCATATGACACAATGACATCTGAAAAGAATGAGTCCCGACGTGCAGAAGTGTTGGCCTCACAAACAGCACACACTGCAGCATGAAATCAATGTCTTACAATGCAATGTGGATGCAAGGTGACTGCATCTGACATACATAATAGCGAGACAAAACGGATGCACAAACACCGTGCAGTATTAGACTCAAAACACATTTGAAATCCTTTCAATTTGGAATATTTCTCAGTCAATCGATCATCAGAGGATTTCAAACCAGGTCATTCTGGTGAATGCCGTGTGAGTTAACATGCAGTCGTAGTGTCGAGGTTAGATTACTGGTGAGGCAGGGTAGGGCGCGGGAGGCTGGTGTTGTACCATAGGCGAGGCGACTACAGGGAGGACTTTGACAGCTGAGTTGTGCTTTAAGCTATTCTTAGAGCTAAAGAGAGGGAAAAGGCTTTTCTTGATGCTGGGGTTCCTCCCGTCCTCCATGTCCGTCTGTGGAGGAGAAGACGCACAGCCACAACTCTCAACACAAATCTCTGACAGCGAGCAGAAAAAACTGCTGCAGCACCACCATCTAAAGAAATACCACTTAACATCGGATACAGAGAAAAAAAATCAATAATAGCATGAAGATTTGATTGTTAAGATAAACAGGAAAGAGAGCAGAGCGGGTAGAAATTCAGACCAGCATTAAAGGATAATTCTGTTTTATTACAGCCTGTGCCTTTTATTTTGGCCATCATTTTTATCTGTTATAATAACATTGTACTATCCAAAGTAATTGACATGGCACTAAAATGAAATCTAGCAGGGTGAGAGATGAATGCTAAGATCACACAGGCTGAAAAAAGTCACCATTTTAAAGTGCAATGGAAACAGACTTAAAGAATTCATTATAAGACATGTGACATAAGATCAAAAGAGCTTCTGCTCTTCTGGAGAGACGGCAAAATGGCGGCAGGCGAAAACTTCGGGTATATGTGGACCGATGAAGAGACTTAAACCTTTTATCCATCCTGGAATTAACAAATGAAACCAACATAAGTGCCACGTTTTGTTTGATGTGTGAGTGGTGCTTTAAACTCCTAATATTCCCTTAATTGTAGTGACTGAAAACGTACATTAATTCACATTTTCTTTTGCAAACTTTGTCAATTTTTGGTTAAAAGTGGCGCTCTATTTGGATGAAAACTTGACAACTACAGTTGCTCAGTGTTGTCGTGTACCATTAGCATCTCACTGCTCGTGCTTCATGGCCCGTCTGACTTCATATTCTTCATTCGTTTCCCTGATTTTAGCAATCAGCTTAGTGAGTTCAATGTTATTATTACTGATGTGAATGATGGCAGAAACTATGATAATAAGACTCATGTTGTAATAAACCAGAATTACTCTTTGGTGGCCGTTATCACATGTCTATTCACACAACGAGCTCATCATTTTCAAATGAATTTGCTACTAAAATAACACTGAAATAAACTTTCTAGACAAAGGAAACAACATCAGAGTGAGGAAAATATCTGCATGTATGCTGAATGAAATGACAGGTGACAAATTAAATGTTCTTACTATTTGTGTCTTCTTCTTTTTCTTTTTAATGGCTCTGAAGAAGCCTTGCTTTTCCTTCTCTTTGGTGGGCTCTGGAGGATTCATGACCATCGCTTCTGCGGCAGTCCTATGAGGCAAATGTGGAAAATTGCTCCAGTGACTCATGTTTGAAATTACAAGCTCAAGATTAAATCGTGACTTCTTCTCAGGGGTGCCTCAAATGCTAGGGCGAAAACTAAATAGATAGTGCGATGACTAGAACACATTCACAGTATATAAAAAGACACTAAAATAACACAGCAGTGGACTATAACTGATATCTGAATCATTCTCAGTTATAAGCTTTCAAGTTTCAGTCAGCTAAAAACTATTCAAATGATTCACTTCAAAATAAAACTTTAGAAAAACAAAGTTAGTTGGTTGTCAAGATCGTTCATCATGACAAGAAATCCAATAAATACAAAAAAAATATTTTTAAATCAATTAAAGCGATTAAATGCAAATGCACAATGAACATTTCCTTCTGCTGAAGCTTTACAGTAAATGCATTTCACTGGCAAAACATGACTTTTATTATGAAGCACACAGGAAATGCGCTGTGTTCGTCAGTGAGATTAGCATTTACAACTTCATTTTCTGTGTGTTTTGACAGCAGATTAAGTATTTCAAGGAGTAACGGAGCAAGAAGGAGCAGCTACAGAGAGCTGTTAGATGAACGCTGCACACCTCCTAACAGCAGGTGTCGCCAAACCAACCAGGACTGACATCTTTGAGACCGGCACTTTAAATGACCACATGCCTGACAACGTGCTTTCATTCATTCTATGATGCCTCACAGCAGCGTCACAAGTTCTCCTGAAAATCTAATGGATCTTAATTAGTGCTGTGACAGACTTCATGTGACAGTGAGTGAAACAGAGTTTGATCTGATGGCTGAATTTAGCATTAAATAAAAGATGACATGAATGTAGTTGTTCTTCATCATTCAGAGTCTACTCCTGCATGTTGTATTCTAGAAGCTCAGTTGCAGTATAGAAACGCATCTGCTGCATGGAAGAACTGTAAACTATGAACGCGGACGCTTCAGTTTAAGTCAAGCGAGTTTCTCACCAATCAAAAGCCGTCTGCCGTTTGGAGTGGTTGGCCAAGGCGACGGGATCAACGGCTCCGACGGGTACGACCGGCCCTCGAGCCTGCCCGACACCCTCGTGGAAAGAAGAGGAGTTATCTGGTCTGGGGGAGGGGACTGAAGAGAAACGAGGAGGAGAGAAAGTGATTAAAAGGGTGTATCTGTTTTTGAGCTGCATGTAAATTTCCCAAAATCCATCATGTCTGCCTTGTCTTTTTAAACCCAAGCTGATATCTGCTTCTTTTGTTACGGATTACTCAAAGTGACAAGTGTAGAAGTGCCCTTATTCTTTGATTCTACTTGACATTTACTATTAATCTGCCAGAAACCCCCAAGTTTATGCATCAGACCAATTTATCCAAAGCAGCTCTCTGCTAGTATCTCAACTTCAAAGTCTAAAATTTAGCTTTTCCTTCAAACGTTTCCTTTTGGTCCTTTTTTGGTTTGCTTTCCCCCCTTGGTCTATATTTCCCTCCCTGATTTAGAAAGCACTGAATGGTTTAGTGTCAGAAACAAGCTTCAAGAAGTCAGGAGGTCGGCTCCACTGAGGCGTTAAACCTTCCTTTCACTAAATCAAATTTTGTGATATTAATAAACATAAAATTCAGAGCTGATTATTCACATCTTGCACTTCAACTGCACTGTGTTCTTTAAAGTCTCCCGTTTATTAGTTTTACAGCTTCTTTTTTAGTCACTCTCAGTTGATCCTCGATTTCCTCCGGCGCCACCAGCAGGCTGATATTTGCTAATTAGCGAATGTTAGCATGCTAACACGCTAAACTAAGATGGTGAACATGGTAAACATCATAACTGCTTGACATCAATATGCTCGCACATACTGACATTAGCACCACTGTGCCTTAGCACAGCCTCACAGAGCTGCCAGCATGACTGCAGACTCTCATTCTGCTTTATTGTGTTTTTTCTCTTTTATTCCATTTGTGCTTTTTTAATCTGCTCCTTTCTTGTAGTCTTTTTACGTCCATCTTTTTATGCTGCCTTCTTTTATAGCCTGTCTTCGTGCCTCTTTCTATGTTATGTAAGGCATTTTTGAATTGCCTCGTTCTTGAAAAGCGTTACACAAACCAAACTTTTCTGATGCCACACAGCCGTTCGGTGATTCCTGTCCCTCACCTCGGTAGAAGCTGCCTACTCGCCGCGGCATGGACTCGGTGAAGATCATCCGGTTCTCCTTGGATGAACCTCCATCCTCACCGTGAGGGTCGTGATACATGCCCACCTAAGAGACACGCACGTCATGTGGACACACAAACGCACAAATACACACATGGACACAGGACCATACGTAGTTCCTCAGTGTCTTCAGCCTCGTGATTCACAATCTCCACTTAATCTCACGTCATTGCTTATCATTAGCTATCACAGTCTCTGCTGGCTCACATCACAAGACATTCGGGACAATCTTAGAGCTTTTCAGTGAGGTTACATTTATACCAGCGACAACGTGCAGTGAAGCTGTTGACTTGAGTAGAAACAGAAAGAGCTATGGGAGCCAGCAGTCAGAAGGGTGACCGGCTGTGTTTGGTAAACTGGTTGGAGGTAGGGAGGAGTCAGGGGGTCGGACCTCGTTTTTTGAGCGCTGTGTATGAAAAGCAGCAGTGTTGTCCCGCGTAGAGTCTTTGATGGGGGCACAAGGGTGGCTCATGTCTTTAGGGGACTGCTCACTCTGTTGAGAAGACGGACAGGCGCAGGTCAAAGCAGACTGAAGGAGAAGCAGCGTGAAGCAGAGGCAATGATAATGTGAGACAGTGACAGTCCCTGCACACATAAAAACATTCACCCAAAGTACATTTTCATGTTTCAAAGAAAAGAGTCACCCTTAGACGCTCTTTAAGATCTTGAATGTGTGTGTGTGGGCTTGAATGCAAGTCCGTGTGTGCACCTGATTTTCACCGACCTGCTGCATCGTCTCCTGCTGCAGTGAATTCCAACGTTTCCAAGATTCACGTTCAACACTTCCTGCTAAAAGTCATTAACTTGTGATGTTTGGATGTGGTTTTTAATTGCAGGTGGAGAGCTTCAGTGACAGTGCTGGTGCAGCAGCAATAAGTTAGTTAGATAAGAAAAAATGGACGCCTCTAGCCTGCTACACTGTCCTCTATATATGAATTACCTGTTGCCTTGCTTGTTTTTCGGTCCATTACTTGTGATTGGCCTTTTATTAATTAATCAGTTGTGTTCATATACTTTACTTTTAAAGACCCCCTGCATTTAAAAATCAAGTGTTTAACATGTCCATCTGGTGTTTTTATATGCTATAAGACACATTGTGAGTAAAATAAGCAGTCAATGCCATGGCTGTGCAGTTCCTTCTTGGATCTGCACCGGACCAATCACATCGTCACAAACACGGATTCAGGCAGCCAGAGTTTCAGGTAACATACCTAAAGAACCAATCCCTTCAAGCTATGGTGAAACGAGGAGTATCAGAGGAGAGGAGAGGCCAGGTGTAGCTACATATCGCTAATTTGCTAATTTTTGTCTTTGTTTATAGAGAGAAGAGTGACAGCATGGAAATTAGGGAGAGAGAAGGGAAGACATGCATCAAAAGGCTCTACCAGGTGAGCTACCTGGCCGCCCCAGGTTTAACATGTTGCCGACATGTTGGTCAGCTGGCAAGTTTATTTGCCTTGTGTTTTATCAGTTGGCTGCGTCCAAAAAAATCTGCAGTACGCTAGATTATGTTATCTGACGTTAGCCTGCCAAGTTACGCGATTATACGTGACAAACAATGAAGAAAGTTTTAAACATTGCAGAAAACTTCACATGACTGCTCATGTAGCGCTAGCAAGTTAATTAAGGGGCATATGGCACATGGGAGAAGTTTTCCCTCAGGGCTTTCTGCCAGAAAGTGCTGTCTGTTTGTTTGATGAGCAGAGTCGAAGGTGGACGGGTATGCTTACACCCACACATATTAAATGAAGGCAAAGGTGTAGAGTTACACCCAGTAACGGTGGAAAGTATAACACATCACTTGCACATAGATTGTAAACCAGCTTTAAGACACTGTCTTTTATAATCGAATTCTCTGTGAAACTACCGACAATCATACTGAAAGTTCAACTAACCACTTGTGTTGCTGTTACCATGGAGATGGCAACAGTTTCTAAGGTGTCCGCTGCCAGAAAAGAGGAGAACTAACACGGTATTCATCCTCGAGCAGCCTGCTAAACCATCATTTCTTTGTCAGATCAGATTTTAGAAATAGTGAGCTCAAATTCCGCCGACATAACCCAAAAAATGTTTGACTAGCCAGTGATAAAAATAAATATTACATTAAAAAAAAAAGATTTAATCAGAATCACTTAAATTTAGCTGGTGACAGTGTTCTGTCCCAATATTGTAGCTGTGGTAGAACATGTACTGTCTACAGTTTGCCCTCAGAATAAGAAAACTACATCACCATATGATATAATGGCCACTAATAGACCTGTTAATCTGCATTAACTAATTAATCAGTATTGTAGGGTGAATCTTTCCTTTAACCACCACCAAGCCCACAGGACTGTCTGCCACTAACCCTCGTCATGTCGTCAGTGCAGTCCTCTCTTGAAGAGCTCACGGAGTGTCCGGTGAGGGTGGTCCGGTGCTGCAGCTGGGGGGAGAGGAGTTGCAGGCTACTGGCACGCGTCGGTATCGTCTGCCCAGGTGGAGGCAAACCCGCCATCCCACCCTCGACCCCGTGTGGCCGGTGGCGCTCCCTCCTCACGTACATGGAGTGGCGTTGAGGCCGTTGCTGAGAGGAGAAGGGGGAGGTATAGCCCAGGCCGTAATGATAAGACTCGTGTGGGGAAGGCAGAGTGTGGGTGGAGGGCATCCCCGCTCCTCCTGGGTCTAAGAGCTCCGGAGCACCAGCCTCCTCTGGAGAGGAGTGAAAAGATCAAAGTCATTAGAGTTTGATTATTTTCATCATAGCTTATTCTCTTTGTTTGTTTTTATTATGCGTTCAACCTCTAAAACTATGTGAAAAATAGCTCTGACTGGTGTGGAGAGTCCATAGTGACGTCTTCAAAGCAAAGGTCCAACATCAAAACTATCAAAACTACCTCACATTTCAGAGGCTGGAGCCAGTATATAAATATTTCACATTCTGACTACTTAACTGATTAATAAATGATCAAAATTATTGTCAAATATTTTATTTATATTGACTCATCAATTAACAAAGAGAACACTACATGTCCAAGTTGTCATCTGAGCCACATCAGCAACTAAATTTACTGTACAGCACCAATTATGCAAATAGATAATATACTGGGAACTGGGTTTACTGCTGTGTTAAGTGATGGTTTTACTAGTTTCCTACTTGTAAATACTGTTAACATCAACATCTGACTTGCAATTACAAGCAGAAAACTGTATCCAAATTGATGCTAAACAAACAAGAATCCCTCACGCTAGCTGAAGTCTTATACTGGCCAGGCACAGTATTTTTTAACCCTAACGCCCCCGACTCTGCACTGCGTTGAGTCAAAGCTCAGAAGTTGTAAACACGGGCATCTCTCGCTGTATTCTTGAGATGAACACAGCATGAACACCTGCTACTTCTTCTCCTTCTTTTACTTCTTCAATGCTACCTCGCCATATGTACATTCACATGAATCTCATGTGCTTTCAAGCTGTTTGGCGCTTATCTCAAAGTGTGCAGGGGGGAAGGCCTGAAAAGGATAAATGTATGTCCACTAAATGCTAGAGCTCAACCTATCCAGTTCAAAATGAGTCATTATTTACATTACTCAAAAAAACAAAAACACATCAGCTCTCTGTGATGAGCCAAAATAATCAGTTTTGAAGAATTGGAAATGCATTCTTTCACCTGCTTTTAAAAAAGAAAATTCACTATACTGTACTAACAACAAGCAGCAACCTCCAGGGCTGAAGAATGAAGCCAATGGAAGTGCCAAAAACAGCAGTTCCTCAAATGGCCACTTGAGGCTGGCTCCAAAAGTGAGTCAATCCTCATAGACCCCTGTATTAAAATGCCCAAGTTCAGAGCAGAAATATTTACAGCCTGGTACAAAAACCAGTTTTGCTCTCTATAGCTAATTTCCACATTCATGACAACTGTACAGGGGGTGAATGCTTACGTAACTCACTCAATTAAATAATATTAAGGCCTAAAGTTATTCATGGCATGGCTGCTTTTGGGATGTGCAGTGAGTTTGGTGGGGTCAGGCAAAGTCTGGTTTTCTGTTTGTTTTTGTTTTTTTGGGTGAGGGTGGACGCAGAGATCTGGTGTTTGATGAAATGGATATAAATACCTTTTAAAAATCTGACTGAAGCCTGAGGCAAAATCAACTTTCCATTCTTAAATCAGTGGACAATGAAGTTGACTCATGAATACAAATGTGGCTCTTAAACCCACCTGGTGCTAAAGATTTATGTCTGGATTTGTGTCTGGATGAGGAGTCCAGTGTGCTGCTCTCCATGCGGACGTTGCCGCTGCTACGAGAGGCGGGGCTGTGCCCGGATCGATCGCTGTGTCGAGCAGAGGGGCTGCCAGGTGGCCCCGGCGGACCTGAAGGGGCGTTGAGGTCTAAACAGCTGGCAGGGAAGAAGCGGGCACCGGGCCCCACCCCTGCTGTCGTGTTGGAGTTTGGGTCGTCTGGGTGGAGTCGACCGTCGCTGAGGTTCCCCACAGATTTGGCATCGCTCAGCGCGCTGTGGCTCTTGGAAAGGCTGAGATACGAGGCTGAACTCTTAGAAGAGGAGGACATGGACCCGTGGGCGGAGTCGGCCATGCTGTGGGAATGCCGGCCGTGTTGTTTCTCGGCTCCAGACTGCAGCGTGTTGGTCTTGCCTTCCAGGAAGTTGTGGCGGCCGGCCTGCTGCTGCTGCTGCTGCTGCTGCTGCTGAGAGCGAGAGGAGCTGGGTTTGCTGTGGCCGTACTTCGCCCCGTGTCCCTGGTCTGGCAGCTTTGGGGAGGGTCCCAGGCTAAAATCAAACTCTGTCTTGCCTTTGGCTTCTTTGGGACTGAGGAGGTGTGGCAGGTTGTTGTTAGCCAGGTCTTTGCTGGACGAGGCAGAACGATTGAGGGTCTGGGACATGTACTGGCCCTTCGGGTGGAGCGTAGGACTTAAACTGGAAGGGGGCGGTTTGTTACCATTGAGGAAACTCTTGTTGCCAAGGTGATGGAGGTCACCATGGCGAGGGAGGCTGGAACATTCTTTGCTGTTGGAGCGACGGCTCGTGCTCTTAGTGTGACTCCTGGAGGGGCAGAGGGACCGGCAGATAAGGGAGCATTATAGTCCAGTTATATTGTTTTGTATTGTATTGATATGATCTGTGCCACTTGTGTGCATGCATATGCAGGGAGAGCTTAAAGTAATATTGGCGTCGGTCTCGGCCTGAAGAATTGCAGACTTTGTTGGGCTGAGGCTGGACAAGGGCTGGAGGTTACAGCCCATGCAGGGTGCTGGGTGGTTCCTCCACAAATCAGTGTGCAAAACACACAACTGTCTTAAAAAAAATATTCTAATACTTTTGAAACAGATAGTCCCCCCCTACAAAATACAATGCTGGACAAGTGGATGGTAAAACCCAAATTCCAAAAAAGTTGGGATGCTGTGTAAAACATGAATAAAACAGAATGTGATAACTCACTACTCAACTGAAAACAGTGCAAAGACAATATATTTAATGTTTTACCTCATTAACTTCATTGATTTTTGTAAATACAAGCTTATTCTGAATTTGATGAAGTTGAGCTAGGAACAGCAAAAGACTGGGAAAGTTGTGGAACGCTCCAAAAACACCTGTTTGGAACATTCCACAGGTAAACAGGTTGATTGGTTACAGGTGATAGTGTCATGATTGGGTATGAAAGGAGCATCCTGGAAAGGCTCAGTGGCTCACAGTTGGTTTGCAAATGATGGGAAGCATTGATGTTTTACACAGTGACCACATTTGTGTTGATCAAGGTCGTATGTATAGCCATACAGATCTAGTTTTCATTGAACAGCAGTGCTTTAAAAGTGTTTTGATGTGTTTTAATTCTATCCACATCATCCAGCTCTCGGTCCAGTGTTTACTAAGCCGGATTCAAAGTGGTGATTGTCAAGCTGACAAACAGAAGCTGTGGCAGAGCCTCACCTTGTGGGAACTGTGTTCTCTCCATGATGGTGTGTTTTCCTCTTGGAGGAGCGCGGTGGGTTGGGAGATGCAGGAGGAGGCCGCTCTCTCTCCGCCTGCCTCAGAGGCTGGAAGGCCGGGTGGTTCAGACTCTGCTCTGTCAGGTAACGCTCAGTGGGGTTTAGCAGCAACAGGTTCTGATGGAGGAATTTATTTTTACTGGCGTGTATCTCAAACTTTTTCGATGCAAATTATCGGTGGATAGATTAAGGACGGATAACACATCAGTTCATGTGAATTCCAAACTACTTAGAGAATTTCTTGGTCTTTTACCTTCATCAAATCCAACATCAAACCACTCAAGATGCCTTGGTACCTTCTCTCCAAAGTCTGAGGATGAGTAACAGAGGGAAACTGGCACACACACACACACACACACACACACACACACTGGATCAAATTTGTATCCAAACTGTACTTTACTATGTACTATTAGGATTTCCAGCGTACTACAGTAGATGTTCCTAGTAGTAAACAAAAGTAGCTCTCAGTTCAAAACACACAGAAATCTATCACTAGATCACACTAAACAAACTACCAAACACACACACACACACACACACACACACACACACACACACACACACAAAGACACACACACACAAAGTCCTGTACTGCCTCCTGGGACATTTTCTCTTGCTGCTAAACTGAACACCAACCACCTATCTCATGAGTCATACCAATCCACTCAGTCATGGTGCTGGGAACAGTGCCACCAGAGAGAGAGAGAGAGAGAGAGAGAGAGAGAGGGAGAGAGAGAGAGAGAGAGAGAGAGAGAGAGAGAGAGAGACAAACAGAGCCAGAGCTGCAGAGAGAAGAAAAGGAGATAACAACAGAGAGGAGAAGGAGGAGCAAGAAGAAGAAGAAGAAGAAGAAGAAGAAGAGGTTACTGTAGAGTGGATCAGAGTTAAACCGTTCCTACCCTGATGCCGTGAAAGCGAGGGTTGTTGTAGAAGAGCTTCATCTGCTCTGCAGGAAGTGGCCCCAAAACCTTCTGAATGGTGAAGAGCTGGAGACAAAATGAAGCAGCATCGCAGTTAATAGTGACGGTAGACTTCACTGCATTTGTGAAGTTTATTCTTGACCTTGGACACTGCAGGCGACAAAACGTGATGGTCAATTTGAGTGCACACATTTAGACGTGCGATTGTTTTGTCAACTTATTTCTCGAAGGTCAAGAACGAAGTTTGAATCAAATTCAAAGCCAACATGGACAGGAAGCCCTTAAAGTGCTTGAAAAATGGAATTTCAACATCTGCAGTACATTTCCATAACAACTGGGCCAACCGTCCGCTGGCGAAGATCATGTCACATGATCAAAGAGCCGCTGAATACTGAATATTGAATACTGAGTTCAATTGATTGAATGAACCTATGAACCTGCATTGATTGATATTTTATATATTGTCAATTTATTGCTTACAACAAGCTGCAAGCAACAAATTGACATATTGTCATCTTATATATTGATACGGGATGCCAGCAAACATTGGCTTATTTACACATCTAGCAGTCACAGAAATACATTAGCATATTCTCTCTCCTTTTAGCTCTGCTTTGCTCTCCACCAACTCCCAAAGAAAATGTAGCTGCTAAATGCTCCACTATGTTCACCAGCTAGTCGTTAACTTGGCCTGCCTGTTGTGTGTTTGCATACAGTCACTTTTTAGAGCTTTATACACAGCTGCAGGTGAGAGTGAGCGAAACAGTGACACTGCAGTCTGAAAAAAAAAAAAAACAGATCGGACTTGTTTAATTCAATAAATGAGAAAATAAAGACAAAATGTGGATCGCCAGAGCCCACCATGTGGTCCTTCAATTGCTTACCAACCCCGATGCCAAAAAATCTTGGACATTGAGTAAAAGTAAATCAGAATGCCATTTGCAAATGAACTGTGTTTACAAACAGCGGTTTTAAATGTTCCTGAGCTAATGTGGTAACATCCTTTATATAATCATGTGTTCACAAAGTAGTGAACCTCGCTCCATCCACACTTGTGAACGACTGAGTCTTTTCATACCCAATCATGATGCTATCACCTGTTTCCAATGAACCTGTTTACCTGTGGAATGATCCAAACAGGTGTTTTTGAAGCGTTCCACAACTTTCTCAGTCTTTTGTTGCTCCTGTTTCAACTTGTTTGAAACATGTTGCTGCATCAATAAGAATAAGCTCAGAATAAGCAGGTTTTTACAAAAATCAATGAAGTTGATGAGGTCAAACGTTAAATATGTTGTCTTTGTGCTGTTTTCAATTGAGTCGATGAGCAAATGATCACATTCTGTTTTATTCATGTTTTACGTCCCAACTTTTTGGAAATCGGGGTTGCAGTTTGTCTGAGCCATGTGCGTTAAAGACATGCACATCTGTCCTGTCCAGGTGTTGGGTCCAACAAACAGTAACTCACGTAGATTCACACATTCACACTGATAAATGCTTCCTTTAAAATGTCATCACCACTTGTGGCTCACCAACCTGATCTATCTCACTTTCCCCTGGAAACAAGGGCTGTCCGTCACTCAGCTCCCCGAGGATGCACCCCACAGACCACATGTCCACTGCCTTACCATAGGGAGCCCTGAGAAAGAGGCAAAATATTATTCATGTGGAGAATGTCAATGGCTTGTGACGACTTTGTCAATTAGATGGCGGGAGTGATGATGATGAAAATGGGAACGAGGATGATGGGGGTGAAAATGAAGTCATCAATATGAAGAGGAGATTATTATGAGAGGGATGGTGATGGGGGCGACACTATGAGAGGTGGTGGTGCAGTCGAATAAAATGATGGCTTCTGCATTTCTGATGGAGATGATCGTACAGAAGATGGTCATTTCTGAGAGAACGGCGCTGAGGAGTCTGGTGAGAAATGGCGAGAGATCTGGCAGCAGAGAAGCAGAGGAGCGGTGGTGTTGGAGGGAGAGAGTATTTGAGTGGGCGGCATTCAAACGCTGTCTCAATAAATGTTCCAGGGCATTTACTAAATCAGGCTACAGCAGTGAGGCTAGATGATGCTCAGCTGTCTTCGAGCTAGAATGGACATTCAATGCAGCAAAAGCATCACAAACAATTTAAGCAACCAAAACGAGCGTGAAACAGAGATTTGACATCAGAATACGGGGTGCACACGGTGGTTCATGTTATCCTGCTGTGTAAACCTGCAGCATTTTCCAGTGATTTGAATCAATATAATGAAGAAATGACACAAAATAACTCCTAATAAATGAAATAAAATAATGATAGGTGGCATTTACAATTTTTTAAATAACTTTCTATTTCTTCTGACCTTTTTAAAACCCAGTATGTCGAAAACCTTTGAAGTGGTAACCCTTCCCTTTGTCACAAACTGAGCTTGCACATTCGGATGAAAGTGACAAAGTAAGAAAATGGCCATAAAGCATTTTTAAATCACTAAGCTATGAAATATAAATTCCTTTAATTTGCCAAAGAGTAAATTCACACGCAAAGAAATGGACAATATGTCATCCTACATACGTATGTGTCTGCACTGGAAACAGAAAACCAATAAGACTTATTTAGTGTTTGTGTGGACTAGTGCTGTGTAAAAAAAAAAAAAAAAGACTGCCAACACCGACCACAGATGGACGGCATATGAAAATCCAATGCATTAAATTATGTTTTACAGCTGGGATTTCAAAGACAGATGTAATTTTTAATGTCGGTAATCATGTTTATATGAAATCCTCATAAAATCCATTCATTCATCATGATGTGTCAGGCTGATAAAACCACGTTAAAGACTGCCTCCAGGACTCCACAATGCTAAACCGAATATTAGGCTAATATCTTTGAGCTTTTAAGTGTCGGGCAGACACAATAAGACATCTGAGGAAGTCACCATAAGATGTAGGAAATCCTGATGTTTTTCTATGTTTTGCTGATGTTCTTAAAGATCAGTTAATCAAGAAACTAATTATGGGTTGATCTCATAATGGAAACATTTGCAGCCCTAAATTCTGCCACATATAAATCGCCTTCCTTAGCTAAATAAGGTATAAAAAAAACCTCACTGGATTATCTAAAAATGCAATGATAGTCACAATATGTTGGATATGACTGGACGCATAACTGTGAGGCTGTGCTGAGTGTAATGTGATGTGTCACGAATAACAGCCAAGAGCAGAGTAGTCATTTTATTGAATATTCTTATCGGAGTAACTACTGCTGTTCATTTCTCTGTGGACTTCCTGTCTAGTAATTCCCTCCTGGATCCCTGGAAACCATTGGCTATCTGTAGCCTATTTTAGTGCAGCTGACACTATTTTATACCAGGGATGCACTGATCCGCTATGCCAGATCAACGTTAGCACCTGTGCCTTAACAGCACCTTATGAAATGGATCAGATTTCAGCTGAGACTTCATGTTTTTTATGGCTGCATCCATACATTAGCTGTACACATATCTACATATATCCTATACCCACCTATCCTTTGGATGGTGGTGGCGAGGTGCTAATTGAAAGGTGGAAACAGGAGGAAAACTCCCAAAGCCAGCCATCGGGTTTAAACTCAGAACCCTCTTCCTGTGAGGTGACGGTGTTAATCATAGTACCATCGTTTCTCACTTAGTCTGCTTCACACACCTGCACGGTTCAGTCAGATGGAAATATTCTACACGTCTGCTGCAGCTTTTTAAAAACATTTCCTGAAAAATTCCATTTGGAAACTTTGGTCTCAGCTGTGTTTTCGCCATCACCTGCTTTCGCCAATATCTGTATCGGCAAATATCCTGAACTGAGGTATTGGGAATGGTACCGGCAGACAAAGTGATGGATCGGTGCGTCCTGATCTGATACCATCTCATTCAAAAACCCCACCCACCTGCTGCTCTGAGAAGATGAAAAAAGATGCTGGGAATGACTTGCAACAGCAGACGGAATGAAGTCCCTTTCTCTCGTTTTTCACATGGTCTCCTGCACACACACACTCACACACACGCAGACTCACCCCAGCAGCAGCTCAGGCGAGCGGTACCACCTTGTAGCCACGTACTCAGTGTAGTTGGCATCTGTTCCTTCAGACAGGTTACGAGCAAAACCTGAGCCAGAGTAAGACGGAAATGAATAAATCACACAGGCCTCATGCTGTATTTCAGACATACTGTACTACTAGAATAAACTACAATCGACACTCAAATCGGACGGTAATAACATGGTCATCGCATCATGTGACCAGACCTCAGCCCGCCTGCAGCGATAGTTATGTCACTGCAGGTGGGCCGAGGCCATGCTTCAGATAACTGGTGCACAGAGAGTCAATTTTAAGCATGAAAAATCACAATAAACAGCACGCCAGCTCCAACAGTGAATAACAAACAAATCTCACCCCAGCTGACTCAGTAGGGTTGCATTTGCCAAGTATGCAAAGCTAATTGACCGTGTGATTTTGCAAAGAGTCATCCAAACGTAAAACACACACCTGGGAAACTGTAAAATGACAAAACTCAGCTGAATCAATACAATCTATTAGTATAGTCACAGCAGAAACAGGTGGCTGACATTAACCGTACTTACTTAAAGTATAGCTTTGGCAGATTCATTGTGATAACAGCCACCGGAGTACATTTTATGGTGCTGGTTGGCCGCTTCCCAGTGGCAGAATTGATTCTTCTGATACGCAACTTACAAGGTGACAAATTAATGGTGGGATTTTTCACAGCGAACTGAGCCCAAGAAACCAAACTGCCCAAAATGGAATCACAGATATAACCGCAAAAATCACAGATAACTTGACAGCATTAGGAGGAATCTACACCTACAGCAGAAGGTCTCGTAAAGCACCAGTAAAAGCCGATTCAGGCTGACAAACAAACACCTCCATTTTACAGGAGGTTATTTGATGAGGCGCATCTTTTCACCGCGCTGCGCATGCAAATCTCTCGTGACAACGCCGCTGCTGGAGGGAGCAGAAGAAGAAGAACAAAGACTCACCAAAGTCGCAGAGTTTGAGAACATCCTCCGAGCTGATGAGGAGGTTCTCCGGCTTGATATCTGGAGGAGAGACGGAGACGAAAGGCTGTTAACAACATGGTTCAGTCGCATCACAAACATAACAGGAAAACATGCCTCAGAGTTTGTAGCCAGTGTTGTTACTTTAAAGTCTGTCTGAGCCCAAAATGTTTCTCTGACAATAAAAAAGATGTAGAGAAGCCGGAGTAGAGCTGCTCTATGGGACAGTTTGCTAAAAGTACTGAAAGTGACAAAACAATAATCATGTCTATGAAATGTTTTCCACATAGTACAACCCAGATTCCAGAACAGATGGGACGAAACGCCTCCTTCATCATTGAGTAGATGATCATTTGCTCATCTACTCAACTGAAAACAGTAAACATTAAATAAATTTAATGTTTGACCTCATCAACTTAATTGATTTTTGTAAATATCTGCTTATTCTGAATTTGACGCCAGCAACATGGTTCAAACAAGACTGGGAAAGTTGTTGAACGCTCCAAAAACACCTGTTTGGATCGTTCCACAGGTAAACAGGTTGATTGGTAACAGGTGATAGTATCATGATGATGGGTATGAAAGGAGCATCCTGGAAAGGCTCAGCCGTTCACAAGCAAGGATGAAGCGAGGTTCAACACTTTGTGAACACATGATTGTATAACGGGTGTACTGCATGGGCTCAGGAACACTTTGTAAAACCGTCAGTGGGGACCAAATCTGTTTGAATCGCTGAGTAAATCTGAGATTTGGGAGACAATACAGAGGCCCTGAACCAGGCAACCTTTAAATATTCATATTCATCCTAAATTGTAATAACATAACTCCCTGCACGTGGATCATTTACAGTAATTCTGTAATTTCTCCTTTTTAAAAATGAATTTCTTATAATTAAGCACCAACATCTGACACAAGGAAGATCACTTGATGCATGAAAAGTGCCACAAAATTCTTGAATCACTGGCAGATTTTGTCCCTTTATGCTAAAGCAAAAACGCAATTTTGATTCTAAACACAGCAAAGTGACATATGGATATTTTTACAGCAGAGACATGAACATAGACACAACGAAACTCCTCACCTCTGTGTACTATCTCATTCTTGTGACACCAGTTGATAGCTTTGATGAGCTGGTAGATGTAGCTGCGGACTTTATCAGGCGGTGCACCGTTGGGCAGTTCCTCTAAGAGCTCCAGCATGTTCTGCAAACCAAAACCAATCGTGTAGCTGCAGGTTTAAATGTACAATAAAACACAATGCTACTGAAACCTTTTTCCTGGATACTTCTTACAGTGGGGATTCCTCTCTGTAGCCTTGCTGTTTTAAATAAACCCTGACCTAGGGGAAGCAAGAGGGGACGGCGTACTACTACATGAAGATAAAAACTGTCATGAAATAAACACTTGGCCGGATACCCTGGCAACACAGTGGGGAATACCATTATTCACCAACAGCATAGTTCATATGTTGCCATGGTGATGCTTTTTTATGCTTAACTGAGCAGCCTGAACATGCTGAAACTTGGAGACACAGCAGAGCAGAGATGCTGTATGTGACGGGCGCATGATGTGCACACACTGAAATGATAAGAATAGTGTCATTAAGCTGACCCTCTCCACATATTCAAAGACAAGGTAGAGCTTCCCCCTCCTGCGAAACGCCTCCTTCAGCTCCACGATGTTGTCCTGCTTCAGCGTCCGAAGCATCTTCAGCTCCCGGAGAGTCGTCTCCTTGACCTCCTCATTTTCTGCGCGGAAATTAAAGAGACAGAAGTGATACAGCTGTTCTGTTCGGCTCTTCCTCCTCCCTCCCGCTCTCTCGCTCCTCCACTCACCTTCGCTGTCTTTGAACTTCTTAATGGCCACCAGCTCGTTGGTGTCCTGCGGAGAAATGAGGATGTGAGGCGTGTTAAGACCGAAGAAAACAACCAATCGAGCCACACAAAGGCCTCTGAGGCGGACAGACAGCTCGACGGACGCAGAGAACATAAAGATCGGCAGTCAGAAATAGAAAGCGTTTGCAGAACGAGAGGTGAAGAGGAGAAATGAGGGAACTGTGAGGATGTTTAAATTCATCTCCTGCTCTCCACAACAAAACACGTGTGCCCGAGTTGTGCCAACACAAGAGCCATGCAGGCGCTCTCGTTTCAATTATTTTACCACGGGGCACTGGCACACAACAAGCAGCACATCCTTGGCATCGTTAATATGCATCTTTGCTCTCCTTCGGCTTCCTGCAGGTTGCTTCACTGACCTTGCTGAATTTAACAAGCCGGTGTGGCTGCAGATAGAGTGCTACAGTTTAGACGTCAAATACATATTGCTCAGTTTTACCAGAAAGCAATAAAAGAGTAGGTTTTGATTGTATAGTGCAATTGTGCGCACAGCAAACATGAACAGGATTGTCACATGATAATCACATAATCACAGTCAGGAAATTGGGCAAAACATGAACACAACCAAATATAAATCGCACTTTCAGTGGAATATATCAAGAAATATCAGGCTACACCGTGAACTTCCCATTACTGAAAATAAGATGTGGATAATGGACTTTGATGGCTTAAATGATTCCCCCACTGGACTGTGTTTAGGGGGAAATATCCTCAAACGAAGGCAACAGAGGGGATGGAGCTTCACAGGTTTATAGGAGTACATACAGCAGCTAGCAGGCTGGTCAGAGCCCTGCACTTTGATGTTGTGGATGGTTTAAGCCAATATATAGGTTATAGAGCCTGACAAATGTGGAGCGCTGTGGCTGGATCATTCATCACGTTGCTGATTTTTGAGAGAAAAATTATGATCTTTTCATGAGGATGTCTCCTTACACCGCACAATACAATATAAGTATATTTACTGAAGTTCAGTACTTCAGTTTTGAGGTACTTATACCTAACTTGAGTATACCCTGTTTATGCTGCTTTATACTCCACCATATTTCAGACTTCATCTTTTACTTCAGTACATTTATTTTACTACTGTACTTACTTTGATTTTACAACTTACATACAAAACGGATGAAATATGATGCACTCTCTCACTCTGGTTTCTGTTATGTTGCTGATTAAACCAGCTCAGGTTGAGGTTCTGCTGGGATGTATGAGAGGTACGTGAGTCCCTGAAGTTTGGAAAAAAATATTTTTGATCTCACTGGACATGATTATAACTTGAGTGCAAATTGTCAGCTTGTGTGCATGAGATGAAAATATACATCATCTTTCAGGACCTTAATGTTTCCATAATTAAAACTCTGAAAGGTGCCAGTTTGCACTGTGAGTGCTTTTACTTTTGATACTTTAAGTAGAAAAACTAGAATTTCAAATGCAGGACTTTAACTTGTCACAGAGTATTTTCCCACTGTGCCATTGTTACTTTTACTTCATTAAAGGATCTGAGTACTTGCTGCATGTTTGGCATGTTTTGCAGCAGTTTTATGCATGCTTCTAACACTGAGTGGAGCCTCTGTGTTTCTAAACCGTGCTGCTCTCTCCTTACCACCTGCAGTGAGGACTTTGTGGCTTTAGCTTGTCTTACTGCTGCTAGCTGCCATTCCTGACTGGATTGTCGTGTCAAGTTTAAACTAAAGCTGCCAGATGTCTGTCAACATTAAAAAAAAATGTGACACATCCTTCAAAAAGACAAATTTTCTTGTTTTCCAGCAAGTTCCTGTCATGACATTTTTGTGCCCACACCTTCGATTAAATGGCCCATCTCAATGTCGGACCCTGAGGCTGTAAGTGGGTGAAGACGGTGGTCCAGAGGGAATCAGTCTCCCTCTGTCCTCTGCCACTCTCATGTTCTCCTATTGTCCTTTTGTTTGCGGGGTTCAGACAACAGAGTCAGCCTCAGTGCCGAGAAGAGGCCTCGCGGTGAGGAGCTGCATGCCGCCATTCCTCACACAAGACGATTGTTTGACTGAAAACGCTTTTTTTAATACAAAGCTGTCTGTTTAGAGCTTGATGAATGAGGCATCGTGGATTTACAGCTCTAACAACCCGTACATCACGTGTGCCTTTTCCAGCTCTGTGGCGGCACTTCGCAATGTGCTGATGATGCTTACGCTCACGTGTGGAGTCTCTGACTTCCACTGATTTACCTTTTGATCCGGTGTTAAGTCAGCACACTCAAAAATAGCTCCAGGCTTGCCAATTTCCTGCTGATGACACAAGCAGCTCGTGATTGTCGCATCACACAGAAGAGTAAAGCTTGAAAAATCACACTTTTTTGTGGCCTTGAATGTTTTAGCATAGCATGGCACAATAAAAGCACTCTGCCATCGAAATTGTTTAGTCACCCATTTATCTTTTAATATAAACACAAACAGACACTATCTATAACTAAATGGGACACGTGGGATATATATTTATTAATGGATCCCATTAAATGGAGGCAATAGGACAGACTCCCTTTTGTTTTCTCTTCCATGTTTTTATGTATTGATGGAAACTGCATATAGTATTTTCCTCATGCATTTATTATTATTTATTACATCAACTCAATGCCTGTCCGTGTTGTGCTACTCTCCATCATATAACTTACAGTCCAACCATTTTCTGTTGCAGACACATGCACGCAGTGAGTATTCACTTGAAAACCCAGTAAAAACCTTGGCAGCTATCAAGTCAGGAGCTCCACCTACACAAAGCAAACTTTTGATAACAGAAAATGTCAGGATCGGCTGTGTTCTCCTGCCTGTTTCCTTGTGTTTCATGTGCGTTCCCTCTCTCTCTCTCTCTCGCTGTCAGTGTGTCTTGGTCTGAGCCTGAGCTGAGCTGGACGTGGTTCAGCTGCTCCCTTCCTGCTGCCAGCCCACCTGCACACCTGTGGTTCATCAAGCAATCAACACTCACAGTATATAAACCCTGGTCCTTCACTCCAGGTTGTCACTTGTCTGCTTTGTCCTGGCTCATGTTCTTGGCTTTGTGCTTCCTCCATTCTGCCTCTGAGTTATTCTTCACCTGGATCTCCTGCCGTAAGTCAGCCAAACTCCCCGTGCCTCATATCCCTGATCTGCCTTCATCTGCCTTTCCTCCGCCCAGATCAAGCTCTGTTGAATTGCACATTCTGAACATTTGCACTGTCACAAATAAACTGCTGCACTGATCTCTCGCTACAGTCCAACAAGCTCAAAAGAAATTCAAGAAAACATTAGCAAATCAAAATACTGGCAGGACAAACTAATTTGGAAGCAATATCTTGCAGGTGAAGAGGTAGTCTTGGATTTAAGTATGTGTAGTTTTTACATCAATGTGATCAGGTTTCTTTATTTGTTCAGTATTTAATTCACTGCATTTGACTAAAATAAGAAACATTGCCATCGTGATTTTTTATCCATTAACAGTTTCTTAATTTGGTAAAAGACTTTTAACTTGAGGTCCATTTACTTCTGAAAATGTACAATATCACAACGTCTATTGATACTGTGATGTAAAATTACATAAACCACGAACGAGGATTAACCACACCACTGGCTTTTTGTTCTTCAAAGATAAAACAGTCAAAATTTGCATCTGAAACTGCAAAAAAAAAACTCATTTAAAACAGAACTAATGATTTCCATCAATGATTACTATCATCCATCCATCCTTCTTTGACAATCATTAAGTATAAATTTACAAAATAAATAAACATGATAATCAAAAGTAAGTTGAGCTCAAGATGATGTCCTCATGATGCTTATATTATTTTACTAAAGGTCAAAAAACCCCAAATTATTCAGATTACAAAGAAAACTGATGGGTGTGTGTTTACACGATAAACCGCTTCGATCATCAAAGAGTCACTGATAAATCCTCTGCTGATCAACTCCTGGTGATTAATTAACGTATCCCTCCAGCTCTGCAGTACAGCATAGAGATACTGTATGGGCACCAGGAAACACTGGCTAGCGTGTAGGTTGTGCTATTGTCACAAATTCAAGATAACACATAAGCCTCCATGCACACACCCACATACGCTAATACAACACTTCCATAAAGTGGCAGAACATTGCACAAACGCTAACACACACTCGCTCGGCTAATTAAATGTTCCATCGGACGCATTCTGTGCTGTAAAGTCAACATAATTTAAAGAGGAGCACACGTATAAAAATATAAAAATGCTTTTCATTCCTTCGTACTACAGTTAGAGTCTCTTCTGAGTCACCTGGCTGGGTGTTAGCCCGCTGCTCAGAGTCTCTGTGATTGTCTCACCCATATACAGGTCTGCTGTAGACTCCTAACAGGGTGACCCATTTACTGTCAGCATAGTCTCCATATTCAATACCTCCCTCTGCATCTCCTCCTCTCCATCACACACACACACACACACGCACACACACACACTGACACGTTCTTCTCTCTCTCTATCCCTCTGCCACCCTTTTCTCTTTTGCCCTGCTTCCAGCTGAGAAAAGTAAAAATAACTGCTCTCTTGCAGCAAAGCTAAAAAGCTTATATTGCCGTGGTCTGACTCTCTGGCTCGACATGCGAAAATAAATCCCCTACATGTAGCGTATTTCAGTGGGAAGCACTCACTTCTTAGTAACTTATTTGGGTGCTCAGTTTAACACGAGGCACACTTTGTTAGCTGGTATCTAAATTTGTATGAAATGGCCAGACTGATAAAATCAAAAACGTGCTGCTGATTCAATTAATTACGTTTCTGGCTTTGTTTTTTTGTTTTTTTTTGTACGATCTTCAGCCACAGTTTGTTTAAAGACAGTTTGTCATTTTTTAACGATCGACTAGTCCTACTTGTTGGCTGTTGCTCAGGTTCTTTGCTTTCATTTTTCACACAGTCGTTCAACAGTATGACGCATCTCCTGCCGCTTCCATGACACAGATTAGAAGTCATAATCAATAACGAGAGGCTTCTGTCTCTCCCGCTCTCTCTCTCTCTGATGCACACAATAACAATCAGCATGTTGGTAGAGAAACATTTGTCTCACAAATGCAGCATTTCACTTCAGCTTAAGTCCTTATTGAGGGTACTTTAGTGTTTCCCACATTAGAGACGAGACAAGCGTAATGTGACAGCACATTCACAGTCAGCTGCAGTCTGCATTTGAACGCATCCCATAACGCTGATTGTCCTTTAGTCCAGCTTTTATCTGCCTCTGTTGGGCAGCTTCCTCTCTAACCGCCACGTTCTGCTTAGCATGACATTATGTTCACGGCTGCAGAACGCAAACGTGTGCATATTTCGTTTTTTCACTCACTGTATATAATTTATGGCTCATTTTAAAATTTTCATGAAGCATATAGCGCTGCGAGAACTTCTTGGTCAATGGACAGATGTAGGGCGTAAAATGAAAGCATGCACAAATGGCACATATGAGAAAAGGGACCAAACACCAAGCACTCGCAGTGCTCCATAATGAATTAGCCTGTTTTAAATTCAGCAACACAGACTCACAGGTTTCACCCCAGCTTGGTTTAACATCCCCTTCATCTGTCATTCAGTGTAGGTAGTAATAACCTTGCTTCATTTTCATTTCAAAATGAGAGCAGGAAACAGTAATTATGATCAGAAATGAACAGAAGATTCACTCTGTGGATGTAAATCCTCTCTGAGAAACACATTAGCACAGCACCATTTAAAAAAATCCTGTCCTCTCTCCTCTCTTGTTGACTCTGCCGCGACTGTCACTCCTCCCACAGTCGTCCTCTCTCGCTCGACGTGTGGAATGAGGTGTTTTTAACAAATAGATTATGTTCATAAATGTGCTGACAGAAGAAATGACATGAAATGAGACAAAAAATATGGAATTCTGTACAGTTTGATCCGCACAGGCGAATCTTTGCTAAAGGACGTTTTGAGTAAAGTAGCTCGCTGTGTGTGCTAACGTGGCTCAGTTTGATTCACTTACGCAGAGCGATAGTATTTCCATAAGTGATCATTCTATTTTAGGTTTATAAAATCTATAAATAAGTGAAGAGGCAGAGTGGGTCTATCTGGAGGAAGAGACTCGGTGCTGTGCAAGAAGTCTTTTAATATGTTAAACGTTTTAGTCCAGAGTGAGATATCGTTGTTAATGAGATAACTGAGTGGCTGAAGAGTAAGTGCAGACTGTTTACCCCTGCCAGACCAACTTTGTCTCCTAGAAATGACACTTATATCGTACTGATATGCACCAGGAAAGCTGAATTGCTGTTAACACATTTGCCAAGTTCTAAAATATTGATATTAAATGTGTCAGCAAAAGGTTCACTGACAGCGGATTTCATTGGTTTGCCCTTCAGTGTCTGCTCTTGCAATATCTGCTTGTAGCATCCAAAGGAGTGATTTCCACACGTCCCTCCTCAATTGTTTCAGGTTGATTTTCTGACTGATGTTTCTCTGAACTTTGTTCTACTACTGTTCAGCCACCATAATTCACATGAGCGAAGGTCTGACTTGATAGAAATGTTTATACACAGGTTTGCCTTCAATTACTGCTGTCTGGTAAAAGCAATACACTGAAGGAGCAGCATGCGTGGTGCTTTTTCCCCCGAGTTGCACCTCTCAGGCTTCATACAGAACGGAAGTTGCTGGGGCTACATGCAGCCTGAAAGGAAACCCTGCAGGCACTACTCAGGGCTGTGAAAGTTAATTATTGTCCTCCAGTCCTCCAATGCAGTGCAAAAACAACATTTATCTATCTATACGGAAACAAAGGGATTTTAAGTTTGAAGGAGTTAAGGATTTTTGTTTGGGTTTCTTTTAAAGTTTGTAATAATTCTGAATGTAGGTCACATTATTACGTCAGCCTCAAATTTGATGTGTGAAAGCGGTGCCACGGGCTGAATGGAATGAGTGTAATAGCCGATATAAGGTTATATATTATTACATTTTCAGCAGTACTAATTGTGGAATTGACTCTCTGCTGTGACTCCTGTGCAGTTTCCTCCCAGCAAACGGTGCCTAAAATGTTCTTTAATTACAATTTTCAACTCTGCTTTTTCACACACTGTTGAATAAAGCAGAAAGTCTCAGCTCTCTTTCTGTCTTAGACAGAGCTGCAATGTGCTCTCTTAAAATGGCACATTTCTGACATGTCTGTCTATTACACATTATGTGTGATTAGTTGCAATTTGTATATCTGGGATTACTTTCACCACTGGAAAATTTTGTTTGGGAGTTTGAGCAAAAAGACCCCTGATTTCTTTTTGATTCATCACAATTAACAATATTTCTGTGCTGCTTTGCTATTACTGTAAACCAAAGCCAGGAATAAACAATGGCTGAATTAAAAATCTAAATGCATAAAAGCACAGACCGTTCATGATTATATTTCACCGCTGATGTCTGTCATAATTGATTCTTTGTATTTCATCAAGCAAACGTTGGATAAATTGATTTCATAAGTTAAAAGTGTCAAGCCCTATGATAAATTATAATAAAAGAACCTGTTGATGGTTCACCTTTCATTCAGATTAAACTCTCAGTTAACATCACTTTATTAATGAGGCCTTGAACACAGGTGCTAATAACAGTAGCAGTAATCTGCCATCAACCCTGTTACTGTCTGATCAGCTTGATAACAGTGCAATGGATTAAAGAAGTGTTTTCACTGATGTGCTGCACATGAATAGTTTCACTTTTTGTAGCTTTCTGAACACATTGTTCCTGCTCTCTAAACCATCACTGCACCACACAATATGGACAACATGCCAAACATTAAGCCAGTCTGGAAAATGCCTCCATGAGCCAATTTCATTGTACGCACAAATCTGTTGTGCCTGTGTACTAGTTCCAGGTCTCAGTCTCCTCAGCGGGTATACTGTGATTTGAGAGGTGGTCTGTTCAGCTGTTGCCAGTAATGCTGCATTTAAAAGCAGCAGAGAGTTTGTGCATCTGACTTTGGACATCTGACTTTGGATTGTGTTGAAACGTGAAGTTTCTTAAAAGGCTCCAAAACGGCCAAACATCAGCCCATCCCTATTTACTTAGAGCAATGCAAACAAGCATATGACCGTCAGGGTTTTCTGTATTTTTGAATTAATTAATTAATTTGACTTTTCAAAGATGAAATAACACATTCTTTGTTATACTATACTATGATAGCCAGTTGAATTCATGGGCAATACAAAACACCTTTGCTCAACTTAATTCACTCAAAAGCTTGCTACCACCTTATAGGGCTGTCATTTGGGTAAAATTTAATATTCAGCTTTATAATGACTCCAAATTCAAGATTTAGAGTGTGTAAGCACAACCAGCTGTGCCTGGTTCTCCTGCTGTTCTCTTTGCTAACAGAAAAGTGAGAAACCTAGGGATCTGCGATTTCAGATTTGATTTGATCGATGTAAAAATGGCTGAACAGACCTATTTTGGTCTCTTTTTTTTAGCTTTTTCTTCTTTTTTTGTACGTCTTAGCAACTTTTTGATTTACAACTCTGATCACAACAGGTTGGAAACATCGCCTTTGCTTGAAACAGCAAGTAGCCAAAGATACAACAGCAACGAGCTGGGATCCATGTGGTCAAGTATGTTCAGCACTGCTGGATGAGTCACACCGGCAGACCTTCCATGCATACCAAGCACATTAATAACATTAATTGAAGCACTGATTCAGAGAGCCCTGGTTGTAATCCACATTATACACCACTTCCTTGGATAACGCTCAGATTCATGCATACATTGTGACATAAATAAAGCATGTGAGAAAGTAGGTCAGTGCCACGTTATGAGTTTGCACGCTGCAAGCAACTGGTGACATCAGGGTATTGTAGACAGTATTTCCCAGCTTGTGTGTGTGAATGAGGTTGATTTGAATTAAAATCTGCTGTAGTGACAGTAAGGAAGGTCATCTGATGTTTCAGCATAGATTGATTATAAATTTCTATGTTGTCATTTTTATGAGATATTACACACCTATTAGTACTTAGTTTGTACTTTAACTACAAGCCCACTGAAACCAAAATATCATCCATTTTTGTTTCATTTAGTGCAACAACTGAATACTTTGATTATTGATGATTATTGATTGATGATGTTATTTTAGTGATTAATCGGTTGATCGTTTAGTTTATGAAAGGTGAGTGGAAAACACCAATGACAAATTCCCAAAGCACAAAGTAATGCCCTTAAATTGCTCGTTTTATCCAAGCGACAGTGAGAAGCTTGAACTCGTACATATTTGGCATTTTTGCCTGAAAAACGACCCAAATGTTGAATGGATTATCAAAGTAGTTTCATACATGTTTACATGTAATTCTTCATCACCATCTGATATTAATATCACAAAATACTCTGCAACACAGCGCCTTCATTTCACAATAATGCAAACTGTAAATATTTTAACACAAATGACAGAAATGATAAATGCTGTCTTACCTTATGCCTGCACTTAAGCACCACTCCATATGCCCCTGGACAGAGAAAGACACAAAAGATCAATAAAAAGTGCTTAAGTTTCAACATCTAATTATGTTTTGGCCTAAAACCTCGAACAAACATGCTCATATAAAACAAGTGCAGTAGGTGTGGATCGCCAGAGAAACACTGGTTAATAGGTGAGGCGGAGGCATGCGTACTCTCCCACACACTGAACACACACATATGCCTTTATCTTTGACCACTAACCCCACACTAACGCACACACACAACCAGTGTCTCTGTAGCTTTCTGTCTTTGCCAAGCACATCATGTTCTCAGCTGATCATCCATATTTCAAATGTCAGGTCTGCAGCTGTAAATCTGTATTTTAGGCAGGTCAGACAGACTTGCACTGGTTGAAGTTAATTATTTTCTATATATTTCCAAACTGTATTTGTCGCCATTCAAATCACACATGCAACACAATAAGGTTAGATAGGTAAACACTGCTAATCTCAGGCACTACACATTTTCTCCCAGTCGTGCCTGTATCAGTTCAAATGTCTTATTTAACTGGAGAAAGGGGCAAGAACAAATAAACCGTCTCCACAATATTCCTCCTTCTGGAAGCCCTATCACTGTATAACACCAACATTATAACAGGGCAATAACGTGTATTATCCCCCAAAGGTTGTCAAAATCAGAAATACTGTGCATGATAGACAAATGAATAACCAAACAGGTGAAATCAAGTCTTTGCCCATACAAATGGAAATCATCTTCAGAACAAAGGCCTAACGCTATCAGTCACATTATCACTTCTGATCTCTCTGATGTCCCAGTTGGCTCAGGGGGATGTATTTTAGCCGTCTGTGCCACCTGCACTGGTGTTCGTCCTGGGATCGAAAGATTTTTGTAACTTTGGTCTTATAAAGAGCTGAGGTCACACTCTGGTTCTAGCCTAGCCTCTCGTATTAGCATCTATAACAAACTGTCTTATCCTTAAGAGGGTTTTTCTTTTTTGAAACGGTAAAACAACGACTATGTAGTTGCCTTGTGGTACCTGTAGTTGCTGAATACTGACAGGTCTTCATGATCTAGTTACGATACCCTTTCATCTATGGATATGGGCAGAAACACAGTGTAGCAGAAAGAAAATTTGCGAGCTCTGCTTACACACAGATCACAAACGGCTGCAGCATCACTCTCCACAAGTAATTTCACTTGCAAATTGCTGACAAATTTGTGAGTCCTCCTGTACAGACGGTCTCACGTGGGTCGCCAGTATGCTTGTTTTGATTAGTGAAATGTGTCAAAGTGAACGTGAATGACTCAATCAAGGAGCTTAAAATTCTCTTGCTAACAGTGAGCTGAAACTAAAGATTGTGCTTTGTGGGAACCTGAAAATACAGCCAGTGGTTTAAATCAGACCAGTTTTTGAATTGAGGTCAATTTTGAAAGAATTCAGGAGTTGAAATGAATTAATACAGGGTTTTGTTTGTAATTGCAACAACAAAGTGCTCCGATTCATGATTGTAAGGCCTCTTCACTGTATTGGTGTGTGAGGCTCACAGGTACTGAGGTATTTAGAGTCATTTGCTTTGGCAAACAGAAAAAAGCATGATTTCTTTTAGGTAAAAAAAATATATAAATAATTCAAACTAACAGCAAATTCTGCACATGGTAGCTTCAAGACGAGCAAAAATCAAGAAAAATGTTGTTGCTGTGGCTTTAAATCTTCCATCACTTGACTCCAGTTCTTTGTGTGTCTAACTTTTGGATTCATCAATGCTGACAGGCACTGATGTAGATCACAGTTAGTGAGAATTATCAACAGTACAATAAACACTCGGTTACTCTGTCTTCTCACATTAGAGTGAAGCCAAGGATGCATGTCAGTCCGACTCACTGAAATCAGCTACAAACGACGCTGCAGACTGAAAGAAATCATTTCTGCATGCTTTGATGTGTGAAGGACCTGTGTGTGGAATACTTGCGAGTCATTTGGGGCTAGAAATCAAATTTTATCCTCATTTATTCCATTTTCTGACCAGCCATGAATGCTGTCACTGGAGCAAGAGTTGACCAGCCTTTTTATTCTTCACCAAAACAGACACACACACACACACACAGAAGCAAAGATGCACACAAACACACCGATGCACACAATCGAGTCTTATGCTCATGACCTCAGTATTGTCAATATTTTCTACAAGGATAAAAGTTTCACTGTGAGGGGAATAAAATTCTGCTCCGGAAAACTTTAATCCCTTTTCAATTCAAACTTTTCTCTAACTTGAAAGCACTCTAAAGATATTCATAGTCTGAAAAAATATTGCTATAAGCCTAATAAAAAACCAAATGTTATCGCTATCCAGTGAAAACCTGTATCTCCAATTATGGTTGCTCTCATATTCATCCAACAAATCCTCCAACTCTAACAATCAATTGTGTCATTTGTCACTGCACCAAAACAGCCTATAAACTGGCAGCACTCTGGGTAACTGTTTGGTCAGGTTTAGGCAGAAATATTTGCTGATGGTTAAGGAAAGATCGTGGTCAGGATTAAAAGAAAACAACCCTGGCGGCTTGCTTGTAATGTGAAAGAGATATTAAGCAGGGCTGTACCAACATCAAGCAACATCCACCTTCGGTCCTGACAGACAAGAGTCATGATTCACAAAGCCGCCAGAGGTCTTGGACACGCACACAAAGCTTGTTTTTGTCATTTACTGTAAATTTTCAAGCAAAAGTGTTCAAATAATGTCAAATAAAAGCCAGGGGTGCCAAATAAAGGCTGGGTGAAAAACAGCTGGGGGTGGAATTGTCTTCTCTCTCATAGCTCACATGGTAAATTCACCGTATTTGACATTTCCACAGCACTAATTGCATCACACTACACAGTTGTTCTCTTCATAACACAAATGCTGTTTTAATTCAACTACTTCATTCCAGTTGTTTTTACTCTGCTGGTTTTTCAAAGTGCGGTTCAGCTTACAGTCCGTGAAATTCAACACTGCCGCAGATTAAAAGCCCACCAGGAAGGGGATGGGTCATGGCCTTTGAGCTGCCGGAGGGCTTTTAATGTAAAACACCAACCGAGGAAGCGTTGGATTTCATTGATGTTAACTTAACAACACTTGAAGAACACACACACAACAAAATGGAAGAAATTGGAAACAACTGGAGAATAAAAACAGTATATCTGTTAGACAAGAGAAAGTCAGAGCAGCGGCGTGGCGAGCATGACAGGACTCTTATTGCACTGATGAAAATAGAACTGTGGAAAGAGCCACTATCAAGACGACACATAAACATAGAGGATGTTTGCATCAACAGCAAATTAAAATGGGAGCGGATCAGGATTGGATATACTCAGAAAATAGGTATAGGGATAAAGACCTATATGTCTAACATAAGTATGTTCCAGATAAATGCTTGAATTCCTCTACAGCCGAGGTAAATAAAGGCCTGGAAGTGACTCAAGAATACGCAATTTACTAATGCTGTCGTTTTCCTTGTGAGGATGGTCTCTATGAGCAACTTCTACAACCTCTCAGGCTCACAGAGCCCTCTAAAATCCCTCTGCATTGAGTCAAAAAGCTTGGAGATACAAGATCTGACAAGAGTGACACAGAGGTTTCAGCTGCACAATGCAAAATGCAGCTACAACGATAAAAACAGCGGATATGACCTCCCTGATCGCCAGGATCAGAGTTGTGGGTTAACAACAGTCCGTACAATCCTCACGTTCTGCAAACATGCAGTAAAATCCGCCGCGTAACACCACCCACCTTCTCCCACAATGCCAAGGACTTCAAACTTATTCATCACATCACCGAGGGCGGGGGCTCCTCCAGCAGGTGAAATGAGCGGCTCAGGTTTTAGCGAGGAGACGCCTGCTTTGACCGGAGGCTGGCGGAGTGAACTGTGGAGTCCAGGAGAAAGGTGGCGAGCGTCTGACCACACCCCATCTTCACTCCTCTCCTACGTCAGCTTCTCCTCTTCACTCTGCAGCTCTCTTCCAGCCTTTTTGTAAATGTCACTTTCTTTTATTTGTGGATCTGACCCAAGCTGTTTCAGTTGTCTCCGAATTCCCTTTATTCCATTATTTTAGGTTGCACGTCTTCTGCCCAAACCTCCGCACGGCCGTACCTGCAGGACCAGAGACAAGAAGCAAGATGTTATAATATGCTGCTGAAGGGTCATTCCAAGGTCCCACTTCCCATCATTCCTTGCACCGGCAGTAGCATGCTGGTGGTATTCCTGGTACAGATGGTGGCTAACTAGGACATGTAGATGCACAGGAAGGCATTTCCTCGAGGACACATTTAAATCATGGATGACTTAAGCCTGACTTCCACACACTCATCCTAGCAAATCTATTCCCATCAGCCACATGGTCAATCTGGACGATGCTGCAAGGGTGGCACTTTTAAGCCTGCTTTGCTTTGCAATGTCTAACTTTGTAGTTTTCTGTTGGTCAGTCGGTCTTAGGTGCAGTTTGAAACATCTCAACAGCAATTGGCTGTATTGTCATGAAGTTTTGTGCATATGCTGATGCCCCCCAGAGGATGAATCCGACTGGTGGTACCCTGACTTTTCCTCGAATGAGACATTTTTTTGTTTTGAAAGTGAAATGTCTCAACAACTATCGGATAGATTGGCATAGATTGGAACTTTCATACAGATATCCATGGTGCTAAGAGGAAAAATCCTAAGGACTTTGGTGACCCCCTGACTTTCCCCCTAGGGCCACCAGCTGGTCAAAGTTTTCACTTACCCACTGGAATATCTCAACATCTACTGGAACGGCACAATTTTTTGGTACAAGCGTTCGTGACAGTGTATCCTACTGATTTTGGGCTTTTCCTCTTGTGCCATCAGCAGGTTGACTTCTGTGTTTTTTAGTGAAATATCTCAACAAGTCATTAGTGGATGGCCATGACATTTGGTACAGACACGTTTCCCTCATGATGAATTTCAATAACATAGGTGATCCAGTACCTGCAACACTATGGACATTCCCATGAGCCTCATGATGATTTAACATCCTCACAACTCCCATTCCTCCTATGTGCTAACATTCAGCCCTTACATTGCTCTCCTCCCCATTTCCAAGATCATGATGTACATTTAAACACACTCAATGACAAAATATTTTGCCTGAGGAAGAAAAAAAGAAGCTCATGAGAAACAATTATATCCAAACGCTTAGATCTCCTCCTGTCACACATCCAAAAACTGACCACGGTTATTAAATGCCTCTTTTGTAACGCGAATGTTGTTGGACTGGAACCATCAAAGCTTCTCACAGTATCAGTCCAACTTCATTTGTATAACACTTGATTTTTTCAGCAGTGCAAAAAAATAATAAAATAAAAAAATATCAACCCAAAGCACTTTAATGTTGATTTGGCTCATGTGCCTGTGTGGGTGTTTTTCTATGTAGTGTACACCCCACACAGCTAAGTCTTACCAGGGGAAGTGATAAGGTGGATGCTGAGGCCATCCATGGCTAGTCATTTAAGGATATGGTGCTGCCACTGGGGAGTGATTGGAGCAACACTGTGCATTTTGTCCTAATAGACAAATATACACTAAAAGCCTGCAACTGGAGCAACCGAAGATGCATCATTTCCTGCCCTCCAGGAAAAATGTTCCTAAAAACTGGGTACAGCACGGGTTTACTGATAAGCTGCTGCTTCTCCTTGCAGCCATCAGGCAGACAGCTGCTAAACGAATATAAGGTGGAAAAATCACAGTGAAAGTCCTGGAGATACTGATAGAGCGGACCGGCACATTCATCTTGCAACAAGCGCCTGCATGCGATGGAAACCACGGGAATGAGTGAGTTTATGAGCGTGAATTTAATAGGCAGGTGCGTGCGTCCGCGTGCACGAGGGTGTGTGTGTGTTTGTGTGTGTGCGTGCGTGTGTATTTGAGGCGAGAGAGAGAGAGGGGATAGTAATGCTGCTCTCTCTGCACCGAAACTGCGTCTCTCTGATCGCTGCGTTGCGGAGCGCACCACCATTCCATCGCTGTCCACGCGTTTCTCAGCCTACACAGCAACCAGTGCATACATTAAATCGTAGTTCACGGACCAGTGTTCACGACAGTGTTGCACAACAACATCCACAAATAGCGTTTACCCACAACCCCGTAATTAGACATCGTTTCACGCACGCAAAAACGCATAAAGGGTTTTTTTTTAAAAAAAACATCCATCGCTGCCCGTCCATCACTCAAACCAATGAACCCCTTTTACCTGCAGATGTGATGTGGCGCCTATGTGAGGTGAGAAAGCTCAGTCCGTGAAGCACACAGTATCATGCCCGTGAAAACGATGATGTGGGAGCAAGGCGAAGAAACATCATGTGGAGCGACAGGAGGGGGGGGAAGCCCGGGCCTGTGCGTCGTGACACGGTCGAATATCCTCCTCACTCAGCCTCGGGATGGAGATAAGACCGAATCCGCAGGCATGACGCCGATGACGGGGCATCCATGTACCGTCAACACTTCTTCGGAGGCTCCGCGTTCATAGCCTCAGCATCAGCTGGTTATACCAGCAAAATCGTCATTCCTGTGAGCGACGCCGCGGACAGCCAATAGAAACGCGGACGTCTGCGCGTTCCAGCAGTGCTCTTCACATCCTATATGAGCTGTGGTAAAATAAAACTTTGGGATGGAAATGGAACCCGGCTCATGGTTTGCTAAATGCTAAGCATGCCTGATATTAATCACCCTCGGTGCCCGATTGCGCTGCCGCTTCGTCCCTTTTGCTCAATCCATGTTGTGCCAGTGATTAAAAATCCTCCTGCAGCTTGTCTCCACTCTCTCCCACCTACACCTCCCCTTCATGGCTGCACTAATTGGCGAAATCAGTGTGAATTCACCGGATTCACAGACACTCGGTCTGTTTCATAATGAGCAGGTGTTGCAATAGTATTTTGTGCATTAAATGTCACAGGCTGTTGCAAGACACCACCTTCCACCCAGAGGCCGTTCTGTGCTTGACCCCCACGCCACCCTTTCAGCTCATCCTTCCCTCTGAAACACCTTTATAAGAAGTGTCATTAGAATAATTGTTTTTTTTAAACAGATGTGGTTTAATGCAGCTTTATTCTCTGACCAGAACTTTTCCTGTTTTCCCTGTCAAACAGCAGGTTTCCAATGTAAGCAGGCTTAAAGTCCAGAATCAGAACTATATGAGTGCATAATTATGCATGATAGCACAGAATTTCATAACGTTATCAAATATATCCTGAATTGTATGACTGATGCATTTAACGCTACAGCTGGTTGAGATGGAGATAATGTAAGCACATCGTTGCATCATAATTTATAAGAATGTCATCTATTGTGTTTTCAAATCTTTTAGGCTAAAGGAAGTCGCTGTCAGATAAATGCAGAGGTTTGTCTGGAAGGCACTGAGGAAAAAATATAAAGTGGCGTAAAATATTCATGTAAAGGTACAAGTACATGTAATTCAGTACAGTGTAAATAACAAGTGGCCTGTATGATGGGACAGTGTGGCCTGACTCATCATTACTGTGGGGTATTATCATCAGATATGGAGCGACATTTTATATTTAACTTTGCAGTCACAGTGCAGTCGCACTCAGAAAATGTGGAACATTTGGTCAGAGTCGCCGCCAGAGAAAAACTTTCTCACCTTCTTTTACCGCCACATTTGGTATTTGAGAGGAAAGTGTTTGAGTATTTAGAGACCGAGATTTCAAAGAAATTATTTCACATTTTTGTCTGTGGCAGTTTCATCAGTGGAAAACACTGAGGTTCTTCATTCTGAGCCATATTTTGTATATATATATATGGAGTTTTTGAGCACGCACAGACTTTCAGTCACAACATTTGTTGACAATTCCATCATTATGTCTTTGGTAATAATCAGCAGTTGTGCTCAGTAATTTAGTACATTTACTCGAGTACTGTGCTTAATGTAAATTTTAGTTACTTGTGCTTTACTTGAGTATTTTATCTTATGCTACTTTGTACTTTTATCCCACTATATTTCAGAGGGAATTATTGCATTTTTTACTCCTATTACACTACCGGTTAATTTACAAATTAAGATGTCACACCTACAACATATTATCAGTTTACAATGAAATGAGATTGACTCTGCTGATCCCAGGGAAAATGGTTTTATTTCATTTATTCGAAGTATAAGTTTATTTGATAGCGACAACGCTCACTGATCAATGAAGAAAACACTACAAATGAATCGGAGTTAGCATAAAAGGCACATTTTTTATCTGATGTAGAAAGATATAGAAAAAAACACCCTAAAAATAGAGTGTAAATAGATTATTAATGTGCAGGAAATAATACAGGTCCACCAATAAATTATACCACAGTGACAGATTTTTTCTCCTAGTGTATGTAAACGTCTCACTTCAGTTCAGATTAACTCCACCAGCAGCTTCAGTGACATATAAATGTATCAGTATTAATAATCAATAATAAATAAAGTTATATACAATCACCCTAAGTGGGGCCATTCTGCATAATGAGTACTTTTTAACACTTGAGTGTTATTTGCTGATAATACTTGTGGACTCAAGATTCAAGATTTTGAATGCAGGACTTCTGGATCAGAGCATTTTGGGTGCTTTTTCCATCATTAATCATCAATCAGTTCAGCTCCTTCATGAATAAGTCTGGTTCATTGTATTATTGCAACGATGTAATCCACTAATGGGTTTTGGAAATGGCCTCTTTTTTTGTTTGTTTGTTTTTATTATTCTTCATTACCAGCCACTCACATGAATCTGACCTTCCAGCAGCTGCAGTTTTATCTCATCTGTCCTCCTCATCACCTCCTCCTGCGAGACAAACAGGAAATGCAACACTTCCAATTTTCGTTCCCGCACCACGTGCACTTTATTATCAAAACCCAACATGCAACAATATCCGCGTTAATAAAACGACTAATTAATAATTTCTCTCCTCTCTCCCTGCCTCTCTATCTCTCTCTCGGTGTTTTTTTTAACCTCCAGTGGAAAAATATGAATTACAGCACTGCGTGGTGGACATGCGCGGAGCTGCAGCGAATATGGCGGCTTGCATCCGATAGAAAGTGAGGAATCTCCCATCAGAATACCCTTTTCAAACGGTTGGTACGGTTCATGTCTCATTATTACTCTCATGTGCTGCCAGGGACGGGTTTCTCTCGCGTTTGCTTCGCGTGCTGCGGTGAAGGGCTTCGCCGCCGTCCGTCCCCGCAGGGGCCGACGGCGGAGCGTGTTTATACTGTATTCCGTGCAGGCGGACGGCTCGGTGCGTACAGTAGCGACAATGAACTCTGCAGATTTCCCGTCGCTTTCTGTCTGCCGGCCTCCTGCAGCGGATTACGCTGCAACTAAAAACCCGTTTGGCGCGATCGCAGCCTCACAGTGTCACGCCCGTGGCGGTAATGTAACGTTAGCGAGGTTTTCGCCTGCATGATGACCACCGTCCCGCCCACAAAATGTGACCATAAACCAAAATGAAAATGCGTCACAGACTTTTCTCCAAATTATTTTTTCATCCTCTGCCGATTCAGTCTCCCCCCCTTCCGAGCCTAAATCCTGCAACTGAAAGACAGAAATTATCTTTTTTTCTTATTTTAATTAACCACACATGCAACCTAGTGCCACAGCGGAATGACGCAACTTAACCTCAGTGTTGGTATGAAGAAAACAGTTTGCATGGAAAGATGTGCTGAAATCAAAGTTACCATCCCGGAGGTGACGCCCTGCTGCGGCTCACACCCCTCAGCCTCTCGGTGGTGATGTGACCCTTCGGCCCTCCGGTCTCCAGGCTGTCCTGCCTGGCAGAAAACCCCAGGGGAGCCTGTTATGGTGCCTCAAAATCCGTGTTTGACGCCCGATCTCATTATAATCCTATTTTTAAAAACAGGGTTATTTCCCCTCTAGTCCCCCCACAGATGGCTGTGCTGCAGGGTGAATCCACATAAACTCACTTTGTTTTTTTTCCAACGATTTCAAATAATTGCAAATGTAATTAGTTGATATGCAACTACTTATCATCATCTAAAGTGGTTAAGTTAAATGTCGCGCATTTGCAGCTTTCCTCTCTTTCCTGTCGTTATAATTTTGATAAACGACTCATCTTTTTCCATTTTTAAAGCAATAATGTGAAATATTTCCGAGTTCCAGGTTCGGAGTTGCGAGGATTTGATCAGGGCTGCAACAAGCGATTATTTTCCTGATTGATCCGTCTGTTTTTGAGTGTATTTGTCAAGAATATGTCTTTAGATTTTCTTAAAGCTAAGACTGGCACATTCAGAACAGCTCAAAACCAAAGATGTTCAGTTTAAAGTCACTTCAAACAAAGAAAAGCAGCAAATCCTCACATGGGACAGCTGGAACCAGTAAATATTGGCTTTTTGGTGATTAATGACGATCAGTTGTCAAATTGATGTCAGATTAATTTTCTGTTGATTGATTTATCAGTTAGTCAGCTGATTGCTGCTGGTTTTTCTTTGTCTGAAGTGATAGTAAGATGAATATCTTTGGGTTTTGAGCTTGTTGGTTGTACCAAAAAAAAAGAAAGAAGCAATTTGGAGACATTTAAACAAAATAAACTTTACGTTTGGTTGTGTTGATATTTTAGTAATTCTTCTGACTCCTGATCGTGAATGTAGGTTCAAATAATCATGTGACCCCTGAGATCTGAATGCCCTTTTCTTCTTTTTTCTACTTTCTTTCAACTTTCTTTTAGTTATATAAAAATGAAAATGTTTGTCTTACGTTTATGCCGTGAACATGTAAAAGAAACTGATCCAAATGCACTGCTGAGGATTATTTATTGATCACGTATCAGCAGAAAATTAATCAACAGCAATTTTGAGAATCAGTTGTCATTTAAGTCGTTTATGAAGCAAAAATGCAGAACGTGCTTCTTCCAGCTCCTCAGATGTCTGCATTTGCTGCTTTCCTGTTTTATTTCATTGTAAATCTCAAATTTTGGGATTTTTTGACCGATGGAGGAGATTAGAGGCCGCCAGCTTTGGCTCTTGGATCTTCAGATGGGCATTTCTCATGAATTTTCTAATATTCTATAACTTAGTTAATTAATTGTTTATGTAATCCACTTATTATTGATTTGGTAATGAATCACTTGTTACAGCCCTTGCATCAAAAGATATTACTGTACATGACATTTTGTCTTTTGTGCAACTTCAGGTGAAATTTGTACTTATAACACAATATTTGTGTGCTCAAATATCAGCAATGCAGGCAAATCTTTCATGCAAATCTTTTTTTTTTCACATGAGAAAAAATACGATCACCGACACTCTGACAGCTCCTCCTGTCAAGGCAAAGCTACAGCCTCCCTTAAACCAGGTCTTGGGTCATCTCTCAGATCCTCTCACTGTTCAGGTTTGTGACCATCACACTAATCCCAGATAAGTGGCTGCCTTAGTGGAAATGGAGGTTGTAAAAATTAAGTGCTTCCTGGTCCCTTTTTTTTTTTTTTTTTTTTTTTGTCTGACCCTCTTGAGTGAGGCAGACAGACCAGTGCAAACACTGCACCGGTCTGGATCCGGGCGAGGAGCAGAGCTGGAATCCTTTTCATGTCGGCCAGCAGACGTCCCACATCCACACTTCTTAATGGCTTTTTATGGCAGCCTGGAATCTTTATGGCGCCTTCTGACTCAATGGGATTCGCTGCAGAGACAGAGGGGTCTTCAGAGGGAGGGACCGCCACAATACATTGCAGATGCTAAAAGTTTTAAACCCAAGGAAAGGAGGCATTGTCTGGCTGCTGGGGAGATTTTAACCTTTGAATTTCTGGATTTAATTTGGAATGTGTTGCGGTTCTCGGATTATTTTTCTGCCTCATTCTGAGCTCTCGCTATGTGCGGACTTGGCTGCGCTCAGAGTTTTTGTGAACCTGGATGTTTGTGCCAGATCTTCAGCATAAACAGTGTGGTAACAATTTTATCTTGCTAAAAATTCTCACAGTGGCTCAGGTGTAAACGTTTGCGGTGAAGGAAAGCTGCTAAATCGAACCCGTTGGCCAGAGGAGGTCATATGGACGTGTGAAATAACAACACCTACCATTTATTGGACACGTTTTATTTTAAATCCCTTTACATCAGCAGGAGCGCACATGTTTGCAGTGTTTAGACTCTATGATAATTATCATGCACAGTTAAAAGGATTAGGT
The DNA here is from genome assembly GCF_017976325.1 of Chelmon rostratus. Classification (NCBI taxonomy): domain Eukaryota; kingdom Metazoa; phylum Chordata; class Actinopteri; order Chaetodontiformes; family Chaetodontidae; genus Chelmon; species Chelmon rostratus. The sequence goes on along the minus strand of NC_055658.1, from coordinate 24,485,302 downwards.
ATTTTAATTGGGATCTAATGCATTTTTATGGCTGCTGGATGTTTCAGAAACTATAGAATATTATCTGTTTATATACAAGCTTTGAGTAACAGATTAGATATGACAGGATTATGGTAGTGTAGTTAGAAAGTATTAATAATTGTTGCCTGTGATAATTGCAGAATGAAGAATCAAGCAAACAAACTGCAGCAAAACAAAGAGTTTTTAAATGAAGGTTGGATTTGATTGTGAGATCTTCTAACTGTCAACAAAACCACGACATGTTAATCTGTGCCCTAATACAGACCTTCCCAGCGGCATCATGCTCAAAGCCCATGGGTTCCTACTGCAGACAAAAATCTTAATCATTTTGTAAACCAGCTGAGCTCAAACAGAACTCAAACAGGAGCAGACAGTGCATTTGCTAGGGACTATTTTCAGCTGTGGATTGATACGCATTTGTTTCTCCAGTGAGTGCTTATTGCAGCAGGATGCCTCCATGTGGGACTGGCTCAAAATAAACTGCACTGTGTGTGTTCATGGTCATGAATGTCACGCAGTTCAACTGTGTGGCTCGCTGTGTTTTTAATAGTTTTTAGACAACTATGGCTGCACTGATAAGAGTTGGTGAGTTAGTTGGATTAGTTCATCATTTCTGGTCTTTGCATTGGATTTACTGACTATAGAAAGATAGTCAGAAAATTCAACATTACAAAAGCAGCAAGGTGAGTTTATTTGTAAAGCACCTGTCAACAGCGAGATAATCAAAGTGTTTTACATGAGACAAAAAGCATTAAGACAACATAAAAGACAAGATGATAAAGACATGTGAATAGTATTTAAAAGGGTAAAATTAAATAGAAGATAAAAAAATAATCTAAAATAGAATAAAGCCGACTAACTGGAGAATAAAAAGTGCAATGCAGCTTCAGGGCAGTGCAAGATATGAATAAATAGTCCCATAAAGTCAAACTCTGTGACAAATCTTAAGCCCTGATTTAAGAAAACTAAGAGTTTTATCAGACCTCAGGTTTTCTGGGACTTTGTTCCAGATATCTGGTGCATAAAAGCTGAACGCTGCTTCTGCATGTTTAGTTTTGACTCTGGGGACAGTAAGCAGACCTGGTCCAGACGGATGAAAACAGAGCAGCACAACACTCATCAGCTCCATTCAGTGCTTTATAAAGCAGCAGCAGTTCATTGACACAGAACCTGGACTGACGTGATCCACTTTCCTGCTCTAACTGGTTAAAAGTGGGATGAATTTTGCATCTAAGTTTAAAATCTCTTAATTTTTAGCCAAATCAAAAAAAAAAGAAAAAGAAAAGTAGCTTCAGAGTTTTTTTAATCTTGTGGATGAGGTTTTCAGACTGTATCTGTCTCCCCTCCAGTGTCTGTGTAGGTGAAGCCTGTCTGACGCCACCTCCTCTGCAGCAGCACCTTTAACTTTGCTCATCATGGGCCGAACCCCACACAGAGGTAGGCCTGTCCTGTCGTTGATTCTCCAACGTCTCATTTTGATCACAAAACAACCACAGGAAGATCAAAATGCGACACTCTCCTACCACATAATTAGAATTTTTGGCGTTTGAGATTTTATTTTTTCCCCTTGAACGAGTACAGTCACATGTTTCATGCCTTCCATCGCACAGTAATTACAGTCTGTGTATCAGTCGCTCCCAAATCCTGATGAGCAGTTCAATCATCTTTTGATTTCAGATCAAAAAGAGGAGAAGGAGAGACGAAGCAGCATCACAGCCGGTTCTGCCCTTGACAAGTCTAATGGTTGGAAACTCTGATCTATGGATTGTTCCTTTCATTAATGATCTTTTATGCCAATTCTTGTATTAACAGGGCTCAGTAGCCTATTTTGGCCTTTTTTCCAACTTCTGGGCTGATTTTACAAAAGCAATCATAAGTTGCATGTTAAACTGTGTCTTCAGAAGGTTTTAGCTAATTATTGATGTGCACACATTTTACCAAGATTACCCTAATCTCTGACAAATCTTTATCTATGTATTCCATGCAAACTTCCTAAACTTTGCAAATTCAGGCACTGTGGCATTAACAGTAGCATCTCCAGCTGTAAACCACTATACATTAATTCAGCTCTACAATGTTTATGATTTACATACATATGTGTAAATAAGAAAATTAAAAATTGCTTAGAGTTTGGTTTCAGAGCCACATATTTCCCGCACAAGTTGGTAGAGACCAAAAACGGAGCTGAAAGAGAGTAAATATTGGACTTGCGTTTGCCAGGAACAAACAAGTTCTCCATACCAACTTAAAAAGTGATCAATGGTGTGTTCACGCCTTGTTTCTGCTGCCCCCACAACAAAATTATTAAACATTTAAAACAAAAAATATCACTTTAATAGTTTTATTCCTCCGAAAGTGTTTTGTGAACTCAGCCCCTGTTTGTTTTGGTAAATTCACTGTAAAACATTTATTACTTGTAGTTTCTGATTGTCACTTTGCTGTGATTTCTCTCCCACACTTTCATTCATCTGCAGTTTGTTTCTGTTGTTTTTGTTCCTAGAACCGTTCAGTTGGGAAGACTATCTGAGAGAAACGTCCTCCATTGCTGCATCGCCTACTTGCTTCAAACAGGTGGCTGATCTTTAAGATGCATATCGTTCATTTCCCTGATGTTGTTCCCTTTATGTCGCCTTGTATTTTTGATATTGTTGTTTTTGTTAGGTTCAGGATACACATGTTCTTTCTGGTGTTTTTCAACTGATCAGTTAAAGGTTGTTTTTTAAAAGATGATAAATACATGACAGTGAGTGACGGCCCCTGCGTGTCCCCCTCCAGTCCAGGGTCCCCCCCTCCAATGACTTTAAAGCAGGTATGAAACTGGAGGCGCGGGACCCTCGCAACTCGAACTCCGTGTGCATTGCAACGGTGATGGGGATGATGGGTACTCGTCTACGACTGCGCCTGGACGGCAGTGACAACACCAACGACTTCTGGAGACTGGTCGACTCGTTAGACATCCAGCCAATAGGAACCTGCGAGAGGAACGGAGACATGCTGCAGCCACCGCTGGGTGAGTGGAAAATAAACAAATATCTTGACTGTCTTTCAGCACTTTGTTGTAAGGCGTCAGACACAGAAACAGCAAAACCTCTTGTGCAGTTCCAGAGAGACAAAGCTTTCACTGGTTCTTTCTTCTATAAAAGCTTTCTGTGCCGTCCAGGGAAAAGTCCAGAACAAGACCAAATAAAGCTAACAGAAGTGTGATAAAGCAAGTGCTAAACTTCCTGTTAAGACACAGAATATTCTCCTCTTGCAGAAAAATACATCAGTTCCAATTTACTGCCATTACTGGGACACTTGAATGGATCCGAGCCAGCGTTAATGTTATTATTTACACCATTTAGCTTTAGACCTGACATGAGGAAGTCCTGCTTATTGATTTTCAGTATCGTCACACAGTATATATCATTGTGTAGCCCGCCCCTCTCTCCGGTTGAATGAATCTGACCTTGTGTTTTGACCTTGTGTCCAGGTTTCAGGATGAATGCCTCCTCGTGGCCCATGTTCCTCCTGCGGACGCTGAGTGGGGCGGAGATGGCCCCATCCTCTGCTTTTAAAAAGGTAATGACGACTGGGAGAAGCTCCTGAAAGTCAATACTGGTTTGTATTTGTTTTCTAGTTTCAGGAAAAAGGATGAAACAACATGAAGTGTTGGCCTTAAAGTGGTAGCCAAGATTTCAGTCCTGGTTGATTTGTTGGCACCTGTGGTTACTGGTGGTAACAAAAAATGCTGCTAGTCACACAATTCTGGGGGCAGCAAAACAAACTAATGTCATATTAATGAAAGAGTCAGGCAATAACTCTCCTTTTTCCATCATTCTGATTTTAGAAAGTGACTAAACAGACATTTGTTTAAACAAAAATCTTAAAACAGGGGGCTAGCTTCCCAGTTAAAGCCATGAACACAAGGTGTGCTAGTCCCTTCACAGCTTTTAAATCAAAAGTAAAACACACACACATTACACAATACTTAAACTAATGAAATTATTGCCGCTGTGGCTGGGATCATAATCAATACAACCATAAATCCTGATTTAAGTTAGAGTTTAGTTGTCATTTTTCTTGCTGTCATCATTGCAGTAATCAGCACAGACACAAGAGGGAGCCACTCACATGTGAAACAGCATGCCAGGAAACTCATACAGTGTTTATCACAGCAAAGAAAGCAGTGTTTTATTTCTATTTTTATTCAAATTGTGTTTAGTCATTGGTTCAAAGACAAGACAATCAAACTGTCAAATGTGTATTTTTGCACATAATTATCTGATAATCCGGTTAACTTTAACATAGCTGTTTATTGGACTTGAAACCTGAGACGCTCTGAATGAACAGTATTAATTTGCTTGTTTATGTGTGTGCGTTTATGTTTAGGAACCAGCCAGCCCTGCTAAAAACTACTTCCAGCCTGGCATGAAGCTGGAGGCGGTGGACAGAAAGAACCCCTACCTGATTTGTCCCGCCACAGTGGGAGAGGTCAGAGGTCAGGAGATCTTCGTCATGTTCGACGGCTGGCGAGGCGCCTTCGACTACTGGTGCCCCTTCGACTCCAGAGACATCTTCCCCGTCGGCTGGTGTTCCCTGACAAAACACAGCTTACAGCCACCTGGAAACTTCTGTAAGTGCCGCTTTCATTATTCATTTCTCGTCATGCTTTGTGCAGAATGTGCAATCTGGACACTGTGAATTCCAGATATTTGCAACAGTTTCGCGTCTCAAGAACATTAGATGAACTTGCAAGTATACCCAAGAATGAAGTGGATGCATAAATTTGCATCTAAATAAAGGAAAAAAAGGATTTTCTTCACAACATAATTCTATATTCTGCCAAGATTTCATTTTTAGACCCATTTTTATAGCATTTGTGTGTTCCTAAACCTAATTAATGGTCTAATTAACTCAAATAATTATGTTTTATGGTCAAGATGAGATTAAAAATGCCTCTTCAACCCCTTCAGATCACATCGCTGCTCATATTGTGCATCTTTGTAAAAATATAGCAAAAAATAATCCTATTCAAGAAAATTAATTTCTGTGTATTCTCATATCAAAAAACAACAATGTTTTCTTCCTGTAAGGCGAAATATGACATGCGCTGATGAAAGCATGGATGAATCTGTTTCAACAAAATATGAAAACCAAAACAGGTAAACACCATTTGTTTGGAAATGATTGCGTTCTGTTTTTATTCACACTTTACACAGGGTCCCAATTACATAGTGTTGGATCTCAGCTCTTTAAATAACAGTATCCAGGTTTCACCACTAGAGAGCAGCAGAGCACGAATTCTGATGGGTTTGCTTCATCATTTCAGGCTGTGAACTGAGTTGTGGAGACTCTATAATGTTGACTTTTGCTTTCACACAAGCAGCCTGAGTGAGAGTCCGGGGTTTGACCCATCCAACCACCCCGACCTCCAACCCTGCAGAGTTCACTTTCAAGTGAGACGATCTTTAAGACGCAGATAACCATGTTGATTGTTCATCCCTGATACTGGGTGTCAGATTTCAGTCGGCCGGAGATTCGAGTCATTATCAGCACAGAGGAGCTTTGTTCAGAACTTCTTCAAACTGTCTGGATCCTCTGAGATCACAATGTGCCTCAGACAGTTCAGCAGAATTAGCTTCCTTGCTAACATTTGACCTGATCTGTGGCCTAAACTGTGACCAGTGGTGGATGAAACGGTCAGATGTTTTACTGCATTCAAAATGTCACTGAAGTAAAAGTATTTAAATATTGTCGTCCAAATATACTCAAAGTACCAAAAGTAAGATGACTCATTATGCAGAGTGGCCCGTTTTGGAATTTTATACAGTATGCTGTTGGATTATAACTATTTTCACAACACATGAGCTTTGTTCATTGTTTATTTGTTTATTCATGGAGGACAGTGAACATGAATCAGCTCTAACACTGAATGTGCCGTTGTTCGCTCTGCAGCTAATTTGTTTTGTTATGTTGCAGCTACTTTTAACTACTTTATATCTGCCTGTGAAAAATAATCTGTAAGAATACATAAGAATTTATTTGTTGATTATATCTTTCATTAATCAGTATATAATATTTTAATTAATTGTTTGTATGAGTAACAAGTGCTAACCGTAGCCGCTGAATAACTGTAGTGGACTAAAAACGATAATATTTCCCTCTAAAATGTCATGGAGTAGAAATATAAAGTGACATAAGTAACGTACAAGTACGGAAAAATGGTACTTAAGTACAACACTTGAGTAAATGTACTTAGTTACTTTCCAGCCCTGGTTATGTGTTACATCTATGTCAGTGGAGGCAGCAGACAGTATTTGAAAGCACCTTTACTGATAAATTGAATCCTCATTATGTTTTTCTGGTGCCATACAGCTATTAAACCTTTAAAAACTACATTGTGGGAATATCTGGATGGTGGAGCTGCCTGAAAATGTGCAGTTGATCTGTATAAGTTACCCTTATTCAGCAGTATGACGAGCAGAACAGAGAGCTTATTATTGGTATTAGGTAATATATCAATGAAGCTAAATATTTAAGGCATTTTTATTGCTAATTTTAGTGAATATGGTAAATATTTAGCATTAATTTCATGCATTTATTTTTGGCTACACTCATTTCTTATTCTTTTGAGGTAATTGTTGTGATACAATGTCTGAATGGGTGGTGTGATTGGCTTGTAAAGTGTTTGCTCCTTTATTATTACAATAGATAAATACTTGAAGTTACCATGAAGGTACCATTGTGTGACATCTATGAAGTACAGTGATTATTTCAGTGACTTTCAAGCAGAAACATAGTTGAAGGTACAGAATCTACTGAAGTTTTTACTTAGTTTGTGAAAAATGGAGGAGAAATGTGGAATAATGTTGTCAGTTTGTGCCTCCTCTGTGTGTTTTCCCCTCTTCTCTGAGTCTCTTCTTTGTTGGTGGGGTTGTGACCTGCAGCTCTGACCTCCACATTGAGTCTGCAGAGTTCCCTAAAGATTCAGCTTGAATAGATCCCAGTCTCTGATCTTTTTTCTCATATATTAATCCGCTTCTTTGCTGTGTGTTAACGTGTGATTGTTTGGGATGTTTTTGGCTCCATTTTGCGCTTTTGAAAGATGTGACAAAGCAGTTTGGCAGTTGGAGCAAAACAACGACGGCTGATTTTCCCACAAAGATGCAGATTTAGTCATGTATGCCCGGAAACGACACGTTTCAGGTTATAATCCTCTGAACAGTGTTTGTGCATGTCATCTAATTTAACTGAGAACTGCCTTTGTCTTCTTTACTGTGTCCTATTTGTCCCGTTTTTCACCCAAAAAGACTTTTTCCCCGGAAACGAAACATGAAGATGTGACGCGCTGTCGTAGAATTTCATTGAATAGTTTAGTTTATCTGGAATAAAATAAATGGGTGAATGTTTTATATCTCTTTGAGTGCAGTTTAATGTTGATGGAGTGTAATCTTATTATAGGTTAAAACCTTCATGTTAAAACTTGTTTCTTTTGAAATAGTTTAGTTTCTTTTTATTGATAATAAAAATCTTAATTTGACAATCATTGAATAGATGTGTTGTTAACTGTGGTTGTTAAAAGTGAAATATTTGCTCTTTCATCCCATTAATTACCAAAGAAATTATCCACAGACTTGAGAATAATTCACATGCAGATTTCTGTCATTCAAACCAACAAACTATCTTCTAAAATTCTGCCATGCTCGCTTTATTTTTGTCACATTTACAGGACCGTTTTAAAATGCTGAAGTCAAAAATAGGTTTGTGATAATATGATTTTTATGATCCAATTTTGGAAGCGTGTATATTACTTTTATTTTCATTCATCTTAATTTAACCAGGTGAGCTCCACTCAGATACAAATCTGTAGCAAAGGTCAAGACAGCAGCAGAAAAAGAACAGCAGAAAAAAAAAATATTAAAAACATGAATAGCACTGAAGATACCAGTGGTGGAGGTAATAAGTACTTAAGTACAATTTTAAGGTACTTGTACTTGAGTATTTCAATTTTCTGCTACTTTATACTTCTACTCCACTGCTCTCTGGAGGAAAATATTGTACTTTTTACTGCACTCTATTTACATAACAACTTTAGTTATGGGTTGCTTTGCAGATTCAGTTTATTGATAAAAAATATAAATCAACTAGTTAATTTTGATGTACTATTACAGATGAAGTGTCCCAGCAGTATATAAAGCAATTACAGCTTTACCAGCTGCAACATTAATGAACACATTAATGCATCGATCATGATAATACAGTGATATGATACATACCATTCTGAAATGGGCCATTCTAAGTGAGATTTTAAATGCAGGGCTTTTACTTGTAACAGCGTATTTTTACACTGTGGTATTGCTACTTTTACTTTTCTACCACTAGAAGATAGATGAATAGAAACATTGTAACTTGTTTGCACTTTCTTCTGCTTTTTTTTTAAAGAAATTCAGATATCAGCTGTTTTAAAAAAAAGGATTTTTTACTTCCTTTTACATACTCGTAGTTCTTCCATGGACCCCACGCGGTGCCCCTGAACCTCTCATTGTCAAAACATTCCCTCTGTGCAAATTAGAGCTTTGGTGGATATTATTAACGTGCAAAGGCAGGACTGAACTATTAATTATCAATCAGGCTGTAATTAAATTGTAGTTACTCTCAGCAGTTGCAGGAATATGTCACCATGTGATTTGCACTAATGCTTAATGTTCAAGGTTTACCTGTTCAGCTTCATTGGCAAAGACAGATGCTTCTGCAGAGAGACTGTTGATTCTGACATTCTTAGCAGATGTTATAAATATCAATCATCACGTTACATCAGCGCCCGACCGGCAGTTTCCTCCCCTTTAAACTGTTGTTGGTGCCCACTGGTCAGGAAACATGTGGCTTTGAATAACCCGGACCAACAACCTCCTTGATTAATGGGAAGTGTGTGTGCGCGTTCGCGTGTTTGCTTGGGTTTCCTCCACGTTGTTGATGGATGACAGCAGTTACACATCTGTCAGAGCGTGCCGTCCGTCCTCGGGCAGCGAGGCGCTCAAGTTCGCAGCCCCCATCCAGTGTTTATGTGTCGATGCACCAGGAAGACGTTAATGTTCGCTTCAGATGTGGTCCCATACAAGACTAACCCTAACCCTATTAAAAATACATTCAGTAAATTAACTCAAGACGTGTACTTAAGTACAAAGATGACGCACTTGTCTTTTACTCAGTTCTTTTCTTTTCATGTCACTTTCTGCTTCTGTTCCGCTACATTTCAGAGGGAAGCATTGTGCTTCTTGACTGCACAACATTTATCTGACAGCTTTAGTTACCCATTATTTTACAAGTTAAGATTTTTGTACACAAAATATACGAAGAGCTTAAAAAATGTGTCGTTTTTAATAAAACTACCCAACAAGTACAGCTGAAACGGTTAGTCGATTGCTCAAACGATTGACGGAAAATTGTGAATTATTATAATAATGGCTGTTAGTCATTTTCATTTTTCATTCCAGCTTCGTAAATGTCAGAATATGCTGCTTTTCTTTTTAAATGATTCTTAATTTTAGATTCTCTTAGATTAGTCTAATGACAGTTTCATAAAAATAAAGACAGACTTCTTATTTCTATTTTAAGCCCTAACAATAATAAAAAAAAACAAAAAAACAAGTTGGCCAAGCTACACTGAGTTAGACCCATATTTCCATGGTAACAGTCAGTGACACCGACTGACCAATGGCACAAAATGACAAAAAAAAAGAAGAGCAAAGTGTGGTTCATGCTTGGTGGTTGTCTAGCGACGGAGTGAAGGAAGGAAAGAGTTTTTAGAGAGCGCGGTGAGCTGTTTTTGGAAACTATTGTGAGTTAACAGAAGTACTGCATCCTGCCACGTTAAGGCTCGGCTCTGCCAAAGGTCTGCAAGAGACCAAGATGTTACATGGTGGAAGTTTTTAGCCTTGAGTTTGTGAACGCAGCCCCGTCCATGCAAGGAGACTCACGCGCAGATTTACCCTTTGCGTGTGAGTGCAATGTGTGGGAAGAAAACGCAGTAAGGGAGGGTAACAAAAAACACCTGACAGCTAGTGTTTGTATGGGAGTAAGTGAATAAGTAGGGCTTGGTTGAGGTGTTAATGAGCTGATAATTAGCTGTACATGAGAGAGAAGGAGTGAGAGACTCTGTAATTATGACTACATTTGAAATTTCTAATTAGCTTTCATCAAAATAGTCCTGTTGTGATCCTGAAACACATTTTTTGTAAGAAGCTACAGAGGATGCCAAGATCAGGTGACTAATTATTTTCCTTTTTGTACAATAAGCGTTCATCAACATGCAAAGTTTTTTTTTTTCTTCTTTTTTTAAACATTTTTTATATGTCTTTGTCTTTCTGGTTGGTAATTGGGTCAGAATGCAGAATAATAATTTCTGAATAATGCATGAAGAATACAACACCTCTTCATTTTATCAGATACATACACATGGTTGTTGTTTTTGGCTATTTAAGGCAAAATAATGCGACTTTTGGTCCCATTTTTTCGATATTTCGGCAAAAACTACCTCCCAGACATGCACTGAATTTTCTAAATGCTTGATTAATGTCGACAGAAGGAAGGTGGCATGTGTTTTACACAATTTTACCAAGATATTAGTATTAGAAAGATTCTAAAAATTATTATATTAGTGCATATTTTTAAAGTGGCTTTAAAGTATTGTCGTCTTTTATTTTCAGTGTGATTTGCCCCGCACAGACTAAACACATCAAATTCCCAGTGGATATCCCGGCAAGAATAGACTTGAAGATACATTATGAATGCAAGAATAGCCAAAGATAATTATATATCTATAAGGAGCATCTCATACACGAAACAGTTACTTCTGCCCTGAATCTGCAGTATTCGGGCTTCAGTTTGTCTGTTCGGACGCAGATTAAGACGTCTCTGACTGAAGGGACTTTTCCCATGCAGGCTTCCTCTGACTGCTCCGCTCCACATTGTTCCGGAGCCGGGGTGATATCCGACTGTGTGACTGTTTCCTGATGCTGGACCTGGCCATCTTTCATCGGGGAATGTCTGAATAGTTTAGGGTTACACTGAGGGGTCGCCTCCTTCTGGGCAGTGAGACCTTGTGTGTGTATGCGTGAATGAGGGAAAGCTTGCTTATGTGTGCGCCGACTCCAGGAGTTTGCCCCTTTTCACCCGTTTCAATCAGCACTGTTCTGATCCAGTTTAACCTTTTACCCCTCGCCACCCCTGTCCCCATCCCCCATCCGCTGTAGGAGCCCCACCGTTAACCCCTCTCCCCCACCATGTCCCCCTCCCCCAGAGGCTCGCTGAGAAGCAGGTGACTGATGTAGGCTGTCGATATGGCCACTCTTCCTTCCCTCGCTCTACCCCTCCCCAGCCCGTATGCAAATCTAAACACCCCCCCCACCCCCCCCCCCCCTCATTCATTGAGAGGGAAGCTTTGCAGTGGCTTCAGCCAGCAGCAGAAGCAGCAGCAGCGGCAGCGTGGGCTTTGTTGTGGACTACCGCCGGGGAGAAAAGAGACGTGAGGGACGCACGGAGACCGCTGAGAAAGCAGCTGATAGCGAGACAGAACACAGACAATGAAGTGCAGATGAGGAGAGTTTTTTTTTTTCTTTTGAGAAAGTTAGGAAGAGGAAAACAATAGACAGAGAGGGACACAAATCAACACCAGATAGAGGAGAGAGTTTCAAAAAGGGAACCAGGAAGCAACTGTACTGAGTGACTGGTATTGTTACGGCCATCACTACTACTCTCTCTACTGCTGCCTCCAGTACTGCGATTACTACTACGAAAGCCACAACTGTAGAAGTGCACTTCTGCTTTTTGTTGGGGATTTCCTGGTGAGTTTGATATGTTTCTTTTTGCTTTTTGCATAAATGAAAGAAAAAGCTTCTTGTGAGGTTCACATCTTGTGTTACCAGTATCTTACGTGTTATAGGATTGTGTTTTAAAGCTTTATATAAAGTTTTATGATTAGGTCTACCACATGTGGTATATTAAAGTGAAGTGCAGGCACATTTTTGTAGCAATATCACATTTCATGAAACTATATTTTATGTAAAGTATGTTCTTTTTTATAATATGAGAGATTTATTTCCTGTGAAACATTCCCCTGATATGTAACATTAGTGAATGCAGCACACAATCTAATGCTTTCAATCAATGCAGGAAGTAGTAGAAGTGTTTTGGAAATTATTGCTTCAATGATTCTGCCCCAGCAGGGATTATTTGCTAAAACAACTCATACTGCCTTCATTTTATTGTTTTGGTAAAACATACAAAAAAAAAAGGGGGAAGTGAAAGCTGAATCTGCGTTCTGCTTCACATGAAAGTTGCATGTCCTCTCACAAGTGCAGCAGCCCCCTACTCTGGTGTAAATGATTAAAGCTGCTGTTTCACACTGTTTTCTTTGTTTAGCATGAAGACTTTTGGAATGACTTGCACCCATTCAAATTCACTGAGAGAGATTAGAGGCCGTTGCTAGTCAGACAGCCTCAAAGTCTGCAGATTTAACAGTATTGTTGGCTGTAATTAAGTTTGGAGCTCCATGTGTTTTTGATCATGTGTTTCTGTGTGTGTAAAGCATCAGGAATTGGTTTGCCAAAGGCTGGGGCAATGATCAGTGCATCTCAGATATTGTCAGGACGCCGATTTTACACACCCGCCTTTTTTATTATATGAAGTTGTTTGATCAGTTCAAAGGTGAACATCCACACAAGTCACAGTAGAACAATAGTGATTTTCTTTTCTTTTTTATAAGCTGAAGACTTGTTGTTGTGTTTATTCTTTATGCCCTAAAGCTATCTTAGTGACGCCCTCTCTCTGCTATCTGCACACACCTGAATGTGCAGTCCATGAGTAAAGAACAACCTGTGTGTGTGTGTGTGTGTGTGTGTGTGAGGGTGTGTGACAGAGAGAGAGAGTGTGTGTGTGTGGCTGAATGGACTGTTTGCTGTGAAGGTGCTCGGCATGTGAGGATGTGTGTGGGGGGGTTGTAATTAGATGAGGGGCAACACTGTGGAACCCCTCCCCCCACCCCCCAGACAGCAGACACACTTCTCAGCGACCCCGTTCTCATGTGTGCACGTACACTCACACACATACATTCGCACGTGCACACGTATCCTCGGGCTGTGGCTTACACAGGTCAGCGGGTCGAGTTGGAATTATATAGTCATGATCAGTACCATATGTCTCTGTTTTGTTGCAGCCTATGCACACCAGGGACGCTGCGCTCAGATTGTCTAAAATATGTTTGCAGTTTATCTGAATTTTGCAGGTTTGGAGTTTTACAACATTATACACTTGTTTACTTTAACAGTTTTGCATAACTTAGCCAATACATTACATTTTATATCACATTCAGCCATGGTGCAAACCATGCTGCTTTAGAAACGTGAATGCAACCTTTCTACCATTCCAGGCGGCCATTGCTTGCTATTCATTTGCATATCATACAGAAATGAATGGAAGTCAATGACTGCCAGGAACAGGAAGAAAAACATATCCAAAAATGTAAAACAGTACAGCATATAGAGCAGCCATCAGCTGCTTCAGTTGAACATAAATTTGCAATAGGTTTGTTGAACTACTACACTGTGATGTGCATTTTTATTGGCACAAAAATAAATTGAGAAAGTAATTGAGATAGTGATGACAGCGCTAATATACATTTGAAAATGGTCAGCAAACATCTAAAATAAGCATGACTTGAGGTTAAGGAGCTAAAATTGCACCAAAACATACCTTTAACCCTTTAACAAGCAGCCTCCCAGTTTTGGCTCAGTCATTTAGTCTTTGAGGCCAAACATTGTTCTAATTCAAAGTTTCCAGCAAATATGTCAGGCTGTGCTTTGGGGAAATAGTGCGATGTATAAAATGATGCAGGCATTTTTAATAAATTCACATGACTATATGGTGCATGAATTAAAAGAAGCACAGAGTCCCTGGTTTGAATATTTCACTCAGTGCCAACAAGCGCTTGAACAAGCTGATGCAGAATATATATGATGCTGTCAGACGGTGTGGAATGAAATGCATTTATAAGCAGATTTTCTTTGAAATTTAGAGTTAAAAATGCAGAGGTGATTAGTCCTTTTTTAAGTAAATGTGATGATAACCTAATATACGGTTGAATATGACATTAATCACCAGTGTGGAAATGGTACGTGGCGCCGCGGTGGCTGTCACACGACGTGGATGGATTAGATTTTCAGGCAAAGATCAGAGAAGGCCCCCCAACTCAGATTTCCTACGGTGAATTAAAACCCGCTGATACTGATTGGTACCCTGCAAACAAATTCTGATCTGCCTTTGTAGGGCTTATGGCTCCGAGCTGAGTGTGAATAAGTGTGCCGCTGTGCGAGCAGGTTGGTATCGCTGTTCCTCTGAGAGCGCGCTTTGTGTGACCGTTCCCGGTGAGCGAGCGAGCCCTCGCCCTCTGAAACAAAACACCGCTCTATTCTACGCCCACTTTCACTCATTTCCCAATTAAGCAGCTTTCAGGGTGCCCCGGCTGGCCCCTTAGAGAATACTGTAAACCTTCCATAGTCTCTGCATATCGCCTCAGTCAAGGAGGCTCTAATGAAAGCCTCGGCCCCTTGAGGGCTTCCACATGTACTCTCAGGCCCCTGCTCTCAACGCGCTGTGCATTTGTATTGAAATAGGAGATGGTTATTTTTCTCTTTTCCTCTCTTTTTTTGCATTCTCTCTCGTTTTTGCTCTCTTTCTTTCACACGCCCGCTACAATGATTGGTCTTCATATCATGGAGTCATGCTTGCAGCTAATGAAGAGGGAGGGGGTGATCTGTTTTTTTCCTTCCTAACAATGGTTACTGCCTTTCCGCTCACTTCATTGTCACTTTCTTTCAGCTTTAACACTTCAGCTGATTGTGTTAAAACTGCATTTTGGAATAATATTTCTTTCCTAAGCAAAGACTTTGAGTTGGAGTGTGTGAGGTTGCTGGATATTTTTCATACAATGTTGGGGTGTTTTTTCTTTTGATAAGGGGAGCAAGAGCTAAACTTGAACCAGGGGCCCAAAAGGGTCTTGGCTGATATTGTCTGCTGATAGTAGTAGTTATAAAGGTTTCATTCACATTGGGATGTTTTAAAATGTGACATTTTTCATGCAAAAATATGTTGCCAATGCCAATGAAATAAAAACCATCTTGGGAAATCTCACACATTAACCAGACTAATAAAATGCCTTTAAGCGGTTCGGGTCAAACCACGGTACCTGTTTAAAACCACTCACATAAATTAGGTGTTTAAATTTATGAATAGGCCAATTGTGGTGTTTTTAATTTTGACACCAGTTATTATATTCAACACACTCAGTGTAAACGCCAGTACTCCAGTGTCTGTGTGCAGGTCAGCTGATATCTGTTGACATAAATAGTGGTTGGAAAAAGCTTTCCTGCAGCTCCTGTAACAAGGGGATAACTTCTTTCTACAGGCTTTCTCACACCACAAACTGTTTCATTTAATGTTGATTGTAGCTCAGGATAGTTTAGGCATTTAGTAAACAGTTTATATAAGTTGTATCGGTTGCATTTTTGTTGCATGTTTGAATCTTATGTTTCCTGCATCAACATTTACAGCTGGTCTTATTATTACACTAGTCCCAATCGACGATAGCCTCAAGAATCCAATATCTAGTGCTGTAGGTGGAATTGAGTTTAAATCCTATCACCATAATCACTATTTTAGTTGTGTTGCTGGAAGTCGAGCAGGCAGACCCCTGGAGGATCGTGACTTTTGACTCTGATTTCAGCGCAGGGAGAGGATAAACACAAAGGACCTGCCAATCTCAGAGGACTGAAAAATCAAAACAGATCTCCTCTGCAGGACTACTCCGTTATTCATTTTCATCTGCCCTTTGTCTTTCTTGACATATTTTCTCTTCCTTTTTGGAAAAAGTAGGCAAACGCTATGAGTATTGTCCTTAGGGTGCGTTGAAATGCGACATGTCTAATAATGCAAACCATGCCTCGTCTCAAGGAGCTACAGCACAGTTGGCAGAGGCTTCAAATGTCTTTGTTTGAAACCTCTGTGTGTGGACAGAGGGCAAATCTAATTGTGTGTTTGTGCTTGTGTTGCAGATTTAGAATTTATTTTACCTATTTTAGTTCTATGCATCCCGCTATTAATGCCCACATTAATGTCATATTATCATTCTCTCTGATGACCTTTAGTCTAATGCAATCTAACACTGATTACAAGAAGTATAACAATATAATTTTTATGTTTCCCATGTCCCATTTTTTCCAGTTACCCTTCCTAGTGCTCTCCTTGCTCCTGTTTCTTCCACCTCAGCCTCCCTCACTACACGCCGCTCCTCTTCCAACTCCTCCTCCTCCATGCAGACCTCATACCGACTGCCCAACCCCTTGCCACCCCTCCCAGTACGCAAGGGTGTCCGAGGTCGTCGTCCAAAATCCCAGACTATTGCTTTGTTGAAGGCGGCGGCTGAGGCTGCGGCAGCGGCAGCAGTTAATGGAGCATCGCAGAGCCCTGCCAGAACTGGCTCTGAGGCTCAACTGGCCCCCAGACCACACAAGAAGAGAGGGCCCAAGCCTAGGAGCAAGGTGAGATGTCACAAGAGTTGTAATCTGTTATGCTACGGTCCAGTGACCCTGCCATTTTCTGTTTCATGTATTATGGCAGAAATGATTTTGATAGAGAGAAGACAGGTCAGAGGTGGGCCCTTTGAGGGAGGGAGGAGTTTTTGTGGATGTTTATTCACCATAAACGAGGAGAACAGCTTTGCTTTTGGAAGCTGCTAAATGTGCTGCAGTGAAAGAGTTAAAACACACCTTTAATAAATCATTAACTAACAGCCTTTGTAGGTTAGAGAGAGTAAATGAGAGATGGTTTGTTTGTTTTTTGCGCCAGAAGAAGCCTCGAGTGGTGCAATCTCTTGGGACGCCATCAGTTACAGCTCCGCCTCCAGAGACCCGACTGAGCTCCAGCCACGTCTCTGCAGACAACAACTATAGCAACGGCTCAAATGTAGTTTGCACAGGTAAGTTGGATGACAGACACAACTAAGTCTGTTAGACATGGTTGGTTTGCTTGCTCTTAGCTACAGTCAGCAGAAAGAATGCAAAAATGTTTAGGTTGGTGTCATTTCTGTTCCAGTGTGCGTCTACGTGAACAAGCATGGTGACTATGGCCCGCATCTTGACCGAAAACTGGTGCAGCAGCTCCCGGACCACTTTGGTCCTGCTCCAGTCAACGCAGTGCTTCAGCAGGCGGTTCAGGCCTGCGTGGACTGTACCTACCAGCCCTCTGTGCTGCTGTCCTTCCTACAGAGCCAGTCCCACACAGGAGGGGAGGTCATCAGAGGTAAATGCGGCAAACACCACAGGATATTCCTCATGTTGACTCTTCAGATTGCTTTTTTTGTCCGACTAACAGTGCAAAACCCATATGTAGTCAATATGAAATGATAAGAAACAGATTACAGTAGCAAAGCTTCACATTTGAGAAGCTGGAATCAGGGAATGTTGGGCATTTTGCTTGAAAAATGATGATTATTTGCACATCAACATTTTGGCAGATTTGGTTGCCTTTGGACAGAGCCAGGCTAGCTGTTTCCCCTGTTTCCAGTCTTTATGCTAAGCTAACCAACTGCTGGCAGGAGCTTCATATTTACCACACAGTCAAGAGGGTAAATTCTTTCTTGGCGAGCACAACAAACTGTTCCTTTAAAAGTCACTTCTTGGAAAAACAAATCCATTCTAATGTATACGTAACTCCACAAAGTCAGGTAAAACACACTTGTGGGTCATGGATGTTGTGTGTGAGGAGAAAGAGAGGAGGAATAAAAGACGGAGCCTGTGGCAGCAGCTGATGTGAGCACTGTGTCTGTAATCAGAAATGACATGTGCGTCTAACCTGGTTTGGGATGCTGGGATTGGGTCTCCCTTGGGGGACCGGATTGGGAAGGCTGTGGGTGAAGCTGGGCAAGGAGGGGGGGTTTTAATGTGTGGATTTGTGCAGGCTTGGCTTGGGTGGGAGGGAGGGTGTAGCGCAGTGTGGGATGGGGTGAAAAATGCGGGTTTGTGCTTTTAAAGGGAGGGTGCACACCCTAAACCATCTGCTGCTTTTCTTTAGCTGTGAATGCAGCGTCTGTGTGTGTGTGTGTGTGTGTGTGTGTTTCTACATACTGCATGTGAACTAATAGCTGCTTGTGCCCCCCCTCCCAGTGCGGTCAGAACATGGCATCCGCTACGTGAAGCTGCCCTCCGTCTCCAGTACGTCTTCTGTGCTGCGGTTCCTGGAGAACATGTGTCAACATCTGGAGAGCGACAGCCTGTTCAGCTCTCAGCCATTCAGCCCCTTCAACAACAACAACAACGCACGCTTCTACAATAGGACCAAGTCAGGTGTGCAAATGTGTTTCAGCTGTTTTTATTGCTAATACTGATTAGCCAGTTCTTCCATTTGTTCCAAACAAACTTTCCCAGAGACTCCTGGGTGTGCTGTAGTGTGGATCTTGATTGATTTGTGCATTCAGGAGTGTTTTTGAGGATTTTTACCTACTTTTTTGGGAACTGGTGACCTGATAAATTTGCAGAGATCCAAATGCCCCCTGAGTCTTCCTACATAATTCAGTCACTTCGTGACTGTGTGCATAGTCCAGCACAGCGCAGTATGTCTGCACGTGTCAGTCTTAACAGTATTTTTTCTCGGCCTTTCTTGAAACAGAACCACTGTCTCACACAGAGAACGGCGTGTCCAAGGACGATTCCACAAAGGATCCTGCCCCCAGCAGCCGCTCTCTTCACAGCGCACCAGACTACAGAGCAGCAAAGAAGGAGCGGCCGTATCACCCTGGACAGACACACACACCGCCCCCCCTGCGACGCGTCAGCTCCAACCCGACCGAACTTGGCCCAATGTGTGCACACAGACGAGTGGAAGGTTGTGTTAAATACACACACGCGCTCATGAGGGCAAAATCATCTAACTGGGAGGGACCCCTTTAAAGGGAAATTTTTATTAAACTATGAATAATAATTTTTATTTTAGCAAATATAAAAGGCTAGTTACTATGTACGGCAGCAAGTGAATGCATCACTGTGCAAATGCACTTTTTATCAGTCAGTGAATGCTAATAAAGCTAATAAAGCTAACATTCGCTCCGTGAGTTTGGCGAAAAACAGCATCTCTGGCTGACTTTTTAATGTTTCCAGCTGACTTTTAAAAATAAGAAAAGGGTCTTAAATGTGCAGTTGATTGCTACACAAGCATAAGTATGATTGGACATTCACTTTATGGGGGGGTGGCCAGCACATGATTCATTAGCTTTCCTAACTGACCCCCCTTTATTTCAATTCGACCAAAATCTTACAAATTGCAAAGACGTTTTTGATTCAAACTGATATATGAGATCATGAGCAGATGGTATAATATTTAATAACGGTATTCTCGCTCTTTTCCACTCTGCAGCAGCGAGCTCAACAACAGGCCCAGACCATTTGAAACAGGACAAGGAGGGTTCAGGGAACGACGCCTCTTCCTGGTCAGTGGACGACGTCATACGGTTTGTCCAAGAGGCTGATCCCCAAACTCTCGGCCCACACGTCGAACTTTTCAGGAAACACGTGAGTATTTCATGTATAGGAACCGTGTTGTCCGTCATGTGTAAAGGTCAACAGACTCCCAGACTGCAGTGGTTTTCACTCACTGTGCTCCATCATGCAGTCACCTGGGTAAATAAACTCTTCCTAAGCTTGCTCAAGGCATATCAGACGAGAATTTCCACCATTCAGTGCCTTAATCAAGTCATTGTCGTTTGGATAGAATTGTTCTGAGAGAAAGTATTTGTAATGCGGCCCCCTGCTTACAGCGTGCTCCTCTCTCTACAGGAGATTGATGGCAAAGCTCTGATGCTGCTGCGCAGTGATATCATTATGAAGTATATGGGACTGAAGCTGGGCCCGGCGCTCAAACTCTGCCATCACATCGAGAAGCTGAAACAGACCAAACAATAGAGGAAGAAGGCACTCTCTTTACTCACTGGCATCACACAACGCATATTATTCTACGCAGGGACGCAGGGACGCAGGGCAGTGTCAATCCACCTGAACCAGGGTCGTAGCGACCATCGAGGACACTGAGGTCAAGTCCTTTGTACATTTTTTTTTCCATTTGAGTTTTTTAGCAACCTGCAGGGAATCTTCAAATAAAAACTTACACGGTCGTTTTATGAACTGGTTCTAATATTTGTAGAATCAGGCTGTTTAACTTTGACCATTTTCTGGTCAATAACAAGTGAATCAATAGAATTTTATTCTTCGTGGTGTAGAGAGGGTTGTGAAACAGCATTTAGACGGTCATGCTGGTAAATAAAAGTATAAAATACCAGGAAAGTATAAATAAACAGTCAAAGCAACATTATGTTAGAATTGGTATTAACAATTTGGTGCTACAACAGTTTCAGATTGCAATTCACTTACAGGCAACTGTCATAAATATTTACAGCTGTACACGTGCATTTGTTATGAGAACATTACTTATGATCAGTCTGATCTGAACACATTTATTGTTGAATTTACAGACCATAGTTTGTTAGTCACCTTTAAACAGATAGACAGTACATCATCAGTAATTCATCATCTGCATAAGAAGTATTAGGTAACTGCGCGTAGGCATTTTTTTGCCTTATTATGAAAAATGGGAGGCCACAATTTAACTTTTACTTTGCCTCGACATTTCTACTTTTAGACACGCACACGCAGACACACACTTTATCTCTCCAGATATCTGGCTGCCGACGTATTTTTTCACTCCTGGTCAGAATTTCAGGATCGACGCTCTGCACACAATATTGGGAAGTTAGTTCAGGTACTGGCAGTGAACGTCTCGCTGCATCATTTCGCACAATGCAATAAAGTTTGTGAATGACTGCGTATTTTGCAGACTGTCAAATTTAGTTTATGCAAGCCAGTGAATGTATGAAGTCGGGAGCACTATTACGAGCAGGTGCTCAACAACAGGAGTGCCCCAGTTACGTGACTGAGATGTGTTGAGGGGTTTCAATCCAAAAGTACAAAGATCATAAATGAAGCAGAGTGGGCACCACTTTTATTTAATGGTGGATATGTTATTTTGGAAGAAAACCTTTCATTAGTTGTGATCCAACAGGACAGGCTGTAGAGGTAGAAAATCAGTTACCGAGGAGTTATTTCCCTTTCATTTGTGTCTGTTTTGTGTGCAGGAAGTTGAACGGTTTCAGGCTGAGCCCTGACGTAGCTACATGACTGTACTATGCTTCGATGGTCACACTATCAAACACACATGAGATATACATATACAGTGACTGGAATACTGTAAGTGTTGACATTAAAATAAAGACAATGCCATTAACGGTCTAGTTTGAGTGCTGTACAGAGCGTTAAAGTGTTCCCGAGAGAGTACACGTTAGAGAAGCTGTTTTGTATAAAGTCAAGCCAAAAGGTTGTTTTTTGATATCATTTTGTACTGTAACGAAGTGTATCAGCCTGTATCAAGCGTAAGTGTAATCAAATTTTTTTCTGCCTGAAATAGTTTTCGTGTGCACCATCAAATAACTACCTACAGGACGATGTTGTGTCTGAGTGATTATTCACATGTCTCAAAATATTTATCTGTTTTCAGCGGCAGAAATACAGATTTTCTGAACATTTCAGAACCATTTTCAAACCAAATCACGTGTGTTGTAGCTGCATTTCACACTGTTGCTCTCCTGTAGTGGTGACAAGTTGATACTTGAAACCGTCTTGCTTTAATGTGAAACTCAGGTTTTTAGTAGGGGTTGTTTCTTAGAAGATGGTTTACATCATTAGCATTTTGTGTTCATTCCTACAACATAGAGGGACTGCACAATAACCGACTATGTATATTTTTTATGCCTTGTCATCTGTCGCTCTGCAGCATTTCATGTGTATATATACGACTTTTTACTGTATGTTCAACAAAAGATGTTTGTTAAATATGTTTGATATGTATTCACACAATTAAACATTTGTTTACATCATTTTGTGTTGGAGACCCCAGCACAAGGCCACCAAGTTTTGTTTTTAATAGTCCACCGGTTCCTAACCTTTTTGAGAAAAATTCCCTTCAAACAAAGAAACTTCATGTTATGATTTAAGACCAAAATCTAACAGAAAAGTGGTTTATTACTTGTTGTATTTTTAGAGGCCTGATTAGGAAAAATGTTCCAGTTATTCATAAGAAAAAAGCAAAGTTTAGAAGAAAGTCTGAATAAATAATAGAACTTTGTGCAGCATAAAAGCATTTTTCTGCTCCCGTCTTGTTAATCATCACGCCACCGCTCAGTTTTTTCTTGTGACCCCTCAGGGGGTCCTGACCAACAGACTGTGAACCATTGGCCCAGTCAGTCGAATTGAATCCTACAGTGAAAACATAATTGGGGCACAGGGAGAGAAAAAAAACATTTAAGAAGGGTTTATAAGAGAGGAGTAAGGGGTTAAAGATATTAATGCATACATGCAAAGAAAAAACACAGTAGAGTTGAATGTCCTTTTAGTGTTGGTTGTGTGTGTGTGTGTGTGTGTGTGTGTGTGTTTCTGGAGGGTATGGGGGTTGGGGGTCAAAGGATCATGGATGTCTTATTTAAGGAAAGTGACAGTCCAATAGGAATCATTGTTCAAAAGATCAGCCAGTTCAAATAGCCCACCATCAGCACTCAGGATAAACAGGCCAATTATGGCTTCTCTTGCAGATTCTTTAGGACTGGTATATGTTGTTTCCTGCTTGGGAAGCAAACTCCAGTCACAGCAGAGTGCACCCTGTTTAAAGCTGTATTATACCAACCACATGTTTACAATTATTTATGTGATGAACAATGTTAAATAAATGTAGCTTTAAGGAAACCACGGCCAGCTCCTTACCACAAGTCTGTGGAGCAGCAAATGAGATGAGATCACTGAGAGAGCACTTAACTGCCTGACGTAAAAGAAGACAGAAATATATGTAATGATGACTTTGTGGATGAGTATCTTTAGGTTAGTTAGCTGTATCTTTTTTCTTTAAAATGGGAATGGTTTATTTGAGTTAAATTAAGTGAAAAAAGACAGATCCCCTCGGATAAAATAGAATTCAGGTAAGATCAGAGATGTTTTATGAAATTTACAGAGACAGGTATCCAACAAGGGAAGAATTATTCAGATCTTTTATTTAAGTTAAAGTAGCCATGCCACAGTGAAGGAAAACCTGTGTTTCAACTGAATGGAATGCACTCAAAATATTATTTGAGTAGGCTTAAAAGTACAAAAGTAAAAGCATAAAAATATACTTAAAGTACCAAAAGTAAAAGTACTCATTGCACAGGATGGCCCATTACTTAATTGGTTACAATAATTAATGCATCCATGCTTACATAATTATTGCTGCAGCTGGTAAAGGGTAATTTTAATTACTTTATATGCTGCTGGGCAGCTTGTGAATTCCTCCCTGGGATCAATAAAGTCTTACCTCAACCTGTAACTCTGCAATGTAACTAAAGTTATCAAGTAAACAGAGTGGAGTAAAAAGAACACGCTTTGCCTCTGAAATGCAATGGAGTACAACTATGAAATAGGAGTTAATGGAAATACTCAAGTAAAGTACAAGTCTCACAAAATTATACTTAAGTACAGTACTTGAGTAAATGTACTCAACTACTTCCCAACACTGCTGGTGTGTATAATTTTGTTGGCATTATCTCATATATTGAATAGCTTTGCGTTGCAACGTTAACCGTGAAAGTCTGTCGGTGATTGCAGCAATAGGAACGTGTGTAATTAGTTGGTGTTAACAGTCGACTTAATTAAGAAGTTACACCTGCAGTAACTCAGTAACTGCACAGGCTAACAGCTAGCGTCATGTGTCGTTGTGTCAGGTAAACAAACGGAAAGCGGTGAACAGTTTCAAAGACATCGGTCTTCATCTCCAAGTTTTAGGCTCATGCCAGAGTAAAAGTAAGTCAAACTGACACACAGTAAACACAACAACCCCTTAAACACACACACTAGTTAGCTTCGTTAACGTTATAGCTAAGTAGCTAGCTAGATCGATAGCTGCTAAAGGGTTAGGCTATGGCTGAGAGCCCTGAAGAAAACCCACCGAGTATTTTGAGATTTAGCAGCAAGTACAGCAGTTTTTAATATCGTTATTGACATTGGAAATTGTAATTTCACAAAAAAACAGTCTCAATTATTAATTCAAAGAATTCATTCTGGAGTTTCCAACTGCAATCTTAATTGTCAGTGAGATAGCTCAGTTTGCCTCACACAATAGTAACGTCATGAAACTTGACTGAATGAAGACTGCAAGATGCAGTTGAAAGCCTTGAGAAGAGTTACCGTTGGTGGTTAAGTAGTATGTTACACTACCGTCTTAAGTCTTTTTGAAAGTCAAGTCACAAGCGAAGGGCAAGTTCATGTGAAGTCACAAGATCTTGCAATATGCAAGTCAATTTCAAGACTTAGTCATATGAGTACCATTAAAATAAACTACCATTTGAATATTTTCCTTACTATGTCGCGTGAGTAGTTTTTCGCAGTTGAGATTGAGGCCAAGTCCATTTATTGCATAGCCCTGATAACTAAATAGTTCAATCTGAATCTTTTTACTTTTTTAGAGAGCCAAGTCTCATCAAGTCTCAGAGCAGTTAAGTCAAAAGTCTAGTCTCAAACTTAGTTTGGTCTTATTTAGTCTGGCTTGACTGCTGTCTGCTGTCACAACGAAGAGACAACCCAATTTTTCAGTGAGTGCAATGTTTTTCTGTTGACTGTATTCGTCAGCCGGATTGGATTTTGTTAAATGCAGGGTGCTATGGAGGCTGAATCTGACCAGTGGCTTCAGTTCAAAGAGAAATAACGTTACTGGAGTTGAGACTGAAACTAGACAACAGTAAACACTGCCATCTAGTGGAAAGATTGTCTCAGTGCACCTGGTTCCGATTAGGAGGAAATGAAGTGTCACACAAAAGGTCTTCCGTTTCAACGCAATCACATTTATTGGCTTTTTTTTCTATGCACAGTTACTAAGCAGCCTGATGAGCTGTTAAAATGAATTAGATATAGAAGAATGGAATTTTCACAATGTTGTAACCCCCCCAAAAATAGATACAAGACTGAAGGTGTTGCACAGCTCCAAAATATACAAAGGCTTGGAAATAATCATGTAAACTTTGAAAAAAAAAACTTGTTTTTTATTATTTTATTGATTTATTTTACAAAAGAAAGAATTTGAAACATTTTTTTTCTTTAAAAACTTATTTACAGGTTTATACAAAAATACAAAAGTGATTCAAATCTGTTAAGTCCTAGCTAGTTTTAAACATGGAGCCTGTTTTAGATAGATAGTTACACTGTGTCTTCAACATATTTTTTCTGTTCTCTGTCTCATATTTTAAAGTCTGTTTAGTGTTATTCCATACTGTACACTTGAGAAAAATTATCCAGCAGTTGTTGTCACACTATCCTAACGGCAAACTTGCTTGCAGACATTTGAAAACAGGTTGGGACAAAGACTCGAAAGGTTATAGAGTCGTCTTTTGTTCATCGAGGACTGAGGTTTGAGAGGGCCAAACTACATGGCAGCCACACAGTTTTTCCCGCTAATCAAATGGTGTCGGTCAATCATCTATCCACTGCTTTTCCAAATGTAGGAGACAGTCTTAAAAACCTCAAAACCTCAATGCCAGGTACAGTACGGAAAAATCACACTAAACAAATTGTCAAATACTTTCAGTATTTTTGTTTTTAAACCTTTATATGGTATTTCAGAGAGTCACGTTGCATGTGTTTCATGTAATACTGTAGCAACCCTCCAGAGTTGTGTATATTAATTATTCAATAATGATGTTTTGCGGGAATCAAAATACTCTGCTGTGAGTTAAAAGTAAAGACAATGACGTTCTCATCAGATCAAAATACTTTTTGGGTCTATTCTGGGTATTTTTTTTTCCCATTTCTCAGTTTTTGTTTTTTATTTGTACATTTTATCCCAAAGTGGCTTGTCCAGATATGCACTTTAAACTGAATCAGCAGTTTGTCCTGGAAAATATTTCTCTCACTCCCAACTTCCATAGCTCCAGCAAGACTAGGACCCAGCACCAAAGAGTGTTCAGATTCTTCATCCCAACAGATTCTATATCATTTTCTTTACAGTCTCTTATACGTATGATTGTCCAGTGAGTAGATATACAGTACAAGATAAACCCCTGTTTGTGATCACGACTATACAGAACAGAATTAGCCAGACAGTTTGTACATCTATAGAACACACTATTGAACTTGACATTTGAACAAAGAAAATACAAAATCTTTTCTTGTGGTATGGAGACATCCCTCAGATAAAAATAATGATATGGTGGTGTCCTTTTCTTCATTTTTTTTCCCTTACTTATTGCATGCGATAGAAAACACAACAAACAAAACAATGAACAGGAACAAGTGCGCGTCAGCAGTATGGGTATGATGAATGGAAAATTCTGATAATCATTTCACAGCTTTTTACTCTCTCCATCTTACACAGTGTCAGTTCTGCAATTCAGATCGCTGAGTATCAAACAGTTGTGGTTTATCTATCTATCTATCTATCTATCTATCTATCTATCTATCTGTCTATCTAGCTATCTAGCTATCTAGCTTCCTACCTACCTACCTACCTACCTACCTATCTAGCTGTAGCATTTACAATAAAACAGTAATATGCTTGCTGAGGTATTCACAGAATACAGTGAATGGTTTCTACTGAAGTACGGTCTCTGAATGTAAGAAGTATATGTGTTGTGTTTGCTGTGGTAGGCAGGTGAGAGTTCAAACTTTCCACTGATGATAGTTTGCTTCTGTCACACACTAGATACTCTACATGTGCAACATTTACTGGAAGGATGAGAAAGATTTGATTTCATACTCTAACCCTGATTTTGATAAAAAGGCTGCAGCAATGCAATGGCTGCATTGCTGACAAATGTTGGTGTTATGTAGTCCTTCCTCCTCTTGTCTCCTCTCTTTCAGATTTTGTGATATGAAGTTTGGAGGGTAAGACAAAATGGTGTACACCAGCCACTGGGTTGAGCTTTCACCTGTCTAATGCTACTGGGTCAGTGCAAATGAAGGAGAGGCAACAAGGAGAGGAGAACAGTGTACATTGTTAAGAGTCATGTGTAATGTTAGTATCAGTGAGACCTGTTCTTCTTTGCTACACTCAGGTTGATTCCCTATAAAATTTCTGCTTGTTGTTTTATATAGATATGACTTTTGTTTTATATTCAGTACAAATATACATATGCAATTTCATTATAAGATATATTTTCTTTTTAAGGAATATTCTTGAAGAATCATGAAGTGCAAAAGTGAGGTTGGTTCTTGGAAATCTTTCCAAATTCACCTCTAGCCAAACCGATTGAGGACCCTCTAAAGCATTGTCACCGTCTGCACTCAATGGTATCTTTTAAACTGCTTTGAAATGCACCTTTTCCACTTCAAGTTGGTACAGCAAGACTGGCCAGCAGCTGGAAAGGCTTAATCAGTCTAAATGTACTAGATTTCAAGGTTGGGTTTAAATAATTATGTGATTGAATTCTGGTGGAACATGGCACAGGTCCATGTGTATGGGCAGGGATTTACAGTATTAAAGCCCTGCTTACCACCTCTAATAGAGAAAGGCCACTGTGCGATTGTCCAAAATTAGCCTGTATCTTTGACAAATGGCCCCCATCTAGGCGCAAGCCCTTGCTCCCTCATGTTAGACACTCAAATCTAAGACAAATCAATTAAGATCACTGGCAATGTGGTACAAATGTCACTAAAACCTTTCACAGTGAAAGACTAATTATTCTTATAATACAAAGGAACCACAAAAATGTTGACAGAAACCAGGATCCAGGGGATGTTTCCATATAGGGTCATGCAACATGGTGAATCTTTATCATCATGTTCTGAGGCGCAGTTTTACAAAAATACATGCATCATGTTATCATTTTGGATATAATTAATGTGAAGAAATATATGATTGGCTCTGTGTGATATACTTTCTATGCCAGGTCTGCAGATGGAGATATTATCGATAAGTTGGTGCTGTGTTGTTAGTAACTTCCACCCCTAAACAACCATTGCCTGTTGGCAGGAATATTGAGTATGGACTCTGGGAAGTCTAGCCAATGCTTTGGGCACCAAAAGTTGAAAGAATATTATATTTCATAAGAATTTTTCATTTTAATAAGAAAGCAGTTCCTCAGCAACACACACACACACACACGCACACACACACGCACACACACACACACACACACACATCATTCAAAACACAGGATATAGAAATATCAGTGGATTTTGCAAGTGCTCTTTCCTGCACAAGCACATTGTCCTTACTCCACAAAATTTCTTTTCTTATCATAATTTACCAAACATTTGGGATAAAAAAAAAAGACAGTTCAATCAAAATAGGTCTTATGTCTTGCTCTTTTAACTATGAGGGAGCTATTCTTTTGATAATACAGTATTTAGATACAGTATATCCTCAAAGTTTTTATAATCATCCCGTTATGATTCAGCATCTCACAACACTCTGTCTGACACCCATGAATAGAATAGTAGATCCAAAACTGAGTGCATTTTAGCAACAGTCAGATTTTGTGTGTAACAAGAAGTACACTACTGGCCTTGATGACACACCTAAGATTAGAAAAGTAGAAGGGGCCATTTCAAATGTAGGACACAGCTAAGAAGAGAGGGCATCTCTCATCAGGTGGTTTTAGGATGATCTGTCATCATGGGGGCTCCCATCTGAGTTCTCTGTCTCCCCTTCAGAAATGGCTTGCATGGGGGCTGTGTAGAGGCGGCTACGTGTGCTGTAGCGACTGCTGTTAGCTACAGGGGGGATCCGAGAACGTCCCTGTCGAGATGCAGCTGACATAGGCAGGGTTTTGGGGGTGAAACTCTCAGAATTGGCCCTTGGAAAAAGGCCTGGTATCTGGATTGGGTCCAGGCCAGAAATGGGGGGCTCTTGGAGTGTAGAGAGTGGCTCCTCAGCCTGTCTAATAGACCCTTCCTGAAGGGACTCTCCTGGGGTTTTAGGGGTGATAGGGCTCTTCAGAATCTCTGTAGCTGACATACGGTAGCTGGAATCAGACCTGCTACCTTTCTTCAGCAACAGGAGTTTAAACTCCTCGTTGGATGTGCTGGATTTCTTGGCGCTGCGGTAGATTGGCACAGGAGCGCGTTGTGACCCAGCAGCAGTAGGTAAGGTGGCTGGGATGTTGAGAGGAGGGGCTGGCGGGATAATAACAGTGGAGACAGGAGCCACTGGTGCAGTAGGGCAGAGACGAGACTTCACGTTTAGGTCTCCTGAATCTTTACGGCCCAGGACCTTTCTCTTGGATCTGAATGAGTAAGTAGACAGTGGAATAAATACATGGACAAACAAAATAACATACTCAAACAAAAGACATTGAAGTAGCTGGATCAGCTCTAAAATCTCACAAGTAAATAGATGGTACATTCAGTACATAGTCAAACAGATTAAGCACAGTTGCAAAATTTACAGCACCTGTGTATCATGGCAAACAGGTCCTCTGTTGTACGGGTCTTGTTGGGTGATGTGATAATTATGTCATCATCCACTTTGGTGTCATCCGTCAGGGGGGAGAGTGAATTATCACTGGGCGTGGAATCTGCAGCACACAGCATCCCTATCACATGTCATCTGGTTGTCTGATCATTTAGTACACAATTGGTGAAATAACCATGCTTTAAAAGATACTCTCTGTGAGTAAGGGTTAACCAGCTATTGTAGCAGCAGTTAGCTCTGTCTTTATGTAAATAGCAGCATGTTTTTGTGTTGTTTTCTGTAATCTTCACAAAAGAGTGCTACTTCTGCCAGTTAAATTTTGTTGATAAGCTTACCTTTACTGAAGTAATCCTCAGTGTCAGGAGTGGTGGAGTCATCTTTGCTCTCCTGTGGCTGCTGCTGATGGGCACTTCTGGTAGCACCTGATGTCACTTCCTCCTCTTCTTCCTGATCTTCTTGTCCTCCTTTCCTAGCATCGCTGATTAGGTAAGGATGCGATGTCTCCATTGTGGTACCAGGCACTTTGACTGGACTAGCCCAGGGCCCTGAGTCTAAGTGGGATACCCCAGCAAACTCATATGCTGGAGGTGGAGGGTGGTCCGATCTCATGCCTCCTCTGGAACATGCAGCCCTCGGAGGCTCTTTCGCCTGCTCTTCCTCGTCCTCCTCCTCGTCTTCTTCATCATCATCATCCTGGGAGAACGAGCGCTCCCCCAAAACCCTAAACTCAGGGTGCGCATGAGCTGAGTGTGTGAGCCCCCTGAACTCTGTGTGTGAGTGGATATGTGTGTGTAGATCCACAGGCGAAGGGTGGGGAGCACGTGGCACAGGCCGATGCAAGGGTGAGCTGTCATCAGACAGTTCTGATGATGGGTCCATCCGGGTTCTGAAGGCTGTCATTGCCCAGAAGGTTCCAGGTCCATAGCGGTCCTGTCTGAGTAGCAGGCTTTCATAGGATGGAGGCCCATCAGGGTGGCGGCCAGGGGGAGGTGGTTGCAAGTGTTCAGGGGAGGAGGTGTGGTCATGACCTGGGGGTCTGGGAGGTGGTCTACGGGGAGGGAGAGGCCTAGTGTTGATAGGTGGTGGAGCTAGTGTAGAAGTACTCAGAGGATATTTGGGTCTCGTAGCAGTCTCTGCTCCACTTGGTGTTTCCTGGTCTGTAGTGGCAGCACTATCTGTAGATTGGCTAATAGAATGGAGCTGCACTGAACGAAGAGCAGATGGAGTTATTGCCAATAGATTGGAACTGGGAATTATTGGAGCAGCGTTTGAACTTGGTGGTGGGTTGGAATTTGATGCCTCAGGAACCAACAACTTTGTTCCAGTGGCTAAAACATTTGCAACTCTGTGTTTGCTGTGATGGAGTGTGTGCATGTGGTGTGTCCGGTGAGATAGTGTGTGTCTGACGTAACCACCATGGAGAACATTGAGATCAAGTTGTGAAGGTGGAGGTGGGAAGTCTGGGTCTCTCTTATATCCAGAGGGAATGGAAGCTCCATCTCTGGGGAAGTGCTGCAGAGAAGAGAGAGAAGACTTCCTCTCGGGCACTTTGGGCTTTCTCTTGCCAGTTGAGGGAGACAGAGGTCCTGGGAAGAACGCTGCCGAAGATGAGGGCAAGGTAGACGTTGGAGTCTCTGATTGGCTGGAATAGCCACTGGATGGTGAGGCCAGGCCAGCCAGCTTTTCGGGTGAACCAAGTTTGAAGTCTCCAGGCTGGAGAGGTGGACTATTTGCTCTGGTTTCTGAAGCCTGGGCAAGAGCCTGGGTTTGGGTTTCTGTGGAGGAGGAAGAGCTGTCTGGTGACTTGATACACTCCATGACAGTGGTGCCTGTAGCTGTGCTTGAGTTGGACATGGATGTGTACTCACCATTGCTGGACTTCAGCTCAGTGTTGTGAAGCCACAGGTCTGCATAGTCAGATTGCACAGCACCTTCATCCTTAAATGAGTGTGTATCTGCAGAGCTGAAGGACATGGGCTCTACTATGTCCACAGTTTCACCCAGTCCCATTCCCCAAGTTCCCAAAGGCTCTGCCACGAGACAAGATGTCTGTAATGGTTCTGGAGCACCTTCAAGCTCTAGCTCCAGTTCCAGCTTCATATCAGTGGAAGACAAGGTAAGATCTTGTTCACTAACCATCTTTGGTTGATCCTGATCTGCCTGCGTGTCCGTTCCAACATCAACACTACTACTGGTTTCCTTCAGCGAGGTGGTCCGTTTAGGTGGGGGAGGTTTGACTTTTGGTTTCCTTAGCGGACGACAGGTCCTCCCCAGCGTCATAGTGCCTGCTCTGAAGTTAGCTGATGGCTGGGGGTAAACTCCATGGGATAGTGGTGCTGCCACAGTGTTGGATTGGCCACAGTCAGGTCCTGGGTCTGCATAGTTATACATGTATCCTTTGTAACTCTGATTACACTCCCCAAAATGCACAGAAGAGGAGTAGAAACCCTCTGTATCAGATGGGTAATGAGAGACAGGCTCTTTTTCAGTGTGGCTGGTCTTGTCACTGAAACAGGGTTGGTCTTCTAGACCTTGTTTAGAGCTGTACTCCTGGGCTAACCCATGGCTCTGGCTAAGGTTTTGGGTCTGGTCAGGGTCATGGTCTGGATCGGTCTGGTCTTGGTCTGGAGGGTATGTCCACTCCCCCTCACTGGCCGTACTGACCCCTGCATCATCCAACTGGTCTGTGGCTGAGGATGTGAACGAGCTTGACCTGTGGCCTTGGCCCTGGGGTCTGAGGTCAGAGTGGTATGAGGGATCTAGAGAGAATCCCTCATCAATGGCATTGGGCACAGTGTTGAGTGACAGCTCTGAGTCGCAATGGGATGAGCCTGTCAGTGGTGGAGAAGAGGGTGGGGGGATGGTTTCAGATGTCTGAGAAGGGCAGGTGGAGCTGGAACCACTCCAGTTTCCACTCGATGACTGGTGGTCCTCTTTGTGGTCCACATGGCTGCCTAGAACTCCTGTTGTAGACACGGAGTGAATAGGGCTGCTGAAAGTATCTGAACTGGATGAGATCTCACAGCTGCCCATGTCAGCCTTGCGGGGCAAGCGAGAACGGCCCCTCTCCATCCAGCTATGCTCTGGGCTTCCTCCTCCTCCACCCCCTCTGTCTCTTTCCCCAGATCGCTGCAATCTTTTTAGGCTTCCAAGTTGCAGTGGCTCAGGAGCTGCTTGGTCATCTGTGCTCTCTTCTTCATCTTTCATCATCATCATCTTCATTCTTGGACTAGGGCCAGGTGGAATAAAGTCCTCCGCTTCGTATGGTGACAATTCTTCATCTTCGTCATCATCATCATAATTGTCATCGTCATCCTCGTCACTGTCCATCAGACGTCCACCCTCTCTCGGTAGGCTACGAGAACGCAAGCGTCCACCATGGGCTGCAACACTGGTGTATGTGGAGTCTGACTGGTCACCCAGGGAAGAAATGTTGCCTGTTGAATGGGACAGAGAGGCTGGGATTCCTTGATGGCCACGCTGAGCTCTGATGCGCCTTCTAGAGGGAGCAGCTGTACCTGAAAAGGGAAAGACAAAGAGAGAGAGAGGGGAAAAGTGGAAGACATTTCTAAATTCACACAGATGGTGATCGTATGGACTATACCAAGATACCAAAATAAATAACATGAATTTCAGTGTGATGGATCTAGTTTGAAGATGACACTAGTGGTTTGATATTATTGGCAACCTTCAGATGGTCATCCTATTCAAACTTAGCAATAGCAGCTATCTGAGAAGGAGAAGATCCAAATATAATCCTACAAATCATCACATCAATAACTGCAAAGTCAAACAATTTGCAGTTTAATTTATAGCAGGAATGATTAGAGCAAACTCCTCTTCCTAGTCTGTGCACAAGTATGTGAGCCTGACAGACGTAAAGGAATTGCCGTCCATTCTCAGAAACTTACATGCTATAAGGAAATCATCTGTCTGGCAGCCAGAGTCACGAGTGTGATGGAGGCGACCACTAATTGAGAGGTCTTCATGACAAAGAGAGAGTTGGTGGGGGTTGGCATGGACGATCACTGTGCGTTCTCTTGCTACGGGTGATTCATCTGAGTCTGAATGCAAAGACAAAGCATGTTGAGTGTCTTAATATCATTGAGTGTCTTAATATCATGTACAGAAATTTTCTTCAGAGGATATAAGGAAAAGGAAACCAAACACAAGTCTCACCATTGTAAAGTCAGCTACTGAACAACAAAGCTTAAAGGAATATTGTGTTTTTTTTTAACAAGTTAATATTGTTTTTGTAGTTTTGGCCCTTAGGTAATGGTAACATTTTACAAACTAGATTTATTGTTTAGAATCGGGACCTCTATGATTCATGATTGCAAACAAATCCACAGCGAAGCCACTTTACTAAAACCAGTTGTCCACTGAATTAAACAACACAACTGCATGGGTAAATAGGTCAAAGTTGGACAAGGAGGTATATCACAAGTAGCTAGCGCAATAGACTGCCAAGTACTTTTGTTTGCATGTGATTGCTGCTGCTTGTTTGGCTTGCCCTGATGGACTCGTGGCTGTATTAGTCACCTCATACCTGGATCTTAGCAAACAAATTGGTAAAATATTCATAAAACCGATACAGTATAATACCCCTAAATTTTAGACCAATGTGCAGGTGTGCTCTATAACATACCCATGTCATGCTGTACTCTTTTGGGTATTCCTGTGATGGTCTTCCTCCTCCTCAGCTTCCTTCTCCTCTGAAGAACTGACTGGGAATGGACGAGAGAGCAACGAGCACTTGCTTCCCTGTCAAACCCAACTCCTGCAATAACAACACAGAAGCCACAAGCCATAAAAAAAAGCTGAAGTGTAATATATTTATCTATACATTAGGCAGTTTAATACAATACAGGTTAATAATGCTTGCTATGTTGTTTCTTTGTAATGATTTTATTGTCTTGATGGGCTTTCTCATATGGTCTAGTGGTTAGGATTCCTGGATTCTGTGGTCTCTCTCTAGCACCGATGCCTCACAATAAGAAACTTCCTGGTTTGACCTTCAGTATGGCTAACCTTGCTCTTCCGTAATTTTCCTGTTTTTCTACTTCATCTTACCTGTGACGTTGATGGGGATGATGCAGGAGGAGATGGAGTGAGAATCAGCAGTTGTCTTCTGTTCTGATGGTGGGAGGTTTTCCTTGGACCAGTTGGTCTGTTTGTCCTGGGTCGAGGGGACATTGGAGGCTGAGGCCTTGGCTCTTTGGCCTCCCAGGACCTCACCACCTTCACTTTCACCCGTCGAGGTAGCCTTGAAGAAACGGACAGACAGCAGCAACATTATAAACGTGGTAGGTGCTGATGCAGTCGTACATAAGTTTCTTCGTTTTAAGGGTGTAACATGAGGCAGCCACTACTCTATCATTTCTCTAAGATCGGTAGATATGCCATGGGAAGAACAATACCAAATCTAGTGCAGAGTAAAGCTTTTAAGAAACAAATACAAAACAAACTACTAAAAAACTAATGTGATTAGAGGATAAACAGAAAATGAAAACAACACGAATGTTTGATACCTTTCTACTCCAAGGAATGAAGATGCAACCCTCAATAGGGTGAAGTGAGTAAAAGCACTCAAACTATTAACACAAAATATGACAAGAAAAACAAAAGAACAGATGACATGAGTAATCAAAAAGGTTAAGTAATTTCAAATAAAAAGATTAATGGAAAGCCAAAAGGTGAAAGATGAATGAGACAGAGGATGTTTCATTTTTCCAGTGTCCTCTCTCTAAAAGTCTCAAAAAATTTCCAATATGGTGAAATCACATGGTCCAATTTCTAACACCATGTCTTAAAACTTATTTTTTAAAAGTGTTGATGCCTTTATTGCTCATTTACCCTGCCTTTCAATTAATACATTTGGGAAATCCTTAATTCATGGTAGTAGAAGTCAGCTGATAGCTAGTTCTCCATTCAAACATGTTTCTTACCTTTCTTTGGATCGTCTGAATATCTGCTTCTCTCCCTGGCCTCTCCTGTGGTAGTAGGAAAATACATAAACAATTTTTGCTGTACAAACATAGGTTAAGTTGATGTCTTTTACCTATTAAATTAAAAGTGATTTTCACGTCTTTCTGACCACCTGTCAGTGAATTTTCTTACTTTTCTCTGAATGGTCTGGATCTCTGTTTCTCTAACGGTCCTCTCCTTCAAGAGATTTTGAAAGAAATAAAGGTAAAGTTAGTGTGCTAAAATAGACACAAGTTCTAAAAAATACACACCTTATCAATATACGGTAAATAGTTACCAATACAACCATGTCATAAAAAAGAAAAAAAAAATTGAATTTAGTGGTGTAGTGCGATATTAATGAAACCACATACACACATCGGTAAATGTACACACAGGTGGTTATAACATAAATCTTACAGCAGTGTCTACTTGCTGGACATGAACAGACAGGAACACACAGACACATATCTGTTTACCTTCCTGGGTTGATAGTCTAACTCTCGCTCCCTCTCTGCTCTCTCTTGCTGCATGGCAACATCAGAATGAGATATTGTGTCAGTATGTTGTTGCACATATTCAATAGGAACCAAAGGTGTCAATGAGCACAAAATTATTAAATAAAAAATATATCCGGTTGTGTTCAAAATAATAGCAGTCCCACATCGCTAGCAAGATAAATCACTGTTTGAAGACAGTGAAGCATGGTGGTGCAAGCATCATAATATGGATGTTTCACATACTATGCTGTTGGTCCTATTAATCGCATACCAGGGATCATGGATCAGTTTGAGAACATCAGAATACTGGAGGAAGTCATGTTGCTGTATACTGAAGAGGAAATGCCTGTGAAATGGGTGTTTCAACAAGACAATGACCCCAAACACACCAACAAGCCGGCAAATTCATGGTTTCAGACAAACAGCATTCAAGTAATGGAGTGGCCAGCGCAATCTCCCGACCTTAATCCCATAGAAAGCTTGCGGGCTGACATAAAAAATGCTGTTCATGAGGCAAAACCAAGGAATGCAGAGGAATTGTGGAATGTAGTACAACTGTCCTGGGCTGCAGTACCCGTTGACCGGTGCCAGAAGTTGTTCGACTCCATGCACCACAGATGTGAAGCAGTTATCAGCAACTGTGGTTATGCAACTAAATATTAATTTATGATTCTCAGGAAAGTTGCATCTTCAAGCATTTCTTAGTTAATACAGTACATTTTTGAGCTTGTAAAGACCGATGTCAACACTGCTGTTTTTTGAATATTATATTTCTTGACTTTCTGTAAAATATTATCAAATTCAATTACTTTTTCCAGTTTTCTTGCTTTGGAATAGAATGTGCAGTGTCCCCCAATGCATTTGTGTTCATTAAAATACAATTTATCTGAAGAATTTTGACGTTTACTCACCTTTTTAAACACACTGCTATTATTTTAAACACAACTGTATATGAGTATGAAAAAATGGAAAAAGAGCTTCTTTGATGTTCTGCTAAATGTGTCTTAAATGTTTTCCTCATTTTCAAATACTTCACTTAATATGTACAAGGCAACTACATAAATGTATTGGCCTACAAGGTCGAACTGCTTGATAAGGGATACAGTGGCATACTATAGTTGTAGTTCCTGCCATTTAAAGTGATTGAGTAAAGTAATCCATTTCTGGATATCCACCTCCTGATAGGTGGATTGTGACATATATCATATTTCACTTGTGCACAGTGTGTCATCCTCACCGCTCGTGCCAAGCGACTCCTCTGTTGCCGGCGAATGGAGTGTGGTGAGGGGAAGGTGGGCATGGGGGGCGCCACTGAGATAGAGATGGTCACTCTGCTTCTCTCCCGACTTGTGGACCGGTGGTGCTGTTGTTCGTCTGTGAGCCCCGAAAACCAAACATGAAACTTTACAAATCATGTAATTTGTACACAACGTAATGCAAATGGGCAGAGAGGATCAGCCTGGCTCACCTCGGTGCAGGGCTCTGAGACTGAGCTGAGCGTTTCTGTGCAGCTCCTCCAGACATGGTGGTCGGGTACAAGGATGGAACACGTTGTGTTGCTGGTGCCATGGAGCCTGATAGTGAAGCGACAGCTTGCTCTCTATGTCCAGGTTCGACACCGCTAAGATGAGAGAGGAGAGACACAACATGTTAAGACGCTATTGTGATGCCGGGATAAAACTAATCACAACTGGCCTACACATATTTTTTTGGCCAGGAAAAATGCCTATGTACATATATAATATACAATATTATACAATACAATATAATTCTGTGTACATTGTAGTTGTTAGCTTTGGCTTATGCATAAACTGTTTAACTGAGCCAGAACGAATTTTTTTGTCTTGCCCTGTTCCAAACTTACAAATGTGATTTTATCCATTCAAAGGAAGAATAATATCTTTGAACCATATAGAACCATGGCCATTGACGAAATAGCAGGCCTGGGGGTAAAAAATGAACTGTGGGCCTTAGTTGAACCCCCATTCTTCCTGATGTCTTTGTGTCCTATATCTAGTCTGTTACCCTCAAGAACGCATCAAACACAGATCACACAACAGGGTACAATTGTCAACTAAAATTTTGCAGACAGCCCCAGAAACCAGTAATTGTGTTGGAACACTGCCTGTTGCCAGGTAGGCAATAGCACATAGAAACCCTCTAGAAGACAGCCTCAAGTTAAGGCAATGATGCAGGATCCACCTTGAGGCCCTTTAGTAGGGTATATTCTCAAACAAAACAGCAGTTAATTAAATGAACCCTTTGTGTGTCACAAACCATTAACGTACTTTTAAACAGAGGCTTTTGGGCCTCCTGGGTGTCTCAGGTTGCAGATGCCTGCATTGCCCAGCTCGTAGTCTGGCCTCTTTTAGGCCCTAATATAAAATATTAATTATAAAAACAGATCAATGTTGTGCTTTTTCTATAAAGAAAACACCAAAGATGTCATTGTTACTTTAAGACATGGTGCTTGAAATAGGACATTTGTATGCCAGCATCAGTGGCTGAGCTCTTTGTGCCTGTTCCACCAGCAACAGAGACAAACATCAATCAGGGAAACTGCACTAAGCAGAGATCCAGGCTAGGCTACAATTTACCACCTACAGGCAGATGCCTCACACTAAAACCGGTCAAAAGCTGAAAGTACACAAAACAGAGGAAATAAGGACAATATAATGTCATAAGTTGATACACAAAAAGTTTGATGCAAGGCACACCAAAGTCCTGACAATATTGTGCATTAAAATATGAGACAAGGCAGCGACATGCCAGCAGGTGGCAGCTAAACACACCTCACCACTGCAACTCTGCATACACCAAGAGACCACGGTACACCTCCCACAGTCCTCCATGTTTACTGCCACGACAATATTTTACATTAAAAAACACAACAAACCTGTCATCGTGAATGATGTTCAACTGAGAATCTCTGACTTCCATTTCCAAAGATTAAAACGTTTTATTTACAGATGAGGAGAGAGAGAGAAAAGGACTGTGATTATCCATCTCTCTTACCTGCTCTCAGGGCCCCTTTAGCTTTTATTATAAATCCTGTTTCCCCTCTTTTGACTCAGAATTCAAAATGCAATTGTGTCCTTGAAAGCCACACGGTACATCAGTAGCCAGGCAACCTTTCATTGCTCATCAAGGCTCATATTTGCCTGCAATTAAATCAGCGAGCTCACATCAGCAGCATTCGGCCAATTTAAACTACAAGGTTAAAGAAGCACAGCAGACCAGCTTATTCACACTAAATAAACAATTACACAGCTTTCTGCCCCGAAGACTGCTACATACAGATACATTTATTTTCTTGTTTTAAATATCACACCTTCTGTCTTTAACATTTGTAGCGGCTAAGCCTAAACTGAGGGGCTGCATGAACGGGCTCATGACGATAGTTGACACGCTTTCTGTAATGCTGATTGGACAGGTCTGCAAAATCTGAACAAAACATTCTTTGAATACTTTATTTCTGGTTGTGAGTCGTAATTACCATCGATAGAAGGGAAGAAAGAGGGACAGAGAAGTAGAATATTGGAACCAGGCTGGAACAAAGGTGTTTCTTTGAAAACAGTCTGTAGAAGGTGCTGACCTAGTTGTTGTGACACAGTTAAATTAGCGGATTTGTTACTGTGGCTTTACTGCCTGCCAGCCCACTTGTTTCCCTGGTCTTTCTTCTCATCGTCCCTTCCGTCTCTTCCTCTTTGATACCCTGTTTTCTTCTGCTCTCTTGCTGCCGCTATGACAGTGCCTTCTCATCATTATAGCAAATTGTAGTG
This sequence comes from Chelmon rostratus, assembly GCF_017976325.1. NCBI lineage: Eukaryota > Metazoa > Chordata > Actinopteri > Chaetodontiformes > Chaetodontidae > Chelmon > Chelmon rostratus. The sequence goes on along the minus strand of NC_055658.1, from coordinate 24,445,470 downwards.
TTAAGAGTGCATTACTCAGCAAAATTTCCCCTGATACTTTATTCAGTATGTCATCAAAAAACTTTTTTCTTTAAGATCCCCTCTAGACACATTTAAGACATATACAACTACTCTGCTTCACCATGTTTTATCCACCAAACAGTTCAGTTGGCTATTGTTCATTTCAAAATGTAACTGCAGGACATGAAAGTTCATTTTCAGTGTATGCATGCTTGAGCTTTCATGTTTCCACATCACAGTTGTTTTAAGTTGCATACTGGGCTGCAATTGGCTCCAAAATGGAAAATGCAAAATCATGCTTGTATGTAGACACCTCAAATTCAGAGTGCAGAGAAATGTCTTCCCCTCAGCAGACCAATGTGAAAACAGCTTTCTAGTGTCAAAACACACATAAATCATTCTGCACAGTGAAACTCAAACATCCATGTGAAGTAGCAAAGCAAAATTCTGGGACTTTACCTATAAGGTCTACTCTAGACATATTGTAGAATACGTGCGTAGCTAGCAAAACATCAGCAGCATTCCATTAGATGTAGCTTTAAAGTCGATTGGCAGGCTGCAGCAGCAACTTCACTGATGAAACATGGAAATTTAACATCAGACTGGTCCACACAGGGTGTATCAGTGTCTCCCTCTGGACCGCTAGCTTGAACATGAACAATGCAGTGCTAAAGTCAAAGTTTATTTTGATATTTCAGAGAATCCACTAGGAAAACCAATAATTTCCCAAAATGAATTAGCGATGGCATGTAACAAAATTCTAATCTCTCTTTCCTACCTGCATTGCCCTGCTCCTGCCTCGTTCTTGCTGTCCTGCACCTCTTTTTCCTCATCTGCATTCGATTGTAATCAAGCTTATGCTGGGAGTTACCCATCGCTAATATCCAGGACGAGTCAAGACACGGCTGAACACACATACACACTCATCTAATGCACACCATGTCTCTCTCACTCTCCTTCTGTCTTTTACCCATCATCCCTCTCCTCCTTACTGTATTCCTCCTCTCTATTTCCCCTCACCCTGAAATCTGCAGGTGCAGTGTCAGCAGCTTGCAGTGTCATCATCAGGACTTGCATGCTAACAGCACCAAGAGAGGAGAGAAGGTAGAGGGAAAGTAGAAAACACTATGTAATAGACAAATGCAGTGCAATACAGAAAAGAGAGGAATGTAGCAACTCAAGCACTCTAAAAACAGTGGATCAAAAATTACACAAAGGCATGGATTTGGATTTTGTGTTAAAAATGTTTGAAGACTGGATCTAAGAAGAAAGAAGCACTAATCAACATGAGCTTTTTGATTCACATTAACAACAGAGATGATTAAAAAGATGTGTCAGAGGGTCAAACAAAATGTTGCAATAAATACTTGTAGACAGAAAAGAGAAGGACAAAAGAGACATCTATATTGCTGAACAATATGAGTGAGAGGAGGGATTGTGAGAAACAGAAGGATAGACGAATGGATAGAGAAATGGAAGATTTTTTTTTATACATCAACAAGCCACAATGTGTTGTAGTGCCCCCTGTGAATCATCACTTTGAAGGTTACAAGCAGATACTTGTGGTCTGAAGATGCCCTTATATAACAACTAAAGTGCTACTTTAGATGCTCCAACATCTTTTGAAAACCCTCCACCCACACCTTTCTGACGTTGGAATGGGAGGTGGAGGTGATTAGGGCTGTGTCGGACAATTTCTGTAATTCAGAAATTTGGCAATCTGACACTCATTCCCATTTCACGCTGTGATCGGCCGGGTGTGTGAGAACTTCTGTCTCCTTTTTTATTCCTTACACAACTCTTCCGTCGCTTTTCACATGAAAAACTGAGTGCAACCCTATGAGCATCCTCAAGGAGAGACTGTCTGAAAAGGTACACCGTTTTTTACATATTTAAACTATTTTCACATCTCACTCCTCTATGAGAGCTGGCTTTTCACAGCCTTCGAGTGTGTTCATTGGAAACAGCTGTAAAAACTTTTGCCTTCCGAAGTTACCGGACTACATGTGGTACAAACTTTTCCCTTGCATGCCCTCAGTATAAGGGTAGGAAGGTGTTGTTGAGTCACACTGCTTAGCTTACTTGGGAATAACCTTTCCCAGAGTCCTGGACCAAACCAGGAGCCCAAAACCAGCCCAAATTCTGCTAACGGAAGCTAATTCTCAACCCACATCAGTCTCCAGGTGGAAACTTGGTCCTCCACCGCCAGAACACAACCTAATGAGCTGACAGCTGCAATCAGCCTGACTCAGCTGACTTTCTGATGAACAGCAGCTCCACGGACCTTTGTGTTGAGCTGCAAGGCCTGGTGGACCTTGTTTTGGCGCCTGGTAAGGACGTCCTGCCCTCCCCATTGCAGGTGTTCAATACATGCCCAACTGGCAGGTGACTGGCAGCAGAATCAGTAGCTAGGAAGGCAGAGCACTTGGGAGTACCATACACATCAGCCTTTATGAGCTGCTGAAATTTGGTTGGATGATAGTGGTCAGATGTTTATGTCAATCAGCTTCACCTTAGATATGCAAGTATAGAAAATCCACTGGTAACGTATCATAAAAACATAGCCTCACATGCAACAAACAGGCTTCATATAAACAGAACCCATCAAATCTGACTGCGATCTGTCAGCCGCCCGGAGAAAGCCTGACCCAACAAACAACTGTCAATGTCAGTGCAGAGATTTTAAATGTGTCATGTATAGTTGCTGAATTATTGGCTAAAATGTAAAAGGGTTTTTATGGGAACACCTCAGCCTCATCTGGCTAATGGGTCCAATTTTCATTACCTGAGAGTGGCTGAGTTTTTTTTTAAAACATATCTGGAAGGCTTGGCTGATGCGGGTTTTATGGTTTCTGAGATCCATAAACTTAGAAGAGAAAGAAGAAGGAGAAAGAAAACAAGAACTATAATAAGTATAAATAACTGGAGGATTCCATCATTTTGTGCTTAATTATGCTATGAAGATCAGTAACAGACCACAGCAAGCCAGTGAACAGCTCTGACTCTTTTTATGCACAGAGGACACAAAATAGTGTAAAAAAGGATTGCCAACAAACTATAAATCATTGGCACAATCAGCCATAACATTTGCAATGAGAAACCAGACTTTCCACATGTCACTGCTTTAATATTGCTCTTTCTCTTTCTGGTACAGCTGTATGATTTTGTATCCCTCTCTCTGTCTCTCTCTGGTCCAGATGTGAGTGAATGTAAGTCATTAGTGGAGAATGTATTAGGGTGTATCTGGGTCAGGCAGCACACTCCCTATGGCAGTAGCTGCAGAATCTTGTCATAGTAGACAGCTGTTATATAAGAAACACTAGCTGGCCAGTTCTGCAGAGGAAAAACTGTGCACTGTTAGCGCCGTTAGTGGGCCTACAGCTCAGCAGTCACGCCACGCACCACCTCATCTCATCAACAGAAGCGATATTAATTTTGTATATTGTTATTGTTTAAGCCACAGTGTTCCGACTGTTGGAACTTTTGCAGGAACAACACTTAAATATTCAGGAATAATTGTTTTATTTTTACTCCCAGCTGGCTGAGCAGACATGGTGGAATACAACTGCTGACAAAATACATAATAATAACGTAACAGCCAGTTGCACGTTAACTGGCTTTAACTAGTGTTTTTTGTGCAAATTATCTTATTCCACATTTTCTGACAGTGTCATACATGCTCTGTGTATTCTGTATCACATTGTTAACTCTTCATTGTAGCTTTGTGATGGTTATAGGGCTGCTGCTAAGAATTATTTCTGTGTTTGATTACTTGATCGATCAATCATGTGATCAGTAAGGCCAACAGACTAAGTAAACCAGAAAATATTGTCTTGAGAGGATGTAGCCAGTAAATTAATTTTCTGTCCATAATTGACAAATCATTTCATCTCTGGATGTTTACACTGTGAAATAAAATTTACAATCTCAGAGGGGAATATTGCTCGTTTTATGGATGCAGTGTTCCACCCGATGAAAATATTCCATCTGATTTCATGCAAAATATTCTAAATTTCAGCCTGACAAAGTCATCATCTTTGGAAACTTTGAGATTAGGTTGGACACTTTTGATCACATGTAATTTGAGTAATATTAAAGCAACCTTGTGTTTACAACCCTGTAACTTGCACACACAGTGACTTAACGGTGATTAATTGGCAAAAAAAGTATGTTATTGAAAACACGTTGGCTGTTGTGATTAAGTCTGACAGAATGATAGCTGTTTTTCATGGTCGATGACAGTGAGTTGATTTTATAACATTACCATAGTGTTACATTATCACAGTGACATTATATACACATTCTTCTCTTCATTCAAAGTAATTTAACAACAATAAACAGAACTAAACAGGTAGTATCAGGTTTTGAGGAGCACACTGATGTTACAGTCAGTACCTTCTGAGCGCACAGGGACACAGCCTAGACCGAGACAAGCCAAAGCCATGGTCAGCAGCTGTCTACTCTCTCTTCGTCCTTTCCTCTTTTTTCTCTTTCTCTGTCGCTCCTCCCTTTCTCCTGCGGACCCCTTGTCATCTGTCTCCCGACAATGCCACCTTATTCACTCCTGCAGACCATTCTAAAACACTCCTGTGCAAGTCCAGCATCCAGACTAGCAACATCTGCAGACACAGACCCTCCCCCCTCCACGTCCTCACCCACCCACCTGCTGTCCCTGCTCTCTCCTCCCTTCAGCTAACCCAACAAGTCACTGTCACAAGTATTTCTTCTTCGTCCATGTGATATGTGGATGTTTGATTTTGGCCTTGCCGAGAGCCACATGACACTCTGCGAGGAATGATGCACCTACGTTTTGTCACAAACACTTCTCTTTACCGTCCCTGTTGTCTCCATGAGTCACCCCTATCCCCTGGTGTCAGATGGTAGGATCCTGCCTGGGCATGGCCTGTCCCTGACCGTAATCTCTTTATGATGCAGTAATATGTGTGTGTGTGAGGGGGGTTCAGATAAAAAGTATTAATGTATTAATCCACCACATGCTGGGAATATGTATCACGTGTTCAATCCTCCTATTGCTGCCACCAAAGAGTAGTGATCTAAAGGTGTGTGTGTGTGTGCCTGTATGCCCCTGGGAGAGCACCTGACTGTGTTAGTGCTAAAGCATTCATTTTTCCAATCAACCAATCAACTGATGATGTTAAAACAATAAAGCACAAATTGGACATTTCATGTTATAATTTGAAAATCTGAAGGCAAATTATTCTCAATATGCTACCGTGTCCTCACCAAGGAAACTTTGTCTTTGTCCTCACTGATTATGAATAGTCAACATCCCCGTGCGGTTGCAAAATAAACAGCATGGCACACACACAGACAGAGAGAGTGTACGAGCACCCTGCCCGGTAATCTGCTGTAATCTGGGGCTCTGGCAGTTCACTGACTTTGGAGTAGAGCTGGCGGAGCTGGCAGTCTGCTCGAGGAGCTTTCAGCCTCCCGCCGTGGCTGGGAACGACACAGACACACCAAAAATATCTGCACACACATGCAAACCAACCACGTGTCGGCACACGCTTCACCACAGTGGTCAACATCAGCACAAACAGAGGAGAACATGGTCGTGAATATTAAATGTACGAATGTGTCTCGTGGCTTGCCTCGGTTATTTACAGCAGTTTTTCAAAACAGGACTACTGGGAGGCCTTTAATAGCCTGTCGTCCCTGGGGTTGTTTGTCAGTCGTGGTATTGAGTGATAGTCTATGTCTATGAAACATCAGGGCCAGATCACAGACCTTTCAACCGCATATGAGCTGCATCGTAACCTGAGCTTCTTGGGTAGGATCCTAATGGCTTGTCCTGCCTGAGGAGTTTAGGTCAAATCACTTTCAGTATCATCTTTTAAGTCACTTAAAACACACTTTTGCAGACTTGCTTTCAAGTAGGGATCATGCTTAATAATTTTGTAGATCCCAGTTTTATCTCTCTTAGTTTGGTGCTTATGAACCACAACAGAAGTAGCATTGTAAATAAATATGTAGAAAATTCCTCTATTTCTCTCCCTTTCTGTTTCTGAGTAAATCAAACTACCCCCATTACCTTTTCCCATCCCTCTTCCCCCAGCTGCACACCTGCACCATTATTTAGCCTCCCTGCTCATTCTCTCTGTTCTGCCCCTCTGACATGCACAACATTCAAGTTATAGCAAGTGTGTGTTTGTGATTTGATGCACATTTCTTCAAGGGTTTGAGGCCTGTCTTTAATGGCTACCAGAGGTGATTCACAGTGTCTGACAATAAAATCTTATTTATAGCACCAAACACGTCACATTGAGCCTGACGTGCCGACGAGAAAATATCAACAACATAACAGCAGGTTAAACGTTCAAGGGATTATTTCCTGGCTCTGCACACGCTGTTTACCCATTATTAATAGATTCAGCTGAAAGTGCTCCTGTGCTGCCCCTTAGTGGCACAGCATGAACACTACGCAGCGTCAGAGACAATGCTGTGTATGTGTGGACCGAGAGTCACATCAGTGATATGCTTGGTGGATTTGTGAGTGCTGCCATATGCTATCACATATTTTCTATATGTTTGATGTATATGTGTAAGAGGGGATGATCCAACTGAGAAACAAATCAGCCGAAGTGTGCATACCGTTAATGGAGGAAATCAGGTCAGTGCTCTATGGAGCAAAACAACATTTTTATGAATGGCTGGAAATACTGCGCTGACATTGGTATCGAACACTCTTCCATTTTCCCTTTCCGTTAAAGGAATAGTTTGACATTTTGGGGAAATTCACCAGAAGTTGTAGGAGCTTCCCCTCTGCCTCTTGCTTTTATGGTAATCTTAGTGTTGGAGTTAGATGTGAAGTTGATACCACTCTACTATCAGTAAAAATACTGGTAGCAGCTGCTCATCTTCGGGTAGCACAAAGGCTGCAAACTGGGAAAGCTGGCAAAGACATGACACACACACAACCCCCCATAACACCACATGGTTTTTTCCCACGCTTAAAGTTCTGCACAGAAGTGTTTAAGCAACACAATACAAAATGTATAACAGCACTATGTGTTGCAAACAAGATACAGGATGTTATCTAGGTTTCTGTGGGTTTTTTAAACTTTGGACGGAGCCAGGCTAGTTGTTCCCCATTTCCAGCTTAAGCCAGCTAAGCTAAGCTAACTGACTGTTGGTTGTAGCTTCATATTTACCCTACAGGTTTGAGAGTGGTATAAAACTTTGCATTTAATTCTCTGAAAGAGTGAGTAAGCGCTTTTTCCCAAAATCTCAAACTATTCCTCTGACACACAGACATGAGAGTGGTGTCATTTCGATCATGGAAAGAAAGTGAATATGTGTGTTTAGACTTGGAACTATTCCTTTAAGTCAAATCAGTTTTTTGTAGCCCAAATTCACAGATTTGTCACAGAGGACTTTGCAATAGGAACTACATATGCAACTATTAGATCCTCGTGTCAGAAAAACTCCTTTAGGGGGGAAAAGGGGAGAAAGGAAGAGTAATAGAGAGCATCTCCTCTTTCAGGGCAGGCACACATGCAATCATGTTATACATAAAAAGAAATTAATAGTGGAATTACAAGTTGGAGAAGTAAATATTAAGTGTAATTGGGTACCAAGCATAATGTTTTGTTAACTTAACACTCGCACAAAACAAGAGAATCAAAGAAGTGCTTGATTAAACTTACACTTCCAATTTGAAAAAAAAAATTATAGCTGACTTAAAAGCTCTATTTTTTGCATTTTAGTGTGTGGCACAAGAACATTAACAGAACAGAATATGTTTCTGTCAGTGCACACATGGTTGCTGAGAAAAGCAGCAGCATGTTTTATAAACTTGTGTTGTTTTAGGGTCTCATTTCCTCACTCAACCTTTTTGAGTCTTCAGCATTTCCCCAATTCTCATCAGTATTGCGGCATCGTTCCTAAAGAGGCAGCAATCAGGTGAGGAAATGTGAATGTGAAAACATATTTGCGTAAAACACAAGAACATTTTTGGTCAATAGTAATTCCGTATCTAATGTCCCAATGATATCTTTGCACACACAGATTTACAATATCATACACATACAGTGAGCTAGCAGAGGGTTCACCTGGGTTCTTTGGGTTTGGATTAAATGTGGCCTGGTAAGGGCAATGCTGTACATTTGTCCGCTTTCATAAGTTACTTAGCATAGATTTTAGTGAATAACCCTGATGGCGAAAATAGAACAAATAAAAGAAAAATCTAAAAACTGCTTGATCACATATCAGATAAATTACATCCTCTGACTGCTCTGTTACATGTTTTAGCTGGTTTTATCGATGCTGTTTGGGACTTTATATGGTAGATGCCAGTGTTGGACCAGCTGTCTTTAGCTTCTGTCTCTTCTTGAAGTTTGATTAAGGGACACTACTCTGAGTCTGAGATTCTTTTTGGCAATGGTCTCCTTAAAAAATCTTAACGCCTCATGCTGTAATACCTGTGTAATATAGCCTCCATGAGGCAGCATGGGGACGGATTAGCCACACACAATTTTTCCTCTTTTGATTTTATTTAAGGTCGTCACGACCAATAGAATCATCTTTACACACAGAGCTTCAGTTAAAGGATAAGTCTGGTGATATTCTATATTTTTCCTATTTTTGACGCCACCGAATAATTGATCCTCCAAAAAAGTACTGTTTCTGTAACCAAAGTCTGATATCTTATTCTTCTGTGCCATAGAGCTCTGTTGCTGCCCAAATGAATACTGTTAAAAGCACATCAATGAGCCAACATGTTCTTTCGTTACGATGAACACAGGCACTGTTGTTTCTTTTGAGTGAGTCACACATACACAGTCCTGCTGACATAAATACTCAGTAGCGCGTATTAATCCGTACTTTTTCACTACACTACAGTACAATTTACTGAGCCATTTGAAGAAAATTCAATCATACATGTGAGTCATTTTTATAGATTTACATCTTCAGCAGGAATTAGCTCAGAGCCACACAGTAGGGATGTTACTAAAGTTTGACCAGAGCAGACGCATTGTTGGTTTTGATCTTTTTGTGGCATTTGTTGAGAATGAAAAAATAGAGAATAATCCCAGTGTTATCCTTAAAGCACACACACACAAACATACTTCTCAACTATAACATAACTCTACATAAAGTAGTCTCGAAGTTTAGTTTACAGCACTATAGTAGGCGTCTTGTTTTTATTTCTCTCCAGCATAACATCTGATATCACCTCTGTAGACAGCGGCAGGAGGGTGGGAATAAATGCCACCATCATGCCAGCAGTGTTGGTGTGCATGTTTTCATGTTGTTGTCTGTGTGTGCTTATGAAACAGCCACCATTATTCTTTGTGTGAGTGTGTGTGTGTGTGCGTGCGTGTGTGTGTGTGTCTGTGCGTGTTTGTGAATGCTTCAGCCATGTTGGCGGAATGGCACGAGACAAGCCATCGCCCATGTTATTTTTAACTGTGTGTCTCCATGGAAACCGGCACATATGTAGGGAGGGGGTGATCTCCTGCTGTGCCTGTGTTGAGGAAGACTCCTGCCACTGGTCATAGTGTGAATGGGTGTTTGTGTGTGTGTGTGTGTGTGTGTGTGTGTGTGTGTGTGTGTGTGTGCGAGGTGCGTGCATAGTGCAAATAAAAAAAAACAAAACATGTATTTTTACATTGTTGCATTACAGTTTTTGAGCTGTGTGTGTGTGTGTGTGTGTGTGTGTGTGTGTGTGTGTGTGTCTTTGCAGATATGTCACATCTGAGAGCCTGAGAGAGACACAGGAAGAAGGGAAGGAACGGGAAAGGGCTTCTGAGGCAACTGAGGAAACACCAACGTGCTGTACCTGACGATAGGAGGGGGTCTGCGGCTGCTGCCTCAACCTGAAATAACCCAAGCTTGGCTGCGAGTCCGCTAAACACACCACCTACCAAATGTTACCTGCCCTGTCTCCTGCATGCAGGTGAGCTGTGACTTAGCTATCAGTTTATAATCTGTCAATTGTTGCTCTGCTTTTGTCAACTTTCCTTAAAATATAACACCTATGTACCAAAGCCTCCATTTCAGAACCTATAGCTTCACTGACACAATAATGTAATTTGAAGTGAACAGTAGATAATTCTCACTCCAGGAATAAAAAAAAATCAACTGGATGCAGTTATTTTGGTCCTGCGTTCCTGGCATAATCAATACTGACGCTTCATTATTTCTAATTAATGGATCAATGAGCTGACAGTGACCAAGACATTCCTCTGTTCTTGGATTGTGGGGGAGGTTTATGTTGGGTGAGAACATTCTTCTATAGCTTCAGAAACCATCCAACAGTTATCAACTGAGTGAACGTAGTCGTTTCTATGGTAACAACTTAAAGATTAAAGCTGTGAAGAGCGAGAGCCATGCCAGAGTGATTCCCATAATGCCTTGTGCCTGGGGATCTCAGGGAAAGAGAGTGAGAAAAAAAGAGATAGACACAGGCAGAAGAGGGAATATGTGTGTGCCAGTGTGTGTGTTTGTCAGCTCTAGAGGTGCCGTGCTACAAGTCCCCGCTCTATTGTGACAGCTCACATGACCAAAGACACCAACTCAGCATCTATGCACAAACACACAAATATAGTATGTGTACACACATACACAAACACACACACACACGCACACACACTTGTTTTTGTCACATAAGAGGACATTGCATTGACTGACATGAATTTCCTGGAAACTTAAACACTTCGTGCCTACTCTTAACCCTTAGGCTAGCACGAACCAAAACCAAACCTTTACCTTAACCAAACAAGACTAAACATCTAAATGTTGTCGAATGCTAAATGCTAATATCAACATGCGAACATGCTCATGACAATGCAGAATGAATGAATGATTTACCATGTTCACCATCCTACTTTAACATGTTAGCATGCCATTTGCTAATCAGCACTTAACACAAAGTACAGCTGAGGCTGATGGGAATATCATTAGTTCTGCATGTGTTCGGTCATAAACCAAAGTCAAGCCATGGTTGATGTCAACCAGTTGTTGAGATATTTCAGTCAAGATCACAAATGTAAACCTCATGGTAGCACTAGTGGAGAAGTCAGGTGGACCACCTGACCGACGCACCGATACACACACACACACACACACCTTCACAAGCTCATGAGCATCATTGTCTCTAATTGGAGCCTTTACCTCACTCTCACACACTCCGTCTTTTTTCCCATCAAATCATCTATTTGCATCTTTTCTTCTTTTGGATTTAATGTATGTGCCTCCTCCCCATGTCCTCCTCTGTCTCTCTCCCTCTCCCTCTCCCCTCCCCCTCCCCCTGGGTGATGCCAGTGCTGTTGTCAGGCTGGAGCTGAAAGCAGCCAATCGCGTGGCTCTGTGCTGAGGAGCTCTGGGGTGATGTTAGGCAGTTTCATGCTCATACGATGAGCTTTGCCAAATGTAGGTCATGCTTTTCCTCTCTCTCTCTTTCTCTCACTCTCTCTCTCTTTCAGACATACACACACACACACACACACACATACACACACACACATAAACCTCTTCACCCCTTCACAGACACACATATACACAGAAAACAGATAAGGAAGTGTGTACACACACATAGCCACAGACACACAAAGGTGTACTCTTGCACATGCCAACACACAATTCATCCCTCCACGCACACACTCAGTCTCATACAGGGTGGGGTGGCATTCTGCTCGGTGGTAATGCTCTCAGCTGTTTGGTAACACTGGTGGATCTGGTCCCCACCGGCTGGATGGCTCACAAGATGTTGGGATTCTTCCTCTGCAGCCAGTTTTTCAACCAATGGTAAAAAAAAAAATGATTACAGCGTAAAATCACAATATGAAACAAAAAAAACCTCTTGCCTTAGCCTGAACTCTTTTTGAACTGCTTCTATACAGCTCAAGCAGGATTTTGATGTGAGCAGCAGCCATAAGGGTTGGCAGATTATATATGAAGATTATATATAAATCAGGTAAATCAGAGACCTGAACCAAGCAGTCAGACTGGATTTAGAAAATGATGAAATAAATGTATGGTTGTATTAGACAAATGAATTTAGTTTTATTACGTACTGGAAGGATTTTTAGAATTACTGAGGTCATAAATCCAAGCCCCCCCCCACTCAAGAAATTTTTGATAAACAAAACTGTGTACATTTTTCTGAGTATTTAAGTAATACCATATAGTGGCTGTACCACCTCAATGATGAGAAGGGAGTTATAATTGAAAAAGAAATTTAAGGATGGAGAAGGTAAAACAGGTCCCCAAATGGACCACCCTCACACCCAAAAAGTTGATTTTTAAGCTTATTGAGCTAAAATCTAAAGCTCGCAGTTAGCAGCACAGGTGACAGAATTTTTAAGGTCCATGTCTTGGCGTGTCTTAGCAGTGTTCTTTATGGCTTATATTTGGATTATATGATAAAGGTATGTACTTTAATAACTGTAATTAATTTGGGGAAGCTGATGGCTAAATCACTAACTGTACCTTTTAAGGTCTCCCTGTTTTCCCTCTTCAGTCATTTGGAGTAGAGTGAAATTCTGTGTTTCAATTGACAGTATAAACCTCCACATATACATCACATCTCCTCTGTTAAGAGCAAGCCATGTATTTTCCATACACAGTATACGTGCAACGATGGTCTAAGAGCTCAGATCTTTTACTGAAGTAAAGTACCAATATAACAATCTAAAAATACTCAATTACAAGTAAAAGGTCTGCATATCCTGTTATATATAGAGTTTGGTAGTTTGGTTTAGTGATTCTAAACCTAGGGGCCGGGACACACGATAAAGTTAAAAGGCTTATTAATGATTATTAAAAAGAGGAAAAAAAACTTTGATAGGAAAACTTTACATTTTGGATTTTTCTATTACCTTTTGTTTTTTATTTTTTTGGTGAAAATTAGCATAATTTAACTTATATTGGTCTTGAACAGTTATTGAAATGGAAACGTCTGAGAAGTTAAGAGAGGAAATAAACCAAAAAGGAAAGAAAAAAAATGGTTGAATCTTTAAGAATGTGTTTTATTTTATAGCTTATCATATTTTTTAATGAAAATAATGTAATGTAACCAGTAACTATAGCTGTCAGTGAAGTCAAATTTACAAATTCCCAGCTGAAATCTAGTGCAGTAAAGTTATAAAGTAGTATATAAAAGTATAAAGTAGTATGTAAAGTATTGAAGTACTTCAATTATCTACTTTAGTAAATGACTTAAATAAATGTACTTCTTGTAAATGTACTTGTGATTACTACATTAATGCAATTTCTCACCTCATATTATTTGTGTGTGCTGATGTTTCAAGAATAGATTTCTTTTTCGGATGAGACCTACTTGTGTATTGACATTTAGCTCTTTCATGGCTTACGGGGGGAACCTTTCTTCTTAAATTGCTTTGTTGTGGGATATGAATTAGCATTACACCATGAGCTTCTGACAAATATGCAGCCTTCCCTGACACACACACACACACACACACACACACACACACGCACACGCACACAAAGCTCCTCCTCAGAGAGAGAATCATTTCTACTTCCCTGGGTTGCCACTGCTAGGTTGACCTATTTTTGTCCAGACCTCTCTCTTTCTCTCCTCCCTCTTTCTGTCTCTCTCCCTCGCTCACTCGCTCCAGCCCCATAATTCACCCTGCTTAATAATTCACTACAGCTTTATAAGCCTCTACTCTACTAAATGACAGGCTCAGGAAAACAACAACAGTTTTTATAGCCACATAAATAGAATGATGTGCGCATAAGATATAATATAGGATGTAAGGTATGTAGGTAGTGTGTGTGTGTGTGTGTGTGTGTGTGTGTATATATATAGTATTCAAAATGAAGCATACAAGGATATAAGTTACTTATAGCCTTAATTATTGCAAGTTGGCAGGTAATTTACATTCATTACACTTTTTGGAGGATAACAGAATGAGAACGTAGAAAGAAACTGGGATAATGGAGGTGGTGGTGGTTGTGGGGTGTTATTGTAAAACTGCAGATTATTTGCAAGTCTATGCACAGATTCGCTCTGCCTGATGTGATTGGGTGGCCGGATTGGGCAGGAACCAATGAAGGCACCAGGAGGAAGAGAGCAGGCACACAGAGTACTCTTGCTGATGCTGGGCACACCCTGTAGCCCTGTGTGTGTGTGTGTGTGTGTGTGTGTGCGCGCGCTAGTGCCTATAAAATGAATGTGTATGCTAAGGTTGTGATTATTTATATATTTTGTGCACATGTTTGAAAGACAAGATATTTTCTTTCAACTAAAAATTCCTGCCTCCTTTATTTTGCATCTACCCTGCCCCCTTTTTAAATCTCCTCCTAGGAGCTGATGCAGAACAAAGACAACAGCCATAATATATTCTGTACCCATATTGTCATTGCATTATAAATAACACTCGCACCTCTGCAGTTTTTGCATAAGCCCGTGTACCTGTGTGAATCTTTGAATTTGACGCTGTTATTTCTGCATTTCCTGCTTGGGCTGTTTTTGAGAGTTGCGAGCTGCAGCAGACTGTAAGGGCTTTAGTGGGAAGAGGAACGAGGTTGGTCAGACAATCTAGTCCAGGGGTCGGCAACCCGCGGCTCCGGAGCCGCATGTGGCTCTTTCATCCCTCTGATGCGGCTCCTGACAATAATTAATGAGCATTTAATTAAAATGTATTTTATTTTAGTTTGTTCTTTTGAAACAAACATCGTGTGCGCTCAGATGACAGCTTGATCCTGCGTAAAGATGCAGGTGACGGCGCACAGCGCTGATGTGCAGACGCTGTGCGCTGAGGTTCAGGAGCAGAAATCATGTTAACCACGTTTGATTAATAGTGAAATTGCCTATTATTAAGCATATATTCATATTTTTCATCGTTCAGTGAAATAGTCCTTTTAGTAAGTAAAAGACTGACGGCACGCAGAGAGTGGACAGTATTTTTACCTTGCTGCCGGTGGAGAATTTAAGTTTGGTGTTTTTTTCATAAATGCAAGAAGCACTCCAATAGACATTGAGAATTGTACTTGAAAGTACCTTCAACCCAACGTCTTTTTGTCCGACTTTAAAATGTTGTTGCACCCTGAAATGTCATTTTGTTTTCTCTGCAATCGTTCAGTTATTTCAGAAATGCAGCACATTATCGTTTGTTTGTACATAGTATAATGGCAAAAAACATTATATGCAGCGTTATTTTATTTGACATGTCCAAAGGGTTTTGTGGCTCCCAGTGTTTTCTGTACTGTGGGAAACGGGTCCAAATGGCTCTTTGAGTGGTAAAGGTTGCCGACCCCTGATCTAGTCTTAAAGGAATAATTCGATATTTTGAGAAATACTTGTATTTGTGCTCTAGGCGAGCACTAGATGTGAATGTACCACTCTCATTTGTGTCCATCAAGTATAAGGAGACAGCTGGTTATCTGAGCTTAGCATAAAGCCTGGAAACAGAGGGAAATAGCTAGCCTGTCTCCGTCCAAAGGAAACCAAATGTGCCTTCTGGCACCTCTAAAGGTCGCTAATTAATGCTTTATATCTTAATTGTTTAATCCTTACATTACAAATCAATTTGTTGATTTGAATTTGAATTTTTTTGTTCATTTCAGTTCAAAGATTCGTAATCACTGACTATATTTTGCTTTCTAAGCTAAGCGATTGCATCACCAGTCACACGAACTTCAGTATGTACTGCAGTAAATGATCACTGTTCATACTGCTGTGACTGTTTTCAGTTCAGCAGCATGTTCGGTATGTTGCTGTCACAAGCTGTCACGTTCAGCTCAGTACAAACCAAGGTCAATGAAAAAACTGTTGATGAGGTTAATATCAAAGCAACACATTATGTTTCTGTGGCTTTTGCAATTTTTTAATAAGCCTCGAACAAGGGAGAAACATACTGTTTATCACAGCACTCTCAATCCCCAGTAAAGAGAGCTCCACTGCTGAAAGCTACTGATTTGGACAATGATAATGGTTATTCAGCAGAGTCAGTCCAGTTTGAAGATTCAGTGTTAAAGGTTTGTTTGTACGTGTACTGAACAGTTTTTGCACAAATTAAACAAACATATAACATGTTAATTAGTGAGGTGGATTTTTTACCTTTGACCAAAGCTAGCCCTTCTCTGTTTCTCTTTGTGCAAAGCTAAGCTAGCTGGCTGCTTGGTTTAGCATCACATTTATTGTACAAACATTAGCATGGTATCGATCCTCTCATCTATCTCAAAATAAAAGCAAGTGCCAAAATGTCTATCTATTCCTTTAAGTCAAACCAGTCTATTAAAAACAGCCTCACTGCTTCACTTCTTTGCTGTATTTTCCACAGTGGCTTTAATGAGAGCGCAGACAGAGCAGGGAGGGCGTTGGGTGCGTGAGTGTGTGTGATGCTGTAGTCTGATCGATGTGACAGTGAGTGCGACTCTACTCAAAGAACCCCGGCCTTATTGCTCTTCTCTTACATACTGCCCCCTCGCACACATAACATACTCTCTCTCTCTCACACACACACTCACACACACATACACACTGTACAATGGTTACAGTTTCCTTCCCTTCTCTCTCCTTCTATCATGTTCTTCCTCACGTCATCCTTTTGTCTCTTGTTCCTTTCACCACTCCTTCTTTGTTCCTTCACCTCTTCTTCCTCTTTCTGCACTTCAACCACAGCTGCATCCCAGAGGCCAACCAACTGTGATGATTGCATTGTCCCTGCTTCACCTCCGCAGCTGACCAAATACTGTTAGCCATCTCTAACTCTAAACTCAAGGTTCACCTAGTAGATTTTTCTGGGGCTTTCAGTTGCCAGCAAATAGTACTAGCTCAGGTTCCATCAATTGAAGTGCTGGGGTCATGTGAGGTGGTCATACATGGGCGGGGAGGTTGTTACTTATATCTCTGTTTTTGGCTGACATAATGACTGAGCAAGTTCAATCTATCAAGGCCATAAGATACTGTTGAAAGTATTACTAATAATATTAGATGATTGATCGGTGTAGTTAATTATCAAAATACTGAACAAGTAATTTTAAAATAAAAATCCCAAACTTTACAGACTTTGAGCTTTTCAATACAAGGATTTGCAGCTTTTTGTTGTCTTATCTGATAGTAAACTAAATATCTTACATTTTGAACTGTTGGTTGGATAAAACAAGCATTGTGAAGGTGCCATCTTGAGCTTTAAGAATTGGCAGTTTTCCCTATGCACTGACATTTAGACCGAACAAATAATAAATTCCTGATTCATCCATATAGAAAATAATCATTGGTTGCAGCCCTGTTGAAAGCTCCAGGAAAGGCAATGTGTTCCAGAGTGAATCTTCATGCTCAAACCACAACACTGGTCTCCGATTCTCTTCACGTAGGCACTCAGCTTTTCCAAGTGACTTTTTTCTCAAATATTGCACCTATAATAACTGATTTTCTGGCCACTTTGGGACAGTGTAAAACGTGGTGAACACCAGACTGAGGTATCATCACCATTTAAGTTGATATGGCTTGCATATTTACACATCCAGCACTTATGGGGCAACATTATCACTCATTTGGAGTTGTATTTGTGGCCCCCTGATGAGTTTAAGCCCATTACCCACTCTTTTAGCTCGGTTTATGGTCTCCACCAACTCCTGAGGTAAATATCGGACCCTTAAGCTGCTAAATGCTCCACTATGTTCACCAGCTAGGCGCTAACTGTGTCTGTCTGTTCTCTGGTGCACCATTTCACTTTGTCACATTGTGTCACAATGTCATTTGACACATCGTTATTATAAAAATACTGATGATAGCTGCTTAAAACATTGGGAACAGGCTAAAAAGTCAGATGCGAGCAAACGTGCAGAGTAGCACAATGTCTGCTTCCATCCCCAATCAATGACGGCAAGTTGAATTTTATTTGTGGTGCTTGCAGGATTGAAAAATGACGTTATCTGTCCCTAAAATTTGTGGGCTCACTTTAGCTGTTCTCCAAGCAACTAGCTGTGATTATACAATATAATGTTTATCTGTCAGTCAAGATTAGGGTACAGTTAAGTGGGTTACAGAGCCATTGTGATAGGATTAGCACATGTCTTTTCCATCTGCAGAGCTAATTAGCTTTTTAGCATGTTTAGCTGGCTGGCAAGTAAACTATCAGAAGTCTAGAGAAGTAGAAGCAGATGAGGAGGCACGTGGAACAGTGTTTGATGTACTGAACAAAAAGCACATAATGTCTGAACAACATACCAATACCAAACACCTTTTGAACGTGTCATCAGTGTGTCATCAGTGTCTCAGCCATGCCAAATCTTCCTGAATAAAGGTTTGAAAGGTCTTGTTGTGTCATAAAACTGACAACACAACCCCTCTGAGTTCAGATGAAAACAAAGTGAGCAGTTTGAGTCTGGGAAGAGGTGGCAGAGGATGGCCGCATGGATAATCACCTCCTGAATGTCCTGAACGATTCTGACAGCTTTGAAGGAGTTGGAGACACAAACACAGATTTCAAACCCCAGCAGGGCATTTTACTTGCATTCAACCCCCTCAGAGTTTGGGTAGAGTGTGTGTGTGTGTGTGTGTGTGTGTGTGTGTGTGTGTGTGTGTGTGTGTCTGCGCTTATGAAAGTATTCATAATGTTAAGGAATGAATAACACATCTTTGAAGTTCCTCAAGTATTTGACAAAACAGCCTCACTACAAAGTCGATTTAGTAGCTGTTCTGAAGCTTTTGATCACATCACAGAATCTTTCTCAGCAGAGGAAGTTGCCCAGTCGTCATTGAATTATCGATTTTAACGTTTTTGATGACTTTTCGTCTATTTGTGCTTTAAAGGGGAACTCCGAAGGCTATAAAAAGCCTTTTTTGACTCCAGATGAAGCTGCGCAAAGTCTGCTAAATTTCTTCAAGTGATGTCACTTGAGTCAGTGTTAGTTTGGGCTGAAGACTACAAGTTTGAAAATGAAGAAAATCTCCGAGTGAGAAGTTGGATAGAAGTGAGACCTCTGTAGCCTGCAGCTTATCTCTGCTTGAGGCTTGCGGGTTGAGGATACACAAGCCACTACTAATGTAACACACCTGAACCTGCAAGTGATGGAAAAAGGTTTATAATCTCTCTGATTCAGCTAAATTGATTTCAACCCTCCTTTTTTTCTTTTTCTTTTTTTTTTTAAACTCTCCATCGGCACAGTCAACATTGAAAGTTAATTCTGGAACTGGAACAGTCAGACACGACAGTCTCAACAGAAGGTTCATTTAATAAATGATCTGGTGCTTTTAGTTGTACGATGTTCCTCAGCAGATAGAGTGGCCATCTGGCTGGAAGGCTAAAAACCACCTCCAGAGATCGTTTGAGAGACACTGGATTTAAGTCTGTGTTGAATTAAAGTGAGTTTAACATTTTAACAGGGGAGACTGACCACTAGTTTCATTTAATACATCAAAGTATTTTTATACTATAGTCAACATTTTTGTGGAATGCTATGACTCAAAAGTTGAGAAAAAATGCACGACCTCCCACCAGTAAGCCTTCATGCAGCTATATTAACGAGCTCCAAACTCAATCCTGCTCTCATCCTGCTTCCCCTACATAAGGACACAACATAACAAGATCAGTGTCAGTCCTATCCAATCTATCTGTTTACTGTAGAGTTAAGCAAGGTATTTACTGTCTAAATCTGTTCAAGAAGGCTTAGAAACCACGGCCCTGGTTACATATAACCCTGACTTTAAGAACATAGCCTTACTATACTCCAACCATATGGAGTCTAGCCATAAAGATTTATGGAGACAGAAACTTGGTTGGTCTCAGCATTCTCAAAAATGGACAGCTGAGATGATTCTTTTGCTTTAGCTTTCAAAACAGCATGAAACAAGACAGGCGAGTAAAGAAAAGCAAGTTATAACAGAGTCATAACCAATAGAAATACTTCAGTCTCCAGAGAATTTTCACATGCAGAGGAAAATTAAGTTCTACTATTTTTTTTGCATGTCATAAGCAATTTCCTGTTTCAGCTGTGAAATGTGCACACAAGCAGCTGTATAAGGCAGTTGACTATTATAATAGACTTTCAGTACATCTGTCTACCACGTTGTTTTAACTTCCAAGTTTAAGTGGCAGAAGTTGATTTCAGATGGATTCATAACAATTCAAAACCGCCAAACTGATGTTCACATCAGCCAGGAGAGAAATCAGGATCCACGTGACATGAGCTGACTAAGCTTCCCCTCGACCATGTTGGCAAGACTTCATCAACATCTTAAAAGGAGAGCATGAGTAAATACAGTGAAAATCACACATGTCACTGAAGAACTGTGAATTAAGATAAAGCCAGTGATGATAATTTAAGTCTGTTTTGGTAAAGACACTCAAGTAATCATCTCTGACGATCAACCAAATTTCATTTACAGACACAACCCTTGTTTTATGTGCTGTAGGTACATACAAGTTTGACCGTGGTTGATTGTCAAATTGTGCACACTGCATGCATTTCATGTCTTGGAAATTGAAAACTTTAAGAATTTGCTCCAAGGTGTGTGGTTGTGCTCCTTTAAGTGCATGAAATGTTCTGAAAAAGAGAAATTTTGTGAAAAACTGCAAAACACTGGTTGAACTAAAAAACACATCCCTGACACTGAGCAGCAGCCCTTTTGCATAATTTGAATTTTAATAATCCTCAAGTTTAAAAACCCATTCCTAATTCATCAACTTCTCTTTATCTGCATCTGTGATGGGTATAGACTTACTGTAATAAATCAGTGAGGATTAATGGCTTTTACCTGGATTCACCTCTTCAGTGCATTTCATGAAATGAGAAAGAAATCCTGACAGCCTATAGACTCAACTGTAATGTGGTATAAATAATGTGAGCACAGTTCACCGCAGTCATAAATATTAATCTGAAATTACAGAAGCAAAATGCAGGGGGGGAAATGCACTCAAACATCTGGTCATTGTGACTGAGCAGCGGTGGCTTCTGTACAAGAGGGCACAAGCAGGCAACAACACACCCCAAAAATCATTTCAGAGTTACACTTGAATGAAAATGATGAGGTTATGTAGCAGGCTTCAGCTCATTAGAAACGACCTGTTTTTAAGCAGAGGCTCTGACTGTACTATAATGAGCAGTTGAAGAGAGGAGAAAATGTATAATGCATTATCTCCCCTTTTATCCCGAGGATGAGAGGAGGGCCAGTTTCTGTGGGACATCCAAGTGTTGGTCATGGATTTGCGCATCTGTGTGTCTGTCTGAGTGTGGCGTACGGATGCTTGTGTGTACGTGCATGCGTGTACATAGTTTAGTGTATTTGTAGGAAATCTTCTCAACATCTGTGTACAGAGAAGAAAGGATCTGGCCTCCTCTTGTGAGAGATCTCACCTTGTGAAACGGGGGAAGTAAGGAAAGCAGAAAGGAAAAGAGGTTAACTCATCTATGAAACGCCATAAATAAATAAGCAGCCATCTAGATGTCATTTTTGTTTTCCTGATGCCGAAATGTTGGTACAAGCACCAAAATACCAAAGCTACATTAACACGCGTAAGCCGTTTACCATATGTGATAATGAGCGATGTGATTGTGTGAGATCAGTGCTATCGGGGCTGTGACCGCGCTGCAGCGATAAACATCAGATGGTGTAAATGCGCTGCACAAAGGTTCAGCTGGGGCTGTATCATCCTCAGGATCACTGCCTCTGATCCACTGCAAACCATATGGCTCCGCTTCACTTTAACACGCATGGATTAAGGGTCTGGTTTGCCCAGCCATGGACACTTGATTTGAATCTGTCAGTATCACTGTGCACTGCTTTATTTATTTCTGAAATATGGCAACTGGGCTTTTAATTAGAATTTCAAGTCTGTGCTGCCAGATTTGACCAACAAACCATTCAAAACGACTCAAATGTTGTAAAAGTATTCCCATTTTTGCTTCCTTATCAGAGATTTTCTTTTTTTTCTTTCTAAGATGTGAAAGAGGGGTAGGATGATATTTTGTTGACCATATTCTTATCAATAATGGCCATTATTTGGTTTGTCCTGTGGTGCTGGGAAGGATTTGTCCCCTTGAAGCCTCCCTGATATGCTAAGTGACTGAATACGATTCCTACTTTGCTCCCAGTGGATATCAGTCATATTAACATTGTTATTTGGGAGTTGTGCAGTCTGTATACATTTCTGCTGTGAATGCGTCAACTGACATTCACGCACTTTGGATTGATTTTTTTAAAAAAAAATACAAATAAACTTGCCTAATTTGCCCGAATAATAACATTTTTCAGCACATTAAGCTACTTAACACCCTTAAATGAAAACAACTGTACATTAAAAATGAAACATATGCCAGTTTACTGTGATTAATTTGAGATTATGCTGAAGGTGACACAGAGGACCTCCGAATGATGAGAAAGTCCTCAGATGTTAGATATTAACTGATTAAGCACTGATACAAGGGGAAATAATAGGGATTGTGACTTTAATATGTTAGGCTATTAATCTGCTATCACATGTCATCTGTAGGGACTTGGCCTCAGTGGAGTAATCTGCTGGGTAAGGCACACACACACACACACACACACACACACACACACGTACACGCTGGGAAGTCCCTAGTATGTCACACAATTGGTTAATTGTAATTTCTTGCTACTGTAATTATTCGACTGTGTGGTGATAATTACTAGATCATAGAATGGGAGCAGAATCTGTCAGGATACTGTAATTATTTTAAACATGTTGGATCTGGAGTATAAGTACTGCATAATATGGTATAAACAAACTCTTTTTCCCTCCTCTCTTCACCATGGATAGAGTTCTTCGCAGTTTTAGCCGCAGCAGCAATTGGCTGATGGTCACTCAACCACTTTGGTCCAGACTGAAATATCTCAACATTTATTAGATGGATTTAGGGGCAGGAATTTGTTAATATTCTCCAAATGGCCACAGTCAGGTGATTGCTGATACATTCACGCAGGTGTGTATCACCCACCCACCTTCCACAAGTTTGCTAGTCGCCGTGAGTTTGCTGCTACTTTTCTTAGCATTTTAATGAATTAACTGAACTCACAAAATGTCAAAAAAGGAAATAGGGCTCATCCTTTTGGTGAGAATGAATGTCCTCATTTAATGTGATTAAATTATTTTCCTTTAGTGCCACCAGAAGGTCGAAGTTTTGACTTATCCACTGAAATATCTCAGCGTTTAGTGAATGGATTAGCATATAATTTGGTACATTCATGGTTCTCAGACAATGCCTTAGCTTTCCTCTGTTGCGACCACCAGCTTGACATTGGGGTTTTAGGTAAAATTTCTTGACAACTACAAAATGAATTACTGTGACATAACATTCATAACATGACATAAACATTCATGTTCCGCTAAGAATAAATTGTACTAACTTTGATTCCTTAACTTTCCATCTAACAACTTGAAATCCCTGCAAATTAATGCCATTCCCTCATTTGTACTTTGTGTTTAGTGCTAATTAGCAAATCTTAGCATGCTAACACGCTAAGCTAAGATAGCGAACATGGTAAACATTAGCTGTTAAACATCATTGTCATTGTAAGCATGTTGCCATGCCTAAAAACAACTCACAGAGCTGCCAGCATGTCTGTGGACTCTTCGTCTTTTCTTCCAGTCAATCATTTTTTCCCCTTAAATCCTCACCTCACCTCTCCCCTCCTCCCCTCTGTAACAGCTGTGGTTGCCTGCAGCGTTTAGCTAACGCATCTCTGGCCTGTCATCCAGAGGTACATTAGCGCGCTCATCAAGCAGGACACAGCACATACAACATGCATGCAAAGCCTGCACACAGGACATGCTCACACTATTATGCTTATTGTTTATTTCTCACTGCACCCATTGTGTGGGACTCATGTATGGACATCCTGATATCAGAGGGTTTTTAAGAAGGGAGTGCCTGTTCGTGAAATTAAATAGATTGTAGCTGTGAGGAGTGTGTGTGTGTGTGTTTGTGCATATATGCATGTGTTTGTGTGTGATGCTCAAGAAAGTGGTTGGCTTTGGTAGGCTCACTGATACAATTGATAGTGACAAATATATGGCTAATTAGTGCAGCCTTGGCTCGGCTGTCCTCACCTCTCACCAGCCCGCTGTGAAATTGGATTAATTTACCTCGCCTTAATGCACTGTATCAGCCGTGCAATTCAACCAATCGCAAGTTTCTTTAATGAGCACAGATTTGTTTCTAACTTGGAAAGAAGTGTGTTTAAAATGTTGTTTAATCTACAATGCGTGTTCACATTCTTTAACGTTGTTGAAAACCGTACCGCTCTGTCACACGCAGACACACATGCCCGCACGGTATGGTGAGCATGTTGACTTCTTGAAGGCAGGGGTTGCTAGTAGTCCAATTAGGCTGGGTCTTCTTTACGACGTGCTAAGGTTCTTACAAAAGACAATCTGTTTCTAAGGAACTCCTTAAGAGCAGCTCAGTCCTTAAAACAAGCAGCAGACAACCTCTCCTAAGCTTTTTCTGACCCCGTCTGTTTCCATCTTATGCTGATAGTGAAGTAAGTCCATCCAGAAGCTCGACCATTCAAAGTCATCTCAACCGTCCATGCTTTGCCCCTAAATCCCCAGTTGATAGTCATAATCTCTGCTGTCCATATTCTGAACACTGCTCAAGCACATGGTCACAACATTATTGATATAATTGGCTTCCCATCCTATTTTTGTCAACTGCTAACACCAGACTGCAACAACTGACAGCTCGGGTCATTGCTGCCATAGGGGTAGTATTAACTGTCCTGCTAAGGCAATAATAACTACATTCTATAATACCTATAGGAACAACTTCCTGTATATGTGAATTTAGCTAATCTGGCATAAACAAACAGAGGTAATCAGGGTTAAGTTCAAGGAGTTCTTAAACATGACTTGGTTTCATCTTTGTAAAACTATTGTGTCTCATGTTCAGATGAAGAAAAAATGTTCCTTCTTTTGTGCTCGCTCATCATGAACTCCGTTTTTCCACGTGTTATTTTCTTCAGTCTCGTCTGCATCTCTCCTTTTATCTCTGTCTGTTTTAACATGACTTCTCTTTGCCAACAGCACCCCTGCGAAGTACAAAACCGTCCGTCTGTGAGAGCCTCTGCGTGGGACTTTCTTGTGATGCTGAGAGGAAATCACTGAGTGAGTGAGGGAATGAGGGAAAGAGAGAATCAAAGCGTGGCTGTCTATTTATGATAACTTTCTGGCCCTCCAAAATACTGTAAATAAATCTTAAATCAGATATAATGCAGTTTATATACAGAAAAAGGCTTTGACGATGACTGTAATTGAAAGAAATATGTAAAAGAGTTTTCATTTGAAGTTAATTATGGTTCAGAGCTAATCGTGGGACACACTGTTAGTGTGGTGTGCAGACAGTTGTGTCTGTAACAATCACATCAAAATGATTCGCTGCTTAATTCTAAAGCCCCTAAAAACCTAGTTATAAATCGTAACTATTTATCTGCAATATTAAATGTCCATGATTAAATAGGTTTGTACGAAAAGTCCTTATGTGTTATTTATTAAGCGTTAAAGAGCTACTTAACACATCGTTTTAGCTTGAACGTGCCCCTTGCTGGATGAACCTGTCCCTAGCATGTACCCCACAATCTGATCGTTTCGCCAGTGATTCTCCATCACTCCACCTGTCTAAGCGATGCATTTCAGCCATTTTCAGACTTTTTAATGCCTGAGTATAACATCTGACAGTCACCTAGAATTCACAGAGTCATAAGTACATACTGTCCATATGGGCAATAACGACCCACGTAACATCTGACTTACTGGCCGAAAACTGCAATGACAGTGACGTCAGCTGATCATTTTTTGGATTATTTTGTCTAAATCCCCATTGGAATGTCTGAGAGTCCCTGGTCTTCAAATGTCTTTCTGACCAACAGTCCAAAACACAAAGATTTAACACAACAGAAAAAAACAGCAAATCCTCACCACTAAGAAGCTGGAACTAGAGAATATTTGATTGATTAATTAACCGTTGCTGATAGATTTTTTTGTTGAACAACCAATTTGTTCTACTGAATACTATCTTTCATTTCCAGACATGGGTAAACCTTGTTTACAGTTCACATAAAGCTATACTTCAAAATGCTAAATTATTCCAAGCAGTTTAACTCGTTTGACAACAAGGAGCAAAGCTTGCAGCCAGTAAATGACCTATTTCCATTGTTTACACACTAGATAGTTTGTTTCCTGTCCACTGTCTCTCGTGACTCTGTTAATGCAACGTTTCCTAAAGAACAGACACCATCTGTGTCCTTCTGACAGCTTCTTTGCTTCTGGGTGCGGTGACTTCAGAGTCTACTGAAGTGTACTGTTACATAATATTACACAAGGAGAAAAGTTACTCATTGATGCTCTTGGAATTACAGCACTGAACACTACTATGCTACATGCTGGAGTCACTAGATTACAGAGATGTCCACTCAGTGTGCTGACGCTGTCGGACATGCACAAAACACACACACACACACCCACTCACACTGACCCAGAGAGATTGCTGAGTATGTGCATTTTTTTGGTCCCCAGCCATCTGTCAAAGGTTTTTGGGGGAATAGTGATGATGATGGGGTCTCCAGACAGAGATGACAGCAGTTCAAGACAGTTCAGTTTAGCATGTCACAGGAGGCTGACACACAAATGTGCACACACACGCATACACACATCAGAGAGGAATTTAGGCATGGAAAAACATATCGGATGCACCAATTTATACCAGGAAACAGAACCGTAAAGCAACAGCAATCTTCTGTTTTTGGTGTATTTTTTTGTTGTACACACCAGCACCTGATTTTGACATTTTAAAGCACGTTTGTCAT
Organism: Chelmon rostratus; assembly: GCF_017976325.1. Classification (NCBI taxonomy): domain Eukaryota; kingdom Metazoa; phylum Chordata; class Actinopteri; order Chaetodontiformes; family Chaetodontidae; genus Chelmon; species Chelmon rostratus. Next base: position 24,418,706 of record NC_055658.1, on the reverse strand, counting down.
CACTATCTCAAGATTAAGAGCATAATTTAGACAATTGCTTATATTGGCCATGTAATGAAGGGTTTTCAGTTCCCCAGAAATTTCCTCTATGGTGTATCTTTCGCTCTCTATTATTCATCACCAATCACAATGTTTTTCAGTGTAGAATCCAAAACTCAGTAGAAAGTGAAAACCTTAAGATGACTTGTGTCTCTCATCCTATGTACACAAAACTTACATGTGTACAAAACAGACTTGATAAAAGCAACAAAACTATTCCAATGCTGCCTTTTGTCCAAAAACTGTGCTATCTTAAAGTGCTCCTTAAATGGCTTAAAGGGACATGAATATATTATATATTATCATCTTGTATTAGACCTGCATTAAACATTATCCATAACTAAAGAATAAAAGTAATTCTGATAGTATATCAGAATTACATAAGAAATAATAATAAATGCATCTGCAAAACATGAATACATATATCTTTGTTTATGCGTCAATGTATTTTACCACACACTCTGCAGCTGTGAGCAACTATTTGCTTTAGTCTGTGCTTTATAGAGCCAATATTCTGTCCTTAATGATATGAGCCAAAGTTTGAAGTAGTTCTGTTTATTTCTGGCATAACTGCTCAGCTATAGCAGAACTACAACAACATGAAAAAAGCCAGAGGCCAGCTTGCACAGACGAAGAATCATCTCCAGAAGGCGAGCATGCCAGCCATCCAGCCGACCGAGTGCTGTGATGTACAGACCAAGAGGTTCTGCATGCATGTTTTATTGCGGACTGCAACAGCAACAGAGACAGGGGCACTTAAAGCGGAATTTCAAATGATAACATGAGAGACAGAAAGAAGAGGCTCGAAAGAGTTCAGCGGGTTGTGTGCGCCTGTGATGCCCTTGTGTGTGTGTGTGTGTGTGTGCCTGTGTGTATTTTCAAAAGCAAGTGTGTTTATGTTTGTGTGAGGCAGTATGTGAGTGTTTACCTGCTGGTAGTGGAAGGCTGATCTGAAAGCATGTCAGCTCTGTGTGTATGTGTTTGTGTGACTGTATATGAGGCAGTGGAACAACTTTAGCCAAAATTAGCATTGAGGTAATTGGGCCATGAGAACAAATAATGTGCAGTGATGATTTTTACTCTCCATGACATAAGAGACTCTGAGGAGCTGAATAAAATAAATTGTGTGTGTTTGTGTGTAAGTGAAGCACAGCTGCAGCTGAGTGCTCTGTTGTCTTGCGCTCATAATAATAACAAAGTGTCTGACAGTTAACATCCATGCGCACGCAATGTCATCACATCCCTCTCTCGTGACCTCCCCACATGCCATGCCCACATGTTTCTGTGGTAACATAAGTGGACATATGCTGACCATATGCTTTCGTTTAGTTGTCGTAGTTTGTGTGCATCTCTTTCTTAAAACAAAAAGAGACACAACACGGGGAAAGAAAGGCAAGATTGCCACAACGCAAAATGTAATAAAACTGATTCTGAAAAGTGATCCGTGATCAAAGTCCTCTCCTTCCCTGAGCCTTTCCACTACTGCCTCCAACCTCTTAATTTTCACCTACTATCTTCACACTGATGATAGAAATGTCGGTCTAGAATTTTTTGTGTACACAACATTATCAAAACGAATATGCCGTGTTAGCGCAATCATTTAATCACATTAAATGAGGACATTAATTCTCACCAGAGGATGAGCTGTTTTCACTTGGATACTCCCATGCATGTATTAAACATTAAATGAGGTGGCCTGTTCATTTCAGTTAAAGCTGCTCACCCAGTGCACACACAGCTCAGTGTCTTTAGATGGCACTGAGTGGCTGACTGCCCACATGAATGAATGGTCTCTTTTAAATATATATCGGGCCTAGTGGTTGTAATTGTAAAAACTTGGATTTTTTTTTTATGTGTGCAGTGCATCACATGACCCTGCAGTTTAGCTGGTGGCCGTTCAGAACTGCTCCATACATAAAGACTGCTCCAAAGGGCTCGGATCATCTATAAACATTTTCCTTAGCCTCACCCTCAGGCCAAAATGCACTAATAATATCTCAAAATCTAGAGAGTATACTGCCATGAAAGTTGCAGAGGTCAATCATGCTCGGCTTTTTGAGCATTATATTATAGGTTCACAATTTGTCAGAATTGAAGGTCCCTGTAGCCACTGTCATTTGCTGTTGGGCCATGGCTGAGTGCCTGTGGGCATGGCTGTATTAAGAGAGCTATGAGAGTATGAGTATGAGACGACGCCACACAGCCTTGCTGCTAATTTGTCTCAGCGGCCGCTCTTGGTATTGCAATGAAAAAAATCCACTGTACCCAAAAAAACATTGTTTCCAACCATTATAAAAGAGACATCTGTAAACTATTAACAAACAAGATCATATGTATTATGAAGATTAATTTGGAAAAGGAACGCCTAGAAATTTCGATTTACCAAGGAGAGAAACACAGGAAAACGTTTTTGGCTCATGCACTGGGCTAACAGTTTCCATTCAAGTGAACGGGCGCCATTTTCAAGTCCGGCATCCACTTCGTACTATACATCCATGGTCTGCCATCCATCACCTGCAGTTTGTAATCTCTAGATTCAATTTCTGTCCAAATGCCTGCAAAACTAACAAAATTCCCATTAGCCTCAGCTGTGCTTTGCTTTTAGCACTAATTAGCGAATGTTGTGAATATGGTAACCTTTAGCTGTTGAACAGCAGCGTGTTAGCATGCTGACATTAGCATTTAGCTCAAAGCACCATAGCCCCACAGAGCTGCTAGTGTGGCTGTAGACTGTCAGTTTTGGCATATTCAAACTAAAAATGGGTGTTGCTCTTTAATATTCCTGTCAGCATTTTATACTGCCATCTTTTTTTTTCTTTCTTTTTTTTTTTTTTTTTACCATTTTCCGAAATGTATTTTTTGATCTCGTTTCACATCAGAAGCCTTTACTACTGTGGCCTTCCCTTATCTTCCTCTGTCTCTCTCCCTTTCACTCTGTTATCAAACTTTCTTCCTCCTCTCCTCTCCACTCCTCTCTCCTCTCAGGCTTGTAAGTGTCTGGGTGAAAATCAAAGTGCATTAAACATTAAATATGCTGTCAAGAGGCAGAAGTCTCTCCATGCTGATGATGATGGGAAAAGTAGGGCAGTGAGGGAAGAGGTATGGATAGAGTGGAGGAGGAGGAGGAGGAGAATGGACACTGATATGCAGAGATAGAGGGAAAGACAGATGAAGGCAGGTTAGGTGTGATACAGACAGGATGGGATTGGACAGAGTGCATCCTAACCTGCCTCGTGTGGTTGAAATCAGATCCCTGAACCACACACAGAAACACACACAAAACAGATGAAGCTTGTTAGCCAGTTGCACAGTATAAAGTTGGTAAATATGTTTCTATTTCTCCTTTCACTGCAGGAGTTTTTTTGTGTTTTTGCAAGTGAGAGCCAAAAAAATGAATTTATTTCCAGACCACTGAGGCTCACACGCTGTACTGTTAGCTCTCAGTCTCTCTCTCTGTCCTTCCCACTCCTCATTGTGTCCATAATAAACTGTTTCAACAACATGTTGCGTGCTACAGAATTGATGCTAGTTTTGCTACAAAAAATATCAAGAAAAACATATGACCAGCAAGCGAGAGAGAGAGAGAGAGCAAGAGAGAGATTGACTCAGCTGAAAGGTTAAAGCAGGCCTGCCTCTCTCTCCTGTTACTATGCAGACTAGCGAGATAGAGCAGTCCCCCCGCTGCCACAGGCCATACTCTCTCAAATTCAAATTCAAAGTCAAATTTGCTTTAATGGCATACCAGGAAGAAACCAGTGTTGCCAGAGCAGTACAATATATTTGCTACAGACCAATATTTTCACATTAATATCCCTTCCACCTTGTGTAAGTGCATGTCTGTATGTGTCTGTTCAGCACTAGTAGACTTGATGTGTGATCCTGCTCCTGAATCCAAACCTATCATCTTACAGTGAGCGTTAACAGAGGTTTATATGCAAGTGATTAATTGCAGCCTAATTACACACCAAAACATAAAGATATAATAACAATAAGTAACAAGCCCAAATACAAAACCAACGGATGCTATGCAAATGTTTTGTTTCACACAGCCAGATATACTATAAAATTTGCTATTTTTGTCATATATTTTTAGTGATTCATTAACTCATGAAACCACAAACTGTGCATTTACATTACATTTACAATTAGCTGAATTGGTTATGTTAGTGTCAGTATTGATATTATTTGGATGATTACAGCCATTTTACCACAGGTTTGTTAATACTTCTGAAGTCCCTTTTTTTAGATATCTTAGCTGTTTGGAATGAGGCTGATCTCAATGTTTTGGGGGGGGGGGGGTTGCGCTGTTTGTAATTACAGTATTAAAATATTACGTGAAGTTGCATTAGCTCAGCTTAGAACAAACAATGAGGCAGAAAAAACAAGACAAAGAGTCTACGTCCATGGGGGATCTCATCTGTGTTCCCAGGGTCCTATGTTCCCCAGTTCAATATTCTGTTAACACACTCTAACCCTAACCCTAATCCTGGGAACACAGGACCTTGGGAACTTTGGAATGACTCCCAGCCATGCTAGTGTGAGACTTGTACTTAGATAGCACACATTACTCACAGTGACGATGCTAACATGCTGATGTTAAGCAGGTATAATGTTTACCACGTTCACCACCTTGTTAGCATGCTAACGTTCGCTAACTAGCATTAAACACTGCTGAGGCTGACGGGTGGGTCATTTTGGTTGAAAATCAAAGTATTGGACAAACCACCAAACCTTTCAACCTGGTGGTGAAACTAAATGAAAGGCCAGTGGATCAGTGTTTGTGCAATTAATCCTCTGGCAGACATAAATGTCTGCACCACATTTTACTTCAAACCATGCAATAGTTGTCGAGATAATATTAATCAATCAATCAGTATAGAATACAAAAATGTCCACCTCATGGTGGTGCTTGAGGAAAAGTCAGGACAGTCAGTCACTGTGTCTTGTGTACTTACAGTAACACATAGAAATACCAAACATGTCCTTGTGGTCTAATGAGCAGCTCGCTGTTTGGAGCTAAGCAACAGCAGCTGGGCCCAGTGAATGCAGCCTCTCAGAAGTTTTGTCCTCATAAAGTTGTTGTCTGTACAATCTGTATATTGACCATTTAGGACAAATAAACAGGCAATGTAAAAACAACAGTGGTCAAATTTGCGTAAGTAGCACAAGGCCAGAGTATGCAGTCTGAACATTCCTTACAGGCTTTTTGAAACTTTTCACTGTGCTGCTTGCATGATACCAAGACCAGGATAGAAAGTCCGTACCCCTGTTTGGAGGAAATGCACAAAGCTAATTAGTTTTGTTATTGGCACTTAGGAGTGCTGAGGAGTAGTTACATGTTTACTTCTTGACCAACAACTTGCAAACAGAGGACTGGAAATAGGACAGATGAAAGCAGCAAGACCGAACTATATAGAGGGTAAAAAAAAAAACCCAAAACACAAAAACAACTGCTAATTCAACAACATAATTTTAGGTGTTCGTTGTACTGATGCTGTCTATTTACAGTTGTATTATGCTGTTGCTTATACTAAAATATATCCATTATTGCACCACTGTAACATAATCCGGATAATCATTTTTATCATTCTTACAAGGCTGTGCTGTTGTTTATTTTGCTGATGCATCTTGTCCATCATTACTCAGTCTTCATGTACAGTGATGATACATTTATCCATAAGTATTTTAGACATATTCTCAGAGTGAATGAAAAGGGTTGTCTAGTTTGTTTTTGTACACCAGTATATGTGCATGCCAGTGGTCAGATGACTGTTGTCTCTTCAGTGTTGTGCACTTTTTTAACAGAATTAAAAACAGTCCATTTTTAATGCCATTTTAATCCTCATGCCGTGTCACAGACCTCAGTCTTAGTACCTTAAGTTCTTTATTCTCAAACCTGCTTGGAGGGTTACTATCTCAAGTTAACAACAATTTTACACATGTCTCAGTTGGATGGTAACCTGACGCACCAGATGGTTTGTTACACATAACCATCTGGGAAGTCGTCCATGGAAACTGTTTGGAAAAGGGCAGGCACTTTAAGAAAATACTTGGCAGGTGATTGTTATACTTTCATATTATAAAAGTAGGTATGATTCAGGCAGGCTGAGAAAAGCAGGGTCATGCTAACATCACACTTGGGCGGTGGTGGCTCTAACTTCAGTAGCAGCTAGGATTTTCAACTGTGGCAGAGAGATTTTGGACGAGGAAAGACATTTTTGGAGACAAAAGAGGCTGAGAAAAAAGAGTTTAGTTCACCTACTACCATGAGCTGTGCACAAGATATAAGATCGCCTGGTACGAGCGAGCTGGTCGTGGGAAATCTGACAGTTATGGGCTTGCTAGCCTTACAGTGTTGAGATTTATCACGAGCCTAGGTTAGCATGGCAACGGAACACAATGAAGCATCACCATCTATCAAGAGCCAACTTCAACTTATCATATCGACAAACCATATGACCATGGCTGTGCGTTCACTTATATTAAATTCATACTGGTAACACAATATGAATCTGGAAAGTGTTTTTGTTCTTTAAATGGTAATTTACACAAACATGGGAAGCGACGTAACAGCTGAAAACGAGAATCCAAAAGATTTCTTTGTTCTTTAACAAAATGCAACAGATTCAAGTGCAGATGATTTCTTTTTTAAAGTTAGATATCAGTCAGATGCTGTTAATCATGTCTATTTATCATCATCATCAATCTTTTTACACATTCAGATAAGATTAGAGCTGTTTTTGCACTGATCATCTCTCGTATAAACTAGCAGCCCTAAGTTGTTTATTTTCACTGGCACAAAACTGTCAGGTTAATCTTAACTTTAGTGTTTATTGGAATGATGTTTTTGTTTAATCAAATTTTCATTTATTTCAAAAATTATAAACAAAATTATATCACAGTACCCGGTTTATATACAGGGAGAAAAACAATACACTCAGAAACTAATTACACAGGGTAAGTTGATCTTAGTAAATTTTATATTATAGAACTATTAGTGTTGCTATCTACATAAGATAAAGCATTTTGGCATGAAATCCCACATTTTTAATTTAACCAAGTATCCTGCATCATAAATACAGGTGTGGCACTTGTAACAAAGCAAATCGCTTGAACATCAGTTGAAAATTCAGCGAGTTATGATGATTTGAATTGTGGACAGACCTCCCGCCTTGGTAGACTTATCCTACATTGGGAGGCGCAGCTTCCCTCTACCAATATGGCAGTCGTTCGCTAAGAATTGTGGGAATTGGTGTTGGATGTGTGGACTCGATTTTTAATCTCACGACAGACTACAGCTACCAACAGGAATAGCGTTGCACCATCATTTCACCTCTTACACAAACAAGCACACAAACCATCACCTCAGACAAACGAGTGCGACATACATGTCACACTTTACAGTCCTGCACATGACGAAGTAGGAGAGGGAAACTCTTGCCGAAGCCGGTTGGTAGAGGAGTAAAAACAACTTTTCCAACAAGAAAAGCAAACAACAAAATTCAATCAAATAAAGGAAAAAGCAGTAAGGGTAGCACAGTGGTCCAGCATTAGTTGGCTGTGATATACATAGTCCTAAACAAAACTACATCTGAAATGCTGGACGTTCTCTGGCTTCAGCCCCGATATAAATACTCTCTAGTCCTCTTAGACTTCTGTAAATTCAATATCTTTGAGTTTTGGATAGCCTAAGATGGTAACTGGTATTTCACACTACCCTCCAACATCCTGTGAATCAAACAATTACTTATAACCAATGAACAAACAATCTAGATATCAACATTTACATTTCATTTGATTTAGTTTTGTGATATGGGATCCTGCTGCATGTTTGGTTTACCCCCAAGTATCGGGTCTAGAATTTATCTCAGATGAGCGAAGACTTGCAAGGCATCATAAAATACATGATAATTTCACTTTTAAGTAACAGCGAAACCTTGAATTGGAAAAATCATACATATTTCTCTCTAAATCTGCATTGTGTCATGGAATTACATTGCAGAGAGCATGAAATATTTAGAAACAAATATCAAATAAGCAGAAAACTGTATTGTAGTTGACTTTTTGACAGTGAACACCATGTGTCAGTGAATAGCTACTATTGCTACTACTGCTAGTGCTAACAGATGACTATTAGAACAGACTGAAGAAGTTTTGATGAATATCCAACAAAACACATTGTTTTCCATGAATGTGACAGACACAAACTGTCTCAGCACCATCTGAACACGGCCTACTGCCATGTTCAGGATCAATCCAAGCTAGCTCCATATTGACCGCCTTGAATCTTGACACACTCCACACTGAAGTGAGGAAACTCTGTTGTCACTGACATTTAATCTCAGTCTGTGTGTACACACAGAGATATTCAGCTCCTCAGGGTTGTTGCTGCCATTTGAGAGCGAGAGAGAAGATAATAGCCCTTTTGAAAGCTGAATAAAAATAGCAAAACTTTGGTGGGCATCCAAGTATGAGCATTGGTCTACAGAGGACTCAAATTCTCCCTGCAACCAAGTTGAAGTCCCACACGGGCAGCCGAAATTCTCAGTCATTTTGCTTTTATTTTCATTTTGTATACTAAACTGTGCAATAGCAGTATTTCCTATGAATTCAGTTGTTGTGTCTGTTTACTTATTTATTATATCTTGCTTATTTACTGATGCTATCCCATTGCTGCTGTAACACAGCAAATTTCCCGACTGTGGGATTAATAAAGGATTATCTCATCTTATTTTCCCCACAAATGTGTTGAATGAAATATCTACTGACCACAATAGAGATGAAGGATGAATAAAGATCCCAGAAGCTGACTTGCCAAGTGATAGTGCTGCTAACTTGACTGACGGGAACATATGTGGGCCTACCGCGTATGATAGATATTTGGTGAATCCTACTGTTACAATCTAAATAGAAAAAAAAAAAAACATGCAGGTAAAAAACATGTCATTCTGTCATCCACTGGCTTTGCTAAGTTATTGCCACACAGTGCTGGCACTTCTATGCATCAAAAAAAAATGTAGCAACAGGGAAAAGAACATAAAAGTCCTAGTTTTATGGTAAATTGTTAGCAATGGCATTATGCTAGCTCACCAGTGTATTCTGCATCATTTAAGCTTTATTCTGATTGGTGTGTTCATAGACATGAGTTGTAGCTGCAGTCTCATTGCGATAATTTGGTTCTAAGTGTCAGACACTGCCCGAGTTTCGATGCAGGTCAATAAAACTTTATATTGGCCAATTGTGGACGTTCTAACAGTATGATCCAATATGGCGTTTTTGATTGGAAACTGTAAGGGGCAATGTGACTATGGAGGCCTGAAAGGGGAAACAACAGGATTTCACAAGAGAGAAGAAGAGATTAGAGAAAATTCTGATAATAAACATTATTTTATGTATCAGGGTTTAGTTTTCTCTAATTTCCTATCTTGTCAACTCACTAGATTTATCTCACGGCCTGGAGAAAAGTGCTCACTGGAAAAGGAGTGTTAATTGATTGAATGAGCTCACTGTGCCATTCTGGGGTTTTGAGATTCACAAAACTCTGGGAAAAGCATGTGCTAAGTGATACTTATCTTGTATGTCTTGACTGGCTGCAGGGATCTAGAAGCACAATCCACTTGACAAATCAATATTTTGGGGTTTTCTGAGCACAACAGGTGTAACAGACAGGCAGGTTTCTGGGTTTAGCCTTGCTGGCAGGTTTGAGGAGTTTAGATTGGCGAGAAGTGAGTGTACCGCTGTGTGTTTGTGTGGAGAGACTTCTGGAGTGTTGTGCAGTACAAGGACTTCAGCATAAACATCTGTCCATCTCTGCTGCAAACAAATGCAAACACATTTTTTCTCATGCCAGAGCCTCATTCATCCAGATCCACAGCAAACAGGAGTAAACAGAGCATAAGACTGTTTCATGCAACAAAGACATCCTCACTCACACATATGCCCGGACGTGTGTGTTGTTGGGGGTGTGGGGGGGGGGGTAAATCTAAATAGGGTGTTCATGAGCCTACAGTAGCTTTAGGCCCCAAAATGCTCTTTGATTGTCCCAGATTATAATAACCTACAGCAGCGATGAATCCCAATGCACAGAATTGGACTAAAATCAGTCGAACGGATCGTCTAAAATCAAAAGGCTGATACTGGAGGGACTGCAGAGGACATAAATAATATGTAGCTGCTGTACGGAACGCGCTGTTACATTGAATTGCAGATTGATGCCAGTCGGGCTTGTTTTGTACGCGATCCGTCCACAGCAATTCCAGCGACACCTGAATGTCTAGTCCCGATCAGCCCATGTTCGCGCTGCAACATGGACATCTGGGTTCATTATTGATGCTGTGTCGGTGCCGCTGCATGTGGAAAGGGTGGGTTTGGCGCACGGGGAGTCGCCTGTGAAAACCCCAACACACACATTCACCCACGCACGCATCTCAAAAAGAGCCTTTTAAGACATATACTCGACCCCGAACTTCACATATTCACACCTCGAAACGAGCGAGGCAGCCCTCTCGTGGCCCCGAGCACACGCACCGCCCGAACATGCTTCAGGTGTGCGCTACCCGCAGTAACGAGACTGCGATGCTGAGCCAATGCAGCGGCAACACACGCCCCTCCGCTCCGCGCTGCCTGCCTGCGAGCGCACACACACACACACACACACACACACACACACACATCGACCCCCCTCCCAATCCTCCCAACACACACACACACACACACACACACACACCCTCCCTCGTCGACGGACACACAAGCACACACATACACACACACACACGCATCCGAGTCTGGACCGCCAAATGAATGAGCAGTCAACACCATCCTGCGCTGTGAAAATGCATCTCGACGTTACTGGATGGTCAAATGTGCAAATGCAACCGTGTGACACATTTCAATTGGGGGGGGGAGCGCGGCCGCGGGCGTGCGTGCAGCTGGGTAAAAATAATTTTGAGGTGGGCGCCCTTCGAAGCATGAAGACACACATGTGAGATATGAATGAATAAAATCACACATTGCTCAGGTGTAAATCATAAGGTGCTTTTTTTCCTTCTTTTTTTGAGAGAGAGGGGTACATACACTTGTGGTGATCTACTTACGCACTGCCTCCTTTTTAGGGTCTAGGGCACTGGCAGTCTGCTGTATCTGGCCTATTTTGTTCTGGAGGACCCAGACCCGCTGGTTGGTGCTAATTATGTCGTTTTCCAGCTCCTGAAATAAGGAGCAGGCGTGCCGGGCCAGGTCGGACAGCTGTCGCAAGGTCCGGGACAGAACCACGTTACTGATGGCACACAGGTCCTCGAAAAGCAGACCTTCATCGTTGGGGATCTGGTGCCTGCACAGAAGCTGCGGCTCCACAATCCTTTTGGCGAATGGCATTTTGCACGCCACAAATAATAGGAGTTGTAAGCCAAGTGTAAATTCCCACTGCCTAGAAGAAAAGGGGAAAGGGGGGAAACGGACAACATCCAAATATATAAATCCACGAGAAACCCGATGAGGTTCAGGCCGACCGCGCGTTATCCCCGGGCGTCAATCCAAAGTTCCCAGATTCTCCTTGAGATCCTCCATCCTGCTGCTGGTTTCTGGGGATCACTCACACTCCCGCTCACACACGCACACACACGCACACACATGCAGGACACAGCTAAGCTCAGGTCAGTGGTGCGAGGATGCGTGTTGAGTCTGCGATCATGGGTTGCCTCCGTGCAGCGTCAAACCAGCCCGAGCGAAAAGGAAACACCGCTCAGAGATTTCAAAATAAGAGCCTGCGGTCCAGTAGAATTGTAAACAGCGATGGAGGAGAGGTCTGCAAAGTTCATAGATGGTGCACACAACAAAGGCGTTTAAGATATATTAAACAACAACACATAGAGTATCTTGAAAGCCTGTCTTTAACTGCGCAACTGTTGTTTCATGCCCAGTCTGCACCCCTTAAGCTTTTATTTTTTAGACGTGTCCTTGCTTTTCCGGTCGTATTGTGGTTGTTTTTTTGCGGGGAATTGATGCAGCCTGGCTCTGTGGCCTGAACAGTGTGCAGCCTGAGAGAGATGAGAGAGATGACTGAGGTAAAACCCGGACGGATGGACGTGTGTGGATAGGGAAGAGTCATGAAAGTCAAGCTACAGCTACAAGTTTCTCATCATGTCAGGACACCTAGACAGAGGAGTGTTTTATTGCAAGATAACTATATATGCTGTTTAACCCTGAAGGTAACACTGAGGAAAATAGATCAAATCTGTAAGAAAAATGTTCGATATTAAACCTCTGCACCTGAGCCTCAGCACTGCACACTTTTGTTGATCCACTTTCAAAGGAGCAGACAACCAAGCTCAACTTCAGATCAGAATTTCAGATAGTAATCATGAAATTTCCTCTGTATCACAAAAAGTCTGTAAGATTTGATTTGTGCCACAATCATTTTAGAACAGTTTGTTCATAGGAGTTTATATGTCTGTGGAGACTTTATGACAAACAAAGGGGACAAATAATGATTCATCTGTAGCCCATGTAAAACATCTAATATCTCCCAGTTTGGTGCAATAACAATGCTTTATGGTTATTTCTGTATTTTGTCACCTTCATCAAACGAGCCTGACAGGTTTGTGGCAAATGGAAGAGTTACTACTCCAGTACTTCTCTACATATTGTCAAATATGTTTAGTCAATTTCTTAAAAAGTAGATTTTTCATTATTTTATACATAGAGCAGTGGGACCCCCAACAATGAAGAAGTACAATTAATGTCAACAAAATACAAGGGTCAGTGCTTCTTAAGGCTTTTACGAATGAGCAAGTGATTAACATTAATTTTTTAATTCCTGGATTCAAAATGAATGTTTCGGCCTGAAAATCCTGCATTTTTGAAAGATCACTGTTTTGTGGTAATCACCACATATCTGTTCTTTATGTATTGTTGCTTTTAGGCTGAATTGATTATACTGAAAGTAGACACTTGGAGTAATGACACTGAAAAATAAATGATAAAGACAGGCTGGAAACACTTTTGAATGCAGTCTACAACTGTTAACACCAGGTCCACATTTTTACAATTTAAACTGATAATGAGAATCTCCGTATATTTTACCCTTTTCAGAATTCAAATTTTAACCCAAATATCCAGAGTAGCACATTAAATGTGGAGGGAAGAGGGACATCACTGTGAATGTGATTGTCCTGTCATGAAAGATTAGATGAAGAAAGTGATATTTCGTATTCCTCACATTGGTTACTATGATATTTTGTGTCCTAACTTATGATCACTTGGTCATATGCCGTAGTTCCTACTGTAGTGAGCAAAAGACAGTATATTTTTGTTACCTGCATGCACAAATGCACAAGTGTTGTTGTTGTTTTTGTCTTTTTAGACACTAAAACCATCATGGCATCAACCATCCTCAGCCGGATGTCAACCTCCCTTTCAAAAGACTTTGATGATGGACCTCTGGAAAAATAACCTGACGTACAAAACAATGACTTCAGTGATATGGACAGTTTGTGCACCATTGCTAATTTTCTTGTGTGTTTGTGCATTTTGTCTGAAATGACGGAAGAGGGAAATTCAGCCAAAACAAACATAACAAAACAATTAACAATCTAAAAAGCACACAATCAATGATAGATCAGTCCAGCAGAACATGTCATGCACACTTCACTGTATCCAACTGGTCGGAAGCTGAGTTGCTTAACTGCTAAATTGTTTCTACTTCTCCGAAAAGTTCACTAACAGCAGCAGCCTATACTGTAGCTGAGCGATGTCCAGTGAACAGTTTTTTTTTTTTTTTTTTGCTGAATGTGAGAGAATGTGATGCTAATCCTGACTGTTGTGTGTTTCATTCACGGTGATTAGCCTATAGCCTCTAGGCTCAGTCTGTATGTAGACATGTCCGCAATGAACTTGCTGTTGCAGCAAATTTGCGGCAGCACAGATTGACAGTAACCTATCACGGGCCTCACTCTGAGCTACCAGGAAGACAAGCCTGCTACAAACTTGCACAGCAAACAATTAAGGTTAATAATGTTAATGTTATAAAGAGCATAGAAATAGGAATTATTTTAGTTATTTGCACAGTGTGAAATTCTTCCAACATTATCTATAAATTAAACGTTTCCACCCTCCTTCCCATTTCTAATGAATGTGAGAAGATGATGATCATTGCTTTAAATTCCACAAATTCCACATTTTAGATCTAATGAGACTGTTGATGTTTTGCCATAGGTCATTTTCCTCGGTGTCTCAAATCTACACCAAGAAGTCAACTGACGGTGAACTTAGCAGGGGCAAGAAGTAATTAAGTACATTTACTCAAGTACAGTTTTGAGTCACTTGTAGTTTACTATATATTTCAATGTAATGATAGATAGATAGATAGATAGATAGATAGATAGATAGATAGATAGATAGATAGATAGATAGATAGATAGATAGATAGATAGATAGATAGATAGAGAGAGAGAGAGAGAGAGAGAGAGAGAGATACTTTATTTATCTCCAAGGACAAATTTGCAGTTCCAGCAGCTCAAAACGGTGGACACACAAGGGCATGCAAAATAACAACAGGAACTACTTTCAAGTAATGTGCAACTTACAAGTGATGAACAACTTTCAAATACAGATCAATCTTCAAGTAAGGCACAACTTTCAAGTAAGAGGCAAAATCAAATACAAAATACAACATACCAATATGAGAAAAAATAGTGAAGTAAAAAATAAAGAACTAAGCTATACAGGATAAACATCTGAACTAAAATGCAACTTTATATTTCTACTTCATTACATTTCAGAGTGAAATATTGCACCTTCTACTCCACTGTATTAATGTGACCGGTGTAATGTTCGTTGCACTGCAAACTAAAGGCTCTGAACACTCACACAGGTGTTTTCAATCAGCGTGGCTGATTAAACCTCCAGCCAGGAGTAATTTAGTGATTGCATGGTGTCACTAAACTTTATGTTCTAATAAGAGTGATAACGAGATACTCTAGGCTGACCTACCCTCAATGACCTTTGTCATGCTGTCATTTCCACACATTCCACACACCGCAATTACAACAACCAACAGAGCTTTTAATGTACATATGAGTGTGGACGTTTTGTTCAAGCGTGAGACAGACTTGAAATAATGTGAATCCATCCTTTGAGGAGCACGGCCATACCCACTCTATCCACGGGAGGGCACTGTTGCATCAAGTTAAAGTCTCCAGAGATGTAAAACAGGTGTGCCGCCTTTCAGCGCCCCAAAAGCACAAGTAAATAATTAATGAGTAAAATCTGTACACAAACCTTCATCGTAACGAGTAACGAGTGTCAAACTAGGACATAAAGTGGCAAACTGAAGCCTATTGAGCGATTCTTGCATTGATTTTATATTGCTGCTGTGAATAAAGTGACTTAATGATTCATGTTTTCACTGTATTGATGTTTTAGTCAATTATTGATTGATCTGTAGCAGACAATAAGAGAGAATTAGATAATCTTTTGGTGTTGGTAATAAATCTAGACAATAAACCTTGCCCTCATGGCTGATTTCTTATCAGCATTTAGGCCTTAACAGTGCGTGACTTGCAGTTTATCTGCTTCTGGGAAATACACCTCCTTTAGATAAGGAGGTTGGAGGCATGTCTTATGCTATTGTTTCCTGTTTCATTGACATTTTTCTCCTCGAAGGGTCATGTTTGTTTAACAAATGACCCCTGGAGAATATCAGTAGAAAGTGCACATGAGCAAAAAACTTTTTTTTCACCCTTTTGATGCCCAGATTATGTTTTTCTGTGAATAACAGAGATAATAAGAAGTTGCTTTAGATTGAACCTTTCAAAGACAAGGAGTAAAAAGTAAATAAATTCCAAAACATTAAAGATAAAATTAGATAAAGTAATTAAAAACAACCACAACAAATTCTATCAGTTGAGAAAAAATATTTAAAAATAAGATAGAAATGAGTTTTAAGAAGAGTTTTAAAGAAGATTTTGTCTTATATTCTAAAGGAACAGTCAAAAGAAGAACATTTTCTTCCACATTTTGCTCATCATTTAATGTTTTTAATGTACTTCAAAGTGCATGATGTTTATCAGAGTGCTGTCATGTATCTGTTCCTCTTGATTCAATTGTGTAGACACATTTATTGTAATGTTTATACACTGGTCATCCCGCTTTCTTGTTAGCAGCGGCAGGCTTTTGATGTTATGCCCAAAGATTTTGATTTATGTCCTATCGTGTTGACAGACTGCACATTCACTGACTCAACAGAAATCTAGCTCACTGTATGTTAGTACGCACTGTATGGTATGCCTATTTCGTGACTGATAATGTATCACGTAACACAGACTCCCCCTTACTGTCTGAAACGTCCTATCTGTAAATGAAAACTCAGATACACCCTCGGTTATGACTCTGCTGTCCAAAGGCCAAGGCAGCGAAGGTTATTGAAACTGTATAACAAAGCACAGTATCCGTCCTTCTCATTAGTTTGTGTGTGTGGATGGAGCTGAAGTAGCCAAGATGTCTGCTAGGATTTTTGTAGCGTTGCTGGCTGTGTGCTGCACTGTTTCTGCCCAGTCAGAGGTGGAGAACAAGGCGAAGGAATTTCTGCGGGTGTTCGACGAGGAGGCCACTAAACTCGTGTACCAGCACTCGCTGGCGTCATGGACCTACAACACCAACATTACAAACGAGAACGCAGAAAAACTGGTAAATATTCTGAGAATTTTTAATTCTGTAGACTGACCAGTGCTCACAAAAACAGATGTGGTGTGAGTTACTGATTTCCATAATTTGATGTGTCTGTTTTCATTCTATCCAGTCACGAGAGGGGCAAATTTGGAGCGCCTTCTACACCAATATGTCAAAAAAGTCCCAGGATTACCCCATCAATGAGATCAAAGATCCACAAATCAAATTACAGCTCATCTCCCTACAAGACAAAGGCTCTGGTGCCCTATCCCCAGATCAAGCTGCACGTGTAAGCCTCCATGTTAAATTTCATTCTGTTGATCTGTGTTTGGATGTCTCTTAAAATAAGTTCTTCTCACATTTGTAAAAGCTGCAAAGACACAAGTTTCATCTTCTGATCTGTGCTTCGACAGTAGTTTTGAGTTCATTCTATCACATTAACATTGTATCTCTGTGCTTTTCTTTTAAATCCACTTGCAGCTGAGTAACATCTTGAGTGAGATGAGTACAATCTACAGCACAGGGACAGTGTGTCTCATTGACGACCCCTTTAACTGCCAGACTTTGGAGCCAGGTACACTCTGTTAATAAGGGCCAGTTAAGGCGACGTGGCTGCCTGCTACTGTCGGCCAGATAAAGCAGTTTATAATTAACTGAGAGAAGGAAAACAGCTTTTATTCAAGTTTTTGAACTGAGGTTATGTAATCCATTTTAGAAATTATGTTATGAACTGTCATAATTTTTAGTTCTTTAATTTTCTAACAAAAAACAGGTTCAAATACCTCCATGTTTTCACTGGTGGAAACAACAATTTTGAGGTACTTTGCTTGATTTTATGCTACTTAATACTTTTACTCCACCAGTGAAATATTGTACTTTTCACTTTCCAAAATTTACTTGACAGCTATAGTCACAAGTTGCTTCTCAGATTAAAATTTTACATTAAAAACTATGTGATGATCTTATCAATGCATTTTAAAGATTTAATCATTTTTTTTCCCAAACTTACAGAAAGGCCATTTGTCTGCAGAATAAATGTAAAGATACTTTTACTTTGATAGTTTGTTTTAGTCTGGACATAGAATGTTATGTAGCTACTTTTGTGGAAGAAGCACTGAGACCTTTTACTTAATTAAAGTGTATAATGTTTAAGTAAAAGTATTTACCACAGCAAAACCACCATCTAAAAATTCTCAATGGTAAAAGTGGTAGCAAAGTATAAAAAATAAAGGCATTATTTATCCAAAATCACTTCATTCAGAATGTTATGTTTATCATATTCATATAGTATAATATCACTAATGTGTGTATATAAGGTCAGGTGATAAATGTAGTTGAGTGAAAAGTACAATATTTCCCTCTGAAATGTAGTGGAACAGAAGTAGCAATTATCCCAAAATACTACAAGTACTTGAGTAAATGTACTTAGTTACATTCCACCACTGCTTTATCATATTTGTTTTGAAGAAAAGACAAACCTTTCTTTGAGATCAGTGCACTCTGTTGCTGACTTGCATGTTCCTCCGTTTACAGGCCTGGATCATATAATGGCCAACAGCCGAAACTACTCGGAGCGCCTGCATGTGTGGGAGGGCTGGAGGAGACAGGTGGGGAAGAAGATGAGGCCTCTGTACGAAGAATACGTGGATCTGAAGAATGAAGCTTCCAGACTAAATGGTGATCCATCTCATGTCATAATGTCTTAGACTATCATTGTGAGGGTGTGTAATATTTTTAATGTGTGAATGACAGAGAAGCTGCAGTGTGGTTGATGACCTTCGTGTTGGTGCTGTTGTTAATTCTGAATGGAAACTTAATGTATCTTAAATAATTTCTGCACTTCCATATAATCCAGTGGAAATACTCAGACTAAGATCTTATCAAGGGACTGTATGCATACAAGCTAATACTCTAGATTGTGGATGGGTGAAGATAATGTCTGATAAGACTAAGGACAAACACACAGAGCTGATAGTGTAACCTTAACCCTCTCTGACACACACACACACACACACACACACACACACACACACACACACACATTTACAGGATTTGAAGACTACGGAGCTTACTGGAGATATAACTATGAGACGATAGATGAGGAAGGTCCGTACAAATACACCAGAAATGACCTGATGGAGGACGTCCGTTCTATATACAGAGAGGTATGACTAATGTCTAAACATGCCAGCAGATTTTATGTCTCGTGTTTCAGAGCAGTCATAATTAAAGACAGTAGTTTATTGTTTTTCACAGATCCTGCCCTTGTACAAGGAGCTGCATGCCTACGTTAGAGCCAAGCTTATGGAGGTCTACGAAGGAGACATTGATCCACAAGGACCTCTGCCAGCCCACCTGCTGGGTATGTCCAGGATTTTGTTCAGGACTGATCAGACCATAGGCGTCAAATTACAAACATCAACCCTGCTCGATCATGAGCTTCATTATCATCAAAGATTCAAGATTCAAAGCTTTATTGTCATGTGCAGAAAAGCTGTTGCAATGTACAATGAAATTCTTCACTTGCCGTTCTCTTTGATCATCACCCATGGAATATAAATAACTTTAAAGTCTAAAAGAAGAAGTAGAAGTAAGAAGAATACAAGCAGAATGGGGGAATGTAAATCCCTTTGCTAAATATAAAAATAGATATTATTATTTATTAATTTGGAATACTTTATATATTTATTGGAGTAGTTATGAAGTGTATTTCACCTTTCTCCATATTGAATTCTCTAAATCATTTTCACATACATAGTTATTATATATGTATTGATTATATTCAATATTGATAGACACATTCAGCAGGCAAAAGCAATTAAAGACAAAAGTGACAGTTGTGTGATTAGTAATAAAATAATTAAGTTTAATAAAGAGGCATCAGAGCAGTAAGATTTGAATGTTCGTGTAAGTTTAAAGTCGCAGTCCAGGACTTGCGTATGGCGCCCCCTGTTGCCCACGTCTACTACTACCACTTTGCTAAAGCTAAGATGGCAGACTGAGAAATAAGGGTTAGGTTTATGTTTTTGATATTTGGTGAAGACAGAATCCTGACCCTTAGGAAAATGTATTAAGTGTTTTGTTTGGTGTTATAAAAATACAGATAATAATAATAATAAATAAATAATACACAGAACATAGAAATTCAGCAGATGTGATATCATGTATATATGCCAAATCATCTTTAAATGGATTGCAACTCAGACTAAAGTCTGCTGTAGGAAGAACATGTCAGTGTCTAATTAAAGAACATGTCTTTTTGATCATTCAGGTGACATGTGGGGAAGATTCTGGACCAACCTGTACCCTCTGGTAGTCCCCTACCCGAAGAGAACAGATATTGATGTCACCGAAGCTATGTTAAATCAGGTACATTATAATGTATTAGATACCGTTATTTTTTTTTGTATATTGAACAATGTAACTGATATGCAAAAAACACACACTGCACTGAAACAAACAAGACATTTAATTTCCTCTATTGGAACTGAAACCGTTTACAAAATGTCATCTTGAATTTCAGAGCTGGACTGAGCTTCGGCTTTTCGAAGAAGCAGAGAAGTTCTTTATGTCTGTGGGCCTTTACGAGATGTTCCCAAACTTCTGGAATAACTCCATGCTGGTGAAGCCTGACGATGGCCGCGACGTGGTCTGTCACCCCACAGCCTGGGACATGGGAAACAGAGAGGACTTCAGGTGGGATAAATCCACAATCATCACACACACACACACACACATATATATAAATCTAGCCAACTCTCTGATATTGACGTTGCTAACTCTAAAATAAAACTTGTATTGGCAAACTTAGGGATTGATTAACAGCTTATACCGTATTGTCATTCTTAAAAAGTTTACATTTGGGACAGTTGACCTAAAGCAGCTCTTTTTAAAAAATATCGCCATGTGAGAATATTTATGTTTTTTTTTGTGATGTGTTGGGAAGAGTAATCAATCTGTAGATCAGTACAATAGAGCCATAAATATGAACTTGCTGGAACAATGATATTGATCAATCTGACTCATTCTTTCCTGCTGATAAAGATAACAAAAGTCAAATATTAATCCACATGATTGCCCCAGCACTCACTGATTGTCCAAATGCAAAATATCCCAGAGACATAGCAGAATTACAGCATGGTTTGACAACAGTGCAGGATTGCCAGCATGCACAAAACAGCAATGAATGTAAAGGAATATGAGCCAATAAAGAGCTTTTATGAGCAGGGTGTCATGAAACAAGCAACAAATATCATTGCCGAATGTCAACAATCCCCCTTTCTTTGAATACAAACCTCTGCCGTCAGAAAGCAGACTCTGGGGCCAAAGTGCAAATCAAAGTGCTTGATGCTGTTGTTCGTTCTGGCCTTCATCAAGCGGCTGAACTCCAACGCCAAATTTTAGTGCGATCGAGCAATGTGCAATAAATACACAGGCACCTGTGCCATTTTTAACATGTTTTTTATGTGAAGCAACTGTTTAGCATTGTGTCAAGTATGTTTTCACTTTACTCCACCAGTGTTCTCGGACAAGGACTTGATTCATTTTATTGAACTTGGGCTTCAGCGTTTGTTATATCTGACTCATCAGAAACATGTTATTGAGCTGACTTTTTTATTGGTATAGTATATCTGATACGGCGTCAGGCCACGTCCAGGTCACAAATTATAACTGCTGACAGCAACATTTCTCCCGCAATGTCGCCAGGATCAAAATGTGCACCGTGGTTAACATGGACAACTTCCTCACTGTGCACCATGAGATGGGTCACAACCAGTACCAGATGGCCTACCGTAACCTGTCCTACCTCCTGAGGGACGGAGCCAACGAGGGCTTCCATGAGGCTGTCGGAGAAATCATGTCCCTCTCTGCTGCAACACCCAAACACCTGCAGGGCCTGGGTCTCCTGCCACTCGACTTCACTGATGATAACGGTACTATTGATTTAGATAACACTGACGGTTATCAAACCAAAGAAATATAGATTCTCCTAAACATTAAAGCTGATATAATCAGTAGTTTTGTAATAACGATAGATGAAATGACTGTGGCCCCAGTTACACCTGTTTTTTCAAGTGTCTCACATGCAGTTTTTCAGATTACAGTCTTTGTTTTCTTGGGCTGCTTTGCAACTTTAGCTGCAAGGACAGAGGAGACAGACCATGGATCTAGTAGCAAAATAAAATGACACTGTGAGTGGAAAATAGTTCAGCCTTTTAGAGACAGATGTAATTACACATTTTGAACATCTGGCTAGAATGCATCTCAAACCACCTGCAGAGGCTCAAAGGAGGTTTGAGCTATTTGATTTCTTGGTTGCATTTACACTCATTTTTTGAGATTGGATAGCTGTTTGATTCACCCAAGACGCATGTATATGAAGACAATAGGTTAATGGGGTCGATCAGTATGTGAAAGAGGTTGTCTGTCGTGATGAACCTACAGAGAGTAATCATATCATCAATAATCCGACAACAATTAGCATCTTTCAGCTCATTGTTTCCAGCCTCCAGCTTTCAGTGATGTTTCCACTCGCAGATGTTTTTATTGAAGAAATGTTGTATGTACACTGTTAGAGACAGTGTGAACAAAGTGCAGCGTGCAGCTGCTGAAGAGCCAGGTATTTCCCACAGGAGTTAGTGGAGACCTAAACAGGGCTTCAAATGTATTCTGAAGTTGCTCCATGTCTGTTTGCCCTATTTGCCGTTTGCTTGCAAAGTTCACTTTATCAACTTAACTGACAACCAAAAACCCAGTTACTGCAGGTTTAACTTTTGAGGAACCACACCTTGCCCCTAGGTATGAGTAATGTGTTTGGTTGCTGCCCCTTGAATGGCATGTACAATAAAAAAAATGCTTCAGCACTTCCTTGACACACCCATATTCACCTTCAGTCAAGGTGGACATGACCTTGGGCCCTCAGTTAATTGTTATACAAACTGTCATTTACTCACCATGTCTGATTCAGGTGTCATAAATAGCATAAAAAATGCAGAATGCTAAACACTTCTACACTAGGCCCACTGAAAACGTTCCAAAAAAGAATGTATTACACTGTAAAGGTTGTGTTTCGGTACATAGTCCAGAGTTTAACTTCTAAAAGCAGACATCTTTCTGACCCTTTCACTTCATGTATTCTCAACTATTTTGTGTTTTATTGCCTTGCAGAAACAGAGATCAACTTCCTGATGAAACAGGCGCTCACCATCGTGGCCACACTGCCGTTCACCTACATGCTGGAGGAATGGAGGTGGCAGGTGTTTGCAGGGGAAATCCCCAAGAAAGAGTGGATGAAGCGCTGGTGGGAGATGAAGTAAGACCTATATGAAGCATCTGCAAATAATCCAGTTAACTTGTGCGGTCCTTCACGGATGAATTGTGTAGAAATCTGACATGTGGTGTCACTGTAATCGAAAGTGGTCCTGACATGAAAAGCGGACAAGTTGTGGTAATGTTGTGTCACCTCAGCGGCTGCTTTGCTGCAGGGCTGTGATCACAGCATCAGTGCTGACTCTCTGTTGTCATGACAGGACGGAGCTGGTAGGGGTGGTGGAGGGAGTGCCAAGAAATGAAGAGTACTGTGACCCACCTGCTCTGTTCCATGTATCTGGAGACTATTCCTTCATCAGGTAACACTCCCACTGTAAAGCTGCACTCCAAGGACATAAAACGCATCTTAACTCCAGCCACTTTCTCAAAACCAGCTTTGTTTTAGATTAAAAAACTTGCTAACATGTTTCAGTGAAATTTGGTGGAAGGTTAGGTCAAGGAACAGGAATCACTGGTTTTTGGTGAAAAACCATTCTTAACATTTCCAAAAGCACTCCTGAAAGTTTTGGCTATGTGTGTTTTGATGCAGGTTCACTTTTTTAACTCATTTTGCTTTCTAGTTTTTCATTATACTGTTCAGTTCCACCCAAAATCTTGCCAACCTCTCCACCGGAGATCTTCTTCTTATAAAGCTTGTCTATTGTTTACCAAAACCCCAAATGAGACCAAAAGGATATTCTTTTAAACATGTTCAAATACCATGTAATGACACCCATTTGTATTCAATTTTTAAAATATTCAGGACTTCAACAATTGCATTGCCGTTCTTACTGAACAAGAGAGTAAACAAAAACATTTAAAGTAGCATCCGAATTTTATAAGAAAAGCCAAACTTTATTTTCATTTATGACTTTGACTGACAAGACATGCTTTGGATGTGTGTTGAGATGTACTCTTAGTTCAGCCTTTAGCTGTATTAGGCTGAAATGAAGATTCACACAACTTTGCAAACAAGATAACAAAAGCTGTGAAAGAGATTAAGTATAATGATTAAAGAAAAAACAGTAGACCCCCAGATTAAAAAATGTTGCCCAGCTGTGCTATAAGACTTCACCTGTGTGTGTGTGTGTGTGTGTGTGTGTGTGTGTGTGTGTGTCCCTGGCTGTAAATGCAGGTACTTCACAAGAACCATCTACCAGTTCCAGTTCCAAAAAGCGCTCTGTAAATTGAGTAATCATACAGGTCCCTTGTCTTCATGTGACATTACTGGCTCTAAAGCAGCAGGAACCAAGCTGAAGTAAGAACAACTTCCTGTTCATCTGTGGAGGCTGTCACAGAATCAGATGCGGTCATTTGGGTGATACACATTTAGAAATGCAGCAAACAATAATTTATCATCATCATCATCAATGTTTTCTGTCAGGGATATGTTAAAACTGGGAAAGTCGGAGTCCTGGACCAAGGCTTTGGAAACGATATCCGGTGACGTTAGGATGAACGTCCAACCCCTTAAGGACTATTTCCAAAAACTTGAAGACTGGCTGAAGGCAGAGAACAAGAAACACAACAGGATGGTAGGCTGGGCGACAGGCAGTAAGCCATGTGAGTGTAAAAGTTACACACCTTGAAGTTTATTACTGGCCAAATCACTTTTCTGACAAACATTTCAACATTTTTGGTAATATGCTTCCTGCTTTCCTGCTTTCTCACTGTCTTATTTACCCCCCCCCCCCCCCCCCACACACACACACACACACACACACACACACCAAAAAAAAACACCACAGTGTGTCGTTTTTACACTTTGCTTTTTGTACAGAGGAGATTTGATGTGTCAATTAACAAGTTTTAGGGTTGCTGGCGGGTGGAATTTGTTACCTTTGGACAGAATGACGCCATGTTGCGACACCATTTTTCTGCAGTAGCCTAGAACAGACAAACCAAACACTGGCTCTTGAGAGTACCTTTTGCACTTTTAGCAAGTTTTGCAGCCACTGTAGGTTCTCCTCAACACTGAAAAAGGGAGGTGCGCTAGATGCCACTAAATCCTACACACTGGACCTTAAAAATCTAGAACATAATGTGCTTCGTAACTGTCCACATGATGGTGCTACTGGTTGTCCATGGGCACTTGTGTACCGAGTTTTATTAAGGCATGTTGATTATTAAAAATTGCAAGAATTACATTTTATACTTTTGCTATAGTGCCCCCTTCCAGGGAAGTGCACCAGTTTCTTTAGCCTTGTTCGCTGTCCCTGTCTGTACAGGGCATCTGAAATCAGATGCAACTGAATGATGCATTCAAGCGTAGTTATGTGTATTTGGACACACAATAATAAAACTTTGTTTGCCAATTGTAGGCAAACAGTAGAGGATATCCAAAAACAAACTCATGTTGTTCCAGGTCAACCAAATATCTGACAAAAAAGAATTCAACAATCCGAATTCATGATTTGATTTCTTTACAGATGACAAATATTCCATCACAGTGAGACTAAGTTTGAAGTCTGCCATGGGCGATGACGCTGTGAGTATTAATCATTATTAGAAGTGTTATTACTTATATAATATCTGGCTACACTCAACATAAATTTTGCACCTTCAAACTGCAGTCTGTTTGATACCAAGGCAAATATTACTCAACTAAAATATGTTTCAGTATCCCTGGAACGACAACGAGATGTTCCTGTTCAAGTCCAACATTGCATTTGCTGTGAGGCAGTACTACACCCAAAAGAACCAGACCCTTCTCCTCACGTCAGTATTAACTGCCACAATAAAACAATGGCAACACTTTATGCTTTGTTTCCCTCTGACTGTCTTTTGTTGCCACATTTACTTGAGAGCTTTCCTTTGTTTGCACCTGCAGAACAGAGAATGTCCTCACAACTAAACCAACTGATAGAATCTCCTTCAACATGACCGTCACAGATCCAAGATATTCCCTCTCATATATCCCAAAGCATGAAGTGGAGGCTGCCATACGGTGAGGCAGTAGCTTCATTCAACACACAATTGACCTGAATTAATTTTGAATAATTTTCAGTCACGCTATCTCAGGGGTTGGATATGTCTAATGGATGGATTGACATGAAATTTTCTTCAGACATTCATGTTCCCCAGAGGATGAATACGAGTGACTTTGGTAATCCCATGAATTTCTCTCCGGTCCTACAAGCAGGTCACAGATTTCACTTATCCAGTAAAATATGTCAACATCCACTGGATAGATTGACACAAAATTCTGCACCGTCATACGTGGCTCCCAGACAATGCATCTAGCACCACCGTGACTACTCCTGTGGTGCGGATATTCGTGTCAGCCATAACTTTATCGCTCAACTTTTCATCTAGCACCATCATCAGGGCAAACATGTCAATGTGTTCAGCATTTTTGTTCATGATCAAATACCTGCAAAACAAATGGCATTCCCATTAACTTCAGCTGTACTTTGTGCTTAGTGCTAATTAGCAAGTGTTAGCATGCTAACCTGATTCAGTTAACTATGGCAGTGGACGTGCTAAACGTTATTCTTACTTAACATAGCATGTCACTCGTCATTGTGAGCATATTAGCATACTAATGTTAGCATTTAGCTCAAGGCGTAACCTCACAGAGCTGCTGTGGCAGTCGACAAAATTCATATCATCTCTGTGACCTTTCTCTTAAGACATTCAGTTTTGAGCAATAATAAACCCATTTCAATAATGATCCCAGGATGTTTCGAGGCCGAATCAACGGTGCCTTCCAACTGGATGACAGTACGCTGGAGTTCGAGGGTATCCTACCAACACTGGCCCCTCCCGTGGAGCAGCCGGTGGAGGTGTGGCTGGTGGTATTTGGGGTGGTCATGGGAATCGTGGTGCTCGCAGGCATCTACCTCATCGTCTCTGGTGTCAAAGAGCGCAGAAAGTGAGTTTACTCTCGAGACCGAGAACATTTCTGCCATGTTAGACGAATAACCTGCGTGACTGTGAGACATGTTTTTCTTGTGTGTTTGTAGGCAACCCCCAGTGGCAGGCGTTGAGAATCCATACGATGAAAAGCTTGAAGGAAAACCTAACAAAGCCTTTGAGGACAGTGAGGATGAACTAACTGGATTCTGAAAGTGAAAATTCATCAACATAACTGCTAAATGTGTGTGTCTGTAAAAGTTTTTCGACTAGTTTTACCTGTACAGACAGTTGTATAGTGAATACCCTTGTATAATTAATTGTAAAAATAGTATACTTAACTGTTCTATTTAGTGTATTAAAAATATATAAGTACTTAACATAAACTTAACAAGACTTAAGTTCACTTGACTGTGTTATTTTGAGACATCATTAGGTTTTGATATAAGTGTATTTAAGTATACTTTTTGTAGTAACGATAGACATTTACCTTGTACTTTGTGTATACTTCAGTTATGTTAAGTACTTTGAACGCATATTAATATACATTAAATAAACTGCAAATATATATTATATATAATATAATATACTAAATGTAAACACCATACCCGAAGTAGCAATTTAAGCAAATTTAAGTTCCATTTCAAGTAAGTCTAATTCAAAAAGTGTATTTAAATACAATTATTATAACTGAAGTTAAGTTGTGCTACTTAAATATCATTAATACACTCAGCACACAATAGTCAGACATAGCACAGTTAAAGTACAGAAATCATAGTACACTTTTGAGTACAATCAAAACATATATAGAGTATTTCAATAACACCTGACAATTTGATTTAATTGTATTAGTTTCAAGCATTATTAAGTGTCATGCTGCTCAAATTCAGGATAGTAGATCTAGAGAACAACAATTGTGTTTTTCTGTATAACTTTTTAATATTTAATATTGTGTGCAAGGCTTTGATGGTCAGACATTTTTATAACACTATTTGATACTTCCACTTGTTTTAAAACATCTAATTAAATGTTGTTAATTCATATCTGGCAGACAGTTGCATAAGAAAATGGAATAATGCAAAAGAAAATATTCATTTGTTCATACCAACAAACCAGTCATTAAGAACTTGTTCTTGTGTTAATACATTGAACTTGTGTTTATAGTTTAGACCATATGCAATTTTACTCACAAAATCTCTTATTAATGTACTGTACATTAGAAAGTGTTAAATAAATAAAGTTATTATCACATCACCTTGTTTTATATACTTATAAATTTAGATTTTTTTATGAATGTCGCACCTTGAACACAAAATATTAATGCTTGCATGTGTGTATCAATCTTTATGTATCAGATTGAAAGGTCACTTTAAACAACAAAACTGATAACCAAAAATGACATCACATATCTAAGTCTGGTCCACACACACACACACACACACACACACACACACACACACACACACATAACATTTTTTTAACTACTGTATATATAGTTGTATGATACATATCTACGCACTTCTGCAATAGCAGAATTTGACGCAGTGACACTGTTTCTGTCACTGGACCAGGTGGCTCAAACAAACGAGCTCCTCTCATGTTTTTCTTTTGTTTAACATCATCTTCAAGTCCCAAATAAAACTCACATGAGAATTTCAAAACTGACTTGACTGAGAACTGCGAGTAGGTCTGAGGAAAGTGATTCTCCATCACTTCTGAATAATGAAGAAGAACGATTGCTCTTCCCTCCCCCCGTCTAAGGTCCCCATTTCCACGAAGTCCCTGTTGACGATTTGGATGAACCAGCCAAGATGGAGCGCCGACTCAAACTTCCGCTGTTTTGACCGGTCAGACTTCATGTAGAAGACGTAAGAGAGGGTGCTCTCATCGCTCTTGGAGATCTGCTTCAGCCTCTGCTTTTCGCATGTCTACAACAACAAATGTGTGGAGAGCACAGGTGGCGGATCAACATCCTTGCAAGTATCACAATAATCAACTTGTTTGAACTCTCTTTGCTCTAAAGCCTGCATCCATTTAGCATCTCTTTACTCTTACTTTCCTGTAACAGTAATAAGACTGGATGTTGGTCATTCAGTCTGTCCACCACTTTGATCCAGACTGATGCATCAACAAATATTTAATGGCGTCCAATTAAATCTTCAATAGGTGTGCATGGTTCCCTCATAATGAGCTATGGTTGTGGCCCTGGAACATATTATCTCTACTGACTTACTATGCAAAAGATTGCAATGTGGTCATTTATGACCAAATACCTGCACAACTAACACCATTCACACTGCCCTCAGCTGAACTTTATGTTTAGTGCTAATTAGCACATGTTAGCATGCCAACACGCTAAACTAAGACAGTGAATGTGGTAAACGTTATGCTATTTAACATCTGCACGCTAGCATTGTCACTTTAAGCCTGTTAGCATGCTAAGGTTAGCATTTATCACCACTGTGCCAGCCTCACAGAGATGTTAGCACGGCTTGTTGCTGTGTGTACCAAACTTTTTAGAGGAGCAAGTCACAAGTAGCCTAAGACCCAGGTCAAGTTGTAGTTCAAAACTACGTAAAAAAATACCGCACATGCTTCCATGTGACTTAAAACTGTCTGAAACAGGTGGATACACCTTCAGTCTAACTCTGTGTCCACTCTCTCAGTAATAGTTATTACCTCCACTTGCAGGAACACCTTCTCTCCTTCCTTGCAGCACCTGAGGAAGCAGTTGGACTCGGTCAAGTTCAGGACCACTGGCATTCCTCTGAAAATCCTGTCCACAGTGTTTGACTTGTAGGAGTAGATGGTGATCTTCTCTGAACGCACAAGAATCAAAAGGAAATGAGCACACAACAATGTGCAGATGAAGAGTGTCTGTAATTAAAAACTCATCTGTGATTGCTGCCATCTGGATATTGTGAATGTGTGCATGCTGCTCTGAATGACAAACCTGGATTTGGTGAAACATAGAGGGTCCTTTGGGAACAGAGACCTCTGAGGTATTGGTGAGTGGGCACATGTTCAATTGCAGCGTTGAACAGCTTCTCCTGTCTGAAAGTCCCACCTCCTCTTGGAACTTTAAGTGATACAGGAGACAACGTTTCATTTAAATAACTGGTCAGGTCATTTAATAGTTCACAAAAAAAAACCTAGAGTAAAAGTTAAATATATTAAAGGTAGAATAGAATTTAATTTGTGCTACTAACTAATTAAATAATTATATATATAACAATGATTATTATCTGGGAAGAGAAAAGAGGGCAAGAAAGGAGATTAAAACCTTACTCACCTAGTGTCACCGTGCTGGATTCTGACACCACCACCACATCATTCAAGGTGCATCCTGTCCCGTGACATCCCTGACAGGGGCTCCCATCGTTGCAGCCCCTCCCTCTCACCACGGAGATGCTGGTTTTCGTCATGGAAACAATAAGCAGACCGCCCCCCTCCCCATTCTCCTCATTTTCGGCTTTGCAAACATCCTCCTCAACAACCGCATCCTCCCTTCCCTCCCCGTCCCGCCCCTCCTCCAAGTCTTCCTCCCTCCTCATCTCCATGCTGAAACTGAGCTCTGTGGACTCCTTGGAGACGGGATGTAAAGTGTCCTCAGGTGGGGAGGACTCCTCAGGGTGCCATTTCACCCTGTTGGCCTTGTGCACCGTCTGAGGAGCAGAGGGAGGGGTAAATAAACAGCTAGTGTTACAAGATGTGTTCTTCCTCTGGTGAAGACCTACACGTAGTGCAATCTTGTGTCATGCTGACATTTCAAGTTCAATATAATTTAACATAAAATACTGTTCATGTAATTCAAACAATAACAGTTTAAGTTCAAGGTTTTATTTTCATTCAACCTGATGACTAACAGTGAAAAAACAGGTGCAGCTCTTGTGAAAAGGCTCAACATGGAGTGGTTTTTGCAGGTGAATTCTAACAGCCACACGTATATATTCAGCTTGGGGAAAACTTCTAGAGGCCCTGTTTGACAGATTTTTCTCTTAAAATAAAGATGAATAGTTTTATGCAGCAATACATCCAGGAGATGCTGTGAACCCCTGAACTCACCAGCATTGGATTACCCTCCGCTAGCATTTCTGCCAGCTCCTCAGGTGTGAGATGCTGCAGGTCTATGCCGTTTACCTGCATCAGTTTGTCTCCTCTCCTGAGAAGAAACAGAAAACATACACAGCACATGCTTAAGTAAGAGTTTTTAGTTATACCCAGTGACAACATTAATGTAATAAGTCATACAGGAAAAACTCTAGTTTGCCATTTGGCTGCTGTATCGCCATCTGAAGTGTAACAGACTTTTCTGCGTCCACTCCTCCTTTATTTGGAAAATAAAGAAGCTGCGATTATTTTTCTATTAAAACTTTTTGTTTACACTAGTGTCACCCAGTTCGTTTATTTCTGCATCCTTGCATTAATGATCGTCTCTTAGAAAGTAAGTGAAAGCCTTGAAAACTTGGGCCACTTTCCTCAATCAGCTTTTTAATATGAGTAATATGAATGGATGATTTAATATGAATAGTTGTGTTTATTTCATATTAGAGGCTTCTGCATTTCTGAGGCTCAGCTGGAAACAGTGATGTCACATACCCGTGCACCAATCAGGATTCAGCAATACGAGAGGGTCATAAGTTTGTCACTCAAAAAATCAGCTCTGCAATGTTAACAAGTTAACAACATAATCTGCAGATTGTTTTTTTTAAATATATAAATCCATCAATTGTGTAGCCTTGGAAATATAAATGAACTATAACGAAGATTCCCACAGGCCGAGGAAGTTTCTTCAGATTTCTTTCTTTTTTAACAGTCCAAAACCCCAAATTTACATTTACTATCATATATGACAGAGAAAAGCAGGAGTTCACATTTGAGAATCTGAAACCAGCAAATGTTTGGGATTTTTGAATGATAAATGTATGTATAATTGTATTAAAACCATCCATTGCTGTTTACAAACCCCATCAAAAAATTAAATAGAGAGTGGTAGAATATTCGAGCAGCAGCCAATCATCCAGTTTTGTCCTGCTGGAACCATCTGAACTTCCAAATCATGAATTAAAACACTTTTTTTTTGTCTACCAGAGTTTTCTTTTTTAATATTCTCTATAGTCTTTTTGTTTGTGCCTTAATTGACTGTGACAAAATTAGACAGTTATTGTAAACTTTACTTTTTGCTTACCATATTGTTTGTTTTAATGGCCTTTTAATGTTCCTTTCCTTTTTTATTCCTTAATTCATCTATTTTTTGCATTTAATTTCACCTGCACTGGAAAGCACAGCGCCGGTCAGTGCTTGAAAAGTGCTGCACAAATAAAATAATTCTTATTCTTGGTTTTATTTTTGTAATAAAATGACACAATAAACAGGTTTTCTACAAGCGCAGAAGAAACCATTTTGTCATGTCAGTCTGTGTTAGTGTGGGATTGTCTTATACCTGGCAAACGCTTTCACACTACTCGCTTTTTTGTACTTCATCACGTTTTTCACTTCATACTGATGCTTTCCTTCTTGGACCCGGTGGACGATCAGCATGCCTCCCTTAACCAGAGAATCCTGAAATTTGGGAATAAATGAACAAACTTTTTTTTAACATCAAACAATATACACAATCACAATATTTTAAATGTGTCTCATATGTTGCAGCATTCAGTGTTAAAGATATTAAAGATTTTAGATTTTGTCACCCACTCTCAGATCCATGGTGCCAGCTGTGTCCGCCGCCGATAACGCCAAAGTCTGAAGCCGACGCCAGTGACTGCGACGCTCTTTTAAAGCCCTCAGTGTGTTCGAGCTTCTGCTTTGCACGGACAGAAGGGGAAGTGGGAATGGGGGGTTCATGGATACTGTCAGGGACGGGGAACTGATGTCAGAAGAGGAAGTCAACGAAGATTAGTAAATCTTAAATAAAAAACAAGGACAGAGTGTACATCTGATTTTGTTAGAAAGCAGAACTTGTGACAAAGACAAGGTGAGAAAACATCAATCAAAGCATTTCATGTAGATTTTCTTGCAGGTGAGCAATCCCTAACAGCAAGCAGAGGCCCCCCGCACACACCCTACTGCAACAGTAAACATCTCATATAAATCAGCTTTTTCTTCTCCTGGATGTTCACTTCCTCAACCTTTAACGACACCAATAACTTTAGACAATAACAGCAGTGTCACTGTCAACAGTTAGCAAGAAGACATACAATCCTGAGCAGAGAGAAGAGGAAATGACACCAGTCCGGCTCACAGTATGTCACATTAAACATGGGAACTACTAGAAAGGTATTACTTCCTCTATGACAGTAAATGACTCTGTAGCAGAGAGTTAACAATCTAATTTTCTACTGCGTGTGCTTCTGTCCCTCTAGAAACGGAAGCCATCACTAACGGTAATAATACACTAATAATAATCACTCCACCACCTCTATTGACGTGTAGAAGTCACAACCTCCTTGACTCAGACATGTTTCCCTCTCTGAAGGCAACCATCCAAGTTGCCCTAACAGTGCCTGTAAGCAGCTGCTCGTGTGAAAGGTCCTTTAGTGCACTGCGTCGGCTGCATTCCTGGCTGCGTCAAACAATGGGTCAGAAAAGACTTCACAGTCTTGCAGTCATGTCAGTTGAAAAGACAAGCTTCAGCATCTGAGTCACAACAGAGTGATAGACCGATTTGCCACCCTTAAAAACAGACAGCATTCTTTGATGCTTCCATCTAACTCGCAAGTGTAGCCATCTTTTCGTCAGTGATGTAAACACACTTACTGTGTTACTGTGCAAACCTCTGTTTGTTGTTGTACTGTATTAAACACAGACTGAAATAATAATAATGAATAATTTCTCAGTCTTTGTTGGCTGTTTGTGAAGTTTTGTACTTGTGCATTACATTCACTCACATCCTGTGCATCTCTTGGGGGCTAAGCCCCCCTTGTTCTTAAAACCTAGTGACGCCCCTGCTTGTACTCAAAGGTATGTTTACCTTCTTTGTTCAGGTTTAATAAACATGTTGAGTGCACTTCCTTCCTTGCAAAGATTTTGTTGTTAGATTTGAAATTGTTTGTTTGTTGCAGTCTTATTCTTCACTTTGCTGGAGATCAGCAGAAAAGGACAAAACATGACTCCAGCAGTACCGGAGGTCCACAACTCCACAGTGTTCCTGTAATCTGCCTTTAACCCCTGGAGTGATGCATAGCCAGGGATGCTAAAGCTAGCAGCTAGTTAGCTTAGCATAAAGACCCTGTCCAAAGGTAGCAAAAATCCACCTAAAAGCATCTCGAAAGCTCACTTTTTACCATGAAAATACAGGAAAAGAAAAGGTATTCTTGCTACAGAAGTCTGTGTGCACATGAGAGCAAACTGTAGTGTTTTTATACTACTATGGGTTGTGTTACTAAATTTATACTAACACACACACACACACACTGAAGCTATTTCCAGCCAGCTAAATCTGTAGACGCTGAGGCGGATTGGGTTACATGAGAGGCTCACGCTACCGTCGCAAAACTTCAGGTCGAGCGTCGCACACTGCAGCGTGCTAGAGCTCAGACAGCGACCACGTTTCCAGCATCAACCCAGAGGCCGACAATCCGGACTCAACCAGGTACTGAGAGGCTCCGAACGTGGGACTCTGCATGATGTGAGTTTTTAGCTGCTTCTCCAGAGATACAGGAGCAGCTCATACGGGGTTCAAAAGACGACAGAAGAGAAATATCTTCAGTTGTTATTGATTGTTGTGGTGTCCCCTCTGGAGCGCTGTCAGTATGTCTGAATTTGTTTGCATCTGAGATTGAATTTAAAATGAATGCTGTACTAAACACTAATAAACTAGAGTAACCATCATTGAGTGAAAGTCACATGCTGCAGTTTAAGGAACTAACTCTGATTACGATGAGGTTTTGAAAGCGCTACCACTCACCTTCCCACACTTGTTTTCATGTCTTAAAACATCTTCCTCTATTGCCTCTGTGGGTGTTTCAGATGGTGATGCTCGATGTGTTAATAATAGGGGGCGGCCCACATGCCCTGACCCTGGCTAGCTTGCTATCGAACCCTGACCCTGATCCAAACTCAGACCCTGGATGTGACTTACCCCCCTCCCCCGCCTGCCCGGACCCTCCGAGGCCGCAGCCAGACCCGGAAACATCGGACAACAAACGCTGCAGCGGCAAGAAGAGGAGGAGGACGACAGCTGGTAAACTACGCTCGAAGAATTAGTCTCTAGGCAGAAAATTAAGTCGCAGCTATTTTGGTTGAACATTTTGGTGTTTGTTTTTTGAGAAGAAATGTCAAATATTCCCAAGATCTGATTTGTTTTCTATTTTTTACACAATGGTGAGATGACTATTTATGGGTTTGGGGCTAGACAAGACGCTGAGTCAGGTTCTGGGAAAGGTCATTTTTTATCAGTTGCTCAAAAATCAAACTTGAAATGGACCTAAATCATTATTTTGATGCCATAATCTCAAACATAAACTGACCCAAAAAATTGTGATTTAGGAAAAATTTCTCATGATTTGGACTTTAATCTTCACTGCAGTCTTGACTTTGACTGACCAAGTACGTATCAAATAATGAAGCTTTGAAAGGTATTCGATGTTGACTTGGCGTCTCATAATGTGGCCTACTATTCCAGTCCTTAGGTTTGTCTTTTTACAAACAGTTTGGCCATAGTTTTCTTTCATTCATTGTGTTTAAACAGCTGATACCTCAGTTTGCTTTCAACATGAAACACTGAATTAATAAATGCTCATTCATCACTGCTACTTGTGGCGTACCACAATCAAACAAACTTTTGCTTCCTCTGTGGCCTCGTAATTCACATCATATGTGGTTTGTGATTAGTCGCTGCAGGCGTGATGCTGGAGGAGCAACTAGCAAAGTCAACCATATCAGAGAGGGTCGTTTGCCCCCCGCTGAGTCTCCGAGTGGTAGATTCCTACGGAGAGTGGACCTCGCTGTGGGAGAGCCAGTTCACAGCTCTCAACATCCCTCATCTGCGCTCACACACACTGGTGCACACGGATCCCCTCAACAAGGTATAAACACAAAGAAACTCCCCTGAAGTAGAGACGAGGGGGCTGGGCTGGGAGGGTTCACAGCGCCAATGTGTGTGTTTTCCTTCACAGAAAGCACTGCAGGAGTTTGTTTTAGCATATAACCGTTCGGCGGAGCTTCACAGTCTTCCAGACCAGGTTTACATTCTGGATGAAAATGCGTTTTTCAATGACATGAGGCTCGGCAAGAAGGAGAGGAAACGTCTAAACATCACGGCAACACTGAAGAAGAGTTTATCCTTCAGTCTGCCGGGAACCAAACTGAGTGTGGATTTCTTTAAAGATCAGGTGTGTGTGTGTGGGTGTGTGTGTTCTGCATGGTGAGTGTTGATGTTGCGCTGATGTTACCATGTTGCTCTACACTGAAAGGCCATGAATATTTTTAACACTGTATTAATTATTGCTCTCGCTAATACCTCATTCATGTCTTCACAGTATTTCTAAATAAAAGAAATAAAAAGCATGCAACGCTGCATCTAAATAACCTTTGCTGTGGTTTGAGTTTTGCTTTCTGCTGGACTTACTTTTTTCACTAACTTTGAGGTTAAATACTTAAATTAAAGAACAATAAAAGAACAGTACCTCCAAAAAGATTGACATGTTCAGTAGGAAGGAAGGGAGGATTTGGGTTTGGGTCTTCGTGGTCTTACCTGAGTTGTTGAGTGGGTAAATCTGAACACACAGGTGAAGAGATACAACTTGGACAAAGTGCTGGTAAAGGGAACAGTGGAGCACATCAGCCCCGTGATTGAACACACTGGAGAGATGGAAGAAGAGAAGGACCGGACAAACGACAGAGACGGTGAAGCCACGAGAGCGACTGAAAGGAAGCGAGATGGATCGAGGAAGAGAGTGAAATATTTTCAAGTCCAACTTCAAGAAGGCGTCGTCCTAAAAGCCCGCCTGGTCGTGATGGCAACAGGTCCAACCCGTGCCCAGATGGCAAACATCCCTTCATGGGTGAAGAGCATTGGAGAGAGCTACCCGGAGGAGCGTTTGCAACACACAGTGCACCTCATGCACCACCTGCCGACTGCTCGGCAAAAGCTTCAAGACGCAGATTATCCGAGACAGAAAGAGACTTTCCCCAAACAAGGTGAGTCAGATTTCTTCAGCAGGTTACATGATCTCATGAAAACACAGAAAAGCTCTGCAGGGAACTCATGTTTTAGCACTTGGCCAGGATTTTCAGAATATACTTTGCTTTCACCTGAGATGATCCTGTTTCTGCAGACTTCAGTGGCTGTTTGATCCTCGCTGCAACACTTTCCTTTACTACTCCTGTATGTGTGTCTAGAAGTGTGTGTAGTGTGTGAGGCAGGGCAGAGGGTAATGGTAGTTGGTGGAGGTCTGACCAGCGCTCATGTCGTCTCAATTGCCCTGCAGCAGGGCGCCGGCCATGTGACATGGGTGATGAGGAAGCACCTGCAGGTCTAGTGACAGTGTGAAACTGCATGTAGACCAACCATAAAGAATGGATACACCTGTCTGCCGCAGACACACACATTCTTCTTCATTGTTTCTTCTGCAGTTAAAACAGTTTGACGTGGGCGACGTGGAGAGCCTGGTGGGTCGTTACTCCCACGTGGAGCACGGCATCAAGATGGACGGCCAAGCCTACCTGCGACAGTTCTATAATGAACGGAGCCTCCACAAACGGCTGGCTATGATTCGCCAGGCGAGGAAAGGAGGGGCCGTCACCCCCGAGGCCTACATCCACCTGCAGCCATTCATCCTGAGTGGACGGGTGGATGTGAAGACATACTGTCAGGTACACGTGCATCACACAGGGTGTAAAATTGAAGGTGTGGTGAATGAGCTGAGAAAAGTCCGATCACGTGAGGCAAGATAATCTCATGACAGGTGATGTAACCTCATGTGACGTGGGAGGTTTTTACCTGATCCTCATGCGACTGTCCAGGTGAGTGAAGCCCGCTGGTGCTACAGGAGCCAGGCCTGGAGTCTTTCCCTCAGCACTGGGGACCACTGGACTGGAGATATGATCTGGCTCGCCACTGGCTGCAAACTCGATGCCAAACAAGACCCGTTACTTTCAGAGGTGATGAAGGAATTCCCTGTTCAGGTGGGTTTGGTTTAGAAATGTTTGTGTTACAGTGACTTGAGGGATGTGCTCTATTTTAATGATGTAACAAGGAAATACTGAGCCTCATAAAATGTCTCTGGCCTGTCCCTCCATGAAGGTGATAGATGGTTGGCCATGCATATCAGAAAGCTTACAGTGGGCAGAAGGGTGCCCGCTCTACCTGATGGGACAGTACACCGCTCTTCAGGCAGGTGTTCTATACAATGTTTTGGTCTCAACAACAAGCTGTACAAGTATTTCACCGACTACGTGTCCCCTACGTCTTTTCCCACACAGGTTGGACCTCATGCTGTAAACCTGGCTGGCGGACAGGCTGCCAGCATGCGAATCGCCAAGGACATCATGCGCCGTCGGCAGCAGGACGATGCAGAGGACTCCCAGCTGA
This sequence comes from Chelmon rostratus, assembly GCF_017976325.1. Lineage (NCBI taxonomy): Eukaryota > Metazoa > Chordata > Actinopteri > Chaetodontiformes > Chaetodontidae > Chelmon > Chelmon rostratus. The sequence goes on along the minus strand of NC_055658.1, from coordinate 24,380,302 downwards.
GTGGGGAGAAATCAAAACCTGAAGAGTATATTCAACAGATGCAAGGCTTATTATGGCTATGACGTTAGCATTTAGCCTGAAGAGCTCAAACGTGTGTGAGCAGGCGACGGGGCCTGTGAGGCCTTTAAATAAATGCTGTGAAACTGACTTTTTTGGGGAACAGTTCTTTTTCAAATAAATATATATTCATCCACAAGGGCCCAGTCAGTGATTTCTAAAAATACCCATATTACCCTTATTTCCAGCTATCCTGTGATCCCGCGTGATCTCGCGTGATCTCGCGAATCCAGCTGCCTCACAAGGTACATTTCCAGCTACTTATCTGTCACGCTGTGGATACACCTTTAGCCCCGCCTCCTGCCTGACTTCCGGATTGTAATCCTACCTAAGGAGGTGAAGAGCGCTTCAGGTGCAACAATACACTGACGGTCACTCAAATGTCGCCATAAAACTAGAAAAAACGAAAACAGCGTCGTGTTGTCTTATGCTTTCAGGCAGGTGGGTGTGTTTTACGGTGTAATTCAATGTTGGCAGTAATGTTTAATCACTGATGCAAATTCTCTTCCGCCAGGTTGACTAAATTACACTCTATGCTTCTGTTATGCACAATAACAATTTCATAAAGCATGCAGCTAATAAGGAAAACGGACTAACAACGACGAAATGCGACAGTAGCAGGCGGCTATCAACAGATCTGAGATCTGCTTTAATGAGACGCTCTTGTGTTTTTCGAGTATGTTACAATGACAAGGATTACAAGGATTTCTCCTCCAGAAAGCGAGGCCATCCAGGGCAGAGGTGATTCGAGGGAAAGTTTCTCTGGAATGATTAAAGCTGAAGATGTGAGAGATCATCATCAGCAGCAGCAGCAGCAGCAGCGCTGAGATCAGCTGATGATCAGCTGACCCGCTCAGCTGATCATCAGCTGACACTCGCGCCCCGGATTGCTGCTCTCAGATCGGTTTGCTCTGTGTCAGTGGTAGTTTCAACCTGGCACCGCCAAATTACCACGAAAATCATCCTGAAAACCGGGAAAACCCTGCGATTGCGTGACCTTTCCTGTTATTTTGTCACATCACGTTACTTGGCAGAATTTCATTTTGGTGTTGTCCTCCAGCAGGTTTGTGTTTGGGTCTTTTTTTTTGTTTGTTTGATTTTACAAGATACCCAAAAAATGAAAACACACAATAACAGTTAGAGTATTGCAAAACAGATGTTAAGGTTCAGCTTTGAGACCACTAAGGTACCTTAAGAAATAATTTCCAAAAAGTCCAACATGTTGTATGTAAGGGGGCACAGGTGAATTGGAATTGGATTTGACTGTTTATGACCCACAGTGTATCACGGTATTAATTGTGCTCTGTATCACAAACTATATGACATCTCCTCCAGTCTTTTACTGGTATTTTCAATATGTCAGACAAGTTGTTTTGCTTCTGTTTGTTTAATTTCAAAGAACAGTTTGTTTGTGCACAGGAGAAAAAAGAGATCATTTTATTGTGTCCGTAAATGCCTTTTATTCCATCATTTATCCTTGGTTAATGAACATTAAGGAATATTTTCTGTTTTTGTAGTACTGAGTGAAACCTTTCCCAGCATGATGAATGTGAGGAGAGTGGAAAGGACAGTTTTGAGTGTGGAACAGTCAGAGGGAGTCGGGGCTCGTGTCCGCAGGAGCATCGGTAGAAAGGAGGTAAGTTCCTCCACATGTTACAGTAGATCGATGCCAACCCTTTCAACATGTCATTGTAAGCTGATGCAGAACTGTACATGCCTTACTTCCAGCTGAGGAACCTGGATCCCTTCCTGATGTTGGATGAGTTCAGAGTAAGCAAGCCGGCAGGTTTTCCGGACCATCCTCACAGAGGATTTGAGACGGTGAGCGTTTGATTTCCGGTATTTTATGACACATAATAAACATGATTAATCGATTAATCGGGAAATGAAGATACAATCTTTCATCTTAACTACCCAGTGATGGAAAAACAGTAAAATTTTTGCACAAAGCAACAAAGATCTGTGCTTTCAAACCTCATTTTTCAAAATCAGCTCAGGGCAAAGAACAATCTAACCGTAGTAGCACAAGCTTTGCATAACAATGAAAGGATAAAGATTGAAAATTGACTGCTAATTATATACCAGAAAAAGTGCAATGCCTTTAATATATGAAAACAATATAACAGTATTGAACTGGTACAACTCCTTTAACCAAAGAACTAAAAAAGCAGCAAACAACAGAAGCTCCGGACCAGCAGGCATTGCTGAGGGGTGACATTCCTGTTTTGATCACTAGATGGCGACGCCGGGACGGGGTCTAGAAAGTGAGCTAAGGTGCTGATTTGCCTTCCACAGATGATGATTTAGGTTTACAGATTTTAAAAATCAGAAGTTAGACATATCAGAGAGATAATATCTGCTTGTAGTGTTCAGTTTGCTTCATGTCACCTTGAGCCCAGAAAGCTACAGATTTGTTGATGACAGCTCACAAAACAAAAAAAATCCCATATTTTGAAAGAGAGGAATTGCCCCGGCTTCTGTTGTGTTTTCAATGAACCGCCCCTGCTTTGTTTTTGTCCTTCCAGGCATTTGAAAGTAGTCTGTTATGTCTCCACCAGAAAGAGTCTTCCTCTGGCGTTGTTGGTGACATACTGGCATGTTGGCCAGTTCTTCTTTCTCAGGAAAGCTGAGAGATCACACACACATACAAGACCCAAACATCACATTACTGTGGTAGCCTCATACGCATATTCAAAGTTAAAACTGTGCATTTTTTCCAGCTCAAACTCTCTTCTCATGATGAAGGTCAGCTTTTGAGACCTTTCTTTCTACAATTACTCGCACCTCTTTGACATGTTCTCAGTGTTTCCTTCCTTACCACCTTTCCTTCCCCGCATTTTGTCATTTATTTGCCGTTTTTATTTCACGACTGAATTTGGAGTTTTGTTGAAAATGAATCATTTAATTGACAGAGAAGCAATTGATGAAACTGACTGATAATTTAATTCACTTTTCCATGTGTAAAAATAACAGATTTTTACTAGCTGTGACTAAATTTTAAAATGTTATCTGGAATTTCAACACATTTGGGTGTAAGATGTCATTTTGGGCTACTGTGTGATGGGAACTTTCCACCACAGACTCATTGGCTAATTTGTTGAGATACGTTAGTTGCAGCTAGATTTTTCACACCCTGACTTTAAGGTTACACTAATCAACAATGGATCCAATGACTATGAACCTAAGAGGAAGAAACTGAGAGAACTATCACCCAATTTTCTTCAACTCTCAACTCACACTTGCCATCATTACAGTTTTCATTCCCTCTCACAGCTCCCATCGGCTTATTTTCCAGCAGCAGAAAGCAGCTGCTTTTGGCAGAAGTGCTCTGATGAGTGCTACCTCCCAGCACCAAACAGCCACCAGGCAAAATTAGTGACTAGCTGTGTAGCATTTTGCTTCTAAAGAGCCAGATAGTGGTGAATATTGTACAGAAGCACAGCTCCAAATGAGCACTAATGTCACTCCATGTTTGCTCAGTGCGTTAATAGGCAGCTGTTTTGTAGCATGTTAGCCATAACGACTTTATAAGGTGATAATATGTCGGTGCTCTTTTTACGGCTTGCTCTGTTTCCCCTCATTCTGCCCCCCCACTCTGTGAACCACTTAGTGATACGCTTGTTTTTGAAAATGGCTTTTTTTTTTTTTAGCTTAATGCTATGTATTAAATTTACCTGAAGTCTGTGACATGTTTTTTAAATCATGGCTCAACTCAGTACTGTGATATTAGCAGTACCACATTGATGAATGGAGATAGATAATGTGGCAGCTCTATCTTTAAAATTGGTTTCAAGCAGCCCAGATATTGTCCTTAGATTGCCAGAAGTGTATTTGATTTGGCAGATGCAACTTAAATCTCCTGGTGTGGGTGGACAGGACTTGACTTCACTCCCAGCATGCCTTTCAGCAGGTGTGTTTGCCCACAGTCACATGACTTTTGAGATCACACAGCTGTGGGGACAGATCGCATGCAGCTCATTGCAGGGGCCCGAGCGTTCCTCCCTTAGACAGATGTTCTCCTTTGAACCCATGTCCCCACAACCAACACTTCTCTTCCTGTCTAGTCGGACCACAGGGGTGAAACGGGCTCACACGTGCTTTCGGTGTCAAAGCAGCACTTGTTTGAAAGCTTGTGGCCTCAGTTAAAGAAACCTGTTATATTTCACTTAATGCAAGAAAAGCTCATCAACCATTTCTTTACATTTGTTATAAAATATAACTAATTATTCACTCGTCTGTATGAGGCAATCATGCACAATTTTGCAGGAGCTGTTTACAGTATGTATGTCTTTCCCCCAACAGGTAACATACGTTTTAGAGGGAATCACTGCCCATGAAGACTTCTGTGGCCATTCAGGACAACTGAAACCTGGAGATCTGCAAGTAATACGTAATCGCTTATAGTCTTAATTTTTAGAATTTTCTTTAAAGGACTGGTTCAACATTTTAGGAATAACGTCTTGCCAAGAGTGTGATTAAAATATTGAGACACATGTATGTCTCAGGTAAATATGAAGCTGCAGACAGTTAGCTTAGCTCAACACAAAGACCTGAAACAGGGGAAACGGCTAGCCTGAGGTAACAAAATCTGCCTACCAGCACCTCTGTGCTCTGTTTGGAGTAACTCATTACTGTAATTCTGCTGCTAAAAATTTAGCGAATACTTTTTCAAATAAACTATTTACCGACTTTCAACCAAATAACACAATTACAGTCACTAAAATTGAAATGGGTTCATTGCTTGTTACTTTACAATCTTGAATGAAAATAGTGGACAACTGCAGAGGATGCAAGGCAATGTGAGCTTGCTTTTCATCAAAGTGATTGCAATATTTCTGAAATAAACTAACTTACTAGTTAATCAAATTCAATATCCAGCATTGTTTGGTTTCTTTTATCAAATCCTACCCACTGACCAAGAAAACACAAGTGTAGCTTACAGGTGGCTTACAGGTAGGAAAGCTGGTCGTTGCTGCCCTCTGGTCATTGGGAGTATTAATAACTACTCTCACTACAGTGGTAATGGATTCCATGATGGATAAAAGCTGCATTGTCCCACATTTTTCCATTGCAACACTAAAATAGTTTAGATATGTGTGCATTAATAAATAACTGAAACAAAAGTAAGGCAAAAGTTGCTTGTCCTAGTAACTAATTACTTCCATATGCAGTAATTGGTAAAATAATTTAATTGCTAGTAACTGTAATTTATTGCTAATTTTCAGTAACTTGCAAAACACTGATTATTATATGTAATTGGTGTCTGTTTCCCCATGTTTTCAACCTTAATGCTAAGCTAAGCTAACCATCTGCTGGCTGTAGCTTCACAGACGTGAGAGCAGGGCGCTGACTGCTGAGCTACTGCACCGTGATGACAAGACTCAGGAAGTTACTGTATCCAGCCAAGAGGACGGCTAGCTGCTGCTACGCTAGGCTAACCATCTGCTGAGTGTAGCTTCATGTTTACCATACAAGAGTAGTATCAATCTTCTCATCTAACTTTCAACAAGAAAGCAAATAAGTGCATATCCCAAAATGCTGAACTGTTTGTGTAACTTTGCCGCTCATTAAACTGCTAAATGAAGTGGTGACATTTTCTGTTCTTTCAGATGCCAGATAGACGTTATCTAACGGTGTGATCATTGTTGTCCACATGTATCAGTCTAATCCTCTGATTGTAACGTGGTAGATTTCAAACAAGTCTTTAACATGAATCAGGCGCCTTCAGTCCAGTTGTTAGTAACGTAAATGAAAGAGCAGAACAAGACTTAAGCCCATTGGCATACAAATCCCCCCAAAACTCATTACATATGCATTAAAATGTTGTGCACTCACACTAATTGGATATCATGCCCTGTGGGTTGTTTCCTGTGTTTTTAAAGTAGGAAAGTTACATTCACACACACACACACACACACATACACACACACTCTGGCTGCTGACTCAGCTTCAATCTGCAACAGATGTTCAGTCAGTTCATCTGAATTTCCTCTAACCCGCCATGTGCACTCAGTGGAGGCTCGGATATCATGTCGATCCCTTGGGGAGAGCTCAAACACTGTCTCACATTAAAGCAGGGTTTCATTAAAGGAAGTGGGATGTAATGTTTGACTTAATTCCACATCTCTATATTTTCATTTTACAAAAAAAACCCACCTACGTTTTGTATGTCAATATTTTCAAATCAAAGAAACAATTATTAGCATGAGCTGTAATTAGTTATGCAGAGTTTGAAATGAATGACAGTCTTTGTGCTTTCATGCACAATGTTCACCTTTATCAGGTCTGGGCTTCTAGTATTCTTCTTTTGTTGTGCATGTTTTATCATACAATAGATCTCTGACAGTAAAAACTCACATATAACTGAAACCCACAGAAACCGACAGTCACAGATGATTGTCAGTGGCCAGCTGAGTTTATGCGTGAGAGTGGAAATTTACAGCTGGCCTAAAGGAGAAGCAGGGGCTGTTAAACTGCACTTCATTTCATCCAGCGTTTGGAATCAGTACCTGAAACCACCTCCATGATTCAGCATTTATTCATTATATTAATATCCAAGGGGCTGATCAGAAGAATGCACGTATATGTAATTAATTGATAATCATGTTTGTCTTTCTTTATTTTGTCCAAAGTGGTGTTTTTTTTATAATAATAGTAGCAGTAATACATCTTACAATTAGTACAAGGTTGTAGTTGAGCCTCATCAGCATGCTAACATGCTCATAATGTCAACATAGTGATGTTTAGCAGGTATGATATGAACATGCTCACCACTTTAGTTTAGCATGGTAGCATGCTAGCATGAGTACCAAACACACAGTCCAGCTGCGGCTGGTCAGGGTGGTTAGTGAAGGTATTAGAATTCATCCTGAGAGATCCATCCAGCAGCGACATGTAAAGTCAGGGGGTGATTAGGATACATTAAATAGCAACTGTGATTGTTTGAACCAAATTTTGTGCCCATCTGTCTTGTTCGTGTCGAGACACTTTCAGTAAAAACTGACCTACTGGTGGCACTAGATGGAAAATCACTGAAGAACATTTGCTCCATGTCTGTATAACATTTCTTCACAATTCCTCAAAGAGTTGTTGAGTTACTTCTGACTGGAAGTGGTGGGATAGCCACACAATCTGCCATTTGTAGTGCCACATCACATGCACGGCTAATAAAAACCTTCTCACCGCTGTTTTTTTAGTACAAATACAAAAACAAGAACAATATGGCCTCAAACACTGATACGAATCTGTGAAAACCCTCAGCACACAACCCCAACTTTACAAACTTTTCCTGAGCCCATGTAGTAATCTCCTTTATCCAATCATGTGTTCACAAAGTGGTGAACCTCACTCCATCCTTGCATGTGAACCACTGAGGCTTTCCAGGATGCCCCTTTCATACCCAATCATGATACTATCACCAGTTACCATGAACCCGTTTACCTGTGGAATATTCCAAATAGGTGTCCCAGTCGTTTGATTTGTGTCTTTGGTGTATTTGAGACATGTCTCCTTGTGCACCAGTGGATGACTGCAGGACAGGGGGTGGTCCATGCTGAGATGCCCGTGTCGGAGGAGCCAGTGGTGGGCTTACAGCTGTGGGTGAACCTGCCGAGAAGAGACAAGATGGTGGAACCAGCGTACCAGGAGATTAAAGGCTCAGAGATCCCCAAACGCAGCCAGGGAGGAGTTGCAGTCGCTGTGATATCTGGGGAGGCTTTAGGAGCAAAGGTGCGTGTGAAAGTGATTCAGGCTTGTCACTGCAGCATCATTAAACCAAGCCACAGTCTGAAACATGATGTTTTCTCTCCTGGTAGCTGTTGTTCTCATGATTGCTCATTTGCTGGAGGCAAACAGGAAAAACTGACAAACAATGACATAAACGTGCATGCATTTGTGTTTGTGCATGTGTGTGTGTGGAGAGTGTAAGAGGTTACTGCAGGGCATGAGACGCAGTGAGTTATGGTCTGGCATTAAAAGCTCTCAGTTTAAGGCAGGTCATTGAACTTCTCTTCCTGTAAAACTTGAACATCCATTTCTCTTCATTTGTTGTATTTGTACCGTATATCATAAGAACAGATTGGTTGACATTTTACCACCACTGTACGTTCGTACTACTTCAAATGTTTCCTACAGTAAGAAGACACTCTTGAAGTTTACAGTAAGTGAAGAACAAGTGCAACCGATACAGTACAAGTACAAACTGAACAGTGGAAAGAGCAGAAAATGATGAAAACCAGCACCTCATGCTGGTTTTGTTTTTTAGTAATTGTTAAAGTGTATGACTATGTAATGATTAACTGATTACTGCACGTTTGTGCTGATAAGTCCCTGAAAACAATGTATTTTAACAGGTGACGGTAATTCTGCACAAAATAGGAACAAAGAACTCAAAGAAAACGCATGTGCTTTCATTTCCTTCGCTTTTTTCACTTTCTGACCCACGTTCCCGATTTGCAAATCCTCGATGCTGAAGTTCGGTTTACAGTATGGGGGCAGCAACAGAGCAATGCAGCTTCAACGTACTGCTCCGAACCCATTTTCAGGGAACACAATTGCAGATGCTTTTGAAGCTGTAAACAAATGAGCATGACAGTCACTGGCGCCAGTATGTCAAAGTCTGCATGACTTTGTTTTCCGTTTTATACAAAACATGTAAAACTTGTGGCTGTGTGTGTGTGTGTGCTTGCGTGTGTGTGTTAGAGAAAGTAAGCATATTTTCTGACTGTCTTTTTTTTCCCATGCAGTCTAAGGTCTTCACGAGGACGCCGACTTTGTACCTAGACTTCAGACTGCAGACAGGAGCCCTGCATGTGCAGCCCATCCCCTCAGGTGGGAGAACAACATTTACAAATACACTGTGGTGCGTCTGCAAATGGTTGAGTGTTCTTGGAAACCGATGGTGAATGGCTGTTGTTTGTTTGCTGTTCAATCAAAATGGCCCGTTATGGTTCAGGAATAGTTCCAGAAGGGGGGACGTTACCTGACCTTTCTGGGCGTTCTAGACGAGCCTGTTCAGCCATTCTGCAAAGGATTATGTGAACATAGTGGATTCAGCAGCTTTATACTGCCTGAAAAGGCTAATAATCGTAACACTAAGAATAATAAGTCAGCGTTGACTTCAGGATTCACACGGGACACAAACTCTCTTGAGTGTGAGATCCAGTCATCCACCAAGTCCTCCTCCCTATGTTGCTCTTTATACTACGTTACCTGACTTTCTGGCAAGCCATGTGTGATCAGAGACAGCTTGGTTAAAGACTTCTGGCTCTTACAAACACTGCAGGCTTAGAACGATGACACAGGAATATTGTTTACATGTAGAGATACGTAAATGGCATAAACCTCATAATCTGTGGACGTCACAGTGCGGACGTCTGATCGCGACCATTTCACAACCAAAAGCATTGTCAAAAAAATGCAATAATATGATCAGTGCTTCCTGGTTTGTAAAAGAGAGTCTACCGGGAACATTACTGGACCTTGAAGCAGCTTCACATTCTGCCCACCTGCCTCCATATTGGAGTTTTTGAAGTCCGACCGCAACCATCGTCACCGTCCTCCAATGTTTGCAGGTGATTTTTAGTTTGGTTTACAGGCATTCTTATTTACCAAAACACACTGTGTGTATCCATGAGGACTGACAGTGTGTTGGATTTCCTTTGACGTAGTGATACTAGTGGTCAAAATCTTCACAGGGTACCTTTAAAGTTCCTCTCCAGGCATCAATAAAACCCTTAAAAACTCATCTCAACTCATCAAAATTACATATTCAGAATTTTTTAAAAAATCCCTTCATGCCTTACATTGGCTTAGATGTGACTCCAGACCTTTACCTTCACCATTGAAGCAGCCCCCGCTGACCTCCACCCACCTCTCCATTGCTCAGCAGCTTCGCTATCTGACAAACTTTTAAAAAAGTGCGGCAACAAGGCACTCCTTCATTCCTTCTCCTTGTCCTTGCAGCTCATCCAGTTTAGCATGTTTGTTGCTATAATGATGCTGGAAATTAGACATTTCTCTTTGAAGGCGCATCTCCTTTTGTTTTCTTGACAGCCGTCATGATGCATTGACACGATATCAACCGCTACACGTGTGTTGCATTCAGGGACCACTCTTGAAAATCTGTCAGTCTACCATTTTACGCTATTCTCTTTTGTGGCTTTTTTGTATTTACGAAAGGCCTTGCGGGCCGGATCGAATGGTTTCACGGGTTGTGTGCGGTTTAGAGGTTTTACAGGCTCCATTCAGAAGGATCTAGATCAGTGTACGCAAGGTTCACACAAAGACTGCACTGTTACTGTAGAAGAGTAAGACGAATGTGGGTAAAATGTTATCAGCGGACATTTACAGTTCCGACAGAAACACTTAAGGGCTCGTAAAGCTTGTGAAACCGTTGGAGGACGTGACAGCTCAGCATTTTACACCAACAGAGAGAGTGAGCGACATGTAGAGAGAGAGAGCTTTACAACACAACTAATAGGAGACACTACTTCACATGTAAACATTTATAATGTTGTGTTTACTGAAGAAAGTGGCCAATATGTTTATTGCAGGTTCACCAATGTCTTTATTACAAATGCACTGCTAGATAACATTTGTATGTTTGACAGGATGGACTGCATTCATCTACACGCTATCAGGATCCATTCATGTCGGTGAGTTTTGTCTGGTTAATGTTCTCCTAAAAGAAAAGCCCACTGTACGCAGTTTTTACCTGAACTTTGCACCAAGAGATGCATTTTCTCATGTTTTCCAACGCTTTAGATGTATATAAAGAGGAGGGGACATCACTAATAACCACGTTGGCGCCAACGTGGTTCTTTAGCTGCACATGTGCAGTCTTTTCATCGTATTTAATCACTCTCTCGCGTCCCTCGCTGTCTATGTTACAAACGTGTGTGTGATCTCAGTCCAGTTGCAACTTCCCCTCCACATTCAGCCACAATGTGTGCCCACGTGTTCCACTTTAAACCTTGATGGATTCGTACTAACACTCACCTACGACCTCGTCAGACCGCTCCAGTTCAATGTGAAATTTACCCAGCATTACTGGGAAATGGTGCTACTGTCTGTGAATTACGAACATCTCAGAGTTTGGCTGCATATTAATCACCTTACCCACATATTAAAGCTGCACCCTATTGTATCAGTGGTGCTGTTTGACACATTATGAAATACAGCATTTCCTGCATGTTGTTCGACATTGTGTGATCAGGGAATTCCCCTCGCATGAGAACAAGCCCTTTCAGACAGTGGATTCATTTTCAGAGGCTTTCTTGGTTTGTTGAAACCTGTTGTTTTCAGTCAGAATTCCCCTTTTATTATTCTTTCATAAAATTTCATTCTGATTTGATTACTTTCCATCGTTTCAATGCAGGATCTCTCAGACTGTTAGTAATTGCTGGCAGATGTTTTGATGACACGAAAGGATGAAAACGGCTGCTAAGATTAAAGACGTTATTTGAATCTGAAGTCTCCGACTCTACATGTAGTCTGGCCAAATCAGGACCAGCTGGCTTTGATGAATGCCTCGACCACAAGTGGAAGTGTCTGGCTTTCTCAGCATTTAGTGTCAGCGCTGTAAGTGTCGCAGCGTGCAAACAAAGTGCTAAACCAGGTCAAACTGTCTGAAGCACGCAGGTGCCTTTATTTCTGTGTAACTCTCTGTGAAATGACTTGTGAAGTAAATGTAATAACTAATGCTACTACTACTAATGCATACGTCAAGTAAACGAGATTTGGGTGAAAAATGTATTGGTTTTACCAACATCTGAACAGGTTCCATCTCATTTTCTCTTAGACCGAGCCCTTTTTGAGGGGTTTTCCCCCAATGAGAAGCTCCTACTCCCAGAAGTCATAGATTCCCATTGTCCGAAATACGTCAGAAAGAGCTGCAAGACCACAAACTTAAATCAACCATCTTAAGTAACGTGTTTATTCTGTGGTTTGTTTCCTAACATAACACAACAGCCCCATTTTGCCAGAACTGTCATAGCTCGATGTGCCATTTCACCATCTTTTGAATTTATGGTAATAATGTGCTGTAATTACGAGGTGTTATGAGGCAGTGTTTGTTTGAGTTGCTTTTAGTATGTTTCTGAAAATAATGGGAGAGTTTCATGAAAGAACTTGAACTTGAAAATGTAAGAAATACAGAAATGTGAATATTCGGCTGAGATGGGATCGAGTCAGTTGAAATTATTATGAAGTAGGTTCAGATTTCAGGATGAAACTGAGAGCTTTTCCTGTTTTCCAGGTCCAGATCAGGAGCAGCAGAAGGTGGAGCCCCATCACACTGTGGTGTTCGGAGATGGAGACTGTGTCAGGGTTCAGAACAAGGTGAGAGACTCTGGAAGCTGAGAGTGTTTCACACTGTTTTTTTGATTATGTTCGTTTGATGACTTACCTGCTTAATCTGTCCTAAGGCCACAGTGAGCTTCCTACATCGGTTCCTGTAAATGGCAACATGTCGAGCCCCCCCTCCCTGTGTCTAGTTTATCCCTTCACACTTCTGCAGCATGTCATTTCTAATCTTCCTGGTTTTCTTTTGCCTGGAGGAGTCCATCTAAGCACATCCTTTGGTCTGCAGAAGCCACATCCTCCAGAACCGCACATCAGGATGGACTTCAGGATAAACAGATGGACCTTTGTTTTTGGGCTTGGACTTCCACATTCCACACATTCTAGGTTTTAGCCCGTTTTGTGTGATGAGTAAAATTGAGCGACTCCAGCGGTCATTGTCTCGTTGTAAGAAGTTGAATCAAAAAGGGATTTTTCCTTCTCAAATAGCTTAATATGAATGTTTTTAGGGGGGCATAAAGGTGAAAAAATCAGCAAAGTCAGCATAAATAAACACTATTTTGTCTTGATTTTCTGTGTTTAATCATCTTGTGACCCCACAGATTTATCTCGGGATCTGTTGGCTCAGTCGGGAACCACAAATAAAAATTAAAGACTGACGTTGCTACATCTGATTTCCTCCTCAGGGCTCTGAAGCTTCCCACTTCGTGCTGATCGCTGGAGAACCAATCAAAGAGCCTGTGGTCCAACACGGTGCGTCGCTTGTGTGATTCTCTACATGCTGGCAACAAGTCACAAAACACAAGAAGTGCTTCATGTGTTTCAGAAGTCACAAACAGAACTCAATCAGTACAGTACCTGTCATGTAATATGTCCCTATGTTGTGTGTGTCCTTCAGGTCCATTTGTAATGACCACAGAGGAGGAGATCAGACAGGCAATCACGGACTACCAGTCTGGCAGAAACGGCTTTGAAAGGGCCGTAAACTGGAGGTCCAAGATCAGGGACTCTATCTGAGCTCCGCACGTTGCACTGACAGACTTTGCCTCATTTGTTGCTATAGAAACATATTGATTTGTTTGTGATAATGTAAAAACGATGAAAGTTTGATGTTAGAAGACACAGATATTTATTTTTCAGCATGTGTTCTGTCCCTAACCCTAACCCTTTACGGGACATTTAGTACTTTCCAGCATCCATCTGAGCTTGCTGCATGTCCAAGTGCTTCATGTGGGAGTGGACGGCGTGCTCCATTGTTAGCAGTGTAGCAGTTCACCCTCTCTTCCTTGTAAAATAATCATTTTTAGGGAAAATGTGCTGCTAACTGCTCTCCACTCCCCTTGTTAAATTTAAGCTTTATTACATTTTCCTTCTGCAGTTTGAACTAACACTGTAGCAGAGCTGTTATGGAATTCTGAAAGCGGGTTGCTTTCACATGCCGCCATGACGATGATTTAATATAATTTAATTAAATTGAAGAATGGCGGTTTTACACATGTTTTGATGTTTTGCCCCAGAATTTCCTAAAGGAACATTACCAGAATTCATCAAGCTGCTGTTAAACAAATCACAGAAGAATCACATTTCCACTTTTAAAAAAAAAGGTGCAATGTTTCATAATCATTATAAGCAGAAAAGATTCTCAAGATACTGCTCCTCATTTGCATACAAATTAGGAATATTGTCCTTCCTGTATCCTCCATTATGTTTTTTCCTGGCTGATTCCATCCTGAGTCAAATGGGCCAGGATGGGCGAGTGGGTGGGGCATCGGTGGGACAGGGGTGGTGCTGGCATCTTATTTCCCCTCACACGTTACGGAGGTCTGGATCACATTTAAAACACATGTTACTGCTCTCCGGCTGCGTGCGGTTTGGCAGCTCCAGAGGAAAAGACACTGATACGGGATTTAAGAGGCAGGGGATTTGATCACTTGACAAACAGACATTAAAAAGGGAAGACGGGAACACACAAGCAAATAAAAAGGCGAGCTTTGAGGCAGCCGGACCAGCAGCAGTGGGAGTGACATCAGGGCAGACATCAAGACAGACAGCTTCTCATAGCTTTTTCAGACTTAGCCCACATCTTAGAGGAAGGAATTGTGTGGCTACTCTTGCACCTCAGGGCCTTTTTACACGGACTAACCGCAGCTGGATCTGGATGACTGGAGACTGATGCAGGGGAAGATTAACATTTTGTAACCACTGACATTAGCAGTAAAGGGAAGCCAGAAGTCAGCAGCCAGTCAGGAGGTGGTTTTGAAAAGATCACTGAGGAATTTGTTATAATAGTCCAGCTGCAGCCTCCTGGAATATCTCACACAATATCTTCAACCCATTTGGACAAAAGAGGGTTTGCTGATAAGAAGTCTTAAAGGGAATCTCGACTTTTGCTTTTTTTAAAGGTAATTTTCAGCTTCTGGCTTCCAGTAGTCTCATTATTGAACTGGACACCTCAGGTTCTGCATCAAAGCCTCTGCAGCAAGGGGTGCGTGTTTTAAAGCCTCTTTAGACTCCATTTGGCTTGTGGGTGTCTGGGTTGCTGTGACAGGTTACGTGTGGCACACACACACACACACACACTCACACACACTCACACTCTGCAGCTGAAAGATCAACAGTCTGTGCTGCACATACCTGCACTGAGAGGACTAAGTGTGTGTGGTCTGAGGGACTCAGCTGCTCTAGAAAACTGAGTCAGTGCTTCCTGCCAGCAGTGAAAGGAGACAAGTCTGCACTGCTGAGTGCTCCTCAGAGAACGCGAGCAGAGCCAAGGGATGGTGATGAAGATGAAACGGACTCTGTGCAGAATCTCTTGCTTGGTAACTCTGGTGGTGGAGCTGAGCTGGATCAACGTGGGCCACACCATGCACAGAGAGAGAGGAAGCAGGGTAAGTGTGGCGTCGAGCTTTAAGTGTATGTAACACGTATCAAAGCGGTCTTGCAATTGCTTGTTGCAGCTGATGTAGAACAGACTTTGCTCGCCTTGGTGCAAAAATGACAAAAATTTATTATCCAGCATTCGACCAGAGAGTCTGCCAGAAAAATTGAAACACTGCATTACTCTTTTATTCTTGTTGCATTCAGGATTTGATTTTTTTTTCCTTTTTGCAGTGTCGTGTAGTTTCTGACCTCTTTTTCACTCTTTATCTCATAAACCAGTAGCTGCCAGTGCAGCACACTCACATGTGCTCACCATGTTCTGCCCACTAAAACCAGAATTGACAGTAATGTGTGTTCTTGCATGTTGCAAAAAGAGGGAATGCATGTGAACATCAGATGTGCATCAGGGGGATTACTGAACCACTGAACTCTTGTACTTCAGTAGGTTTCCTTTATCTATCATTACTTCTGTCTCTCCCCACTTTCTATCAATATAACTCCTGCACGCCCCCATCCTTATATCCCTCACTCAGGCGCTCTCCCTCTCTGTTTCTCATTAGTGGGTCTATCCCCTGGTAGAAATTGCGAAGGGAAAACCTCCCTATTTTCTGTTGTTTCTCTGATTTAAGTGGAAGCAGTTAGCGAGCCAACCTGCCCCACCCTCTGTTCCGCAACACACTGAACACATCAGAGGACTCAGATCATTACAGTTGTCCAAAGGCAATATAGCAAACATTGCGCAGACAAGTGCAATATTCCATGACTGTCTTCTTTGATGTGCCTCCACCCCAGCTGTAGACCCACCATCCGGTATCAGGCTTTGGCTTTCCCGCCTCAAAAATGAGCCTGAGAAGTCCTGAATTTGAACTCCTCTCCCACTCAGATCACACCCTTGGCTCTTCAAAGTCTATTAAAATTTCAGCAGCATAAAACTCAAACAAAACGGTACAAATCGTTCACGCAGGACATCATGTTAGATTTAGTGCATGAGATTACTCTGCATTCCATCACTTGTCCAAACCATACAAATCTAATCGCTCCATTTTGTTCTGGTTTATGTCTTCATGGGAACTTTGCCCTTCTGTAGCATGACAGGTGGTTTTATGATTTTCCCCCGCTCATGAATCACAGTTCTTCTCTATACAGAGGTAGCAAGGATCATTTTATACTTTAAACACAATGTATGTGCACGTGTTCATACTGCACACGTGCTTTGAGGTGGGCGCTGCCTTCTCTCAGTGTGCCTGGCTGAACCTGGCTACATGTCATCCCTCCAGTGAATATAAATGCATGCTCTTTGGTAGCGGGCTCGCAGGACAGAATGAGCAGTGTTCAGAGACAGGGAGGTATAAAAGCAGACTGGAGCAGACACACAAATCTGCAGCTGTTGACAACACACTCTGACTAATGGGTGAGCCGTGAGGCCAAGTGCTCCAAGTCACTCCACACTACAGCAAACGTCATGTCAACTCAGCCTCAGCCTTTTGCTGGAATGTTTTCTGATAAGACTCTACCGCCGCGTTAGCAGCTCTGTGAGGATGCACACATCAGAACGCTAGCGCACTCATAGTGCCTCACATTTAGCCTCTTCTGTTTTAGTGTGTGAAACTTATCCACAACATAGTTCCCTCAGAAATTCCACAGTGTAACAGAAAGATTACTGCTGTGCAACTACACCTGCCACCTGTCTAGGCAGTCGTGAATGAAGCAGGTATTTGTCAAAAACTGAATGAATGATGGTTGCGCTAGAAGCAAAGGTAAGAGATCATCCAGGTCATTGAAACTGATCCTTTACCCATCAGGGACATGATAATCCATCCAATAGCTGTCGTGTCATGTGAAACATTAAATGATGCTTGACTGTGGTCCCTGCAGGTAATGAAGCAGTGGGAAGAGCAGAGGGAGAGGAAGGTGCGTTCAGCCTCCAGCCTGGATGAGCTGCTGAGGCTCGCAAACTTCCCCGACTGGAAGTTGTGGAAGTGTCGCCTGAGACTGCAGCAGCCAGAGGCCCTCTCATCTCCACCTTCAGTGGGCTCGCACCGCTCCACACGCTACGCTGCCGAATCTTACAGCCTGGAGATACTCAAAGGTTGGATGAACGACGTTTTAGTTGCAAGTCTGTGCCTGTGTGTCCATGTGGTTACAAACATTATGTGTCTCCCGTTCAGCCATAGATGAAGAGTGGCAGCGGACTCAGTGCATGCCGAGGGAAACGTGTGTCGATGTGGCCAAGGAGCTCGGCACTGACCCCTCGATTTTCTTCAAGCCACCTTGTGTGTCCGTCCACAGGTTCGTTTAACATGAAACCAGACCTTCTACGTGGTTCAAAGCTCACCATGCCAATCTGACAAATTCTCTCAGCAGTCATTCATGTTACACCAGCATGCATGTTCAATATAGCCTGACATGGAAACATGTCAGGCTACTTCTTGGCCGTGAGCAGAAACATCTGGGAGTCTTTTTGTCACTCTGAGGTTGACGTACTACAAAATAAGCTTTTGTACAAATTAAACAAACAGGATATAAAGATATAATATAATGAGGTAGGGCGGTTTTATCTTTGGACAGACCCAGGCTAGCTGTTTCTCCCTGTTTTTTAGTATTTATGCTATGCTAAGCTAACTAGCTGCCATAGCTACATATTCATCCTGCTGGTACATTTCAGAAAGGAATTCATCGTGTTTCCCAACAAATGTCAGACTATTCATTTTTTTTCTGTATACATGTTCATATAGATTCAGTTTTACCTTTGACCCAGTATGATTTGAAATTTCCCAAATAGCCTCAGGTCCTGTTCTACTTTTCTACATTGACTCTTTTTGCCATGCACATCACTTTACCCAGGTGTGAATTGTTTTCCCACTGACAGGTGCAGTGGCTGCTGCAATCAAGAGGGCCTCACCTGCAGAAACACAACTACTGTATTTGCCAATAAAACTGTGAGTGTCTCAGATAAACATATCTCCTTTTGGCCCTTTTTAACCTATTTTGACCTATTTAATCTTTTTCTGAGGTTTTGAGTATTGTAACCACAGCACTAGTTTTCAGCAGTCACCCTTACACCCAATGTCTGTGTTTGTGTGTGTGTTTCTGTGTATCTCAGGTCCTTAGTGTGATTCCATTCAAGTCTGTACCAGAACCTGTGCTAATAAAAGTAGCTAATCACACAGAGTGCAGGTGCATGGAGCCCGCCATAATACGCCGTAATGCTCAGCCAAGGAGCAGTGGGTGAGTCCAGAACCTCAATCTTCAATCTTATTTCTCATATCTTTTTTTTTTTTACTGCTCTAATCCATTTGGTTTTTTGGCAGCTGCTCTCCGATGGGCCAGCTGTCAGAGGCAGAGGACTCCAGGAGGCTTTGTGCCAGTGGGCTGATATGGGATTGTTCGAGTGACAGATGCATACCTTACCCTTCCAGTGCACCAGGTGTGTGTGTGTGTGTGTGAGTGTGTGTGCAAACATACATAAGGGCCTTTTGGACGTGTGCAACAGCTTTTGGAAATAGTACACAGTGCATCACTGTGTCAGTTTTTTTTGTACACCAACATGTGCTCCAGGAGGTCAAAATAGTGACACTTTGGCAGTGGTGGAGTGTAAGTACATTTACTCAGTTGCTGTACTCCAGTAAAAAGTACACTTCAGAGGAAATATTTTTACTCCATTGCATATTCCTAATAGGTCAGACACAAGACATCTGAAGGTGTAACTTTGAGCTTGATAAATGTGATGCCAGTCAAAATTAGCTCTGTTTTACTTTTTGATACTTTGAATTTGTAACTGGCACTTACTGGATCTAAAGTATCAAAAAAAAAGGCTCTATCTGTGCTATGTATGCCACTCTGTTCCTTCAGTCCATCTGAAAAACCTGTAAGAGATTTTCATGGGAAAATGTACTTTGCTTTGATTACTAGCACGCTAACACACTAAACAAAAATGTTGAACATGGTAAAGATTATATCTGCTAAACATTAGCATGTTAGCATTGTCTTTAAGCGAACGTTAATTGTACGCACAGCCTCTCAGAGCTGTTGGTTTATAAAAAACTATTTATTAAACTATTCTACTGTCTTTGAGACTTAAATGCACCGTTATTACCTCCTGCTTAGACTTTCCACTCAGCTCATGGATGCCCGACTGCGAGATAGATGTGGAGCGCTGTGACTGTCTTCCTCAACCTGTGCCGACCCTCCAGCCAACACCGAACCATCGCTGTCAACTCAACTCTTCCGTCTGTGCCCACAAGCATCAACGTTTTGATCAAGCCTCCTGCAGGTAGGCCAGTACCGAAGTCAAAGGGAACTTTAATGAAATGAAAATGTAAACATGGAAGTGTAATTCCACAAGAGCATTTCTAATTTTTGAGCCTGTTGTTTTGGTCAAAAAGCTGTTTGACATTTAATTTTAATGAGGACAATTTTCATGTTGATATGTAAATGTAATCACAACAGTTTTGGGGCACTGTTTCCCCTATTGCATTTGAATATTGTCCATTTTAGAGCAGGTTTCAAGTCTTTGAAGATGAAATGTCTAATGCTACTGTCACTTTTATTTTCGAATTGTTATAAAATTATATTTTCATTTTCATTTTGTCCACTTTAGAGCACGTTAATGTATAAATGTAAATGCAATAGACAGGGGGCTCTGTTTCCCTTACTGCATCTGAATATTGTCCATTTTAGAGCAGATTAAGTGTTTGAAAATGAAATGTCAAACAGCTTTTCCTTTTTCATTTTAATATGGTCCCTAAACACCCATATGAGTATGAGAAAATAAAAATGCAAGTTGGATTATTGCATTTTGATTTTCATCCAAATAACACCTACGTAAATGGAAAATCATAATTCTATTGTGGAACTACATTTTCATTTTCAAGTTTGCATGAATCATTTTAATAAATTTAATGAAGATGAAAATAAAAAGATCCAATATAAGGTAAATTGATTGTATGTACAATGTACTACCCCAATCCCAAAAACCCTGTGACCCTGTGTAAAACATGGATTAAACAGTATGTAATAATTTGCTAATCCTTTTTGACACATGCTCAATTGAAAACAGTGCGAAGACAGTATATCAAATGATCTCCCTCATGAGCTTCATTGATTTTTGTAAATATCTGCTTATTCTGAATTTGATGCAGCAACACGTTTCTAACAAGTTGGGACAGGAGCAACAAAAGACTGAATTGGGATTGTAAATGTATTCCCAGCAGCTACTCAGAAATGCAGGATGAACTGAATGAAAAGGTGGTCAGTGTATCCCGAGCGAAGGCTCGCTGAGTGGTTCTGAGCTCTCCTGTGTCTGAATTCATGCATATTTTATACTTACAGCGATCCCTCTTTTATTCACAGTTGCAAATGGCCCAAGTAGAAGTCCACTGGGGAAATAAATTACGACAACCTGCTCGCCAAAGATGTTTGGAGGCAGGGACAAAAGGCTCATAATTTATTTACAGTCCTATTTATGCCGATCACTTTAACTAATTAAGATATTAACTCACATGACCATGTTAATTGATTTTTTTAACATGCTTACATTATGTTTCAATCAATGTGTAAAGTTTATGATGTTTATGATTTGTACATTTGTTCTTTGTGCACTGAACATGTAGTTTCTATTAAAAGATTATTTTTATAATTTTAACCTGCTCTGTATTTATGAATTATTGCTGAACTTCTGATGGACATTTCACTCTAGTGATTCAAAATAATTGAATACTGAACTCAAAATCATCGCTGGTGCAGCCAATTTGTTTTGAAAGCCACGTGATTTGTTAAATGGAGATCACCTGTGAGTTGCGAAGGGGTTTCAGGTTGCTGGTGAGGGCAAAGGGGAGATTTGTTTTCCAGCAAGACCAGAACCATGAGCCCAAGCATCGAAACAAAGTGAGACATTAATGCTTTAAAAACAGCGTCAGTGTCCTCGAGTGGCTGCCGAGTCAGAATCCAGGTCTCAGTCCAGTAGAGAATATGTGGCTGGACTTGAAGTCCACTCATGATCATTATGCAACATGACAGAGCCTTGAGCAGTTCTACAAAAACAATGGAGAAAATTGCTGTGTCCACGTGTGCAAAGCTGACAGATCTATTCACAAACTCAAGGCTGTAACATCATCTAAACTAAATACTGACTTGGATGAGGTGAATACTGTTGCAAACTAGTACTTCATATTCAGCATTAATTTCACTCGCTTTGTAGAGTCTGTCTTTGCTTTGACACTGCACTGTTGATCGGCGACAAAAAGCCACATTAAATCTACTTTGATTCAATGTTGTAGCAAAATAAAAGACACTTTTACATATTTTTCTTGATACTGTGCAAACAGCTGTTTTGCTGACCTGAGACCTGCTACATTGGTATCTATTGAGTATCTGAGCTGTTTGCTTGGCCAGGTGATGGTAGAGGTATAAGGTATAACTCTATTCCTCCATGTTTTGCATTTGATACACATATGTAAAGTATTTCAGTTTCCAGGTGAAATTCAGAGTGGACTGTAAATACAGGCTCTCATAAAACAGGTGCGTCATTTGTAAATGTGCTTCATTTACTGTTGTTGCTTGGTGAAAGTCTTGATTTCCAGTCTGGTGTTTCAGTTGTTTTTCTGCTGCAGTGCTGCTAATTAATGAAGTGCAAACATAAAAGCATAAAGTACCTCCTTTTGTTGGCATCAGAATGGATTGTGCGCCGTCATAAAATGACAAGCTATCACAATATTTGAAATAAAGTCCTCATGTGTGAGAGCTCCACTGGATGCATTAATAAAGGTGTTTGTGACTGAGGCAAGCACTCCTGTGGGAGCTCGCTCTCATAGTACCATTAACACCCTGCCTTTGGGAGCCATACAGGTTTTTACCAAGGTCAGAATAGAAAGTGTCAGTAGCTCAGACGAGAGGCAGATACCACAGGCAGAACTGCTGTTTCCTTCTAGTCTCCACGTGGGATCAAACTTTTAAATCCTCAGCTGATCCTGTCCCAGTGGCAACAGGGCAAAGACAGATTTTGCATATATTTCATAGAAAAAAAATCAATTAGTATTTGAGTGCTGCATATTCCAGATTATATAATGATAGAAAATACTAATCAGTCCTGAAGTTACAGTTATGTTATGGAGCTGTGTCTCCCCCTTGCTGCACTGTTTGTGTACTGTTCTCACCGTTCTTCACTCTGCTGCCAAAAGAAAAAATAGTTATGTCCAGTCCTGCGTTTAAAGTTTCCCAAATACATTAAACATTAAACATCCCTTTTTAATGTGTTAAACTCATGGTTGTTTGGCTTACATTTATTTTTGATAGAGGGAAAAAGTCATGTAGTAGAAATGAATCTGAGACTATGATTTAATCTAAAAATATGAGACCATGATCTCGATAAACTGGAGTATTTAATGCAAGCCGCACTATTAAAGGTGCCCTGCTAAAGTTATGTTTACATGTTACTCACCGAAACACAATGTGTTTGTCCTTGAGGTCAAAACGATCATGTTTGCAAAGCCAACCATATTTAAAATAAGTCTGTGTGTCCAAACTTGCAGTAAGTGAGTCCTGGTCAGCTGGTGGCATCTAGTCCTCATACAGATTATATGATGAGAACTGTTCTGTATAGAAGTTCTTCTGCCTGGAACATGATTCCTAACAGCATCAAACAGACTTTTAAGAAGTCACATAAATGTAAGTAATTCATCAGAGATATTAATGATGTTGCAGCTATTGGTACCTTTTTGTTTTTTGTTCAATTTGTTTTTTATTTGTTTTTGTAACTACTATGGGTTAGTATTGTACATTGTTGTATGTGTAAGGTTATTTTAATTTGTTTTCCGATCTTAATGCTGCTAGGTTGGAGGCACAATTTCATTTAAAAAAAAATTATGAGTTCCCTTCATTGGAACCAGGGTAGCTATCCCAAACAGCCCTAAACCAAAGCATGCAAGTGTGTCCACATACTTTTGGTCATACGGGGTATAAATTACATGATCAAACTGGCACTTACTGGAGTTGAAGTATATATAAAAAAAGGCTCTATCTGTGCTATGTATGCCACTCTGTTCCTTCATTCCATCTGAATAACCTGTAAGAGATTTTCACATTTTGTCATGAATACGCTGGACACCATCAGTTTCTCTTTGAAGCCTCTGCAGCGCACAAAGGGACTAAAATAGCCAAATCACTCAGTTTTTGCTGTCAGGAACACGCAATTGCAAATTGCAGGGCATGAAATTGCGTGACATTTTCTGCAATTTTAACCCAATGCAGCACAGTAGGTGAAAGCAAAATGATGCTTCATGGTGAAACAGTTTTCCTTTATGGAAGTCAGAAAACACATTAAAGAAATGTCAGAGTGCTAGAAAAGGCAAATGACACAGGCTATAAAAGCAACTTCACTTGACAACAGCAACAAATCCATAAAGGTCTGCAGATTACAAAACTGTCGAAAAGATGACTAAAATGTGGAAATAACCATGTGAAGTTGTCACAAATCAATAGAAAACACCTTCTCATCTTTGTCACCATTAGTATCATGTAGTGCAACATGTCAAGGTGTATCAAAATAAAAAAAAATGTTGCTCCTGTTATCCCCATTTATTTCTTGACATTGAATTAATATTACCAAAATGAGACCATTAGGATGTAATTGTATGTGTCACTCTCTACATTTTTAGGTTTATCATCAGGAAACATTACTGGAAATTCTAAAGATCTGACACAGGGAGCTTCAAACAAAGCAGAAATAGGACTCACTTCGTTTTTGTTGTGTTGGACAAAAAGAGATGCTGTAAAGAGGCCCCCCCTGGTGCCTACTGTGAACTCAAAACTTACCCTAAAAGCAACACTGGCATCAACTGTGGGATAAACACGATGACATTTCAGTCTTCTGATGTCCTTTGATGGCTCTGACACCTTGCATTAGGTCGTATCTGCTCAGCTAACAGGTACACATATTGCTGACCTTTAGAGTTACTGTGTGAGGGCCCTGGGAAGTGTTTTTCTCTCTTCCTGTTGAGACAGTTGGACAAGACCAAAAACACCAACTTCACACCTTATCGAACAGACTTCAATAAGTGTGAATCCCAGATTTTTATTATCATTTTTTTACGTGTGATGTAAAATATACATAAATGAAAATACTGACAAACCAGTGCAGGGATATTAAGAACATTTAATCTTTACAGTCATGGACCAGTGTGCAACTTACATAAGAGTCAAAACTTTTCAGAGAAGTAAGAGAGATTCCAGATTTGAAAATGAGGCTCAATGAAAGTATTTAAATTTTAACTAGTTACTTTAAGTTTTTAATGTCAAAACACACACAAATTATTATTCAAAGCAGTGTAGTTTTATAGTTTTATATATCTTTTTAAAAAAAAAAACATTTCTGGAGGGGATCTTTAAACGATTAATGATCTTAATTGACTACAAAAATCATTACTCTTGATGTTATATTTGGCCATTTAGATCCTGCAGGTTCAGGTGTGAAAGGTGGCCATCCAGAACTATCAAAGCAAATCCTCTGCAGGAAAAACTCCTTGTGAATTCCTGCAGGAAGCTGAGGAATCTCGCAGAAAGTCAAGGGGAAAAATACGGAGGTGTTGTGAATCAATCTGAAGAAGGATGATTATTACTATTATTACATATCTCTTGACAATCTGCTAGCTGTCTGTTCTGTCCAGTCAATCAGCAACAGGTGGCGTTCGTGCTCTGCATGGGACAAGAGGGAGAGGAGGAGGGATGGGGGAATACGATAAAACAGGCATGCTGACATGTAATCGCAGAAGGAGGGATCGTAATATCTGACTATGTTTCTCCAGAATGACTCACCCCACCTTTAATCTTCCTGCAGGATTTATAAACAGTTCCTGCTGAATTCCTTTCAAATTCCTGCAGAACTTTTTCATGATCATGCAGAAGACTGTGAATTTTCAACACACATGTGCTTTTATTAGTCTTGATGTGTGTGTCTTTCATTTCATAAATCAAGATAATAACTGATCCTTATTTACATTCCAGAGTTTGCAAAGAATGAGCCAGACCATAAAGATGACATGTTAAGTAGACGGTTGAGACCATGCAGGACAGAAATCTGGCAAGGCGCTACACACCACAATTAAACAAACAGTATCCAGGCTGAATTATACAGCCACTGAACACAACCTGAGCATGATCCTCTCCCTCTGTGAAACTCCAAATTAGGACATTGCAGTTTGATATAGTGACTGTAAATCTGGCATGGAAGAGAGCAGAATAATCGTGTCAAGTGGTCGTGTATGCACAGTCAACAGGATCTAGACTCTTAACATAGCCCAAGTACAAAGGTGCACATGAGGCTCCACTTTCACTTTGCAATTCAACGAAAAAGTGATATAGTTCACACTGGTTTGAGTGCCATTTTCATTGATTTTATATTGTATTTCTTCCATTGAAAAGAAAAATGCTTGGTGCAGTGTGTTTAAGCTAAACACCAACTTAGTGTCTATTTAATTTCCTCGAGAACTGCATGTAAATTGCATTAAGACACACGACTACAATAGACCTAAACATGCACATGCAAATGTGTTTTCTAAGACACGCATTTACGATCACTGTCCATTTTTCACACTATGCACAACACAGCTCAATAAACATTCTGTAACCTGAGGACAACGGACACTGGAAATACATCTCTGAAGGTTCACTTAAACTCACACTCCATCATCACAGCATCAAACATTTAGAAATATTATACACATACAGCAACAGAATATTATACATCAATATTCAGTACAGTCTCCACCACTATAAACAGATACCGCATATTAAAGCACATTGCAACTTCAATCTTTGGGCAACAACACAGCACATGCAAATGATCATTTTAAAAAGTTGTTTTACTTCATTAAAGGTACTTCATGACTCCTTGAAGGGCTGTAGTCTTGATACAAAAGAACTGACCCTCCTTATTCTGCCGTTTCTAAAGACTAATACAGGCTTCTACTAAAAAAATATATCTTTTCATTTCTGTAATGAAGCGTCATTAGCGATAAATCTCATTCACAGAAGCAAAATGCTATCCATTCATGTTTCTTGTATTTCAAATTCTGCACCTCTGTCATAGTTTGTAAGCTTTGGATGAGACCCTTACGCTCTGCAAATTTTAACTTCTTCAGCTTTCGACTATCTTCAGTTAAGTTGTCATGGGGATCACTGCTCAGCCTGACAGAACAGTTGAATAATGATGATGTCTCCAGGTTTATCTCAGCTTTGCAGCTTTTGACTTAACACTCCTAACAGCCTGTGACAAACTGGAGGTGTGGAGATTTGAAAGATGTGCTCATTTAGGTACAGAGGATATAGCAAAGAGATTCTGTCGTGTTGCATTATGGGAATTGTCATCCCCCCCTGTCTTCGGGTAATTTCATTTATATGCTGCTAGTTTCCAGGTGAAGAAGAAAAACAGTGCTGCTCGGACTGTACTGCAAATTAGCAAATTGTGGCATGCTGATATGCTAAACTAAGATGGTGAGCATGGAAACAATTTACCTGTTTCAAACCAGCACGCTGGCATCATCATGTTACCGTGACAATATTAGCATTTGGCTCAAGTGCAGCCTCACAGAGGTGCGATGGATGAAAACGCTTGGGTCTTGTTCTGCAATGCCTGCTCATGTCAACTAAAGCACGATTAAATTATGGCTGTTCAGCTCAGTGAAGGTTAGAGACAGAGTGCTGTCTTAATTTAACACACTTCAGTGACTTGAAGCATGTGACATGGCTGGTTGTTGACATTTAATGGAAATCATCATCTTTCTCAAACTTCAACCTTTTGTTGCCTCAGTCTGCACACACGCGGCACTCAGGATGCAGCTGTCAAACATTTGCCTTCTGACAGCCATGTGGTATAAAACATTAGCTCTTACTCACAGGGAAAAGGATTGCCTGCGAACATAATCAGTTACCATCAAGACGTAATAGGGAAAAAAAAAAACTGTATTCTATGAGAAGATGTGTTTTTAGAGTTTGACCCATGCTAATTAGTCGAAATCAGGATACACTGACCGCTGCTGATTTGATCCTCGTCATTCTTTTTATTATAATAATTTCTCTTTCTCAAGTCCCCAGACTTTATGCAAGTGCAATATTTAAATGCTGGAGTACACCTTTAATTACAATAATTCAGCTATTCATCTTCATGTAATGATCTCTTTCATTTGCGTGAATATGAGATGTGGTTTGCAAGGCCACTCACTCAAGAGCAAAACTGTTACACTGAATGTTTTTTTAAATAATGCTCACACAACAAAGCAGTAAGACTGCTGTGACTACAAATCAAATAGTACTACTATACAGGTACATCACCAAAAGAGCAATGGGTGGAATGGACATCATCATTTTAAGTGAAAACGTTACTAAATGGTTTTGTTGTATTATGAAGGGAACTGAGATGTGTGGAAAGCACAGATGCACACATAAACATGCTGTACAGCTTTCTCCCACACACACACACACACACATCCCTTACACACAATCTTCCTGATAGCGCCGTCTGCCGTTGAGCATGCTCAGACTCGCCATTGAGTGGTGTGTGCTGCGGACGGAGGTCACGTGTGTGTTACAATGTGTGGGACTCAGTGGGGCGCGTTTGAGGATCATGTGACAGCAACAGCAAAGCTGCTGGTTGAACTGCTTCTGGAAGGTCTTGCTCAGCAGGTAAAGGGCAAAAGGGTTGAGGCAGGCGTTGGTGAAGGCCAGGATACGAGCTATGACACTGCACACAAAGTGAACCAGTGACGTGTCCACCTGGTGGGGCCAAAGACAGGGTGGAGGGTTGAGAGAAAATGGTTCATAAGATGAAAGGAAATAGAGGTATGTGTTTACTAGGGATGTAAAACTATGCAAATACAGATAAAAAAACTAAATCAGAATTTTAGCAGTAATATTCGTCCAGGTGCTGTGTTTTAATCTGAACTGCCTCCAATTACATGCACAAACTTCTATTTTTCCCAATGAGCTACCATCGCCTGCTTTTCTTCAACTTTCTCATTTTTTATCTTATCCATAAGATCAACTTTCAATCAATTTACCTTTTCACATCATCTACACAACCTCCAGTATCTAAAGGAACTTCATGCAATACGGCCCAGTGAAATTCTGACTTGTATTTTTTCAGCTGTGAGTCTCTTGTTCCACTGACCATTAACACTTAAGCAGCTACTAAATTAGTAATTAATTTAGGAACATGGTTAAAATATCATGTAAAAAATGTTACTCTGTATATTTTTAGGTAGCTAAACTTATACATATGTGAAATGCATAACAGTAAAAAAAAAATTGATGATTTACGGTTCAAGATATTTTTGTGAAATAAACATATAGCACAAACAGATATTAGAAATACAAAGAAGTACCTGGGAGTAGTGATAGGAGCGGTATAAATAGATGACGTGATTGGGCAGCCAGCAAACTGCAAAGAGAAACACAAACACCAGCACTGTCTTGGCCAAGCGCTTTCTTGATTCAACCTGTTGAATGACAGAGCAAAAATGTTGCATCAAAGACATCAGTGTTTAATAGACATTCAACAAAATTAGTGTTTAACTGTATTCCTGCCAGCGATGGAGGACGTGTTCAAAATTTGTATTAAGTTGCAAAACAACAATTTAAAAATAATCTGTTTCAGACTCTGATGCATTGATTTCTACATATTTCTACATGCTGATTGGATTATTATTACTGATGCACTACTGTGAAAACCGCATTTTTATTAAGTACAGTACTGCAGTAATGTTTTATTTGCTTCGTAGCACCGATTTGTGCGATATTAACCAAAAAAAAAAAAAAAAAAAAAAAAACAGCCTAATGGCCGGGGCTGTAGTTATCATTCCGGTCACTGAGGTCATGTCATCTGTACTTTTTGCTGGGACTTGGGGGGATTTAGGCTTGTGGAATTCCATCTTAAATTTGAAAAAACTATGAAGACATAGTGGACACCTATGGGCTGCTTCCAGTATCTTAAGACCAGAAAATTATAGTCAGTATTTTTTTATTTTTGTGAAGAAAATTAAGAAATTAAAGAGAAACTCAACTAAACACTGACCTGACAGCCCTGGAGATGCCAGTCATAACACTGACCTGTTGTCTTGCATGAACATTGCCCTCCACAGGCAGGTTGGAGGCGCTCCTCATCAGGCTCTGGGCGATGAAGGTGTAGTACATGGATATGACCAGCAGGGGAATGATGTAGAAAATGAGGAAGGAGGCCATGGAGTGGATCTTAGGGTGCAGTTCCCCGGCGTGGGGATAGGGGGCGCAGGTGGTGAAGCTCTCATTGGTGGAGGTGACGTTAAAGGTGTGGAGGTCTGAGAAGACGGCCTCAGGGATAGCCAGGACCAGGGAGAGGACCCAGATGAGCGCCGCCCGCAGGACAATGCTGGCAGTGGTGCTTGATGTTTGGATGTCCAGTGGCTTCACGATGGCCCTATACCTGATAGATAGATAGATAGATAGATAGATAGATAGATAGATAGATAGATAGATAGATATGGTGAACTTCTTCTAAACATTTGCTTATTTATACATCCAGCAGACACAGCAACAATACTGCAGCCCTGGGGAAATATCTCGCTCTTTAATGTTTCACTCTGTTCACTGGCTGCTTGCTGGTGGGCTGTGTACCTTTTTGTAAGAGCTTTTTCGGTGAAAACAGCATCAGCCCTGTTAAACTTGAGGAAGTAATATAGAAAATGAGAGGAAATGAAAACAGGCCCCATTCTGAAGATAACGTCAGTCTGGTGGTGGTATGAATATTTAAATGGAGTAATGATTATTAAAGCTCCTACAGAAAGCAGTGAAGACCTTGTGGTTTTTTTTGTCTTTCCCACTTCACCTCCACAGTCTATTTAATTTACTCAGTGTCCTCCAGCTATTCCACGTATTTGTGTCTAAGGCACTGGAGCAACTGAAAAACACAATCTGAAAATTGCTCCTCAGCGGTCTTGATGATGAACTGCCAACTATGGCAACAATGATAGAATAAATAAGATTTCTGTGCCATGTCGTCGTTCCAACAGCTCATTATTCCGAAAGCCCAACAGTACAAAAAATGTCCCGTTTGTCCAACAGTCCATTATTATGAAAACAAACTGTGAAGGTATGCTGTTTCCAGAATGCTCACACTGGTATCATCATCTTCTGTACATAAGGGGATCATCATGGCCAAGTTTAAGAACCGCATTGCTTCGGGGGATGTAAACAGGAAGTAGAATGTTGTTACGGGTTCTGTAGGTTATGCTGTGAGCCTGCGGGTGGAACTCCATGTCTTTAAGCCTGTATTTTACTTTTTGTCAAATTTGCACCATTGAAATTATGATGAACTAGTATAAGGCTTTTTCTCTGTTTTCATTAAAGAGCGTGGTCTTTCAAGTGCAGAAGCAGAACAAATCTAAGTTCAAGCAGGGGCTATTTGAGAACGAGTGACGGGCACTGAGAGAAAGCATTAGCTCTCATATTAAAGGACCATGCACTTGAACAAAGATAGGAACGGAGGCCCATACAAGACATACAATTGTTGAAGATAATGATGCTGTTTAACCCAGGATTGTACACATGGTGATTAACTTAATCAGGCAGTGAGGACCCATTAGCATTCACCTCTCCAGCAGCTTTCAAATCTGATGCATCAACTCTCGCTCACACATCAAGCACCTTCCTGTTGTTGCATCATGCAGTTAAAATGATCAATCTGCAATAATACACAAAGAAGTTCATCCATTATGATTGGCTGATAACAGCCACAATTAATGGACATCTAATTTTACGTGATATTTCCGTGAAGTAGTCCATCAAATGTCAAAGAATTTGTCTGAGTTGATGTGTTGTGTATATTTGGTTGCAGCTGACGATGCGTTCAAGAGTCAAGAGTCATGGCATGTCAAAAAGCAAAAATGATTTGGGCTCATTATATTTTTAGGAGTTATTTCAGTTAATTGGCAAGTTAATGAAATGTGTTGAAATAAATGGAACAAGGTTCTTTAAGCTGTTATCAAGCTTGATTTATTTGTGTATCTGGCATTGATTACAGTGTATTTATTTATTTCCAGCAAGACAGGTTTGACTCTATGGGTGTGATTATATTAAGATTTTTTTCTTTCTTTCTTTCTTTCTTCATGTGTTATTTATTTAT
This sequence comes from Chelmon rostratus, assembly GCF_017976325.1. Taxonomy (NCBI): domain Eukaryota; kingdom Metazoa; phylum Chordata; class Actinopteri; order Chaetodontiformes; family Chaetodontidae; genus Chelmon; species Chelmon rostratus. Next base: position 24,348,918 of record NC_055658.1, on the reverse strand, counting down.
CCCTGATTTTTATCCCCATTAACCTCCACAAAATGGTTGCTATGGGTCCACGCAAAAAAAAGATCCCATTTCCATTTCCAAGCACTTTTAGGACAACGCTGACCCATCTTCTTTTTTTAGTGGTTGTGGCTAAAATAAAAGCCCAGAGACAACTTCTTCCCTGAAACTTGGTCCACTTTAATGAGCGCTTTAACAGGTGGACAGAACAGATAACTCAACAACCCAACAACACCACAAGCAATGCATAAATCGGCATTTTAGACGATGAAATCCGTGAGATATTCATTGATAACATTATTCCAGTCCAAAAAAGTCGTTGACTGTTGGTAAAGTTATGCAGCATATACATTTCCACTAAAACAAATCTCTTCTTAAAATGATGCAGCTGTGTTTGAGGAATAGGCGGCAGCCAGCCAGGCCGTCTTCAGCACCTGTCTGGAGCTACGAGAGAGGTCCTGCTCGGTCTGCTGCCAAATGACAAAGCAGAATAAAGATGCTGAATTCAACTAAAATTAAAATTGATAGGTGAGGTGAATGTTTGGAGCACGTGTAGCACTGACAGACACCCAGGTGCAATGAAATGTGAAATGTCAGTCAAGACTCATTAGCACTCACCTCTCCAGCAGCCATTTCAGATCTGAAGCATCAATTCTCGCCCACGTCGAGCACCTTCCTGTCACTGAAGCATGCAATTAAAATGATTGATCACCAATAATACACAGAGTAGCTTGTCTGGTTGAATAAACTTCGACCGCTGAGCCCTGTAGGTCATTTGCTCAATGGTGACTCCCATTATTTCTCAATGTGGAGAGATGTCCTACGCAAAGATATTGCACAGATGGCGTACATCAAAATATTGCACAAATGCTTTACACCAATACAGAACCGAAGCTTGTAGGCAAGCGATTTAAAGCATGGTTCAAAATTTCAACTTTGTTTGAAATGGGTATTTCTTCCAACCCATAACTGTGAATGAGGGACAGATTTGTTTTTGCACATAAACAGAAAGAGAGTTTGCAGTAAGGTAAATTAGCCTCTTCTGTAACCTCAGCACTCTTCATGGCATGGTGTTATTTTTTTTAGATTACATAATTAGTTTATTATTTCCTGATATCACATGCCTCAAAGAGCTGTACATACAATGACAACAGCAATGAGCAACATTAGCAAAACACACAAAAACGCATGGAAGCTAGCCGTAGTTTAGTATTTAGAGCAGACTGAGTGAGAATGAAGGCCAATGCAAAAAGATGTGTTTCAAGTTTCCTTTTGAATCAGTCGAATGAGCGTGCCTGTCAAGTTTGGGCAAGAAGAGCCTACCACCTACTGACTGCACTGTAAGATCATAGAGCCCGAGCAGGTATATGAGGAGTGACTAGAGGTGATATGTAGGATGGTGCAAGTCTGTGCAATATTTTGAAAGTTGAATCTAGCATGTAGGGAGCCAACGTAATGAAACAAGAACAGGGGTAGTGTGATGTTAATTGTCGCTCTTTGTCATATTTTGAAACAACAGTTATTTAGGGTGGCAGATTTTGCTGAATGGTTTGTTCACACAGAGCTGCAAAGGAGAAAGAGGCGTAGAAGTCCCATTCATTTTCTGCACAGGCGATTGTTACGCGGCCCACAGGCGCAGCACTTCTACGCCCTGGATTGCCAAACACTCTCCTGGTTAAATCATCAGTACAAAAGAGAACACATCTGCTTCTTTGATAAAAAGTCGAAAGCACAACTCTCTGTAAAAGCTCAACGTAGGAGTCAACTACGACTCCCAAGGTGCATTTCTGCAAGAAGCATCACCTGTTACATGTGCCACTGACAGCGAGCAGAAGCCAAACGTTACACTGTTAAGAAAAGTAAAAAAAATCATCTGTTAATGTGCTGCAGCGTTAGTAATTTTGCCTTTCTTGGATGTTGACAGCAGAGAGGTTACAGGGGGCAATGGGTGATGCAACAAAGGCCCGTGAACAGACATGAACACAGGATATATGGTTACATGGTCAGTATCTTAAATTCATAGGCAACCAAGACGTTCCCAAACTGTATTTATGTCTCTCCTGCATACAGGGTCAAGAACTGGATCGTGCTGGTGCAAAGATGAATCTTCCAACGGATATGAGACATTTTAAATCCATTCGCTTTTAAATTGTGGATTGATTTTAGATGAATGTTTTGTTTGCACCTCAGTGACAAAGCATTTGAACTTTGTTCCCGCTCTCACTGGCTTTTTCTCCACGACAACGGTGGCCCAGGCTCGTGGGTATTGTAGTATTTTGAGCTGTCTGGCATGCCAAAGTGACCTATTAAAAAAATAAAGAAACAAGAGATGATTTCTCTGACACTAAGTTGAACTGATTAAAACTGGTGCCCATAACATAAAGCTGTAGTTACATTACCCACTCGAGCCTTGTGTTTTATAAGAAAGCGCAGATAACATGAAGATCTTTTAAAGATAAATTGAAATGGGAATACTGAATAGGGAAAATCACTTTGGGAACCAGAAGCCCCTATAAATTCACGGCTGAATGTTGTGTGTCCTCCCCTCTGCTCTCCCTCTACACTGTTCCAGCTGTAGAAGGCAATGTGTGCAGTATGTGGAAAATGCTGCCATTCAGACAGTACAGATCTGCACAATCACATTTAAGTTTTTATTTCCCTCCAAGGTTTGTGTTGAACTAAATAAAGTGAAATACGAAGCATCAAGGTCCCATAAAGGCTAGGTAAGTTAGCTGCCCTAGCATTACAAACACCTTGTCTTCTGCAAATCTCTCCTTGGAGATAAATAAAGTATCTATCTATCCATCTATCTCTATAACCTTGGGCCTTGAAAAGAGAAGTAAAGGAAATGCACATCTTATTCAGAAAGCTGAATACTGCAATTAGAAGAAAGCTTGGCTATCCGCTCACATGACCAACACCCGAGCAAACACACCAGGAAATATATTAATTCTTGGTGAGATTTAGATGAGAACGATCATCTCATCGAACTCGGCAAGAATAAAGGTATATCCCAAAATGTCAAACTGTTCCTTTAAACAGCTTCTGCAGGAGGAAGCCACCCTCAAATGTGATTACAGTGTGTGCACTGATTACAGATGCGCCTGTGAAGTTTGTACTGCAAACCTGAAGCATGATGTAAATGGCCTTACCTTATGATGCAGGCTCATCTGATATTGTCACTGAATTACTGCCCTATCAAAATAGATTTTTTTTTTAAACAGCAATAATATTCTTCTGAGGCCAAGTGAGAGAGGTCTTTAACTGAAAAAAGCCATTCCTGTAAAAGGAAACAGACTCATTTGTACAAGTGCTACAACAGTCACGTGACTTTCATACTGCTTATGTCCATTAAGAGGGCTGATTTAACCTTTTGAATGTTAATCCTGAAGCTCAACAAAGATGTTATCCATTCAACGAGACTCCAGGAATTGCTCTTTCAATTAAACATTAGCCTTATTATTACTATTATTATCATTATAATACAAAGCTCGAGGAGGATTCAGTTTTCCACATTGTTCTCATTACCTGCGCTCGGAAGGTAATTGTAGCCAAAGATAAAAGAGGAAGAACCGCACCACATGCACGCGTGAGCATTCACTCATGCGCGCTCACACGCACACATCACACACTACAATGCGTGCGACTACAATATCGTTTCCCTGCAAAGACTTCTTGACTGGTTAGAGAGCTGATCCAGGGTCTTTACTCTCGGTTTTGAACGGATACTGAGTGTGATATTCATATTAAAGTATCTTGAAACATCTTATGAGCGCACGCAAAACATTTGGATATGAAGCATTTCCCCCTGACTGTGCCAGTGTTTTTTTCTGTCACCCAAACAGGTAAAAGTAATCACTGACAGCAATTCGTTGACATTCTGCATCCTCGGTCACTGCACACGTGCCAACAGCCTTCACCGCTCTCTCGTGCGTAATGGGTCTTAAGTAATTGCCCACCATTATAAATAAAACATCAAATGTGCACATATATTTTACAACGAAAAAAAAATAATATGAGATTTGGATCATTTGGCTGCCACACAGGTCTTTTCTAAAGTTGTGGCTTGGTGATTACGAGGTCAATAAGCTGGCCAGAGCAACAAAAAGTGGTGCCTACCTGTCAGCAGAGAGAGCTGTGAGAGTGAACACAGACACCCCAACCGAAGTGAGCTGAATGAAGGGGATGACTTTACAGCCCACTCTCCCGAACAGCCACTCCTCTGACAGGTAGCGGCTGGCGTCCACCGGAGCGCAGGTCACCAGCAGCAAAACATCGCCCAGCGCAAGACTCGTCATGAAGAGATTCGGCACGTTGCGGATGGATTTGGCAGAGCAAAACGTCCTGATGAGCGTGATGTTGCCGATCAGGCCCAACACGCTGATTACACCGTAAACAGAAGCGATGGCCACGCCGGTGAACCACATCGTCCGTGCCGAGCTTTGGGCGGCAGTGACGCTGCGCGACGCGTTTGGGTACAGGCGCTCCATCTCTCCCACCGTGAAACCATCTGACTCTTCAAGAGATGCTCTTTGTTGAACGCAAGTTCACACTCAGAGAAATACGGACAGCTCAGTTGGGCTTACTACTACTGTGGTGATAATTTTGTTTCCAACTTGGTTGTTTTCACGTCCTCCTCAGTGTTTGAGCGCGCTGGGGTCCGCAGCAGGGGCTGCCACTCAGTGCTCCGAAAAAGAACAATCAGCGTGCGTGAGAGTGAGAGAGAGAGGGTGAGAGAGAGAGAGAGAGAGAGTAATTAAAATGATTAGAAGTGTGATAGAAACGGCGCAATCTGAGAATTATCTCGTTTAACGAGGGATAAAACTCCTGGAATAAAATCGTAACTCTGTCTCGTTTGTTGCGTTTTTTGTTTGTTCGTTTTGTTTGTTTGTTTGTTTGTTTGTTTGTTTTTTTGCTGGTTTTAAGCTTCCTCTTTTCAAATGTTGCATCAAAATGGGATCAAAAACGCGATAAAGTCATGCTAAAATTCTAAAATCCAACTGCATCCAAACTGCAAGTAACATGGGATGTAAACACAGAGATGATCGTGAAGCCTGGGGCCACACCCTCTTCTGAAACTACAGTATATTGCAATGCATTTATATTTAGCCGTTTTAACAATCTGCCATAATGTCTTTTGACCTTTTATATGCAGGAAATCTGAAACCAGATGGACTGTTATCCTTCGCCCACTTTTAAGAGTAATCATTATTCCAGGTCCTTAATTTACTTTTGTTATGCATAGCTTCTTTAATCTTTCGCATTCAGACAGTTGGAGGTCTTTTTTGCTTTTCCCCCTTAGCTGTGTTGTCTGTAAGCTGCCATTATAAATGACCTTTATAAAGATAAATATGTTGTTCAAAAGAGCTGAACTGCAGACTCGCTGACAGTGTACCTCTGCTCATCCAGTGTGTGTATGCTCACAGTGACAATGATAGCTGTTTAGTTAGGTGTAATGTTTCTATTCATCATCTTAGTTTTGCAAGTTAGGATGCTGACATTTGGCTCGCACAAGCAGAGGCTGATGGGAATATCATTTGTTTTGCAGGTATTTGTTCAACAAACTAAAATGTTGGACAAATTCGATTTTTGACAAGAAGATGGTGCTAAATGACAAGTTACGGTATCACCAGAGTTCTTCTAATTGATTCTGAGGGGACCATGAATGTGTGTTTCATGACAGTCCAACCAATAGATAGAGATCTTATTCTAAACCACAAACTTTTACCTCAGAGTTAAGGGCCGGCGTGCAGATTGTGCTCTTTTTAAAACTGCATGCTGCATTTTGAAACTGTGCCCAAAAATGGCTGCGATGCATTAATAACCAGAGAGTGAGTCATGTTATGCTCCTGTGAGGCCTATGAGATGTGGTGTTTTCGCAGACTGACTGCTCGAATTTACCTGATCTCCCGGTCGCTCCGCATCCTCCACTAACCCGGGGGTTCCTGTAGAAAGTGATGTCTCTATGGACCCTGGACTGCCTCCAGATAATGGAACATCACATGCAGCAGAGATGAAAAAGGGCTTACAGGCCATCAATAGGCACTCAAGTAGAGAAATTATCCATGAGGGGCCCCTCACAGGTAATACATTGAGATGTTTCTTTAGCACAGACGTCACAGATACAAACACAGAAACAACGATGACCTGTAAACCAGCAGGGTGTAATATGCCACGAAGAAAGAACATCTCTAATCCCTGTTCATCTCTGTGGTTTGTCAAGGGCTGCCAGGCAATTTTGCGTGCTTTAATTGTATGAGATCGTAGATGAAAGGTGCTGTGGGGTCCGGAGTCATTATGTGGAGGTGAGATAAGACTGCCAGGAGCACAAGAGATGAAATTGGTTATAGCGTTAAGCACAGGAGAAGGAGGGCATGAGAAACAGGAAAGGGAAACAGGAGGTGAGAGGATGGCCTGGAAAAGAGACAAACTATTCTCATTGACATACATACAAATATATATATATATATATACACCTGTGCATGGGTGGAAAAAACACAAATGTATGCAAGCAAACAGTTTAAACCTCGGATTACTTTCACCCTTTATAAAAGGGTTTCTGGCTTTGTGAAAATACAATAAAGGAAATTCATAATTTATGCGAGAAAAAGGTTACACTTGAAGCACAAAATGTCACATAAATATCAAGCAAAAGATGACGCTGTAACTGTGAGCAGACACTCGCAGCCTAATTTAACAGCGGAAATACACAGTTCGATTATCTTCTGTTGCGGCTCCCTGCCTGTAATGTGCTTCTCCATTCCACAAAATACCACGCTGAAGCTCTTGTGAACTTGCACAGAGTTACACAAAAATGCTGCAAGATATATAAGAATTCAACAGACAGTTGAGGCTGCGGGTTTGAGTCACAGGAACTCTTGTAGCTGGAGAATAAAAAGGTGGGAGATGGGATGATCTTCACAGCCTCCAGCCTTGACTCCTTCTGATGAAGGCACGGTGTTTCATTTTTCCTTCACAGTCGCCAGTCAGTGATGTCACACATGCCATACGTGTCAGGGCGAGCCGCCTCCAGGAGTTACAAGAAAAGCTTACTTGAAGGTTACACCTATGCGATGTTGTGCTCTCTTGTGTGTCATGAATGATCATCTTTGTAACCTATTAACACGAACACCTAATTTCACATGCCACATGGGGAAGTGGAAATCTCTTATCGTGCTGATTGTGGTTGCTTATATACAGAAGACAGTCAAAGCCGGAACTTTAACCACATCCTTTGGCAGAGCATCATGAAAACAGTATCAGACATAACAACTCTCTCACGCCTCACAATTAGGTACAGGAATAAAATTATGATATCTTCTCTACTTGATGATGATCATACTTAATATTAATTAAGCTTAAGGACATGGACATACAATGTATACTGTCATTTAATATGGAGGACTTGTTAGAAAAACACAGGCACCAACAGTGTGTCCGAGCGTGACAGCAAGCCAGCAACACCAGGACCCTGAAACCGAAGCAGCTAAATGTATAAAGCCATCATTCATTTCGTTATTTACACCAGTGTTTTTCCTAATGCAACATTAATTTCAAAACGTCTTATGTGAAAAAGGCCCATTGCAAACAGGCCTCTTCAGTGGATTTTCACAGAATTAACTGACGTCTGCTCTAGCATTAAGGAAAAACAGCAAATGGTGTTCTTGTGCTTACTAATTCCAAATGATATCTGTGTTTTGTTTTGTTTTTTCTTTTGAAAGTCACACTTTTTGTGTGAGGAATCTGGGGTTTTAACTAAAACAATGCATTTGCTATAGCACTTTCACAACAGTAGGTAGCGCCGCTGGGCTGGAGGAGCGCACGTTCCGCTGGCTTCCCTCAAAAACTGCGGAGAATTCAACAAAGACAAACGAAGTTTTTCTTCTTCTTCTTCTTCTTCTTCTTCTTCTTCTTCTTCTTATTATTATTATTATTATTATTATTATTATGATTATTATGCTTTTTTAATTAAAAATTCTGGAGCGTTGTGTCATATTTTCATTCCTGTAATTCAGGATACACTTGTTATTTCTGTTCATTGATGCTGCAGCCCGGAACTGAAACATTAGTCCATTATCATCAATTATTAGAACTCAATCAGACTAATGCTTGAAATGGATTCAAATGGAAATTCCGGAAACATTCTGCTCTTCTGTTGCTTCTCTCTCTCTGTTTTGTCGTTTCGTTTCGTGTGTGTGTGCGCCTCCAGGTGATAAATCCTCGTCAAACCAGTCTGACAGGACCAAACGCTGCTCTTGTTCCACCAGCTCAGTTTTTCACCGCACCACCCCACACACACTGTGAAGCCCTCAGTTTTGTCAATACTTTAACGCCCCTCGTGTGTCTCTCTCATGCAACATAAAGCTGATGATGAAAAGAAAGAAAGGAAATTATATATACATTTCTGTTAATGCTGTGGGCTGCTGACACCGTGAACTGGAGCCAGGGCTCAACGTGTACTGGATTATAGGACAAGTCAAAACACGCCAGGTGTGGGGATCAAGAATGTCAACCTGAACTGCAGGAGCTCCAGTGATTGGCGGAGAGCGCTGTCAGTCATCCAAGGGCGACGGGCTCACCCATCGGGCGCATCGCCGCAAGGAAGCCGTCGGGTTTCGATGCAAATAGGAACCGGGCGGCTCCGGATCTCTGTTTCATTTACTAAAGCGCGGACAAACACGGAAGATTCAGCGACGGTTAGTTTGAGACGATAAAAGTCCTGGCCATGGAGGAGAGGATTTCTCTCTTGACGCTGCTGTGTCTGGGTGAGTATTTTTTTTTTTAATAAGAAACACAATTGTGTTATTTCCATGGCGCCTCACCGAGCTGCCACACCTGTTTGCTCACCTTTAGAGCAGGCCCACGTAACCTGTTCATGCAGATGGCTTGTCTCCTTTGATTTATTCGAAAAATAACAAATGAAAAACACAAGCAAACAAACTAGAATTAAAAATGTGTGTCGGCTCTTGAAATCAGCATCATTAAATATTTACTGTGGTTTTCTTTAAGTAGACGCGACCTTATAAAGTGGTTTTAGGATACTAAAAAAAAGGCACATGAAACATGTTTTGAGTAACAAACAAACTCAGTTAGGGTTACAACCAAGCACTATTTTCGCTTTCGGTCACTACCAATTAATTTCTTGATTAGTGGGTAAAGCCTTTGGTCAAGGCCTGTGAAACGCCCATCACGAGTTCCCAGATTAGTTCCTGCTTAAGTCTAAAAATGTCATGCTTTGTCTATCAAACCGTACAAAATTCAAAATATTAGGTTTCATAGCGGAGAAGATTAAGAGGCCCAGAAAATACTCACATCCAAGAAGCTGCAGCATATGGGGGGGTATTCCTTTTTTTTCTTTAACGTTTTTGCTTAAAAAAAATTTTCAAGAAAAAAAAAGTTAATTATCAAAACTGTTGATTTATTTTCATTTACCAGTTACTTCAGTTCCAAACAGCAGATTTGAAACATTGTGTGCGCTCTGTGTGGTGGGTGTATGTGGGTGGGGTAGGCCTAATTAGTTATTTGTACAGATCTCAGGTCACCTCTCTGCTGAATCATTCTTGGTAAAGGCCCATTTTACACACAGGCTGTAATGCATTGAGATCAACATAACCTCATCAACGTAACCGCAGTTTGTTTTAAGAAATGATGGGCGATTGCGGCCAAATGCTAATCAATTTTCTCTGTTTTTTTCTTGTAAAGCTGTAACACTGTTGTCAGGTGTTGGTGCCATCGATGTGAACATCGCGAAAGATGTGTACGAGGTTGCCAGGGGTGACAACATCGTGCTGCCCTGCATCTTTAAACCCAAAACCACTCCCAAACTAGTTATCATCTCATGGTCTGTTGAGGCTCCACAAGCTAATGCTCAAGAGGTCAGATTACTACAATGTCCATATGTGTGTGTGTACATGAATCTCTGTTAACTGTCTATCATAACCAGCACAATCCTAGTGAAGTAGCCTGTACTGTAAATAAGAACAATAAGAAGACAAGATAACTTTGCTTTTTCCTGTCTAACAGATGCTGATCCTGACTTATTACTCTTCTGGTGCAATTACTGACATCAAATCGGCATACGAAGGTCGGGTGTCCCTGGATGTGGACATTGCCCAGGGAAAGGCTGACCTTAAACTGTCCTCCGTCTCGCTAGCAGACAACAAGGTGTTCGAGTGTCGTGTCCAGATCCCGGGTGACGATGAGGGCAAGACGGCCGACACGGCACGTTTGGTGGTTCTCGGTAACGTTTCCTTTGTTTTCACACAGAATTTCTACTTTTAGCTGGTCAAAACGGGGCAGTCATGACTTTCCGCTCAGTATGATATCAGGTATTAGTTAAAGTATTTGAGAGCTCAGTCAGTATCATGCCATCAGCATCTAATTATTCTGATATGTAGGCTATAACGGTGAATTGCAAAAAAGCAGCCCATGAGTTAGATTATCAAAAGGACAATTTACTGTGTGACCAGTTGGCATCTTTGCAACATGCTGATGTCCTTGCAAAAAAATATGAGTGTATTCCTTATGTATATTTCCTTATTTTGATTGTCTTTTAGTTGCTCCTTCTACACCAATTTGTAAGATTCAGGGAAAAGCAGAGTACGGCCAGAACATCAACCTGACCTGTGTGTCTGAGGAGGGCTCCCCGCCACCCACTTATAAGTGGCAAAGTCGAGATGTCAAGAACCTGCCTCGGATTCCAGATCGCAGAACGACCGACAGTAAGTATCAGTGACACGCTTTCTGAAAAAAAGCAATAAAATCATGATAGCAGTGATTTATGTGACTGTCTCTGTCTTTCAGAGGGAGGCATCCTGTCTCTTTTCAACATCTCCAAAGACACATCAGGATACTACGTGTGCACCTCAGAAAACAAGATCCGCTCTGCTACCTGCAACATCACCCTCTCAGTCATGCCACGTGAGTCGCACCTTCTAAAACGCCTTTTTATTAACAACATGGGAGCTTAGTACTCCCACTCAATGCATCTTTGCAGCAATGCGTTATAATGTGCATCCTTCTCCTCTTCTTCTCCCGACTCGTCTTCCTTCCATCCTTCCTGCAGCTTCCATGAACATTGGCTCCACTGCAGGGATCATTGGTGGAGTGGTCGCCGCGTTGATCATACTCGTCATCGTCATCTACTGCTGCTGCTGCAGGAAGAAGAAGAAAGAGGAGGAATACGCCATGGGGTAATGTTTTTTTTTTTTTTTTTTCCCCACATGAAGACACATGTCCATCTTCTGTCCGCCAAGGCACAGCCTGCAGCCCTGTTAACAGGCCTGCTCAGGGATGTTGCGCTCTTATTCGACCTTAATGTCCTGTATAAAACATATGAACATGGAATTGGGGCATTGTTGTTCTGCCTTTAAGGCAGGAGCGTAGGTAGTAACAGAGCCCAGTCGACATCTTGAGTAATATGGTATAGCTGAAGCCGTTAGCCCGCAGCGCTGCTCACACCTATTTTCTTCCAGTATGCTATCTAAAATCACACGCTGGGGCAGAAATATGCAGATGCTATTTAGGTCAGTGTGAAAAAAGCGAAGTCAGAATAATGATTGTCCTTTATGTTAGCACTGGTGGAACTTTAAAGAGGTTCCTCAGAAACCAAGCATTTTCTTTATACCGCACATTTTATTCGCAAGGCGGAAGGGTTTTCAGGAATTTAAAAGAAAAGAAAAAACTAACTGCAGTGAAATTAAAGAAATCAAATAGACCTATTCATGGCCACATTCTGAACTGAAAAAAGCCAAGCTATGAGGCTGCTTTTGAAAGAGGGGAAAGTTTGAGCATCAGAGTCCACAGGAAGGCATGCAGAACATCACAATGGATTTTTGGGAAGCAAAGAGTCAAACATAATAATAAATCTTTACAGGTGTCTAAATGTGACATCCAACAACTAAATGAAGACAGACAGACACCCTTTATTCAAGCTCACATTATGATTTGACATTATTATGACATTTGGCTGCTTTGTGGTCATTTTACAGAGTTCATGAGGAGGAGTACCGCGACAAAGAGATGGCTCGAAATAGCGAGAGTCGCCGTGCCGATGGTCAAGAGGACACACAAGGTTACGATGACTCCAGTATGAAGAACCCTACTGTACGCAGCGAGCGCTACGAGGAACGGAGTGAGCGTGACTACGACCACCGCAGGGATTACGATGACCGCCGCAGCGATTACAATGACCGGCGCAGCGACTACGATGACCGCCGCAGCGACTACGATGACCGCCGCAGTGACTACGATGACCGCCGCAGCGACTACGACGACCGGCGTGACAGGTACAGTGACCGCAATGAGCGCTACGACGATCGCTATGATGAGCCCTATGATGATCGCGAACGTGCGCCTGCCAGTAAGCCCCGGAGGAGGGACTACGACGACTGAAGCCTCCAATCTGTATCAACCATTATCTTCCATGTTCTGTTTTACCTCTAGCAACTTCAGCCCAATTGTCCAGTTTTTTTTTTCCTGTGTAACTTGTATTCGAGTTGTTTGAGGGAGGACTGATTGAGTAAGGGCAGAGAAATGTCAGTAAGTGGGGGGGGTCAAACTTTACAAACTCTTCGGCTCAGGTGTAAACGTTGCCCAGGGCACGATCCGTACCTTTGTTGTGTACCAAAAGCCGCATCATACAAATACTCGAAACTGGACAAACATTTTACAGATCCCCCAGAAAAAGGTTTTAGAGAGCTATGTTATACAGAAATTAGTTGGAATTTTAGTTTTAAATTTAATATGCTGGCATTGTTACAGAAGAATGCAAGGCCTTTGTGTGCGTGTATGTGTGTCGATGTGAGATTATTCTGCACTTGGGTGAAAGTGGTGGTAGTTTCTTTTCTTTTTTTCTCTTGGGAAGTTAACAGAGCAAAGAAAAGGGCTTCAGTTTTGTGTAATTCTTATGCTTTATAGAATTGTGAGTATGTATGTCCTTGTATACACTGAACCAGTTTTAATGTCCTCTCCCTTTTCTTTTTTTAACATATGATTGCAGAAACAAGTGATGCAACCTCCTCTGATTGTTTGCATTGATAATGTCACTGCAGAACTCTCAGGGGTTTTTTCCATCTTAGATGAAAATTCTGATCTTAACTCATCCAAACTTTGAACACACACAGTAGATGAGCTCCTTTCGCCATGCCGCCTTAAAATGTTTTTATTACGTTGAATTATTTTATAGCGATTTCTGCTGAAATGCAATGAAATATGACACTGAACATATGTTATTATTTTCGTCAGCAATTGTAATGTTATCAGTTTTATATTAGGATTTATCAGTGTTCTGTTATTGTGAATCAATGTCAAATGCATGACATTCAAGAAATATGCTGTAAAATACAAAGATGATGAAATAAATTCTTTTATTTGCAGCTTCTTTGCAATTGTATGAATCCTGAACACTAGATGGCAACATTACAAAACCCAAGTCTCATAAGATCACATAATACTGATTGTACACGTGGGGTAAAAATGTAAATGTATTATTAGTCTGATTGTTAGTATAACTGTTAGCAGTATTGAACATCTTTATCAGTTGGGAAATTCATCCACGTCTGAAACTTTTTTGTTAAAAACGTCACCATGTTTCAGACTTCACCCTCCCGTTTCCCTCCATCACCACCACCATCCATTGTCCTAAGACAATGCGTGAAGTTACACAGTTAGAAAACTACTACCGGATATAGGGTCATTTGGACTTCAAAATAAAATGCTATCCTTAAAAAAGTGCCTATTTCAGTTATGAGGAATCCTGTTGACATTTTACTTTTTTGTTCATGTTGCTCCCTGCACGAGTGAATATTAAGTAGACCTGAATATTATAAGTAATATAATCATCTTTACGGTAAAGCAGCATACCAAGAAAGCTTTAATTTGAAAGCCGCTGCCGGAAGTTTTACTTTGATAGGCTTGACACTGGTCCCCCCGCTGGAGCGCCGTCCCGTTATCTCCCCCCTTAAACTCTGTGCGGGAGCTGGAAACATCGTCCAGGGATGGGACGAAAGAGGAAAGAAGGCGACGGTCATCCGAAAACTTTGATGAAATCCACCTGCGGGGTTTGGATAATGCCGAAGTGGTGGATTTTTATCGTTTGTCTGACAGGTAAGAGAAGATGAACAGAGAAAAAGTTGGAATCCACTGTGTGAAGTGGCGGAACGTTAACAGGTTGTTAAACTCAGGTTTAAGTTTGGAGTAACGCTAAGCTAACGTCACTATAACTAAGCTAACTTACAAGGTCTCGTTTGATGATGAGCCTTCACAGACGAATAAAAGAGATTCAAAACTTTTCCCACATAATAATAATTATATTTTATTAGTCGAGCGTCAGTGATGATGTACTTTAGCATATCAACGTACTCTATTCTGTCAAAACTCAAGTATTTTACACTGTATTAGAGTCACAGTTATAGCTAGGTGTTCTCCGGTCCGTTATGCTAGAAGCGCTGCAGCTTGTTATTTAGTCATGTGTGAATGATCCGACCAGAAGCTTTGGGGGCTGGGGAATGGGAGGTTTAACTTGTGACCTCTTCATCTAGTTTTTAGAGAGAAAATGCCTTAAAGAATCCATGAAAAATTATGAAACGCACAGTAGAAGCATGTGTAGCAGCAGTAGTACATTTCAAGACGTCACCATGAACTCTGGGAACTTGGGATGGCCAGATATATAAAGCTGCATATATCTAATAGTTATGATAAAGCATAATGTGAAAATAATATGAATATGATATAGTAAATATAAGATGCAAGTGCAACTGAAGTTACAGGAGCCGGAATGGGTCTCTTATCATTTTTAATTAAATAAAAATGCACATGAAATGCACATAGTGTGTGTTTATGTGGCAAGAAATCAGTGAAACAGCATGCTTACATATGTTTACCTTTAAAAATTTTCAGGAAATTACTCTCTTCACATGAAATCAGGTAAATCAAGAAAGTAAAACATTTACACTTGACTCAGATCTCACATATTCTCTCAGCAAGTGCTTCCAATATTACAACAGTAACTGCCTTTCCCCTCCTCCTCCGCCTCCTCCTCCTCCTCCTCCTCTTCCTCCTCCTCCTGCGTTCATTTTCTCCTCTGGAGGTGGCTTCCACTGAAAACTAATAAAGCCTGAATCGCCCCACAGCCTGTGATCCCAGGAAGACCAGCCTCCTGGCTTTTATTGTTGCAGTTCTTAGAAGTCATGGACTAATGTTCTCCCTGAGGAATTCATGTTTGAGTCAGCTTGATTCCTCTCAGTGCTTTTTTTCCCCCCAGATCCACTTGACTTCAGCCAAACTTTTACCGCAAAACCAAGTTGGGTTCAGATGACATATAGAAACCTCTAATTACATAGCTACAGAAAGTCATTATTCACTGATAAGAAAAATAAAAGCATAAAACTACCATGCACAGTGTGAACAATAGTAGCCAGAGGCTTTTTTAAGAACAATCTTAGTGTATTTCTTGACAGCATTAGAAGGTCTGTATAGTGTAAATGTGGAAGTAAAATAATACTAATAATAATAATTTTCCAGATTTGCATAAAACTGTAAACTGACCGTACAGCAATGAATCAGCAAACAACTTGAAGAGGAGATGCCTGATTCCCTTTAAAATATGACTGCTGATTGTTGTGCTTGATGAAGCTTGTTGGTATTTTTGATTAAATCTATCAGTCCTCTGACACCAGATGAGGCTGTTTAGTCAGATTCACTCTTAGTAATAGAAAGAAAGCAAAACTCTTTCAACAGGCCTGTTCTGGATTAAGTGAAGTGGCCCCCGTCTCATCCCTCGCTTCATCCGTGTTCACTGGTCCAGTTCAGCCACACCTCCCACAGCTTAGCCTGAGAAACACAGACACAGCAGCACCATACACAGATGTTTCTGGGTGTGTGTGTGGGGGTGTGTTTTGGTCGCCTCTCTGGTGTGTGTTGCTGTTGAACTGCTGAGCTCGAGATCCAGGTCACCATGTGACCCAGAGTCCTGCGGCTTCAGAAGCTCCAAAACAACGTCAGGTCAACTCAGCTCATAGTCAGATTTCACTGAGCAGAAGCCGCTTAGTTTCAACACAGCTTTGTTTTTATACACGTATCTTGCCAAACTCCACAATGATTCATTACATTCCAGCTAAAAGGAAAGTGGTTTGTGTTCACCCTGGCATATTTCTACTTTGCTGCATCTCTTTTGGGAAAGGGAGGTGATTTCAGTCACTTTCATAAAAGGTGCGCAGTGAGCGGAGCATGTGATTTGCCAGATATTTGCTCACAGATTTAAGTGAGCAAACAGGAACAGGTGTCTCCTGAAACCTTGACTCAGCGTCTGAATCATTGTGTGTATCTGTCTGCTGTAGTAATCCTAGTAGTAAACCCCTCATTACACATTCCTGGTTATTACCTGTGTTGGCTGCCAGAACTGTGGTATTTGTACAAGCCAGAGGTTTTGAAAGTCTGAAACTGTGGGCCTCCATCTGACAAAATTGAGACAGCTGTACCCCCTCAGCAACAAATTGGCACCATTAAGACTATGCCGAATTAGCTATTAGCAGTTCTTGTTTGCAATGCACCCATGAATGTAGAGACAACTATCTATGGATTAGTTTTTTAAAAATATCATGATTCTCAGGCAAGTTCTAAAGTTAAAAGCATCATCTTTCTGTGATTTGTAAGCAGATTTGTGGGTGCTAATATGTGTTACATCCTCAGAAATTCACACTGATCACGTCTGTGTGTTCAGATTTGAGGTTTTGAAGGAATATGATTTTTTCTGGCGCTAAGGGTTTTAATGTGTAATGTAATGATTTTCTAGACTTACCTGTTTTTTTAAACCCTTTCCACTTTCACACTTTGCTGATCCTTCCTCATTATCTACTTATCCTCCCACAGATGTCCTCCCTCCCCGCTGCTTGGGGGTTCACGTGTTTGTGAGAGATGAGAAGAGGTATGCTGTGCTGTTCCAGTCAGTGGTCCTGCCCTGCCAGTACAACAGCGTGTCCACACAGACCCCCGTAGTGCAGTGGGTCTACAAGTCGTACTGCCGCGACCGCACGCGTGATTCGTTCAGCTTCCCCGACAGCCTGAGTGGAGGCCTGGGAGGAGGCGGGCTGACGGGTGGAACCGGAGGAGTCGGTGGAGGGTATGAGACTGGGATGACGGCGAGCTACCTCGACTGCGCTGACAGCAGCCGGACCGTCCGAACTGTGGCCTCCATCTCCGGTTCCTCAGTCACGCTGTCCGAGTACTACAAGAACAGAGACATCTCCATCATCAACAGTAAGAGTTCTGCAGTACGAACTGCACCACTGGCCCTGTTTCTCTGATGTCCATGCTGAAAAGCATCTCCAGTCTTTTCTTTTTAAATCTCACAGCAGCTGTGTAGCCTGGCCAACACATTTCTTTAAGTGTTGTAGGCTGATCTATAGCTCACCAGCTTTAGATGGAATTTAAGTTCACCTGTTTTTTTATTGGCAAGTTGCGCTGGAGAATTGTTAAATCCAAATACCGTAAACATCCGACACAATAGACATGATAGAGAAAAACAACAAAAGAAAGACATAATTAATTGAAGAAATAGCAATAACATAATTAATATATTAATAAACCCCCAGAGCAGAGCATGAAACCAAGTCAGTAGCATTTTCTCAGTTTTGGTGTCATACATTCACTTCCACTTTACTAAGTGCATGAAGACAAAGCATCTTCTCTGGTTCCTTTATAACATATTGATCCAAACTAATGTTTTTATTTGTTCTGCAGCCAAGCTTGGCAAAGTTTTATGAAAGGCATAAATTGGAGCGTTGCCCCTCTTCCCACAGATTCCTGGTTAAGTGCCCAGAGTGAAGTGAGACAGGGGAGGCTTTGCTGAAATCTGTTTACATTTGAGAAGCTTTCAGAACAATCAGATTACATAACACAACAGTTATTAGTATTAGTATTGAGTATTGCTATAATGAATTGGTCAGCACTTACTGTTTTCTTTAATCAAGATATAGAGTTTATATTATAGTTGTATCAATTTAATGTTGTTTCGGATATTATCTGTTTACTATCAGGTGTTGCTTAAAACGTTAAAGGCAGTAGTATAACAAAATATCACACCAGTATCCAACAGATTAACTACGGGAATCCATGCTTATGTTGTCCCCCTGTCTTCAGTATACTTTTCCCTACTGTCTTACCATCATGCCATTTAAGGATCATCTAAGGGACAGTACTGTGCATACATGCATGGGTGTTTGTGGTTGCATATGTGTGTGTGTGTGCGTGTGCGTTAGCTGAAGACAGAGCGGTAGCCTTGTTTGCAGGCCTCAGATTTATGGAGCTGTAACTCTGGCTGAAGAATCAACCCTCTCTTCGCCAGCCAGGGACACAGACAAAAGAAAGGGTTTCATGCTGTCCTCTCATTCATCCTGACCTCTCACGCCTTCCCTCTGATGTACTTCAATGTCCTGCTTTTATTTGGACTCTCTAGACCTCTCCACATCCCACCATCCGCACACTCATCCCTTCAGTGTAAGGCGTTTCTTTCTCTTTTTCTTTTCTCTTTTTCTGTCCCACTTTACCTCCTGTTCTGAAACAGGTCAGCGCAGCAATGCTGCAAATGGACAAAAAAGTTAAAGCTGTAACTGTGCTGCTTTTTGAGATGCCCAGCCATCCAACCCCATGTAATCCTATTGAGGGTCACAGGCAGGCTGGAGTGTTTCCCAGCATGCACTGAGCAGGGGGTGTTCTGTTGATCACATGTCTGATTTTATCATGAGGTATGTTTAAATGGAAGTAATGTAGACAGTATTAGAATATAAAACTGCATGCAGAATGAGTGGAGTTGTCAGTTTGTTGAAAGAGAGACTGGTCACAGTGGTGCAATGTGGTCAGCCACTCTCTGCTCCCCCTTCCTTGGCTAACAGGAAGAGGAAGTGAATTATACAACCTATTTCCTGTCTGCTCTATTTACATGGCTGATCCCCGTACAATGGAGGCAGCAGCCCAGTATTGTCCCGTGTGTTGGATTTTTGGGCCAAGCTCTATGTGGATTGTTTCTTTATGGCTTTTCAGTCACATGAAATGGCATTTCGTTGGAATCTTCCATAGTTAGAAAAAATGTGAAAAGTGATTCATTGAATGGAACCTTCCATGTTGTCCTCAGCTGTCACAAATGCAGTATGCACACTATGCAGCAATGTGGTCACCATTGTCCAAATATGTTTGTGTAGTTTCTGTCTGAGGCTGTGCATAGTGTGGGCTAGTCTGGTTTTCTGAGTTTGGTGTTGAAGAACTTGACTGGCCCACACAGATCTCTGACCTCAACAGCATCCAACACCTTTGAGTGCTGGATGGGAACTGTGAGCCCAACATGGGTGTCGGACCTCTCTGATGCTCTAGTGGCTCAGTGGGAAATCACTGCAAAATCTTGGACCATATACATGTTATGAAGCCAAAGATGATATCAAATATTGATTTTGTTTGTCATTTGTAAGCTCTTTCTTTGTTCTCCTGCAGAAGCAGACCTGCGCATAGGTGAGGTCCAGTGGGGAGACAGTGGAGTTTACATCTGTAAAGTGGTTATATCGGATGATTTGGAGGGACAGAACGAAGCTTCTGTGGAGCTGCTGGTTCTTGGTAAGTTTCCACTATTTTCCCAACATGCCGATAGTAAATGATTTTAGTTTTGAAGTTTAAAAAAAGTCGAAGAGCTCAGTCACACTCACACCGTTCTATGTGAATTTCTCCTTTAAGTCTCATTGACATCCATTAAACAACTCAAAGGATTTCAACCGTGCGTTTCCAGTTTTGGTGCAACCTTCTGGCAGCTCTGGCACATTCATCATTGTTGAACTTTGACCTGCAAATTTACACGGTACATCAATTGAAACAATGTGGTATTGAGTCATTGATTCTTGCAGTGTCCCATCACCTTATATTGTACAATATTAGACTGGCAGATTACGTGCTGCAGTATCTCTTTCATGTCCTGCAACCTGTTATCTGTCATTTGCTATTTTAGTACTGAGTGCAGGAATTCTTTATATGTAATTAATCACAGCTACAAAAACACACATCACTTATTGTGAATTAAATTATTTTTCTACAAGCTGCTGTTACATAACAAGGCCTTTATAAGCTGACCTATTCATCACTGACGGCACAATACAGCCCCTTAATGAGCTGATTTATAACAAGCGGTGGCACTTCTTAGGCAGTCTTTCCTAATCTGTAACCATAGCAACTGCATTCACTCATACTGTATGTTACCGAGGTTAGCCAAGGTTTTGAAACTTAACTGCTGCAGAATAGTTATTGTTTATTTTCGTCTTTGACATTCATACCAATATGCCACTGAAGCCTATAGTCTATATGTGTGTGTGTGTGTGTGTGTGTGTGTGTGTGCAGATTCTGCGTGTTCCATGTTGTAAAAGTATTTGTAGCGCATTGTATCTTTACAGTGTATGTGTCTGTGTTCAGTTAATGTTACCATAGCAGCAGCCAAGAGGCTGTGTGGCTCTCAGTGCTCTAATTCACTCTGAGGCTGCACTCTTTTTTTTGCTGGCACTCAAGAGACTTATGTGTATGCACAAAAGACACACACACACACACACACACACACTCTCACACACACACACATACAGAACAATAAGCTTTTACAGTTTGCAAAGACTTGAGTGCATTCTGAATCAGTTTAAATGTTGGGTACGGTCTTGGTGTGATAACATGTTATAGGTGATGACAGGATAAGAAAATGCTACATGAGTTGCTCTTCGCAGTCTTTAACGTAGCACAGTGCCAACCTGTTGTATTTTTCCAGTCTTGGTGTTGCTAATAGGTCATGTGAGGCACTCGTTGTGTTGCCATAACAACAGCTGGGGCCACTGCAAATGGCATGGGGTGTCTTTTGTCTTTTGAGCAAATGGCTTCAGAAGAAGGAGACAGGGATGATTTAATCATGTGGAGGAGGGACAGCAGAGCATAGTGATACAAAAGATGGAGGGTGACACTGATGTGGACCTCAGAGGACTCAGTGGCTGATACAAAGAAGAAGAAACTGCCTTCCCTCTGTTCTCTCTTTTTGAGTTCAATTTCCATTTTCATAGTTAGCTAGTATACAACTATATGAAACATTGACAACACATTAAAATGTGCTTGACACAGATAATTTGCCATGAGCAAAGTGTCCCTCACTATTTTGTGCTCCCTGCACAAGATTTAACCCTGTCATGCAACTTTAGTGGACCAATATGCAAAAAAAACATTTTTAAGCCTTTTTAAGTGTTTCATTGTATCCAACCCATAGCCTAACCGATGCTGTTTTTTTTTAGGCTGATACTGATCAGGACTCCTGACTATGACCAAAGTTTTTTGAGAGAGTGTGTGACTTAAAATTCTACACGGTAGCAATATGGGAGAAACTTCAGGCTGCAGACTGCAGGCCAGAGAGCCCTTTTAGAGCGGTTCTAGACTCATCAGGTCCAGACCCACCGTTTAAGACGTACGACAACATATGGTTTGTTGATCTGATTGGATGAAGTTAACCCGTCCAATCACCTGCCATGTAGTTTTTGAAAGTGCATACCTTTTTTCAAACAGTTTCTGTGGATGCTTCTGTGTGGCGAACAAGTGTGCATCTAGTTATGGTAATAGTAGACATCAAAGTAAGTTATTCGCTGAGCTCAGTTCCAAAGCAAAGTCTTCAAATGCCATAAGAAAAATGGTGCAGCATTTGTGAAGTCACATGTTACCTGCAGAGATTTTAACTGTATGGTTGGATCTGTGTGTGGATCTGTGTGTCTATTTGAATTTGTTTTTAAATGTCCTTCTCTGTAGCGCTCCACCAGCATACAGTCTGACCTTTTTGATCTCTATAGGAGTGTACGTCGCCACCACCTGGATAACCATATAGGGAAAAACAAGCAACCCTGAAATATTTGAAAGTAAATCTCAGTAAATCATGGGCTTGCAGGCAATTTCATGAGTGAGGTGGAACTCCACAAGTGAGAAACCAACATCTGCTTGAACATGATGTAGACAGAAGACAAAACAACAGATAAATGCAAAATTATAGGTGCTGTAAATGTACAAATGCACACAATGCCAGTTGCAGCACTTAACTGTTTGAATTCATGTGGTGATGATTCAGCTGCTTCTCAATAAATCTTCTGTTTTCCAATCCAGCAAAGAACACGTTTAGCCTTCCAGAAAGATTCTAAAGTGAGGTATGTGCACTGTCAGCCAGAGTTAGGCCAAGATCGTTCCACCTGCTCTCTGTGTCTCCAGTCCTTCTTTCTTATGCTTGGCACCTCTCTCCTCCTCCCTGCGGTAATCACACTATCCACAGTAAAACACCAATATCGGCTCACATCACAGTCACCTCCGGACTTCTTCACTTTTCCCAACAACAACTAAAAATATGCACTCAAGCTCATTTTTGTACCAGCTTGTGACACACTGCCCCTTATCTGTCATGTCAGCGTCTCATTCAGACATCTGCTGACCTTGTGTGGAGTCCTGTAAAGCTGTGTTAAAAGAGAAAATGAAAGGATAAAGACATAACACTAGTAAGATACCAGGAACAACAATTAACAGGCGCTGATGGTTATTATTGGGTTATTTCTTGCATTGATGTTTCTCTTTTCTTCTCCTGAGTTGATAAGCTGGATGAACTGGAAAAACAATTATTATTGAGAGAAGTAATGGACTTTTGGTGCTCTGGGTCTCATTCAGGAGCCACTTCTCTCTTCACTGGCCAGAAAAGAGAGAGACAAAGACACAGAAACAGTTGCAAGAACAAAGTGTTTCCTGCTCAGTCTGTTTTCTGGCTCTGGACATGAGGAATGTTCCCACCTGTGATTTTTGCAGCTCTGCATGTAACATTACTCACAGCTCCTGCCTATGTGTCATGTTATCTTCATGAGAGTTCCAGTCTGTCTTCTTACCAGACAAATAACCATATAGCCTTTTATATCAGAAATCAGATGATTGATCTGCTCGTCAGCCACTCTGATATGGAGACTTTCTGGAACAAGACCAGAATGTCCTCTCTGGTGCATGCTGCTGTTGATCTGCCTACTTTATCTTTTTTTCCTCTGTTTTTGTCTTCCTCTGTCTTCATGCATGCTGCTGGGGCAATAACTTTCTTTGAACCAATCATTCAAATTTATATCAACGCCATTGCCTCCCCTCTCCTTTCCTTTCCTCTCCTCTCCTCTCCTCTCCTCTCCTCTCCTCTCCTCTCCTCTCCTCTCCTTTCCTCTCCTCTCCTCTCCTCTGTCTCTCCAGGTTTCTCAGGTGTGCCTGAAGATCTCCTGCCAGACTTTGATTTGAAGATTATGCCAGGTAGGGGCATAATGTATTCTCCCCCCTTTCCTGGTTTCCTTCCATTCATACTAACCCTACTTACTGCCATAACCATGTGTGTAGGAACCATTTGTGTGGTAGGGTCGGAGTATTTCCTGGGATGGATTTTTGCATACAATCTAAGAATTTTAGATGTGGACATTTAGAATAAGTGCAGTCTCTAACATTTGGCACTTGGTCTAATACAGAGAGGCAAACAAAATGTTTTTTACAGCGTTTTTAATGGTCACTATGCTAACGGCTCTGATGCTGCCTAACCTATTCTTCTGTTTGTGATTCAGCTATAATGAGGCTTTGACAGAGCTGAGTTCAGAGCCGTTTTTAACCCAACGGTCTGATCCACACCCGTCAGATAATGAGCTGGCCATCACTCCCACTAAGATGAGCTGTGAAGGAAAACAGCCATTATGGTCATTTTAGTTATTTATGGTTGTGGTTAGCATGTCATCCCACATCATTTGGACACTAGCCAGTGAAAAACGCAGTGATCAAGAAGGAGGGAGGTTTGTTTGGGTCACATCAGATTCCTGTCATACATGTTTAATCATTACTGAGCTTGTGGGAAGTCATAGATGGATGGATGAATTGTGTGGAAGGAGCTCCCAGAAATCACTCCCAAAACATATGATTCACTCAGCCAGAATGGTCACGCTTATCTCTAGTGTTAGTGTTGCAATAGTAGATGTTGTTGTCCACGTCGACTCCCACAGTGCTCTGAAATGTCTAAATGCGCTGTGCTAGTTACAATCCTGCGATCCTGATGTGTGTGTGTGTGCATGCATTTGTGTGTTTAGGGGTCATAATGGTTGCAAATGATATCACATTACAAAATAATTTGTTGTCACAGCCAAATCTTCCGTATCTTACAGAGCAGCATAAACTGTCCTTTTCCTTCCTGTTGCAAAATCAGGCTTCCTGTGTGTGTGTGTGCGTGTGTGTGTGTGTGTGTGTGTGTGTGTGTGTGTGTGTGTGTGTGTGTGTGTGTGTGTGTCCTTGGTTTTACATTGTTGAAGATTTCCTTGTTGGCCTTCTCCTTCCTTTTCCATTGTTTTGTCCCTTCAGGCAAACACTTATAGTTTGTCTGTTGTACTTGCTGTATCGTTCTCTTCAGCACTCCAACACTGAGTAAGAGCATCTTATTTTCTGTTGTAACTCACATTCTGGTTCAGATTTCATTTGTTCCGATTTGTTTTGTTCCCAGAAAAACATTTACATTCTGGAAAACAGGAAAAGTAAATAAAAACAAATTTTTCAACAATCCACTAGCTGATGTCCCATAGCTTTACTGTCGTACACCATGATTCCTCATTGTGCTATGTCCCATCCCAACCTCCTTTTGTTACAGAAGATACATTCGAATAAGGGAGAAATGACACAGTTTCATCTGACCTTCAAGCAGATTACATGCATTCAGGAAAAATCTTGGTTCTTGTCTTGGTTATCTTTTCTGGTTATTACAGTAATTCACGAAATTGGTCAGCCTATTAGGGATTTCTCTCTTGTTATACAAATACAGGTTAGGGCATCAGTAGCTCCCAAGATGAATGGTGAAGCTTGGGAAATTACATAAAGGTTGATTTAGAAGAAATAATGTGACTGTTTCACAACATAAGGAAAATCTGATTGACATTTTAACTTACTAATTACCAATTACTGTAAATTCTACAAGTTCACCGCCCTTTAACAGCTCATTGGTTGTCTAAATTGTAATTAAGTAACTTTCTATCAGTCAACTAATCCCTTTTTAACTAATCACTTCGGCTGGAGACTACATTAGCCACTAGTAGCGCAACCTGAATCACCGACCAAACTGTTCGCAGTCGGGTAGTGGGTAATGCAGGCAGTAGGTTTTGATAAGGAAGAGGAATGTGTGGAATATAAAGAAGATATGACTCTTCCTGTGTGTGTATATAAGTTTGTCCTACTGTACATGTTGATGCTTATTTATATGCAGGACTCTCTGTGTACTTCCAGAGTGGGTGTTTGTGACGGCGGTGGCGCTGGGCAGTGTCTTATTCCTGCTGTTGGTTGGGGTGTGCTGGTGTCAGTGTTGTCCTCACTCCTGCTGCTGCTACGTCAGCTGCTGGTGCTGCCCCGACACATGCTGCTGCCCTAGACACTGTGAGTATAAACACACGGAAATGCAGAAGTTAGCGCTCAGAATACCAACGCTTTTTCAAAGAAGTACGAATTTCTAGGCTGAATGGGATTGTGTGTTGCTTTTGTAGTATACGAGGCAGGTAAGGGAATAAAGACGGGCACCTCCACCCCTCAAACGCCTGCCTACCCTCCATACTTTGTCACTGGTGTCCCAACGATGGTCCCCATTGCCCCACCCTCCCTGGTGGACAAGATGTCTTCTGTCCCGCCTTCAGATGGCAGCCTACTCACAGCAGGTGAGGTCTTACTCTTTATTAGCGAGTCAATCTGTGTTTTTAGAATTATTGTAACACCATATCAGTTTTCTTTTAATCTTTGTTTTAACTATTTATTTCACTTCCTATTTTAGTTTTGAAAGTTTTGAATTGATGTGTGTGTTCTCGTGTTACCGCCTATATAACAATTTTATTCTGCAATTTTGGCCAGAAACTGTAGTAATAAAATAAAATGGTGAAACAGAAAACAAGCAAAACCACCAGCATGGTCCTCAGTCCATAATTACCAGACACACAAAGACAAAAGTTCTCCACGCTAATGGGTCAAGTGTGTATCTGCAGTGCCGATGCATGCTGTAGGGGTGCCCTACCGTGTGCCTTCACCTCAGGATCAGGACTCTCTCAGGGTGCTACAGTATGTAGAGAAACAACTGGCTCACTTCAACCCTGCCAGGTCCACCAGCCACCAGTGTAAGCTTCATAAACCCATCCTGTGGATTTGCTCTCTGAAAAAATCTTCTATGTTGATGCGCTCAGTAGACAATGCATGTTGCATCTATACTGTTGGTAGTGTCTTTTTGGCTTTTGGGAGCTCTTTCTCTTGAGCTTGTTTTGGCATGCCTCTCAGCACAAGCATTCTACGTATTGCATTTGCTGTAGTTCAGATGTGCATAGTAGTAGGTATGCATGCCTACTCGCCTGAAAGAATATGTTTTAACAATTCTTCCTGCAATATTTAGTGTAATCTCTTGCAGACTTCGACTCTGATTTTCTTCTTCTGCAGTGTCTTTGCTATTTTCCCATGCTCTCTGAAGAGAAATTTTCTAATTGTTTATCTCTTCAGTCGTTCTTAATTTATCCATTCCTTCATTTTGACCCGTCCAGCCTGCAGTCTGTCCGAGCTGAGCTCCCTCCACGAGGGAGACTCCGGCTTCCGCCAGACATTCCGAAACGTCCAGAAGAAAGCGCTGCCCGCCATCCCAGACCACGACCCTCAGCCTGAACCCCAACGCTTCAGGGAGGTTCGCAGCCCAGAGCCGCAGCGTTACCGTGACAATCCCCCTTCACCGCAACGATATCATGATGACCCCGACTCAGAGCCCCGCCGCTGCCAGGATGAGCCCCTTCCGCCGCGGCGGTACAGCGACGACCCTCCGTCCTCCTCGCAGTCGCGCAGGCTCGGCCGAAATCAACGGCAGCAGAATCACAGCGAGGAGGAAAACCACAGCAGGTACACATACTCGCAGAGAGAGAGCAGACTGGCAGTTCATCAGACAGTACTGCTTTCCCTTCCATTGCAAATGTGTCTGAATTTTATGAATGCAAACACAAATGTTGCATCTGCATACACAATAATGTCATTATCACAGTACTCGCGTACACAAAGCTCATCTTATTGACCTTTTCTTGCATCCTCTCTTGGGCTCGTGTGGTGGTCTGCAGGTGGAACCCTCGTTCAGAACATCTCCACAGGAAGACATACCGTGCTGCAGGACGAACTGGCTCACTGGATGAGCTGGAGGAGTTTGCTGCCTGTTACAAGCAGAGAGGAGGCAGAGGGGCAGAGAAAAGGGAAGAAGAGAGGGGAGACTATGAGATGGAGCTTCTGGAGTTCAGTCGATATCCTTCCTACCGGGATTGTCCACCGCAGCATTATCACAGTGATGAAAATGAGCTTGAAGACTGCAGCGACCGTGAAGATCATCCCAGACGAAACAAGAAAAATGGACATTTCATAAGTCCACTGCAATCACCAAAAAAGAGGAGGGGCACTTGGGACAGCGAGCGCCCTGTCCCACCTCCTCCCAGAGTCAGTCCACCCTCAGCTTCTTCTCAAGAGAAGGACTACGATGGCACGTTCCTGAACAGCCTGCTGGAGCGTAAGGCTAAGTTGCGAGGGGTCGGCATGGGGAAGAGTGGGGCCCGGGGTGAGGAAGATTCAGACACACCCTCGAAGAGCAGCTCGAAAAAGAGCAGCGGGGAATCGAGTCGGCACTGCAGCCGCTCGCCTAGTAACAGGCCAGAGGCAGATTCTCTGTCTCCTTACTCGGACACAGAGCGGAGCAGAACTGACAGGCCATCTCCACGGCCGCCTCCAGCAAACACTCGCTCCTCTCAACCTCCTGGCCATTCCCTGCCCGGGCGCAGAGAGGAACCCAGAGACAAGACCCGGAAAGTGGTGAGCTACATTTCAAACTATGGGATTGTAGGCTGGTGATGCTAATTTTCAATTCAACAGGAGTGAGTAGAGCTTGCATCTTTTATAGTTATTGAAAACTAGTCATTGGCGTATAGTCGAGGAAATGTTTGTTTGAAAAATGTTAACACTAGGCTAACTACAAAGTATTTAACGTCCAGTGTGGTATTTCCCTGCTTTTATGGAGCCTACTCGGGTGTTTCCTCTCAAGGAACTTTACCAGGGGAACAAGAACAAAAACTCAGGAACTAAACTTTGATCTAGCATGTGAAGCATGCAGGACTCAACATTGCTGACTGGTTAAAATCCAGCAGCTAGTTCAACCGATTCATTCACACAATGAAGTGCTGGGTGACTCTAATATCACAATTTGGACAAGAGAGATATTTCTTGTAATGTTTAGCAACATTAAAATAATATTTTAATAATGTAATGTTGTCGGCTTCGAGAGAGAGAGCACAACCCAGCTGAGGGCAGGGGAAATGAGATAGAGGGAGAGGGAGCAGTGATGTGAGAGCAAACAAGTAAACAGAGATACAAAGCTTGATTTGCTGATAGTTTTATCACGGCTCAAAGCAGAAATAAACATAAAACGCTCACTCAAGCTGGTTGTGCACTGCGGAGGCAGTTGTTAGTCTCCTTTTCATTCATTTTTTTTTTTTATCCAACTCACACTCACAACAGTAAATACAAAGAACAACAAGGTGGCTTGTTGTTTTCTTGTGTGTGAAAAATGAATTTTAGAATCAGTTGTTTTTTTAATGGATCTAATTTGCTTGATCTTCATGGTTGTCAGATGTGTTGGGATCGCAGACAGGGATCCACATAATGGTCTTTTAGTGTCTAGTTTAGTTCCTGAGTTTAGGTCATCTGGTTCCAAAGTTCCTGATAGTGTTTGGCTAAAACTAATGGTAATAACAATAAACTTTATTCACACAGCAGTGTAGATGTTGTCCATGTCCTGCAGGCATCCATGACGTGAGCCAGTGGGGGCTTAGCTCATCAAACAACATACATTTAAATGTATACAGAGATCAAAGAAAAGCATCCACTGTCTGAGAGATAGCAACATTGTCTAACTGCTGCTTTAAGCTGAGGTATATTTGTACATATATATACTGTAAATGGGAAGTTTAACTAGGTTTATTTAATGTGTATCTTTTGTCAGTGTTATTAATTTCTGAAGATGTTTAGACTGATGTGTGATCCAAGATTCAACTCCATGTAATCCTCTTTTCAAAGTTTAACTCGTGGTTATTTAAGATATTGCCGAAACTAATCTGAGCAAATCTGTAATGTGTTGTGGTCAGTGTCGACGCCGTTTGGACTGCAGTACAGTTTCTCAACCTTTCCTGGCCTATGACCTCATTTTTAGGCGCCAAAGTTTTCATGACCCTTGCACACAGGTTATCATGTGAACTGGCTGATGTATTTCAAACCTAAAATGTTTAGTGTGTCAAGCTCACATCAATATGTCATGAGCTCACAGGTTGAAAAACTCTGAAGTACAGTATGAAAACGGTTTTTAGGCCCACAGTAAGTGTTGTTGTTGTACTTTTGACAGGTCAGGTTCAGATCCTACCACACTGAAAACTAGGTAGAATACTCTGTTCTGTATCCAACTACTCTATAACAATCGTAACTGGTTGCCTCCTCCCTGACAAACCTGGGTCAAAAATGTATTCAACAAAGAGTTCCAGTAAAAAATCAGTTAATTCACCAGAACCAGCTTCCAATCAAATCTTCAAATAATTAAAAGAAGAAGAAGAAGAAGTTGAAATGCAGTTTGTCCCAGGTTCTTCTTCACCATAATAACCCTGTTTGGCTAATGGTTACTATCTCTTCACCCTCTCATTCCACTGAAGAAGATGTATGTTCATATTTTGGTCTCTGTTGTTTTATCACTTACACTCCTCTTCATCCTCACCAGAGCACTCTTCTGAGCCGGGATTCCCTCATCGTCTGATCGTCTGAGAGCCGCTCAGACTGAGCACCACAGGGACTGTGTGTCAGCTGCTGAAAGACAGGACTTTGAGTGTGGACATATGCAAAGTACAACCGACCGTGAAGGAAAGCTGAATGAAGAAACGCACAGCAGACACACTGTAGCTGGAGTTTCTCCCCGTGACGTCGGTGAATTATGAAGTCATCACTGTGCGGTTTCTGTCTCCGGCTGCCTCATATATATTTCGGCCGGACAAACACTTAACTAATGTGGGCTGGGTATATGACCTGGACCGTCCCTCCCGGGGGGGACACCGTCCGTCTCCCCTCATCCCTTTAGAAAAGGCTCTGAAGCGGAGAGACCGGCTATACGCATCCAGCACAATGAGAGCATTCATTTCCATTTGATGAGATATCTGCATTAAAAAAGCACGGTTGTAGAAAAGAAGTGTATAACAGCACCATTATTGTAGAGGACGTGTTGTAGCTTCAGTTGTTTGACAATACAAACACTGTGTCACTCAGTAACATATTCAGGGACTAAAGTGCCTAATTCAGACGGCTTTTGCAAGGAGATTTTAATAAACTATAACTAAAGCTGGAAGAAGTAACCAACATTATCATATGTTTACAGTGGGGGTGGACAAAATAATGTAAACTGGGAAAACATACGGCATGACAACATACGGTATACCCAAAGCTACATTGACAAAGTACTTAATTAATGCAGACTCTGACCCAATCTGACCCACATTTGTTGCCGCATTTGCAGTGGTGAAGTAAAAACTTCTAAATCCCGTTCTTTTTCATGAAGCAGTATCATTATTTTGTCTCCGTCCTGTATGTCAGTGAAGACGTTCATCTCCTATTAAAACATGTTAGTTTGCACAAAGTAACTCTTCTCTCCGAGGGACTAAAAATGACCTTTTCTATGTTTTTTGTAAGCATTTACGGTATTGAACAGCCACTTGCCTTTAAAAGTTTTTTTGTACGACAGTATGAAGACATTTTTGTGTGTGAACTCGACCTATTTATGTGTGTGGTGTGATATGAACACTGTAATTTGTAAATGATTATGTTTGCATAAGCTTTCCAGTGTGACTGTGTACATGGAGTGTCTTTGATTTGATTGCTGTTATTCAGCTTTTTCTTATTACTGCTGAGTCAATAGCTAAACCAATACCTTCACGTGTTATCAGCCGTCACACACACATACAAAGCACACATTAGCCTACTGATTTTCTATCTGCTGCAGCATGCAGTGTGTCAACATTCCTGCCTCCATGTTTCATCGGCTCGTCTTGAGAAAGGTAATGCCTGTGTTTAGTTTTCTTCCATTGTGTTTTCTGCTGTCTGGTACTGACATCTGTGTGTGTGTGTGTGTGTGCGCGCGAGAAAGAGAGATGACTCTACTTTTCTGTAAAGGAGACAATGTGTAATTGAGTATGACTCATGTCTTTGTTCATTGTTGTAATCACAGACTGCCTGCCTGTCTTTACTGCACAGCTGTGTCAAAACTCACACATCAGTTCTGCCAGCTCAACCGCAGATGATCTGCGTTGCAGTTGTTTTGTCGTCCACATAAATAATTTGTTACAACAGTTATGTCCTTAAAGTATCTGTTCATTAAACTGGCGAGATCCAGTTGCATCCAGTTGCAACATGGAGTCCAAAAGTGTTTATCTCTCCATCTTCTCAGCAAATAAACAGAGCAGAAACAATGAAACACAGGTTTTATTTTAGGTTCAAGCAATGATGTCTTATAGCCAATGGTGTAATTCAAGTACATTTATTCAACTACTGCACTTAAGTACAGTTCTGATACAGCTGTACTTGTATTTATTTTATTCTACTGCTGCTTCACTATCTTTCAATATAGTTTTGTTTTACTCCACTGCATTAATTTGAGTTGTCGTTAATTTTAGATAAAAAATGTTGCATACATAATACATTGTTTTAAATGTAATTGCACAATGGTATAAGAAAGTAGTGAAAATCAGCTCCACCTTGACCAACGACTGTAAAATGGTGCTTATGTATTAAAGCATTAGCAGTAACAATAATCTAGTAATGTGATACAAGGAAATTTAAGTGGTTAAGTCACGTTCATGAACCATCGGCTTTTGAGAAAATCAACTCTTAAACAGTTTATTTAGGTCATAAAAAGAACAGGCAATCTTTTGAATATGTTTGGGCCATCTTTTCTGTGTTGTCTCATGTGTGTGTTTGCGAAAGGTTGTGTGTGCGTCTGAGC
Organism: Chelmon rostratus; assembly: GCF_017976325.1. Taxonomy (NCBI): domain Eukaryota; kingdom Metazoa; phylum Chordata; class Actinopteri; order Chaetodontiformes; family Chaetodontidae; genus Chelmon; species Chelmon rostratus. The sequence continues at coordinate 24,316,820 of NC_055658.1, read as the reverse complement.
TCAAGCGTTGTCTTTTTGCGATGGGAGGGATTGGTTCAGACAGTGACCACTCGCAGTTCAAGAGTATGTCAGGAATGTTGTTGAGCAACTCCCTCCTGGGCTTTACAGAGGCATCAGCAGGAAAATATGACATCACAGAGTAAAACTGTTTTTCTGTATGTTCGCCCCCCCCGGTCTGACGTGAACGGGCTCAAATATGATGCCAGGTGCTTTTGCCCACCAATCAGCTTTTAGCAACATTTAAAAGAAAAGCTGATGATGGGTTGCCCGCCAAATCTGCTCAAACCATACCCACACAGTCCTGATGAAGCAGGTTAGCAGTTTTCAAGTGCCAAACTTATAATAAATATCACCTAATTATGTTATTTATTTAGTCATAAATACTTACTGTTGTAGAGAAATACATAAGAAAACAAGTTCTAAATACAGTGGTGGAAGAAGTAACCAGATGTTTTACTTATGTGTAGGTAGTAATACCACAGTGTGGAAGTAGTCTGTTGTAGATAAAACACAAGCATTCAAAATTACAAGTAAAAGTACAATTATTGCCATTAAAATATAGAAATAAAGTATCATAAGTAAACATTCTCATTATGCAGAGGACATGTTAAGAACATACGGTATATTATGCAATTAGTGATGCAGTAATGTGTGAACATCACTAAAGCAGCTGGTAAAGGTGAGGCTAATATTAGCTAGTTGATACTGCTGGGAAGCTTATCCTATCATAAAACATCATGATTTATGATTTTATTTTGTATTAAAAATCAGAATCTGCAAAGTAACTCGCTGCAGTTGTCAGATAAATGTGGAGTAAAAATACAATATTTGCCTTGGAAATATGGAGTTGAAATAAAAAATGTAATAGCATGAAATGGAATTACTTAAGTGAAGTATAAGTACCTCAAAATTATACTTGAGCGAAAGTACTTATAATAATAATACTTTTTGCCACAGTTTAAATCTGTGCAGCCGCTTAAATCCTGATGAACAAACCTGTGCAGCATAGACGCATGTAGTTTTATTGTATGTAATCCAATAAGAAAATAGACTTATGTATGTTAAACCAACCTTTCTATAAGACCTGATATGCCTCTCAGCTGTTACAGCAGCTGCAGTGTGTGTTGATTAAAATGAACTGGTGTAGTGCTTAGGCAAATTTAATACGAGTTTACATTTGTACTTTATAAAATCAAATGCATGACAATGTTGCAGTCTTTGCTTAGTGAACGTGGATTGAAGTCATGCTTGTGGCCTCAGGCCTCAGCGGGACAGGATATGAGGGAGTGGAAACACAGAGTGGATCTTGGCAGGAGTTTCCAGGAAAAAAGGAGAAGCTCTGAGGGCCTGCAGGTGCAGACTGGGTGTGCTCACAGGGAAAACAATCTTTGACAATTGGAAGAACTGGGAAAGCACTTCAGCACAACACACAGAAGTAGTCCCATTCATGTGCAGATGGCCCCATGCGTTTATGAAAGAGGACATGCTTGAAAGGCGTCCCTCTGCCAGGGAATAAACAGCATGGTTTTATAGTTTAACTGAAGAGACTGTGGGAGTCAAACTGACACAGAAATCACACAAAAATCTGGTTAAAAATAAATAAATAAAATAAATCAAGTTTAGGGTGCCATCTAGTGGTTTCAGTTCAGAGTTACACCAAAGTGCTGATGACTGTTGGGCTGCTCCCAACAGTAGCCAAAAGGTATTTTCCTCAGCTATAATATCAATGAACTGCATGTGCACACTTTCCTCTAATAATTTGTCACTTTATGTTCAGTTAAGGTCATCATGCTTTATTATCATTGTTAGAATTATTATTAAGTCATTGGAGTTTGGTGGAAACACAGAACTAAAACTGAACATATTCACTGAGTTTCAACTATTGTTTCATAAAATATGTTTTTAAAGCACCAAGGTAATGCTAGTTTTTGAAAAATCAATATTCTTCATTAAAATAACAGTATTTAATATGATGTCAAATTCTAACCTCACTAATGTAATGTTATTATTAATTAACATTACTCTGGAACGATATATGTTGCTCTTAAAGCTGTTATTCTAAAATAAAGTAAAACTCTGCTAATTTATGTTGCTCTGCACACAAGGCGGGATTACCTGTGGCAGCTGAATTGGGGCCTGGACCCCAGGGGCCCTTAAAGCCCTAGGTTCTTTGCATGTCAATTAATTTGTGGTCATTGAATTAGCAAATTTGCTTGAAATGTACTTAATATTTTCTGTGTGTCTTTTAATCACCAGCAATTTGTACTGCACATAGTTTGGCCAGTGAGCATACAAGCAAAGCTGACATGTGAAGGGTTGGCGGGTGTCAGCGGGGGCCCAAAATGTTCATCCTGCCACAAAACTGCACCAGCAGCTTCATTAGCTGATGATAACAGGGCAGACAGCAGCAAAAATACATGCAGAGAGGAAGCAAATAGCACAAGAAGTCATGAACCTGTCAACTGGTGATATTTGAAAGGAAATTATGTCAAAACTAATTGGACTGGAATTTGAATATAGCCTAAATATAGCATCAATGCATATAAACTCACCAAGACCCAAATGTTGGTACTATAAATACCTATAAAAAAAATCACCTGTAAAATAACATGTTTATCATGTTATTTATTTATGTAATCCTAAATTAGCATTAACAGGCCCTCGTGACCTCCACTCTCGTCTCGCGGAGGATTTCTGTACACCTGGCTACGTCACAGGCTGGGATGAATTCACCTGGGTGTGGCCGGAGATGAGTGCGGTGTCAGGCATTCAGCAAACACGCTGTCCAGGTGAGCGCACGGGTCGAGGCTGTGAACGGCGGTGTTTGAGTTCAGCTTAGAAACGTCTTTGGAGGAGTTTTATTTTCCACCTTTTTCTATCTCCCTCTTTGTGTTCGGAGGTTTTGTGTAACCGCATCGTTTTGTCATCATGCGGGGATCACGTGCCGCAATCGTCCTGCTGTCGCTTCTACAAGGTAATTTCCATTCCTTTACGTATTGCCTTCATATTTTTTAAAAAAGAAAGGAAAGTAAGTCGAGTTAACCTGATTTTGAGTAAAAAGATTTCAAACTTTCGACTGAAACGGAACTGAGCTGAAAGTATCGGTCACATGACACACGTTGTTGATACTGGTCATACATGCTGGATGTGTTTGAAGTCTGTTTGGATGGCTGTCTGTTTTTGCAGCGTTTTAGAACATGTCTTTATTTTTCTTATTAATTTTCTTATTAATATCTTACTTTGGAGGAGCTTACTGATACTCTCAGGCTGGTTGCCTATAAAGTGACCCAGTTATGTTTCTAAACTCTAACCTGCTACTTTTCTAATCTTCCATATTATATTAAAGCATCAGTGTGACTTGTCTTCTTGTAGGTTTAGGTTAATTCAACAGGTTTCATTACAGCTTATGTGTTTGGTTGGTAGTTTCACAGTAAGCCTTTCCTGTGTCTTTGTCTGTGTCACCTGTTTTTCTGGTTCTTCCGCTTTGAAATGAGCCCAGCGGTTGAGAGAAACCCTGACACACACTCGCTTTACTTCCTTGGTATTTTGTGGAAAGCAGGCTACTGTTTCACTTAACTGGCAGCATCTTCGTGGCGCGAGAGATGACTTTATTCCTGATGCACGCGCACATGCAGACATACACAAAGTGCTGTTTGTAACCATCTGCTTGCCGTCCCTCCACAGTGTCCATGTGCATTCAGGTGATTGTTCCTCAGCAGGAGCGCAGCACGGCTCTGTTTGCCTCAGTGGTCCTCCGCTGTGACTACTCCACCTCTGCGAACCTCCAAGATGTTCTGGTCACCTGGAGGTACAAGTCCTTCTGCAAGGACCCCGTGCTGGAGTACTACTCCACAGGTTAGAAACAAGCCACCCGCACCAGGAGAGAGCATAACGGAGAGAAAAGTGATGGTGCATGTTCTCTCTGAGAGAAGACTTTGTCAGGTTTAGAACAGCAGACTTCTGGACTTATTTGACTCTCACGTGTCATTTTAATGAAAACTTTGCATCTGGTTTTGCAGCGTACCAGTCTGCACTACAGTTGGGCCAGGACCCGTCCAATGACTGTCCAGATCGTCAGCGGACGGTGCGCACAGTGATCCAGAAGAGGGGGAGCAACGAGCCGACGCTGGGAGCAGAGTACCGTGAGCGCAGGATCACCATCCAAAACAGTGAGTTCATTCAAATGTTGTGCGATCCAGTCCAGCACGGCCTGCGTCAGGCTCATCGCAGTTGGGATGATAATAAGATGAAAATGTGTTTATCACCCTCATTATACAGTTTTTGCTTCACTTGTTGTGTGGCTTATGCATACTTCATAATAGAGCTGAAATGACGGACAGAAGCTGGATCTCGAACAGTTTTGTCCTTTAAAAGCCAAAAAAAAATCTCTGGTTGTGGCTACTGTTTGTCCAGCATTTTGTGGTTTTCTTCTGTTTTAGTGAAAACAAGACACAACAGATGGAGTAGATAAAAATGTTAAATAATAGCCATGAAACTTCCCCAGCTGTTTATGTACATTCACACTTTTATTTTTTGTATTATAAGTTTTCTAAATGTTATGTTTAAGTATGCAAATGAGGCAGTATCTGATGAAATCTGCTTTAAAATAATTTGCATCAATTTCCAGATCAGAAAACTGAACCCTGGATAAAGCTGGCTTGGAAATTCTTGTGTCATTTCGTTGACATTAGAGCCAAAGGTTTTTACAGAGGGAATTGTGGATCTCTCAATAAATCAGAAAAAATAGCCATAAAACAATCCATTTTTGCAGCGTTTTTAGCAATAAAATGAAACATAAATCAAGCTATGAATGATATGTGACAAACAAACACTGCTCTTAAAACCTTCCGTGTATAGATGGGAATAAGTGTTGATATGTAGATATAGATATGTTTATCTATGCACATGATGCATTGTCTGTGTAATATATATGCATTTTGAATATTTTCTATCCACCAGTCGAAAAGATTATGGAAGCAAAATAGCCTAAAAACTCAAAACTGATCAGTAATATTTTTATTATCAGGAATGTTTTCGTCTGTAGTGTTTCTTCCCCAAGTGAATATGTGTTGTTCAGAGAAATTTTGATTATAATTTGCGTCTAAGCTATCTTGACTGCACTGTAATTGGAAGTGTGTGTGTGTGTGTTTGTTTGCAGAGGCCGACCTGGTGATCACTGAGGTGATGTGGTGGGACAACGGGGTCTACTTCTGCTCTGTCGACGCTGCCGGAGACACCTCTGGAGACTCTGACAAAGAAGTCAAACTCATCGTTTATCGTAAGACACAAAATAAAGAATCCGTGTTCACACATGCACTCGCTGCCCCAGATTCTTCCCCACATTTCCACAGCTTCTGCTGATGTTATTAGACCGAAATGTTGTGCATTATAGTTCCCTGTTGGGAGCTGTGACAAAATCAGTGACGGAATTAAAAGTTATGTGTTTCTCTGGACACGTCACAATAAGCCTGTCTCTTCCCCCTGTCCGGCAGACTGGTTGACAGTGTTGTTCATCATCATCGGAGCCCTCCTCCTCATCCTCCTCTTCTGTATCTGCTGCTGCCAGTGCTGCCCTCAGAGATGCTGCTGCTATGTTCGCTGTCCCTGCTGCCCACAGCAATGCTGCTGTCCTGAAAAAGGTAGAGAGCAGGCGCCATTTAGAAAGCTCTTCTTCATTGGTGCTCGGACATCCAGAGCAATGGGCTGCATTAAATTCACAGCTTGTGCTGTCAGAAGTAGATGGAAAACTAACAATAAGGCAACTTGGGTGAAAAAAAAAACATGGTGCACTTTTGTGCATTTAAGGGATAAGTTCACATTTTATCTGTTTTAAAACAATACTCACATGCCCATATGTACACTGAGAGACTTATTTATAGCTGTAAACGTTCCTCCTGCCCACACTGGCTGTGAAAAGATCCCCATCGAAATGATTTCAGTGTAAGAGATGGGGGATAAAATCTATAGTTCTTGTTCTGTTTAAATTTGTATTTTAAGGTTTAGCTGAAGCCAATATGAGACTTCAACAGTCTGAATTAGTCAAATCAAATCCTCCTAAGTTACTGTGTCTGTGTGCTACTGTTCCTCCACCGGAGCTCTGCAGGGAAACACTGCCTGGGGAAACAAAGAGTGTAATTTTACGAGATCAGCATTTGCTTTTACTAACTTGGAGGGCTGAAGGCTCATTCGCTTCAGCTGAACTTAAAAATGCATTTCTACACAGAACGGGGACTACAGAGATCACTTACATTGATATCAAGTTAGGAAGCGACCTCTTAACAGCCAATACAGAGAGCAGAAACGATTACAGCGACAGATAACTTAAATGTACGTGATGGCCTTATGAGTATGAAGACAGACTTCAAAAATGTCCTTTAAAGAGTTGCTGCTCAGCAGTCGTGGCTCTACGGTGTTGGATGTTGTTCCCTTAAAGACAAGAAAACACAAGCAAGAAGTTTTGAAAACAGTTTCTGCTCTAACCTGTAATCCGGTGTAATGTTAACCCACCTCAAGACAGAAAACAACAAGTAAATGTGCACCGTCACAGGTTACCATTCTCATCCGTATCCCTGCAAGTTGATTTTCATACTGTTCTGGTACACCTTGTGTTGCCTGGCTGGTAGAAAGCTTATTGTGTGTCCACGTATTGTGTTAGCCACTGTGCAGGTAAGTGGCCTGTGTACTCAGATGAGACCCTCCTGTGTTGATGAATATGAAAAAATGTGCTGTCCTCCTCTTTCAGCGGTGATGCAGCATCGTATGATGAAGGAGGCTCAGAGGGCCATGGCTCCCTGGTTAGGAGGGCAGCCGGTGTATGGACCAATGAGCCACGCCTCCTCCCAGATGAACCCGCTGCTCTACCCTGGTACACACACACACACACACACCCCTACACATGACTGTCGGCAGGTTTTCATTCACTTAACTTTATTATGTGAATGTTTCTGTCCCTCCAGGGTCCGTCTCAGGCAAGAGCATCCCTTTGAAGCCCATGCCCCTCCCCCCTCCTCAGTCCTCGTCTTACAGCATGCCCCCTCCCAGTGGCCATGGCAACCACACCCCTGCCAACACCAATCACATGCTTGATTACCTGGAGAGCCAGGTGAGGGGGATGAACGCGACCAGTCCTCTGCTACAGGTATGTAACCACCGATGTTCTGAGATCTGTTAGAGCATCAGTGTTTTGTCATATTGTCATTCACAGATGTTTAAATGCTATCATATCTGCAACCATTCCTGTTAATCAGGATCAGGATCAATCAGAATACTTTATTATTTGAGTAATTGGTTTACCTTATTTTAGTATTTTTAGTATCTGTTTTGGGGCTATTATGCGATAAACCACCCAGATGCCGTTTTCGGTGTGAAGTTAAGGTTTTATTTAATGAGGAAAGGGTCGTACGCCTCCACTATACAAAAGTACAAAATCTTTGGAGAAGAGTTTTGCTGCTATTTTTGAAGCTGACATTGGCAGGAGTGTTGGATGTGTGTGTTTGATTGACATCTGTCAGGGCGCTGGTTATGTCATTTCCTGTTGGTACAAAATGGCAAAGTGCAGCATTTCTTGTGTTGTAACTGCCAACACAGAACATACTGTACCTGTGAGTTTCACAGAAATGTGCGAGTGGTGTTTGTCATTTTGTGTTTCTTCTTCTTCCTCCTCCCATCAGTCCCAGCCACCTCCACCCCAGCACATGCAGCAGATCCCGCCTCCTCCACAGCACATGCAACCCAGTGTCCCATTTTCCCCCGGCCCTCCCAGCATGATCTCCGCCCTTGACGATGGCCCGATGGAGCGTCGCGTCATCACACTTCCACCAATAAGAGAGCAGCACCCGGGCAGGCTCCCACCCCCCGCGCCCAAGACTCGCCCCCCGAGCTCCAGCGAGAGCAGCCGCAGCGGCTTCGGCCGTCGTGACGAGCGAGGTGCGGCGGGCAGACGTTACCCTTCACCCGCCCGGTCTAGAGGCATTCCCAGGAGCTACAGCGAGGAGTCACTGGATGGGCGGAGTCGCAACGGGGCGCGAGGAGGCATGGACCGCCCCCGCTCACGTTCCAGAGATGACCTGTTTGACAGCAGGTCCAGAGGAAACTACTCTCCCCCAGCATCACGGCGCCCGAGAGGAGGGTCCTGGAGCTCGGACGATGAGGGCAGCAGCAGGAGAGGAGGAGGCGGAGGGAGGAGAGGAGGCGGAGGCTGGGCTGACCAACCTCCCAGCTACACAGAGTACGAACCCGGACACAAACCGGGACACAAACCAGGAGCACGGAGGAATGACCCCTACTCCGTAAGACACACGCTGCTTTAGTTGATAGACACATTTTACTACACCAACGCACTTTCATCAAGACAAATGCACACATGCTCAAACACAAACAGTCTGAGTTTCACCGATTGTCAGTGACGTGAATCTAAAGTTAGTGTGTCTCTCTCAGGACAAGAGTTCTCGCAGTGGCACCAGCATCGTCATCTGAACCCTCCAGCTGTGAAACGCCCTGTGACCTCTGTGTCAGAGAACACGCACACCTCACTAGAACTGGGAGCCTTGTTGTCTGGCTGCTGGTAAATGTTTAAATGCCACCATTTTTATAAATTTGAGAGAATCATAAGTGAACAGCTGGCAGAAGGATTCATAAAAAGTGAAACAGAGAGATTCAGACACTTGGAATAATCTTCCTCCTCAGAGTGTGCAGGCAGCAAAAAAAATAATCTTTTTTTTAAGATATTGTTTTAAGAAAGTCGTTACTGCGACACAACGGAGCAGAATTCTGGGATAGTACTCCCTTCCTTCTGCTAGTTCATCAGTGTAATGCAAATATTCTGAGGCGATATGGACTAAAAGCCTTCTTTTACACGACTCCTACACAGCATGTGGCTTTTAGGATTTCTCCTCTTAAGACTGTTTGTTTGGCAGTAACAGTTAATTCTTGTCTTTGATAACAATCATAAAGTGCAGAATGGATGACTCTCAGGGCCAGTAAATCAACATTTTGTTGTTACATTAGCCAAGTGCTATTTAAACCCCTTTAAATATGAATAGACTCTTGTGAATGCTGAAATTAGTTTGTAGCTTTTTATAATTTTTGTAAATAGTTATTTTTCATATATCCTGGATGTGTTGAAGTGGCTTTACTGTACTTGTTTGACTTAATTTTTGAAAGAAAAGGCTTATATTAACATTAAAGTTCCTGTGTGAAGGATTTTGGGGGATCTATTGGCAGAAATTAGATATACTATTCAGAGTTATGTTTTCATTAGTTTATTATCACCGGAAAATAAGAATTGTTCTCTTAGAAAGAGCTCTGTATCTACTGAGGGTGCGAGTCCTCTTCCACCAAGTCTGCCATGTTTCTACAGTAGCCCAGAACAGACTAACCAAACTCTGGCTCCAGGGATGGGACTTTCTTGTTTTTAGCGGCCACCGCAGGGAAGGGTAAGGCGAGGGCTGCCCAGGTGGTTGCAATTTGCAAACACACCACTAGATGCTGCTAAATCCTACACACTGGATCTTTAAGTCATCCTCTGTTTAGATAATTATAAAGTGGTTTTCAAACCTTTGTAAGCTGAATGCAGTAATTACACTTAGTGCTCATAAATAACTGTAAACTATTTTTCATGGTTTTAATGTAAGAAATGAAGTCATGTCAATGTTACTGGTCCAAGTTTTTTTTTTTTTTCTTTTTAAGTTATGGTTGTCAGCACAAAATGAAAATATACCTGATTTCTTTTTCTCCCCTCTTGCTTGAATCTTGGTATATTTCAGAAATACACATTGAACTAAAAATCACTCACACATGGAAAGTTGTTGATGTTTTTAAGTTTTTCTCTCTTTTTTTTTGTTTTTACACTGTACAAGCAGTTTGTGTTTATTAATTGTATAGATAATAAACATTTTACCTTTTGGGTAGAACACAACTGTTTATTGTTCTTATTCCAATATGAAGGCTCGTAGTATTTTCTGAGGCTTTAAGCCAAGACCTAATGTGAAACAGTGAAGTTGTTTTTTATTGAAGAAAGTGAAGGCTTTATTTCTCCATTTTGACAATCTATACTTGTATATGTAATGTTTTGTATAAATCAACAGGTTAAGAGAGTTTGCATGCTTGTCACTCAAATGTCACCTCTTTTCAAGAAGAATTTGGAGCAATCAGGTTCAGAGTTCACAGCCCATCATGACAATCTCGACAAAAGTTTCTGATAAATTCATGTTCTAAAAAAACAACTGTTCACTTTACTCAAGAAAATACACAAATTATAGTCAAAATAAAACTACTGCATAAATTAATGACAAGGATATGTTCATTTAGAGCCTTAGTGTTGGAGGATAAGGGGAAATATAAGACAGCTTGTTCTTATTCTTTTTATCTCCCGGTGAGAACATTTTTGACCTCAGAATTGGGTACAATTCTTCAGTCATCACACACAGCTAAAGAGTCTCTCACAAGATTAACTGCAGCAGACCTCCCTCACAACAGAGATACATTTTCTGAAAGCTAAAGTCATATTTCTGAATAGAGCTGAAAGGATTACTTGAATAATTGATTAGTAAATGAACAGAAAATTAACCGGAAACAGTTGAAATAATTGATTGACTGCGTTAGTCCTGCTTCAGATGCCATTCACTGGTCTCTGGCCTCTCAAATGTAAGATTTGCCTCTATTCTGTGTCATTCTGCTTGCTTGCGTTTGTTGTTTTCTCTACACTATGCTATACAAATAAATTGGCCAGTTTATTAGGTACAGCTTTGAAAAGCTAGTGAAGCATCAGCCATCAGCCCTGCAATACAATAAATCCCAACTTCATGAAGGTTAAAATGTTCAGTTTTTGTTGAAACTCTCTTAGTGAGATGTGATAATTTTGGAGGCTGAATTTGTGGTGCTGTTGAATTGTATTGCATTATACTGAGAAGTGTCCTCCCCGCATAACACATTATAATTCAACTGCACTAGAGAATCTGTGACATCTTTTAAACCACTACTTGAAACTTTAAAATAAAATAGCACCGTTTGACTTCCACCTTGTCTTAAAACTAATAAAGTTTCTTCTCAATATTAATAGTGGTAGTAATAACCGTGCAGCCTCCAAAATCGCCATCAAGTTAAATCAATACCTCTTTTGTTAAACTTCATCAAAATATCTAAAAGATAGCAGCAACAGTGATTCCAGAACAGCCGTCTGTTCTGTCAAACTGCGGCTGCGCAGTGTAGCCTTGTTTAAGTCGCGCTCTGATGACGTCACAGTGAGAGGAGGTACGGGTTTGCCACGTCGGTCTGTGTGCAACGCGACACTGTTGCTCCTGAAGCCCAGGTCTAACTTTTACAGCCGTTTTATGTTTTGAACCGGAGAGAAAGCGACCCTGCAGCATCGCCGGTGTCGTCGTGTCTCGTGTCCGCATCAGCTCAGCCCGGTACATTGAAGCTGGGAGGCGGAGAAATGCTCGGTGCTGTCTGGACTCGTCAGGCTGGAAGCCACATAACTGACTGATGCATCCTTGTTCGGTTCACCCCCCCATATGTTGTCGATGTTGTGTGAGTAACTGTGGCTTTACAGAGCTTTTTTAACCGTCCAGCTTTGATCCCGCAAGCTAGCAGCTACCTACAAGCTTACATCGCTCTATTTTTAACGTCTTTGTCAGAGTGTGCTCCGAAGTTTCCGCGGTGGACAAAATGACAACGCTGCCTGATGTCATGATTCAGACAGGCAGCTTTAGAGCCGGTCTTAGCAGGTCTTCCCAAAAAACTGTACCCCAAAGAAAAGTCAGTAGAGACCAGCAAACACTTCTCCCGCTTCGTGGTCGCTTTTTAACACTCTCTGTAGGACTTGTGGTGTGACGAAAACTAGAAACGTGTTGCACTTCCACAAAATGACAAAATAACGTCCTGCAATCCCTCCACTGCTGCCGATTTCTCTCTCGCACAGTTCCTGTTTTCACTTTTGACTTTCAGCAGTAATCTTGCTCTGTGGTGTGCATTTATGTGTGTCTGTGTGTGTGTGTGTGTTAATGGCTGTTTCCTGTTGAAGATACAGCTGTAAAATTGTTTAATATCGTAGCTGCACACTGGTTACAGAGCGTGCTGTAGTAATCTCACTCATGTTTCATAAACCTTATCGGCATAGAGGAAATGCTGATATACAAAGAGGTTGGATGTTATCTGCCACAGGTTTGTGTTTCACTTTTGGAGCCGATTACTGGCTGATGAAGTTGGGCGGGACTACTTTTTTTTTTAACCCAGTGATGATAAGATAAATTCAACAATACTTCATGCAGTCCAGTTACCACTACACAAGCTAAGAGGCCACTTCTGTGTCAGAAAACAGTGTCCATCATAGTTTGTCTTGTCCAAAATCCAAAAACATCCACTTCACTGTCACGTTAGATAAACAACAGGAGCAAATCCTCATTATCAATTACTTAAATAGTTGCCAATTAGTTTTCTGTCAATTGGAAGATTGATCCAACTCTGCTTTGGAGCCAACAAGTTTAACGTTTGGATGCATGCATCAAAAATCCTTTTCTTTAGCACATGCAACAACAATGTCTTGGTTCTTTTTGGGCTAATCAATTAGTCAATCAGCTGTCGGGACTGATTTCATAATAGAATCCGAGAGAGAAAAATTCCCAACATTTGTGAGCTGTAGTTTCTCCCATGTGAGGACTTGCTGCTCCTCTTAGATAGTAAACTGAATATCCTAAAGTTTAGAATTTTCCGGCAGATGAAACAATATTTTGAATAAATGATCAATGAATCAAGAAAGAGTCAGCGGATTAATTGATAATCATATACTCGCTAGTTGCACTCCTAGGTCTCTTAGCTTGTAGTGCAAGGTTTTATATTTTAAAACATCTCACTGTGTAACAAATCAACTGGCCAGGATTTCAGTTTTAATTAACTTCCATTTGAAATAAATTGGTTTTGTAGTGCGTCAAAAATGGCCTGCAATCAATAATTATTTTCATTAAGAATCTGAAATGTCAGAAACAGTCACAAATTTTCAGAGCCCAAGATGACATATTGAGTATTCGACTTACAATGACATAAAACAGACAAAATTTACACTTTTTGTACATTTTCTTGTACTTCAATGAGGAGTGTTTTGTCAGAATTGTCACCACGTAGACGGCGATGTCTAGATTTCAAATTGATTTAGGTCGTAGATTTTTATTTATTTCCTGTTTTTGTTTTAGCACTACAACAGCCAGACAGCTGGAGGACTGCTCACAACAGTGATATAAAACAATGACAGTGTAAATTTTAAAAAAAGCAAATTTGTTTGGACTACAAATCACCACAGTGATGCCAACGTGCTGTAAAAGAGCAGGTCATCATCTTGATGATTCACAACCTTCCACATCTAGACGGTTAGTTCTTACACGAGTGCCTGTCATATCTAGAGCTGACTGGTTGTCGTTACAACAGCTGGTTTGACATGTTGCAGCAGGGGACGCCCAGGTGTATCCAATAACAATATAATTAATAACTGCATTCCATTTAGGTGTGTCAGTATTGTCTTTTTTTTTGCCTCACTGGCATACCTGTAGAGCAGCTGTTGATGTTATTATTTCCTGCTATGACAAGTTAAAATATGTGAAGAAAGCCTGTTGTCAGCCTTTACAAATAGTACCCAAACATTTGAACTTGTAGTGTTGGAGTTGAGAAGAGTTTTGGATATCTTAGTCAGATGGTGTTTCGGCTGACAGGGTGTCAGTTTCGGTACATAATTGCCCCAATGAGCATAGCAAAAAGCTTCTGTATGAAGTGTCTGCTGCCAGCTCTAGCACTGTAAACACCTGACAGATGTATCGTATTGAATAAATGAGTGAAAATATACTTCTCGTCAGTCATTTAATGTAGACACACACAGGGAATTCATCATTACCTCTTTAAACCCCTCCAGGAGATTGTTTCCCAATGTGAGCTTAAGCAGGCAGACTGCACATAAACAGGTCTGATACTGTGTGTAGTTGCCAGTAGGTGACAGCTCTGTTTGCTTTGTTAAGCAATAGTTTGAGAGTCGTCAGGAGTGTTGCCACCAGGAAGACTTGGATGGTTCGCTGATCTGGCTGCATTAGCAGACCCGTTTTTTGTGAAGTGAAACCTACGGAGGATAGCTAATTACTTATGTAGCTTATGTACACTCTGGTGTCAGTTTATTAGATAAGCCTAGATAAACCAAATGCAGCCTAATTCATCAGTCCTGCAATAAATCCTCCCTTCATGGAGGCCATGATGTTTGGTTTATATTCAATCAATCAACTGTATGATCATTTTAGAGGCTGTAGTTCAGGTTGGGGCAGTATTGCGTGATATTGAGGGGTGTATAAGGCATTTTCTCCACCCCATTTATATCTGTTTGGTTAGTGGAAACACTTCTCAGTGTAATGCAGAGCAATTCAGCAGCACCCATAAAATGACCACAAAGTTGACACCGCTCTAAAAACGACACACACTCCAAAAAAAAAGACTGTCAGTTCACTGTCATAGATGGCTAATAAAAAAGCATTTCTGTTTATTATATGTTAAAATATAAACACAACCTCTGCTAACATCATGACTTAATCTGCTTTTATGGGATAAAACATTAACATTCAGGAAAAAGGAGCTGAGGTTGTTTCACCCAACCGATGCCATATATTTAAAGAGTGTGTCTGTTGTTTTTAGGCTGCATCCACTAACTAAATTGAAAGAAAATGCATCAGGATAGAGATGGCTTACCACGGCTGCTAAATAATTTCCTGGGGAAATCCCTATCAGGTTTGAACCGCTGACATGTTTAAATGTCGTGATAACCTGTCATGTCTGATAAAGACTAATGAAAGCAGTGCCAAACACGAGTCCCACAGTATTAGCATCTTTTCACGTCTTCACACCTCTGCGAATGAGCATGAATGCATTTGTATGTTTCACACTGTTGCAGATTCTCAGATTTCACACCTAACCGATTTGACCTAAAGAGGTTGTTTCACAGGTGTTGTGGCTTTTTCAAGGAAACGCAACTGTGTTAGCTGCTTTTAATTAAACTCATGCAACAGAGCTAAACGTCTGATGGCCTTGTCTTTCATTAACAAGAGTGATGGGAGAACATGTTTGGTATTTCAGGCAGATGTTTGACCTAAATCAATAGTACTAACAACATCAGCATTACGAATTTCCCCTTTCAGATAATTAATGATAACATGCCATTTTGGTGTAACGCTGATTGACAAGTGGCGGGGACAGTAAATAAAATAAAGTCAATAAAGGGGGAAAAACAGAACTGAGAACCAGCTCAGTGCAAAACTGGAGCACCTGTTGACTTAGATGTGTCATGTAAAGTAAATTCCTCTGAACAGATCTGTGCTCTAATTGAACTTTGACTCTGCTGAAATGTTGATTAAGCCTCAGGTTTGTTTTTTGTTTTAAGTTGTTGGCTTTTTTTTTTCTTTTAAAGATTACTTACAGAATTTATTGCTTTCTCAGTTCGCTTTTCTTGTTCTGACTCTCACCCTGAGTCTCGTCTTTCGGTTTCCTCGGCAGTGGCCTGGCTGTACATGGTGGCTCATTGAGCAGAACGAGAGGAGTCCCAGTGGCTGTTGGTTGGTGGGCGGCGTCCGTGGTTGCCACGGTAACTGGCGACCATGCCAGGAGGTCGCAGGGGTCCCAGCAGACAGCAGCTAAGTCGCTCTGCTCTGCCGTCCCTGCAGACTCTGGTTGGAGGCAACCTCGGCAATGGCACAGGCTTCAGGAACAGGTGCGTGCACTAACCAATTTAAATGCTTTTACACCTCAAACCATAATTTCTGTGAACAGTTTGTAAACTGATCTCTGTTTTGCACTGTAAATCATGTGACAGACGTGCTAATGGCAATTCTAACTAGAGCGGAACAATTGATGATTAACTGAAGAGAGGAAAATGTAATCAGCAATACTTTAATAATGGATTAATTGTTTCAGATATTTTTCAAGAGAAGATGTTCAGCATTCTCTGGTTCTAGCTTCTCATGTTTTTCCCATTTTATACGATTGTGAACTGAATATCTTCTGAGTTTTGGACAATTAGTTCCACAATTCAAGACATTTGAAGACGTCACCTTGAACAGTGAAGGACCTCTAATAATTGTTTGACATTTAAATTGCAACATTTTTTAATTTTAATTAAAAAATGTTGCAAAAAAAAAAAAAGACCAATGAAGCCAAGCCTGTGAGCTAGTTCAGGCAGTCAACTTGAGTCTTGAGTCTTCCATGGCATTCATCATGGAAATACACTTAAGCCGTCAGTGGCCACTCTGCTGTTCCTGCTGTTCACTAAGTATTTCAGAAGCTCCACCTCCACCACAGCATCCACCTGTAGGTTTCGAGTCTACCTCCCCGGGGTTCGTGTCAGCTCTCCCTGCAGAACTGAGCTTGGCGTGTGGGGGGCGACGGGGTGTCTGTGCAGATTATTTTTTTGATTAGTAGATTCAAGTCTATCAAATGTCAGAACAATGTAACATAAAAAATGTCCATAACAAGTCCACAGAGATATCTTAAAAAAAAAAAAAGATATCAGATTTTTTATCCTATGAAACCAAGCAATCATCAAATCCTCACAGCTGAGATGTTGGCATTAGTTTTTTTTACACTTTATCAGCCCTAGTCCCCTTAAGGATTCGCTAAAAGGAATATTTAAGATAAAAAAAAAAAAATGGGGCATTACAGCAGCAGGAAGAAAAGATAGCAGCAGAGATAGAGAACATTTGAAAAAAAACGAATACAAAATGAAAAGTAGACTATATATATGTACATATTATACAAACAAATAAATTTGACTATAGAAAAGAAAAATAAGGTATGTAGAAAAAAATATATAAAAACAAATGTAAAAAGTATTTATTGCCTTAATAGCTGTGGAAAACGAACAATGTAAACTGCCTTCAGATTAAAAATGATAATAAATAGTGTTACTACTATTGCACAGAAAATAAAAAAATATACAAAAACAGTAAATATATGTAATATTGCACAAAATGTAAACGGAAAATGTAGCTTTCCTTCTCACACACTGGATGAAACAGTCTGTCACTAAAGGAGCTGCTAAGGGCCCCCACTGTGTCATGCAGGGGGTGGGAGGGGTTGTCCATGATCGATGTTTAGTTACTGATTGGTTTGGGCTGATATTTACTAGAAAAAAGAGATTACTGCTGAGCCTTGTTGGCACGTTTTCAGCTTGACCGAGTTCTTATACTCAAGGTTTGATTGAATTGTGTCTTCTACCAGGAGCAGTAACTCGGTGGGTCTGTCTGCCCCCCCCCTCTCGGCCCTCATTACCCCGGAGCCGGTCCGTCACTCGAGGATCCCCGAGCTGCCGTTGGACAGCAGCCTGCTGTTCGAGTTCCTGCTCTTTCTTTACTTGCTGGTGGCCTTGTTTGTCCAGTACATAAACATCTACAGGACGGTGTGGTGGTACCCATACAGCCACCCTGCTGCCTCTACCTCGCTTGTAAGAACACACACACCTAAC
This sequence comes from Chelmon rostratus, assembly GCF_017976325.1. NCBI lineage: Eukaryota > Metazoa > Chordata > Actinopteri > Chaetodontiformes > Chaetodontidae > Chelmon > Chelmon rostratus. The sequence continues at coordinate 24,299,341 of NC_055658.1, read as the reverse complement.
ACACACACACCGCTTCTGCTTTCTTAACCTTAAAAATGAGAAACCCCAGGTTGATACCGACAATGACCCTAAACTTGAACACTTGATATCTCAAAAAAAGTCTCATCATTGTTGTTTTTTGGTTTAAAAAAATGAAAAATTATTGATATTTTTAATATTTTATAATATTAAACAGTGAAATCAGATTACAGAAAATAGAGTACAAACACTCTACCATTTATTGTTTTCTTTTGTTTTTGAATTTGAGTTACTGCTGCCTAATCAGTAGCTTTTTATTTTCACTTTTCATTTCACTTTTCTGTGCAGTGGTTAAGACCTACAATGAACCATATGTTCTTGCAGCAGGAAATGCAGCTTTTGAATATGAGCAGGGAAAAAAATGGGTTAAAAAAAACTACCTGCTCCAACTCTGAAGGATTTATTTATTATTCATTTATTTGTTTATTGAGTAAAATTGGAAAATGGCAAGAATAATGAACCTTACCCAAAGGTGACAGCTTGTGCAGGTTTTCATTCAGCCACTGTGCACACCAACACTGATTTGTCTATTTAGAGCTCATAACAGATTTTTATTGGGCGGGTTCAGGTCTAACTTCATTATGTATGATTTGAAAATTTCTTTGTGGAAAAATAATGATAAATGAATGGAAAAATCTGTTATCCTCCTACAGAACTTTCACCTGATGGACTACCACCTGGCTATCTTCATCACAGTCATGTTGGCCAGGAGGCTTGTTTGGACAATAGTTTCAGAGGTAAGCAGATATGTATATACAAGCAGCTAGCACACTGTAATGCACATAGCCACTGTGGGAATCAAACCCCACTGAGGGCAGCGTCGTTGCTCTCGGTTAATTGTACCGTCCGTCTCGTGCAGGTGTCGCAGAGCAGCGGCGGATCACTGCTCCGCTATGTGGTTCTGATCGCAGCTCGCCTCAGCCTGCTGACCATGTGTGGATGGGTGCTCTGCTGGACGCTGGTCAACCTCTGCAAGAACCACTCTGTGCTCAACCTGCTCTTCCTGGGATACCCGTGAGTCTTTGATAACCCCACCAGCCCCCACCCTCTAAAGGCCAGGATATGCTTGTACAAGCTGTCATCCGACCATGTATGAAAGCAGAAGTGTTTACACCTGTTCTGAAAGGTCTGAGGAGTGAGATGCAATGATTCATGCAAATGGGGATAACAGTGCACACTTTCTCTCCTCAAAGGCCAACAGATGTTCACACACAAACTGAAGTAGATGTGTGAAGCTTAAACTCTGCTACTTTTCACCTCTGCACACTTCACTCTATGCTGCAAGTGTGATGATCAACTGCTCAAATGTTACAGAAAGGGTTGGATGCAGCCCGTGATTCTGACATTGTAAAGGTGTGGGTGTTTGTTTGATGGATAGTGACGCTTTAACTCACCTACACACACACACACACACACACACACACACACACACACACACACACACACACGTGGGCTGTAGCCAAAAGGTGGGTTTCCATCCAAATGTGTCACAAATCGTAATCAGCAAAAGAAAATGTGAATGAACGCTTGCTTCCATCCACTACCACTTTGCTATTATTAGCAGTTTATTCATTGAGATATGCAGTAGGTGGCGCCAATTCTCCAGCAGTGTGATTATACCATTGCAGGAGAAGAGGCTGCGACAAGATGACATAATGCAATAAGCGCCTGTCAAGCAGTGGGGAAAAATGTTGGACGTATCGCATTTCTCCTTGTTTCATCTATTAATCTGATGAACTTTTCATCACTTCGCACTGATGTGGTGTTTAAGACTGCTGCTATTTTTCATCTCTTCAGTGGATGTTTAAGTCACATACTTCGTGTACGCCAAGATTTATTCGCGGTTTCCAATTTGTGGCAGTTTGCTTTTATTGATACAGCAACATTTTTTTGCACTCAGGTTCTTTTATGTGCAAACTGAAAATGTGCATAGAAATGGATGGATGGAAATGCGTCTAATTTGCCACCCTGTGTGAAATGGTCTTGATGCATGTGAACCACAATACTCTGATCACTGGATTTGTCATATTAATATCTGGCCAAAATTGTGTGTTGCCAGTTATTCTAATTATTGTGGCATCAGACCTTGAAAGCAATAACTAAAAACTTGATTTCACTCTGATTTCTTTGCCTTTTGATTCTGTGTATGTGCCAAAAAGGTCAAGGAGTGAATCACTTGTAAAACATTTTCATACTCAAACATGACGTTGCTGCTGATGGAAGAAAAACCTGAACTTGTCATCTTAAAAAAAAAAAAAAAAAACATAAATAAATTCTCTTAGTCCATCCTAATTTTCAAAACACGATTTATGTTGCTGTTAATCTATAATGCAGTAATGCTCTGACAGGGAGCATGATGCATATCTTGGTTTTATGTATGTGCTAATGGAAATGGAAGCTGTGGACCCACCCTCTCTTAATATGTCTCAGTATTTTAAATATGCATGATGTTTTCACGTCATACACCTCCATTTCTTACCGTCATTAGAAACTAAAACCTGCCACTCTGTTCTTTTGTCCTCCTTCACTCACCGCCCTCCTTCCACGCCAGATTTGGTGTGTACGTCCCGCTTTGCTGTTTCCATCAGGAAGGAGGGAAAAGTCAAACGGCGGCGGCTGACTGCGATTACCCGGCCGACCACCAGCAGCCCGAACTCGCGGAGACCCCGTTCTTTCGCCCACGTGACTTCCTCTTCCTGTTACGGGAGAACCTCAGAGAGCAGTTTTCCAGCCCCCCGCACATGCCTATTCACACCTGCCCACCACACACACACTCACACACACCGGAGTTGATTCGAGCAGAGGTGGAGGAGCTGAAGAGCGACTTCAACCGGCGGATAAAGGAAGTGCTGTTCAACTCCCTGTTTAGTGCTTACTACGTAGCCTTCCTGCCTCTCTGCTTTGTCAAGGTTGGTATCAGTTCTCCCATGTAAGATTTTATTGTTGATGTTCAGACTTCATGCTCCCCACCCCCCTCAGTACCTCCAAGTTGCGCACAATCTTTCATGCGTCCTTGCTAGCTTTTAGCTGAGTTTATCCATCTCTAATACTGTTCTTTCCATAGAGCACCCAGTACTATGACATGCGCTGGTCATGTGAGCATCTGATCATGGTGTGGATCAATGCGTTTGTGATGCTGATGAGTCAGCTGCTGCCCCCCAGCTACTGTGACCTGCTTCATCGCTCGGCAGCTCACCTGGGCCGCTGGCAGAAGCTGGAGCACGGCTCGTACAGCAACACGCCTCAGCATGTGTGAGTGGCCGTCTGCGTACACACACAGACGCTTAAAAAACGTCTGTTAATGGTTTGTGGCTGACTGTGGTGCCGATTTGTTCCGCAGGTGGTCAGAAAGTACCATTTGGCCTCAGGGGGTGCTGGTGCGACACAGTCGATGTCTGTATAAGGCAGTCGGACCCTATAATGTCGCTCTGCCCTCTGACGTGTCCCATGCAAGGTTTTATGTGAGTATTTGCGCTTTCTATCATAGTGACAGTTGGTGTAACCTGCACATTGTTCACTTGGATGCACAAAGGCTGGACAAAATAATAAGAACACCATTACAATAAAATGCAATGCAGTACCACCAACTACACAGCCATGGAGCTGGTTCCCTTCAGGGTAATGAATTTTTTTTTAAAATCATAAAATAAGCTGCCTTACATGGTGAATATTTGAGTCACTCAGCCACATATTTAATGAGTTACCCTGGATTGATACCTCTGCGTTAATAGGTCCATATCACAGCGAAAAAAATCAACATAAATATTTAATAGTAATAGTCATTTCAGCCTCAAATTCAGTAGAGAAACAAACTGAATGCCCTTGTTAACCCCTTAAGTGTAAATCAAGCTTTAGGCAGTTGTTGTCTGATTCTGCTGACCGGGTGACAGATTGATCATTGACTTCTCAGTAATCAGTCAGAGCTAAGTGTCACAGTGTTGAGGGAGGAAGAAAAAAGCTTTCTGAGTTTTTACAGGCTGTGAAAAGTAAAAGCAAACAGCTCAGTCAGTGATATTCTGGTGGGGTTGTGTGAGGACAAACTCACAGCACCAGCAGAGAACAAGCAGTACTGCGAGTTAAACATCAGCCTGAAAGTTTGATAATCACCACCTGAACACAGCTTTTACCCAGTATGGTCCGCATCAAATTAGAGTTAGTTAGTTATTAGTTAAATTCACAAGCGGCTCACCAGACTCATAATTTAATTTTTTTTCCCGTTAAGTCTATAAAATGCCATAAAATTAAAATTAAGAATAAAAATGTTTCCCAGAGACCAAGGTGACACCTTCCAATGAATATCATTGTAAACTTAAAGATAAAATAAGATAAGATACCACTTTATTAATCCCCAGCTGGGGAAATTCGGGTGTTACAGGCAGCAGGCAATAGAAGTAAGAATAACAACAGAATAGAAAAATACAAAATGCTGAATAAAAGTCGACTATATTTATGTACATTTTGTACAAAGTGCTTTAAAAATATTTTAATATATATATATATATATATATATATATATTGCCACAAAAGCGCTATAAAAAATATTGCCAAAGAAATTCAGTTGCAAGTTGTAAAATGGAGAACAGAAAAATAATCTTCACATTGGAGAAAGTGACCTCAGAGAATGATGTTTCTGCTCAATTAATTGGTAGGTAAAACAGTCGCTGTGTAATTTTCTGTCGATCAACTGATTAGCTGAGTGACCAAATAATCTATCAGATCTATCAAAATATCATGAAGCATGTAGACGAGACCTCAATCCACCATGTTCACACAGACTGAATACAGCGACTGGCTGTATCAGTTTCTGTCTGCTTGTATTGTTTTACATACCTCGGGTGTTCATCTTATTGTGTCCACCCCCTGCATATCAAATATTTGCCTTTCCAGCTATGTAATCATCAATATGCTTTAATTGGTTTCTTTTCTGAGCTTCTCTTCTGGTTCATTGGTCCTGCAGTTCCTGTTCCACAAGCCATTGCGGATCCTGAACCTGCTGATCTGGATCGAGTCCAGTGTGGTGTTGTACCAGTTATACTCTCTGCTGCGCTCTGAGCGCTGGAACCACACTTTGTCTCTGGGCCTTATTCTCTGCTGCAACTACTATGTCCTTTTCAAACTGCTCCGAGACCGCATTGTGCTCGGCAAAGCCTACTCCTACCCTCTGTCCTCCAACAGCTTGGGGCTCAAGTCGCAGTAAAGGTCCCTCACAGTGAGACCTCACCTATGAACTCTGGACGTGGAGGGGAGATGGGTGGAGGTCCGGTTAAGACCAGAGGGTTGATTTAGTGCTCACGCTTGGAGGTTAAGGGACAGACTGTGAACTCATAATTGTGTTTTGATACGGTTCTATTTTTAATGCAATGTTTATATATACCTATTTAAAAGAATATTTTTATTTTGTATACTATTTCGAGTTACGCCGGGCATTACCACGCTGACGACATTAGCATGTTGTGTTATGTTGTTGCCAGGTGACAGGGACGTCAGGGAATGCCAGGAGGTGACTTTCACCAAAGATATTTTAAGTGCAGGCGGCCAATCACAGAGCGGAAATGGCTTCTGACGGTCAGTTCAACCAGACGAGCGATTCAGAGCAGTGGAAGGAGTTGTGCCTGAGATCCTGAATCCTGATTGGGCTGTTCTGCTTCAACCCTGAGCCTCTAGAACCCGTGAGACTGATGGGGTAACGTTAGCACCACACAAACAAGCCGTACTCTCAGCATGTTTTCACTTGTGATTTTGAAGCAAAAGTTCAGAATTTTGGGAAATAATTTGTTTTGGATTTGTTTGAATTCAATGAGAAGATGGATATGAATCCAGTAGGAGGCCACAACATGAAGACGGTTAGCTTAACATTAGCAGAAAGTCTGGAAATGGATAGCCTAGTTATGTCCAGCGCCCAACACCTGCCTACCTCTAAAACTCACAAATAAACACATAATGTCTTTTGTTTCATTTGATCAAAAATCCAGATTAAAAAGGACATCTTGCGATTACACTGTCACTCCAGTAAGTTACTGTGCCACTGGATATGGTTTGACATATTACTTCCCTGTAAAACAGCAAATTGTCATTATCCCACATTGATTTGGAGATAAAACATGCTAATAATTGAGCTTTAGAGGTGATGATGGGCAGATTTTATAACCCATGGACAGAGCCATGCTATCGGTTTCCCCTTGCTACCAGATAAGCTAACCGGCTGCCTGTGTTAGCTTTATATTTAATAGGCAGATATGAGAGTGGTCTAGATTTTCACATCTAGCTCGCAATCAAAGATGGAAATTTGTATTTCCTAAAATGTGAAACTGTTGCTATAAGCAAAGCCTCAGAGTTGATTTTGACTACCCAATTGGAATAAAACTTTCCTACAAACTGAGTTGAGATAAGTCTGGAGGAAGGAACGTCTGAGGTACTCTCATCCGCTGCCTCTGCAGAGAATGCTGTATTCATCACTTTGTTACTGTGTGTTTACAATCAGTATGCGCTTGTTTCTCATCATTGGCTATCTGGAGAGCAGTTACAGCAGCAGTCTTTACAAACGCACACCAGGGTGGCAGCAGGTGAGAAAGGACTGAGATACTGAGGGTTGCTTAAAAGTGTACAGCTTTGAAGGGCTGCTGCTGTAACAAGGTGATTATTCAATTCAAAAATCTTATTGATGATGAACTACACTTAGACATGCTGAAATCGTCTATGATTCATTTGTGTTCTTTAAGGTCACCCAGTCGCTGTTTATTTTCTTCAATTTTGGTGCCTGAATGCTTAAACCGTAATGGGATTGAGGACCATATCATATGTTGATCTCTTTGTGGATGTAGATAACAGAACGAATGTGGCTGATAATAAAGATTTCTACTGGTACGTCCCTGGACCTAACCCTTCTCCCACTGCAAACGCGTCATTGACAGTAGAGGATGTAAAATTAAAGGGTGAAGACAGCTGGAAAGGGAAGACAATGTATGCGTCACCTCATTACCAGCTCATGTATTCCCAGTTACCAGAATGGTGTTACAAACAGGTCGCTTTGTGTGTTGGTGCCTTTCTGTTTAGTCACACTTGTTGAACATCCTCGTCTTCTCAAGTAAGCGCTAACCTGCAGTCAGTAGATAATTTGGGGCAGTATTAAGGACGCGTGTTGGCCCGATCATCTTTCCAATGTTCAGATAGAAAGCCTCTTCAATTTCCCACTGACTTCTTCAGGCAGGTGTCAATCCAGATCATTGGTGATGCTCTTTAACTCAGCAGAAGCGAGAGCTCTCTTTGATTGCACACAAATGCCAATAATGTGCCCATTATTCTGCTTTATCTGCAAACTCAGCCCTTAAATCAGCTCCTTGGTGCTTAAGATTTGTTTGCGGTCATTTTCCACTTGAATGTAGCACATTTTTTTTTCAACTGAATGTTGCTGTTGATTTGAATCGGCATGTTTTGTCATTGGTAGCATCACTGAGCTACCAGTTGAGCCCCACCACTGAAATTTCAGTTTTTATTGGATGTACCTTCCCTTAACACAGAAAGATATTTCAAGGTTTGCTTTAATTCCTGCTTCTGTGTCAGCTCTCACTTGAATGTTCAGTCTTTACTCAAATAACACACGCTCTCTGCTTTCTTTGGTTTAGCGAAACCAATAAGATCACAGCTGAAAAAGAGAAACAAGGAACAAGATTTGGAAATATTTTAGAGTCTATCACCTCTTGACCACAATGCCCTGAAGTGCACTTGATCTTCCTCTAGTCTAAATGAAATTTTAAGACGGGTTTTAAGTAAAATTGATGCCGATGATGTCGATCTATGTCCCTGTACTTGCAAAAGTTGTCAAATTGAGTCAATTTCTATGTGCCATATCCCAGGCTGCAGTTTCAGACTGCTGGTTGAACCTGATGATGAACATGTCGGTGCTGGAGAAATCATAGGAGCTGGTCCTCATATTTCGGCTTTTTTACAGTGTTCAGTTTCCCCACAGCATTTCTGAAAATGCTTTTTGACATCTGAAATAAAACATGGTGTTTAAACAGAGGCTGTGTTGTGTATGTGATATGTTGTGTGGGCAGGCCGAGAAGAAATATGGGACACAACTGCTTATTGCAAAGCGTATATTTCACAAATGTTAAAATGAGAGAGCAAAAAGTGCTTATGAAGGCCTATGCTAAGTCTGCATAATGTTCACTGCGAGCGCCTGCAATGTTTCATCTTTGCCACCAGAGGGAGCTAAGCATTAAAATACAACATTCAACAAGATGCGATTCATATGACAAGTAATCTGCAGCCTTTGCAAGAGTCCTCTGCAATCATTTAACATTCTGTGTAACAAGTTGAATGTTCTTCCAAAACACTGTTAATTTACACTATGCTTGTAGATAACTAATGTTTCCACTGAGAGAAGATACATGATAGTTTGGAGAGAAACTGTTGGCACCTTTGGTAGCTAACTTGTACATTCATCCACAAAAATCATAATTTTCAGTAGAAAAACTTCAAGAGTTTTAACAGTGCAATCTTTAGTATTAGCACAGAAAAAAGGCTATGATGCATAGTGAAACAGTTTTCCCAGTTCTGCTCCTTGTAATCTGAGAGGCCGTTGTTCCAAAAACATCTTTTTGCAACAGTCCATGTTCCAGATCGGATGATCTTCCAGATAACTTTATTATCCAGATAAATGTTCCAAGAAGCAGATAAACCTGCCTTTGTTCAGCAAAACCACATGACATGTTTCCCCAGTTAACACCAATGTCACTTTTTCGTTGTTTAGAAATGTGAGCAAAGATGCAAAATTAAGCATAAAGGAAACAAACATGTCCTGTTTACAGAATTTAGTGTCATCGCTGGATATTGATACTGGTGTGGGGCCAACAAACAAAATGTTGATGTTTATATTGTTACGTCAGTGCTGCAAGTAGTGGGGTGAAAAGTGTAGATTCTTGTGGCCCCACTCTTGCGGTATGATGTATGAGGATGCAGTGGGCCTTTGCTTTCTTCGGCTACACCCCTGTATCATCCTCAGTCTCCACCTTTTCCTCACCCCTCTCGGCAGTCCACGAAGTTTCCTTTTATCCAGTAGCAGATCTGAGCATATTTGAGAGGAGTGATTCTCACCGCCACATTAAATTCCTGAGACGCCCCTTGTCGCTCCACCCACTGGTGCCCAGAAAACACACCTATCACCTTCCGCTCCCAGCGCCGGCGACGCCCGTCCCACATCCGGGCGTAGACACCGGACCCGCTGGCACCGGGCTGCGCATCACAGTGTTGGTACAGCAGGTCTGACGTCTCCTCGCCGGCCCGACAGAACCGATACACCAGCTGGCCTGGACGATCATTATCAAATCCAGAGAAGTGGACTCGTCGGCCAGGCAGCCTCTGAGCCGGGGGGCTGACTCCTAACTTCATGTGGCGGCGTTTGTGGGGTTTCTTGAGTTCAAGCAAAGCGTAGTCATAGTCCATCCCAATGTCATTGGCATTCCCTTTAATCCACCCTTTGGGAACGTGGGTGCGCTTGGCTCTGATCCACTGGAACTTCATTTTTTCGTTGGTTGGTGGGGCGTAAGGAGTAGGGCCACCTTCCACATGGTTGGTGAAGTTGGAGGGAGTGTAAAAAGACGATGGCTGTGTGTCTCGTTGCTTGGGTTTCAGAAACCCAACCCGGAGCTTTTGGGCTCCTTTCACATAGTTTTTACCATCATGAACACAATGAGCAGCTGTGAGCACATGACGGTCCCCCACCAATGTACCAGAGCACCCAGTAGACAGTTTGACAGACACTGAAAACGGATACTTGAGCAGGAAGTTCTGCCCGGCAATGCTGAAACGCCCATCGTGGCCGAAGATCTGTCGCTTTCTCCTGACATGTGACCGCTCAGCCTTCCCAGACGACCCTGAGGAGTAGGCCGGACTGGTGTTTATACTGGGGTTGTAGCCATAGATCCCAATGGCGGTCTCAGTCAGCTGACCATCAGAGTGGAGGGTCTCATAGGCCAGAAGACGTCGCAGGTCCCAGTAGCTCGGGCGAGGGGCTCTCTTGTGGCATTCTGGGTCACAGGGGGAGCTAACATCCAAGCGGGCTTGAGACAGGAATTGAGGGGGTGGTCTGACCTCCGTCTGCTGTGGGAGGACCACAGGGACACGCTGGAGAACCCACTTGGGGCGGGCGGAGGAGGAGGAGGATAAAACAGGGGTGAGGAAGAGGAGAAGTAGGAGAGAGGTGAACCTGTGGATGTACAGGAGGACAGATCAGGTTAACTTCTGTGCTTGACTCATTCGCTGTCAGACCCGACATCTCTGCAGACCTCAAGCGGTTCTGTTAAACGTGACCGGATGTCTGAGCCCCTTTGACCGTCTGCAAACATTCCTAAAAGCAGCAACATGGATCTCCAATAACAAGCATGGGAGTTGAGGGAGAGCATTTCAACTTGAAGAATTTTTATCTGCGCTGGAATTTGGCAGCGCTGAACTTCCACTGTTTTTAATGCTGCAAAATTGACAGACAGGGCAAAGATCAGGCCCTACTAGGCTCTGATGGAAAATTCCTAAAGTGGGCTGAGGGACTGGCCTTGAGCCTGCAAGAGTGGCTGAGTAACATTTTGTAGCACTGAATATAGACTCTTTTTTTCTGGGTTAAGAGTGATCCAAGCCGCGGTTTGGTATGTCAAACACACTCATCTCTCTGTTCAGCATTTGAGACTACAACACACAAAATTATCATCTGGAGTCCGTAATGTAATGTAATAAAAGTCTCATGTTAATAAAATCTTTAGAATGGCATATCTGCATCTTGCAACTAATTACACACAGTACGAGAGGTTCTTTGGATCCAATCATTTTGAGCTATACTTATTATCTATCGTTTAAATTTATCACTGCATCACTAAAACATTAATTTCTTAATATTGCTAACTTCGTTCTGTACACGTTTTCCCTCTTTGACAAACTCTTCTAACTTCTTTAAATGCCTGAATGTAGACTCACAGGCAGACCTGACACAGAGGTGACTTACCGGGGCGGCGCAGCCCGGGAGCGCATGGTTTCTGGCTTCTGCAGGTGAGCTGACGGTTGAACACTGAGGGGAACCCCCCTCAAACCAGGACAGGCAGGAGCCGCGATGGGACTTGAGCTGGTACACACTCCTGCTGCAAAAAAATAAAAGACTTCACGGCTTTTCTCTCAGGACCAGGCGGCTTTATTTAATCCGCGACCGTCTGGAATCGTCCGCAAATTGACCGAGAGCTGGATCATCGTGCGCCGCAGGGGGAGGTGGTCTCCTGCCCGTCCCCGCTTGCAGTGTTCACATCTGCCGACGCGCATATACAGGGTGACTATATCCGACCCCAACACGGTCATGTGACACATCACATCACTGCTGCTGGTTAACGATTGACTGCTGTTCATCCTGCTCGTTTCAGGCGACTCCTCTCGCTTCGGTTCCAGTGGGAAGGTTAATGGTTAAATCAAATGCGCGCGCGCGTGTTTTCGTTTGATACAGCTGTTTAAAAAAAGTATTTTCACTTGACGACAGTTTTCAGCGCACTTCGGGCATTGCCACTCATTTTAATTAGGGTTGCATCTAATGATTAAACGTGATCGATTATTTTTTAATCAAGTAGTAGTCTTGTCTGTAGAAAAGGATTCAGTGCAAGTACCTACAAATGAAGAGACTGATTAAGTAATTGACTAATTGTTTTAGCACTAACCTTCACAGAAGTTGCTATAATAATATGGTGCCTTTTGTCTAGTCATAAGTCACCCATTTTAAAGGGTTTATAGATGTTAAGTCGCCGATTTATTAACCCTTTATATGTCATTTACAAGCCATTAAGAAGAACTTTTGAGTTGCCAGGTTTGTGTCTGTTTGTTAACAATATCGTTACAAATGTTCAGTTAATAAATGCTTATGGGGTTCATCTTTTCTGAGTTGTCTGGTCTGCAGTTATACTTGGAAAAAGGTTGTTAATAAATGGATTTTGCTCCAGAAGATATGAGGTTAATTAGAGGGACTCCTTGATGAATTAGAAAGTTATTCAGAAAACTGAACACTGAGGGATCTTTCACAACCTGGCAACCCAAAAGTTCTTAATGGCTTATAACTGATCTATAAAGAATAGTAAATGGTTTATTAACCATCAGACTAGTTGGAATTACATTATCATCTTACAACCCCTTTATAAAGGCTTATTTATCAGGATGTGGTACTGTAACTGTGTATTTGTATAGGGACATGCTTGGTATTCATTCAGGTACAGTCCCATACTTGTACTGCTTTAATCTTATACAGCAGAAGGCTCTGAGGGGCTGCTCAGAGTTTACAGCCACTTGACGTTTTGTGATCAACAGGACAGGCCAAAACAGCTGGACGGAGACATGTGAGGCCTGTCCAAAACCGAGGTCGTACGGAGAGGAAATGTGAGCGAGGATGATGGAAAAGGAACTTGAGGGCTGTATTGGTGTGTGTGTGTGTATGTGTTTGAGAGACAAATTGAGACATTGCACATACTGTGACCCAGTCGTCACACAAACACTGACCCACATTTATCCTTTAGATCGAGCGACACGACCAGATTCCTCCTCCTCCTCCTCCTCCCCCTCCTCTCTCTTTGTGTCACTCTCTCTGTCCCACACATACCACACATCCACAAATGCCATTGAACTACTCATTAAATAATTATGTACCACACATACATCAAACCTTTGCCCGAACAAGCTTTGACACTGTTGATTTGTGGGGCTGATCACACCCATGACTCTTGGCATTAATCACAAGGCCTGTTTACTTGAGAGAGAACTGTTTATTTCACAACACAAACTTTGCTCATTTCACAACATGCAGCTGTGATTATTCTCTCTGAAAATATGACCTTTACATATAAAAGCCGCCTCACTGCTATTGTGACTTTTTCTTGTGAGGAATTAGTTCAGTGGGCAGACTGTGGTGCTGGTGCCAGTGCTGGAAGTTTGGTTTCCACTTGACGCACCCATGCTGAAAATGTGCAAGCTGTTGGTAGAAATTATGCCATGTAATGATTTCATTAGGCTCAACAGCCACTAGAAAGACAGGGAGAAAGGAAGAAAGAACAAGAGGGGTGGGGGTGGTGAGTGGGGACTTATGCATGGCTGAACAGTTAGCCAACCTCCACCCATCTATCCCTGTCCTGCAGCAAGTTGCTCTTATGTGGACCAATAAAAAACTAGCAGTATATAGACACAGCTGATTTTTTATTGGGCATAGTTTGACATTTTGGGAAATACATTTATTGGCTCTCTGGCAGAGAGTTAGATGTCCTGTGAACTTGCAGCTGGGGCCACCAGCCAGTTAGCTTAGCTTAGCACAAACACGGGAAACAGGTAGCTTAACTCTGCTCAAAGGTAACAGCGTCCACCTACCAGCACCTCTAATGCTCGCTCATTAACGTTATTAATATATTGATAGTGCATTCACATGCCCCTCATATGGTCCCATTTCCACAGTTGGGAAGTTGTTCCTCTAACTTCCGTGTTTTCATGAGCTTTGAAGTCGTGTTGTATGTGTTGTATTTAAACTTTTCTGATTTTGGTCTCTCAATGTGGACAGAACGGTTACAACCTCTGCATTACAGGAACTTTTATTTTAAAAAAAGGTTTTTTTTTTTACGATTTTTGCTGAAACTGTCACTAAATTCTGACGTTGGTGCATGAGACCAGTAATCTGAGAATAAATCAGGTTCCTCTGGCTCCTCCCAGTGCTCTGAATGGCATTTGCAAGAATCTGCAGTGTCTGAAATACCCAACCCAACCGCAAGCACCCAAAGCTTCAGTATCTGACGACCTGGGAACGTGAACCCAGTCATACGAACTGGACGACGTGGAAATGACAGTCAACAATCGGTTTCTCCAGGCTTGCAGACTGCAGCTTTTTCATAAAAAAATTCTTGCCACCAAACGTTTGCATTCGTCAGCAAGTCGTCAGCAAGTTGTGTATCCATTTTTTTTGCTGACTTTCTAAATTGTTGTTCCAACTTGAGGGGGCGTTCGCGTGAATGTTTCCAGTCAGGAACTCCTTTTTCTGTTTATCCCGATACCACATGAATATGCTTTAAGTCTTGTCATCACATTGAGATTGCCAGGCAACCATGGGCGACTTCAGGAGGTTACTATGCCTGGCCAAGAAATATATGGCCCTCGTAAATTGGTGAAGAGTTGTTTTTACAGGTTTTATGATGATGTGTTAATTAGCTATCTTTAAAGTGTTTTTTTCTTTTGGAAAATCCAGGCTAGCTGTTTCCCTAGTCTCCATGCTAAGCTAAGCTAAACAGTGGCTGCTTTAGCTTCAAATTTATCGCACAAACATGATTGCTATCAATCTTCTCATCTAGTGTCGAAAAACAAATCAAATGTTCAGCTATTTCTTTAAAAAGATTCAAATCCTGTTTGAGGCCTCCTGCAACTGATTATAGAATAGCACCTTTGCCAGGACACAGGGTGGACCTGCTGGCTCATCAAATACCGCTCTGAATAACCCACCCATCCCTCAACACAAATTTACAATTAACACACACACATACCTCTCTCTCTCCCTCTCTCTCTCTGGAGCTGTTATCTGGAGGAGGGTCTGCCAGCATCTCATCCTCCTCTCGTCCTCCTTCACTCTGCTGGTTCCTCACTTTTTCACGTGAACCCAAAGTTACCTGAGGTTTTCATAACCAAACTCTATGTCGATGGGTTCTTACCCTCCCAACAGATTGTTGTTTTGTTTTGTTTTTTTTGCTGTTTGGTAACAGTTTTTATATGTACAAGTCATACTTGAATTGTGGAGCACAGAAGCTAAAATTAATGCAAAAGAACAAAAAAAAGTTGGATTTTTTGTCCTCCTTGAGGACAACAGGAAGGGATGGACCTTTTTACCAGTGCCTGGGTGCTAATAAGGGAGACATTTCTGTTTGTTTTGAATTGTTATGAAAGGGCCCGTTTGTTTGGCTATGCCTGCTGTTGTCAAGGAAACCCACATTCCCTGCAGTACTGTTCATGTTAATTGTTTTATTCCTCCCACTCTCCTCCTCTCGCTTCTGGCCACAGACACAATTAAGCAAGTGTGGACACTCTCACAAGTTTGAATCCCCTCTCTTTACATCCCTCTGTCTGTCTGTCTGTCTGTCTGTGTTCCCTCTCTGTATTTTCCCGTCTCTGTGCCTCTCAGCCTCTTGTCTCTCCCATCCTGGACCTCTTTACTCGCTCGTCCCTCGAGACCATGAAACAGCTGTTTGGCTGAATGAGATAACCACAGAGCTCTTTTGAGAAGTTATTTGCTGTGAAATCTTAGGGGGGAACTTCAGCCAAGTTTAAAGCTCAAGGCAAAGCCAAAAGGAAGATAATGTGACTGTTGGCAAGCACATTTGATATATAACTTTTAATGCCTCATGTAAGAGATGGTAAACACTGTTTCCTTCTGCTGCAGTTTAAGGAAATTTCCAGCCTTGAAGCTCAGTGCATTCCAGTTATTTTCTGATAGCCTTTTAGTTTATTGTTTGTGGAGTATTTACTGTCCTCCACCCTGCATGCATACTCACAAAATTGCATGTATGTAATTTTGTGAATTCATGTTACCCAGAATGCCCCTCAGAAGTCCCACAATAATAGTGATGATTACATAGTACCAGCTATAGAGCAGTTTCATACTTAAATTGGTTGGTGTCAACACAGTTTATGGTGGACAATCTATATTCCACAACTTTCCCAGTCTTTCGTTGCTCCTGTCCCAACTTGTTTGAAACATGTTGCTGCATCAAATTCAGAGTAAGCAGATATTTACAAAAATCAATGAAGCTGATGAGGTCAAACATTAAAGATGTTGCCTTCTGTAAAGTTTTCAATGGAGTATATGTCAAAAAGGATTAACAAGTTATCACATTCTGTTTTATATATGTTTTACACAGTGTCAAAACTCTTTTGGAATCAGGGTTGTACCTTCAATCACAATTATGTTTCCATTCAGTGTTTCTCCCAAAACACGCTACATATCCTTCAGGCCAAACAAAGTATTTCTTCCCACTTGGATATTTGCATAGAGCATTTAAAAAAATATGGAATTTGCATTATTGCATTCATGTTTACTTTGACTAGCATTCTCCTTCCTCCCTGCCTTTCGCTGCTGAATCGCCATGTTTCTTGGTGCATAACTGCCACTAACTGTCAAAGAGTGGAATAGCATGTATGTGCTCATTTGCATGCTAGTAAAGCTCAAAAAGCAAACAATCTAGGTTTCCGCTCATCAAAAAACATGACTCCATAGAGCCACCAGTAGTCATAAATGCCACAGGGAACAAAAGTCTGGTAGCAGCTTCTGCACCAGCAGTTTGTGTATATCAATCATAGCTGTGGGTAGCGTAAACAAGCCTGCCAAGCACCAGCAGAGAAGTGATGCCCTACATGAATGAGCAGATGTGAATGGGCGTGTGCTTTGTTGCACCTGTAAGCACACATAACAGTGATGTCATAGAGTCCACCTGTACATCGCTGCAGCAAGACGTGAAGTTAAAGCCCCTCTTTAAAGGGCAACTTAAAACCAGTTGAAAGCCTGAGTGTGGCCAGCACACTTCACTGTTAATATCACTGTTAGGTGTGGTTATAATAATAATAATAATTTTAATTTCTCTTCAGCGGCGCCTCAGGAGCAGATTGAAGACCTCTGCCTGATGATCTCAGGTTTCGGACAGAGTGCACAGTTCTGACCACACTCAACCAGCAGTGACGCTTTATGTGGCCAGAAGTGCAACAGCCTTTCAACCAGAGAGGGCGGTGATCAGCGTGGTCACATTTAGATAGATAGATACTTTATTCATCTCCAAAGAGAAATTTGCATTTTCTTTAGGGTTCACACTTTTACAGTCATACACACATCATACCTTACGGCATTCAAGTCAAATAAAGGAAGCAAAAGAAGAAATTGTAGCATGAAATAACACACAAACAGCACATTGTGAAGTTTTTTCTCCAGTCACAGCATTTCTTTCTCTCCCTCCTTGTCCTTTGACATATGGCTCCTTTTGATGACTGAGATATTCTAAACAGTTTTCGCCTACGGGAAGGAGTTTTGCACCGTGACAATGGGTAAACCCCTTGACTTGGCAAGACATGTGATACTCTGCTGCTCTGGAAAATGACTCACGTTTTTGTGAAAGATACGGCAAAACATGCATGACATCCAGCAGGAGTTGTGGTTTTCTTTGTGGCTAGTTTTTTAGTTTACAATTGAGGTAATTTGATGTCCTTACATCTGTAATTTGGTTTCATTTAGAGGGTAAAGATTATGTGAACTCGCCTCTCCTCTGAAGTCATTTTTCACTCCTAAGGCCAGTGCTTGTAATCAGATGAAACGGTAATTTAATCAAAACATCGAGTCTTTCATTATACAAAGTTCTCTGGTATTTACCCTTCAGTAACAGGAATGCTGGTCATGAGTGCAGTTTATTTCAAATAGACTCATGATCTGACAGCACAGATTGAAGTGGGAATGATGAAAAGAAATATCTAGTGTTAAAAATATTCGTTCATTTTTTCGGTAATTGCTTTCTTTCCGTTACTTCTGGCTCTCCTTAAATTGCTTCTCCTGAAATTTCTTCGGGTTTCTTCTCTTCTGGCGTTTCTGCTTCTTTGACAGCTTTGGCTGCTGTGCACCTGTAAGGTCCATTGAGAGTCCTGTATGTGACGTTGTATGTGAAATGATGTGACTGGTGCAAACCTGGCTTTAGTTGTATTTTCGTTTGTCCTACATCATTATTCCCGGGTGTGAAATATGTTTTGGTTGCTTGTCATGTTTTATTGGACAACTGGGTGTTCGATACAATCAGAAGACTTTTCCAACTTTATGACGAATAATGTAGCTTGAGGGAGGAGAGCCCGAGGGTTAGTGGTGTCACTGTGTCAGCGGATTTTTGTGGTGAAGAATCAACAACTGTTTATTAACCAGCTAATCCTTGAAGTTGAAATATGACATTGAAGTAGTCATAGTACATGCATTAAAGAATTCTTCAGTATAAAGGCAGTGTTCAAGGCTTGTGTGGTTAAACTGAAAGTTAAAACTTGTTCTACAATCAGTGTCTGCTTCTGATTAACACATCATGAATCATTGGTTCAACTCACGAAACAGTTTGTAAAAACTCTCCACTTCGTCAGCTCTGCCACAGCTTAACTGACAAATGCACTGAAGTCTCCATTTAGCAGGTTTATAAAAATTGATTTAATGAGATATGGTGGTGGCCGAAAGAAACTGAAAGCCTTAGAGTCTAACACTGGTAATGTGGAGGCCTATATGGGTTTTATTTTAAATACCACACAATCAAGATTGTATGCATCAACCCTCCCTAACACATTATACATACAGTATATATGCATGCAGCCAGCGGCCTGTTAGCTTAGCTTAGCACAATGACTTGAAACAGGGGAAAACAGCTAGTTTCACTCTGTCCAAAATGCGTCTACCAGCACCTGTAAAACTCACTAATGAACATGTTATATCTTGCTTTTTTAATCCGTAGAAAAACTGAAGTTCACCATTTTGCGGTTGTATGTGCTGGACTACTGCTTGGCTCTCGGCCGTGACTTCCTGGAATCTTTACTGGTTGCTTCCAGAAGTTCTGGTAAATGGAAAAGCTCTTCTACAAGAAACATTTACTGCATGCAACTCCCCCTAAAACCACAAATTGTTGTTTAAACATCTCTGTTTGTGTACGGATTAGACAAATGAGACACTTTAACTCAGCTCTCGAGGTCCTCGTTGGTGAACTATTGAGACGCATGCTAGCTGCTTCCCCCTGCTTCCAGTCTTAATGCTAAGCTAGGCTCACCTTGCTCCAACTCCAGCAACATTTTTAGTACAAAACTTGTCATCTCACTCCAGAAAAGAAAGCAAATAAGCTTATTAGACATTTTTGTTGCATTATTCTTTTAGACTATTGACTTTTCAAGCTGTCTGTCCCACATAGATTGAGTCCCAGGTCGATCGCAGATACAAACATAAAGACAGATGCCACAACAGAACTGAACTTGATACAAATGTGGTTCACAACAAAACACAGCAGTAAATCTAGTCAAAAGCACGTCTTAGTAATTGTTCATAGAATATCAGCAGCATGCTTTTGTAAGCCAACTGAGCAGCAGGCCAAAGGACGCTGTGACTCAGACAAGTACCCTATTTGCATGTGGTTGCTCCCATCCTGATCCAAGTTGAGTCACTGTGAGCATCCACCCATCCCTGAGAGAACGACCGCACACTGAGGAAAATGACAGGCTTGTCGGCTACAGATAGACCCCAGATATCAGGAATCCCTGTGAATGTAATCCATCTGTAAACCCTGCAAGTCTTCACAAAGGACTTTTCAGGGCGATCATCCAGGGATTGTCTCACTCTCGGAGCAGAAGCTATTCATCCCCGAGCCTGTAGCAGTTATGTGTGATTGAGACACAGGCACATCTTGAGATAATATCTTGCCCCACAGCAATTCAATGTATGTGTGTGTGTTGAGGGGGTGCATGCTTTTTAGGGAGCAACAAGTGCTTCAGTGTGTGGCACAATATCAGGAGAAAGATGTGCATCTGCTGCTCAGGAGAGATTGTATTCATCTCTGTAATGTCCCTTTCAGATCTGCAGGGACAGTGCATGTTAATCTCATTGAGTTCACTGTGTGACTCAGATAACCCAAAGCATCACCAGCACAATATTCAGCTGCAGGTTTCCTGTTATGTTCCCACTTCTGATTATAGAACGTATTATCTCTCTGTCAGTCAACCTCTCTGGATTTCTGATGATTTCCCAGCTCAGAGGTCAGAGGTTAGACTCTTCCAGCCAGGCAGAGGAGGTCTAACCACACGACACAAGCTTGAACATGGAGTCAACCAGCATACCAGTAAGATCACTTTTGACCATAATAAGCACCCAGCAGACCACAATCATCCCATTATAAGCTGTTGATGATGAAATAATCTCCATTTCTCTGGTCAGGACCCAATTATCTCTGCTGTGCAGCAGAGGATTTCTGTGTTTGTGTGTCTGTGGGGGGTGTGGGGGATGTTAATGACTGGGGTTGGGATACAGAACCTGTGAGTCACTTCCAGGCCAGGTTGCTTCAGACCGACTTTCACACTGATTGAAAAAACAAAGCCCTTTCATCCGCTTGAATGCAATCCGGCGGCCCGACGGCTGAGACAAACAAACGCAAAAAAGTTTAACCTGATTCAACTTTTGCCACAATGCAACATCATCTTGGCCAATCGCATACATGCAAGCACACATTCCTGGTGCGTTACTTTGTAGCGTGAATGATGTATTTCTGCTGTTTACCTCACGGATGTAGCAACGAAAGAAAATAAATGCTGATAACTTTCCAGTGTGAAAAGACTGGACTTCCTGGACTGAATTTCATTGTCACACCCGTATCTTAAACATGTCCCCACCAAGACCAATGTCCCCTGCGTTGTTTAAATGGTCTGAGCTTCTGTTTTCAGTCCCAGACAAGCGTCTCCGTGCAACCCAAAGCACAGTGTTGCTGGAGCTAAATGCTAATGCATGTGACGATACTAACAACTAAGTGCTGATGTTTTACTTCTGGGTTTAGCTTGATAGCATGTTAATATTTTCTAATTAGCACTAAGAATCACAGTTGAGGTTGAATATCATCATGTTTGCAGATATTTAGTCATGATTCAAGTATTGGACAAAAATCAGGGGAGCACCAAAGTCTGTACAGTTAATTCTAATGGGTACATGGACCAGATTTCATGGAAATTTAATCAAATATTGGTTGAGATGACTGATCATCACAGTAGGATGATGGGACGGGCCTAAATTCTCCCATTTCAAACATTTCAAGCAGAAGGCAGCTACAACAGAAGTTGTTTTAGAAAGTTGCTGCAAAAAGATAACGTTATTTTGATGATGATGTGTCTGTTGCAATCCGGTATGAGAAGAAGAAGAAGTGCTCCTGTGCTTCTAAAAGTTGTGTGTCCCTGGAAGAGCTGAGATGTTTGTCTCATGATTCACAATGTGATAATGGCCGTTCTCACAGTTATTAACATGATTAACTCAGCTGGTGTATGGCAGGAGGGAAACTTCATGGAGCTTAATGTTGAAATGTCACAGTTTAAGGGAGGTAGACCATGTTTGAGACAAACATTCGGTTGAAGCCCTGTCTATGTGAACATCTGCTCTACATGAGACATGTTCTACAGGTGGCTGCAGGGACACAACATGTTGGTGCATAGACACTACCTGTATGACTCAGAGAACCCAAAACATCAGCAGTACAATAACTGTTGTTCAGCAGGTTTCCTGTTGTTTTCTCAATGTTATGTGACGGAATATATTGTCTGTTTTCTGTGTCTCTAATCTTCTTTTCCTGGCACGTACTGTGGTACATATACTGTAGTACAGCTACGTAGAAAAACATAGAAAGTTAAATGTCATGTTTTTTATTTACCAGCCAATGGTTTTCATCCATCATCAGAGCAGTGCCAGAGTCCACTTTTTTCTGTTATTACTACTGTAAAATAATTTTTTTGAGTTTTGAGATTGAAAGTTCATGTTTTATGTAGGCTGACTTGGCTGTTCTGGAGTTTGTTTGTTTGTTTTTGGATTATTTCACAATTTGCCCAGTGAGAGCAAATTATTGTCATGGGTCAGTAGGTCCACTACTTCTCTCAACAACTTTTGGATCAATTAAGATTAACTTTGGTACTGAAATCCATTATCCTCAGAGAATGAGTTCTCATGATTTTGGTGACCCCCTGAGTTTTCCACTAGCGCCCCTAGCAGGTCACTCATTTAGTGAAATACCTCAAAATCTTCTGGATGGATTTGTACAGCATTCAGTGTTGATATCCATGGTTCCCAGAGGATGAATCCTAATGATTTCTATGGTCTTTTAACATTTCCTGTCGCATTCCACCATGTTTTTGTGATTTGTGGGTTTGAATGAAATGTTTCAAATATTGGCTGGATTGAGCCTTTTCATGGCAGATATTTGACATGTCAAGGCAGGAAAAGCACAAGCACATCACTGCTGTGATTAACTACAGCCTCACAACCAGTCAGCGTGGCTCTGGACTGTAGAAATGATTTTAACACCGTTTCCCTCACCTTTATGTACAAGAGTTTGCCTGTTTTGTATTCTGGAACAACGCTGAAAGTTGTGACTGTCTAAAACATAAAAAGAAAAAAAAACCTGTGTTTACCAAAGTGTTCCTGAGCCCATGAAGTAACATCCTTCATACAATCAGTTGAGCACAAAGTGGTGAACCTCGCTCCATCCTTGCTCGTGAACGACTGAGCCTTTCCAGGATGCTCCTTTCATACCCAATCATGTTTCTATCACGTGTTATCAGTGAACCTGTTTACCTGTGGAATGATCCAAACAGGTGTTTTTGGAGCGTTCCACAACTTTCCCAGTCTTTTGTTGCTCCTGTCCCAACTTGTCTGAAAACTGTTGCTGCCACCAAATTCAGAATAACCAGATATTTAAAAAAAAGTCAGTGAAGTTGATGAGGTGAAACATTGAATATATTGTCTTTGTGCTGTTTTCAATTGAGTACATGTCAAAAGTGAATGTTGTCACATTCTGTTTTATTCATGTTTCACACAGCATCAAAGCTTTTTTGGACTTGGGGTTGTAAGTGAAGTACTTCTGTTTGAAAGGAGGACTTAACTCAGAAAAAGGTGATGAAATTTAAAATTCAGTACAAATGAGATACAGATACAAGAGAAATATCCACTGCCAAACTTTATATTGCTCTTTCAGCAGTAAAGCTGCAGGATGCTCGCATGAAGTAACAGACTGAGTTACAAGCAAAGACTGTGTTACTGTGCAGTTTGCTCCTGTGTCCAGACCAGACAAACATTTCTCTGTAGCCATCATTTGACCTCTTTCTGCACCCAGACACCCTTGCTCCCACAAAAAAACGTTGCCATAGCAACCCCCTAACCAGAGCACAATCGCTGACCAGCAGGAAGTGTGGAGCATTTCGGGTTAATGAGAGCTTCCGTGTGGGAAGGGGTGTGTTCACAGCAGGAGGGAGACCACTGCGTCATTCTGACAAAGGGGT
Organism: Chelmon rostratus; assembly: GCF_017976325.1. Taxonomy (NCBI): domain Eukaryota; kingdom Metazoa; phylum Chordata; class Actinopteri; order Chaetodontiformes; family Chaetodontidae; genus Chelmon; species Chelmon rostratus. The sequence goes on along the minus strand of NC_055658.1, from coordinate 24,276,265 downwards.
TTTCCATGTTTTTATGACAGTGGGAATATTGTTCCAGTGTTATTCTGCTGGTACGTACAGTACCACCGGGACATTTTTATGTTCAGGCTGTTTTCTTATTTTCCTGTCTGGGCTATGTATACTTTCTACAGCCTATTGTGTGTGATGTCTTTACACATACCAAAGTATGTCTTAAGAAGGTATATAATTTCAACCTCTTTAACTTTATTTGATAAAGAAGGACATTCATACTTAATTGTGGAATAAGTTCGCTTGTTTGATCTAACCAACTAGATGACCTCACACACAATTGACCTTTCTTATCCTGCTTTATTTCAACTTGACACTTCTAGAGAGTAGAAAAGTTCTCCCACTGGCAAAATGACTCACTTAAAGACAGAGTTTTTGACTAAGATGGATGCAGATATTAGAGTTTACCTCTCTGTAGAGTACAGACGTAATCCAACATTTCCTCCGAGGGTTCGTGCCTAAAATGTTTCTGATTGCAGTTTTCCACTGTAATCTATCAACTTAAGGTTGAAGTGTTGTATTATTTGAATGCATACAGTCTGGATCAGGGGCTGCGGGAGGAAATGGCCTGCAGCCAGTTTGGCTCGACTTCAGGTCAGCGAGTAATTATGTTATGTTGCGTGCTGATCTTGGACCTGAGCTGCAGTCCACACACACACACACACACACACACACACACACACACACACACACACACACACACACACACACACACACAGACTGTTGTTGCTACAGTTGTGAAGACTTATATACTCATATATGTATAGTAAAATGTATTCCTTGTGGAATTGTGGAATTGCTAGCTGTCAAACCTTTATCAATGCAATTGCAAATGCGTTAACATTTGCATATCCAGCAGACATTGAGCCCCATTAGTATTCATTTGGAGCTGTGTTTCTGGCCTTCTGGTGAATGTTAAGGCCTCAGTATGTTTAACCTCTGGTCAGAAATTGAACTTTCTGATGTCGGATTGAGGGCATCGGATTCAGGAGTGGGAGACAATTTCAGTAACTTACCAGTCTTAAAGATGCAGCTGAACTTCTCCCTCAAGCTGTCTTTTTTCATTCTTTACACAAAAAGAAGAGCTGAGGGGAACTGCATCAGGTGATAATGACAGCTGTCACACAGACATTTGATCTAGCCGGAACAATAGGGATTGGTCCAAGTTTAATCAACCTTAACCAATTTAATCTAAATCCTAGATGTTCTATGGGGAATGACCAAAATATCCTCACATCCTGAAACGTCTTCAGCAGCCTGTTACGAGAGGGTGCTTACACACACACACACACACACACACACACACACACACATATTCACACAGTGGCCTTGCTTCATGGTTTTGGCGGGCTGTCAACAATATTTCTCTCTTTATTTTCACTCCATTCACAGCTGTTCGCATCTATCAAGACTCCACTTATTAGCAGCAGGCAATTTAAGGGCCGGAATGGAGGTATTATACTAAATCCTTTTCAAACACAGTTACACACACAAACGCACACACTGACAGTGAATGTTCGGTTTTTGTTCAGGCAGAGCAGCAGTGTAATCAGTCATGCTGTTCCAATACCTTTACCATGATCTGCCTGCAGCTGGATCTTACTGAAATCTCTAGAGGCTCCTCCCTGTGTTGTCTGCCAAACTGTTGCATAAAAAATACATCTCCACCTTGTGCTGTCAGACTCAACCTGAAACTCATTGCTCACTGGGACCTGTTCCCTCATAATATCAGGAGACAGCCTTTGTCTCAGTTATTAAAGGACAGAACAAGTGCAGAGGGATCGGAGAGAGAATGACCTGTAGTTGATTACCAGGTGATGACACAGGGACTGGCCTGCATGCAATTTAGTGTAGTGTAGTATGTGTGTGTGTATGTGTGTGTATGTGCTTTCTATGCTTTGCTTGTGAACCTTATTGTCACTATTTGACTGTTCCAAAAAGGCTTGTTATGTCATTGTAGTCAAAAGGCAGCTCTTTGCAGCTTTTTAATGACCATCCTTCAATGTTTGACAGTAATGGTGAACTTCAGTTATAACATTACAGTTACTAAACTAGTGCACCATTACTTTTTTTGGGTTTGTTTGCTGTCTCACTGGGACTTTGGTGGGTGATATTAGTTTTGTCGTCATATGTGAACAGATTTGTCATGTTAGCTTATTGTGAGGTCTAGAAGTGTAAGGGTTTTGGTTATTATCTGCAGAAAGGGGAGAAATGTGACTCCTGGTAACTCCAAAGCGGTCTTATTTACATGCCGTGTGTTCTTGGCTGGTTAGCTGACTGATAAGCTTACAGTACGGTGGTCCTGAGAACTCAATGCAGCACAGCAACTAGAAAAAAAAAAGAGTTCCAAATACAGAAATGCTGCAAGTAGCACAGATGACGATAGAAACGGTTTCTAGGGAACAATAAAAAGTGATGCAAATGCCTGGATACGGCTGGGTCTCGTTTGTCGTCCCACCAGAAAAACTCACATTTTTGTTCATTTTCCAACACCACTTACAGAAAGCCGTCTTCAGTAACTTCATGAGTCATAAACCACTGCAACAACAAGCGTGTCCCAGCCGCATGCCCCCCCCCTCTCTGGATGGGGCCTGGCCCACAGTCCGGGAATGACAGGGACTACCTGACTGTATATGAAGGAGTTAAAACCACCTCCAGCTCCATAGCTCCATCAGCTACAATGCAAACATGTAAACTATCTAATAATGTCACAGACGATGTAATGTCAGTCACATGTTGCACATTTTCAAGAATGGGTACTTTTGATATTTGAGGTACATTTAGCCACTTTAACTAGTAAGACTCTAATTTCAGGAGTATTTTTACATTGATGTATCAGGTGCTTTTAATTTAGTAAAGTACTTCCACCACTTACGGTCAGTAAATACCTCCAAACTGCTTCTCAGACCACATGTGTTATTGTCTATTTCCACATCATCATATACAGATGATATGACATGTGTATGTCCAGGCTTTGACAGACTGGTCATGCAAGGACTAATGTAACTAATTACTTTTAAGTAAGTAATTACTTTTAAGTAATTAGTGAAGGAATGTAATCACTTTTTCAAAGTAATGAGTAATTGATTACATTTTTCAAGTATCCACAGCTCCTTTTGTGTGCTTTTTGTTGCAAAATAAATAAAGTACTGAACTCATGTCAGGACATAAAATACAAATACGTGTGAAATAAATGAATAAGAGTGGGAGTTTTATATTTTATGGTTGCTTTTTTGCTTATTTTTTACAGGAAAAGGTGACAACATCTGGAAGAACAATCATTAAGTGACATAGCAACAACACTGCCTAGGCAAGTTACATTTTCCCTCTTCCTCTCCATCACTCAGTCACTCTCTCATGTCCATTGGCTGTGCTCTGACTGACCCTGCCAGCATAGTTTGACCATAAACAGGCATGAAAGAGGGCTGAATTCTGAGCAGCACCCAAACATAACATGTGCAGTAGATGCACATGTGCACATGTGCGTGCACACAACAGAAAAAAATCTTTTCATCTCAGAGGAATTTCAGCAAAAAGAAAAACAGGAGTAAAACAACATTGTTACCCAGGCAGCTCAGACTCTGAGAAGCTTTAGAGTTAATTTAGCTTCGGCTTAACATGTAAGTCATTATGCGAAGTGTAAATTCAGCTCACTGTCTGAGCAGTTTAAGTGCTGGGAAGCAACTGTCAGCTTGAAAAATAGTGTCTAATGACACATTGCACTGTGCTGGGTTTAATGGCATTGCACCACAAACCGCAGCATCCATGTTGACCTCCCGTAGTTGCCAAGATGGGCTCCCTGCAGCAGCTGTGTCTCTGTGCTTATAACTGAAGACATGTGTGTTAAGGTGGACAGAAACCACAGAGAATACACAGGGGACGGGCTAACGGACTTAAAGGGATAGATGAAAGTAAGATAGGATAAATATGTAGAGAGGTGGTGGAGGAGGAAAGGAAGACATCCAGAAGGAAACTAATCAACGTCAAAAAGTAGAAGGGAAGAGAAGGAGAAGCAGAGAGAGACGAGAGGCTGACTTTAGAGCTGGTCGGAGAAAAAACAAAATGTGGATAAAATAGGATGGAGATTACAATGGGAGAGAGGGGGAATGAGGAGGGGGCTCAAATGTCACTACTGCTGCCCTCAGGAAACAGCACTAATCATTTCTTTGTGTGTATCTGTGGGTTTATGTGTTGAGGTTACTCATGTGTGCACCATTAGGATGTACATAAGTTACAATCGGAAGAGGAACAGGAAAGGAGGAGGCTTCGGTAAAACAGTACAAGTATATTTTTGACAGGAAATTGCATTTTTTGACATGCACGGCGTGTGACATGAGATGCCCTCTGCTTTTGTGTGCACTGCTTGTGTGTGCACACGTGCATGTGAGAGTGTGTGTGTGTGTGTGCGCGCACTCATGTGTTCATATGTAAGACACGCTGTTAAGGGCTTGAGGGAGCAGGCGTGGTTGTTTCTGGGCTCTGGCCTGCACTGGTTTCATCACAGGAAACAGCTTTTGTTTCTCAGACATGCTGAAAATGACTCTAATCAATAACAGGAATGGATTTTGAATATAAATACAATTTTCTTCCCTTATTATCATCAATTTTCTCTGGTTTTTCAGGGTCATTTTATTTTATTTTTTTATTTTTTAATGGATTGCAAACCTCTACTTGTTGCCTTTCACTCAGTTTCACAAACATCACAGCAGACATTTTCATCATTATATACAGCTGTAATCCTGCACATTCAGTTATATAAAACAGCCTTATTGTTAAATTCATGTAAAAATTTGTAGACGACATTTGAATGATATTGCACAAGAAGATTACAGTTAATGCATGAGTTGCTGTAGCTTAGCTTTCTATTCTAGATGCTACATGTTCTGCAGCACCCATGCCGTTTAAACTGATAATACTGGCAACTTTACCTCTCAGCATTTAGTAGTTTAGTCAAGTAAATTACTGAATTTACTAGTAGTTTAGACTAAAGCCAGCTTCTCATTTCTAGTGGCAGACTTTGACTTTGCTTGTTGAAATGAAAACTTCAAATCAATTTTATCAGCTGTAGCTAGCTAGCTAACTTAGCTAACATTAGCTCTGTGATGGTTGAGAACAGTCTCCGGTGTTTTGATGTTTCTATCTGACTGATGTTAATAGGATAATCTCGTGTAAGGGTTTTTAGATATGCGCCTGACGGCTGCTACATACATGACACGAGGTTAAAGCAGCGCGTCCCACCAAGTCGACATCCTCTCGTTTCAGATCAGACCTTTATTTTGTTCCAACATAAGCCTGTTTGACTGCTTAGCCTACAGTCGTTGTGCAGTTGTGTTTGCACCTTCATCACTGAGAGATGAGGCTTTCAGGGTGAAAACCCAACAGTGTAGGTAATTTCTTGGCCTTGGAAGTAACCCTTGGTTACTACAGTAGGAAATGCTAGGCGACTTAGCCAGATATGCTAACGATTGCAGCTTATAGCAGACAAACACACTGTGTACTCTCTTTCTTCCACAGTTGCTCTTGTGTTTCTAGTTTTGAAGTAATGATCTCAAGAACCCAGCTCTAATGTGGAGAAATCGCAACTGCATGTTCATGTTCATGCTAGCCGCTAACTTTGCTGCTTGGTGCTGGCCAGGTAGCGTAGAGGGCTTTTAACGTTTTAGCAACTTTAAATTTTAGCAGCTGCCTTCTGCAGCTGGAGTCAATGGTGTTGAGGGCAGTAAGAACCAAAACAGTAAGGTTGTGGGCCTGTAAAGCCAAAACAATGAGCTGAAAGACATTAAAACGTGCTGAGGGAAGTGCAAGTCATACTTTTTGGCTGTCAGTATGAGCAGCACCTTTCACGCTAAGCATTTGATCCATTGTTGATATGAAAGTTATTACTAGTGCAGCTTTAAAGTATCTTGGTTTTCCCACTCGACATTTTTTCCTCCAGCATAACACAGTGTTCAGGGTAATAGTGTCTGAGCTGCATTAATATACAAGGACCTTTTTGTTTTACTGCTCGTTTCATTTGACTTCTAACCATACTTCATACATAACAGGTTTTCTTGCAGTCGACACAAACACGTGTCGTTCCCCATCAGTTTCTCTGAGTGTAAACATTTGATCATGTGTTGGTTGCCATTCAATGACACAGCCCACCCGCTCTCACGATGTGTTTGCTTTATGGGGACCTTACTCTGGTCATTGTGGGATGCTGTGTGGGCAGGGTGGGAACATCTGGACGTGAAATGAACACTAACTGTCAAAGAGCCAGCCACAATTTGCCTGCCAGTAAAACTAGGATGGATATCCATTCGATCTACTAGCCCTGGGAATCCGGAAACCCGGAAACATGCACACGTACGCACGCACACACACACGCACGCACGCACACACACACGAACACACGCACACACACACATACACACACACACACAAAGAAAGGCTGAGGGAAGAGAGAAATGAGGAAATGGAGGGTGTTCACTGCGCTTCACAAGTTTCCTTAATTTCACACATTTCCCAGATCTTGTTCTTGTCTAAGGAGAAATTTTCTGTTTTGAGCCAAATGAATGAGGACACTTTTGTGCAGTTGCAGACTAACATGGCCCCCTCCACTGGTTATCAACATGTGCATGACAAACAGCATAAAGAGTGTTGTCATTGGTCTCCTGCTGTCTGCTTCCCTCAGGGGAGCATATATTTCCCATGAGACAGTGCCCTCCACCCCTCTAACACCACAATCCACTCCAGTGAGACATCACCTCCCTGAGCCTAATCAAAGACAATGATGGCTCCATAAACAACTGATGTTGTAGGTTAGTCAACAAACTTTGATTCCAAGTCCTAAATCCTCAGCATTTAGTTCAAGATTGAAGGCCAAGAAACCACCCAGAGAGGAAGTAATCTGTGCTAGTTTAGGATTAGAAGAAGCATAAAAGAACTTTTGTTACATTTCAATTGGGGGCCTGTTCACAGTTTATAGGAAGACTTGAACTTAACAATGCACAAGTGGCCTTGAGCAAGAGCCCTAACATCAGCACGAATCAAGACTCATGGGGAAGTCAACAAGGGCTTTTCTACTAGGACACACCACAAGACTTTGCAGGAGATGGGTGGGTCACACGCAGACGCATCCAAACACTCGAGGAGAATTTGATAGTGGTGCCAATTTTTGAGGAATGTCCCTCTTATGTTTCAGATCTGCAGCTGGGCACAGATGGGACTGGCTACTGGCTCTTTTTAAAAGCTTTTAAAAATATGTAGAATTGCACACCTTAAGGAAAAGTAGTGTTTTGAGTAGAGTACTCATGTAGGTCTGCAGCAGGAATTTATTATAAGCAACTAGTTTAATGGAGGACCTGAGTGTAGGGTTCAGTGACTCTGGGTTTGTAGATGTTTTTCATCAGTATCTTTTTCCTGAGTTAGATATATGTGAGATATGTTTCTGTACCATCAAACAGTAAAGGCACATACACACACACGCACACGCACACACACACACACGTACGCCCCTTTGTCCATACACACAATCTATGAGTTAGTAAATTAATCAGCCGGAGTGTGTGGGGCAGTTAACTGTACATCTGTTTCAGCACAAAGGCCTTCAAAAAGTGCCTCCACGAGCTCATTAAGGGAGTTCTGGCTTCACAAAGAACTGGGACTTCAGCCAACACAATATTGTAATGATCCTGCAACACATTTATCATCCTTATATACTCCCCATTGCATGAACCCGTCCTCCCATATCAGCCACATACGTTCTTTCATCCTCATCTTGTTTTGTTTTCCTCGCTTTTCTCTTTGCTCCAATTTGTTTTCAAGCTATAATGATTTATGAGGAAAGCCACAATGATTTATACAGATATGTGTTATTGTGTTTTCCTCCTCCTGTCCTCACAGCGCCACAAGCTTGTGGCCCTTTTAGGAGCCTCTTGCTCTGCATCACTCTGTAAGTAATGTACTTGTAGCATAGACAACTTCCCTCATTGCTTGCCAGGGTCAGATATGGGGCAGCCACCATTCAAAGTCTGTTACAGATAAATAGATAGACATACTTTATTTATCCCAAGCTGGGAAATTGCAGTGCAGCAACAGCATTACACAATGAAATGAGAGAAAAATTGTGAAATAAGACTATAAAGAACAAACTATACATAATAAAATATCAAAATAGCAAGCAGTAAAAAAATATACACATAATAAAAAAAATAGCAAAATAGTTAACAGTAGGAATGAAAAGTATTGCACAAAAAAGAATATCTACAGCAAATGGCAGTGTGTAGAAAATAGTGTACTGTGACTGTAAGCATTACACACAGTGAGAAAAGTGAGAGCAACACCCATCCCCCGCAGCTTCTCACCCAATAGCAGGTTGAATGGTGTTGAAAGCACTGGAGAAATCAAAGAATGTGATCCTTACAATGCCTCCTCCACCATCAAGATGCATATGGGCTTGTTGCAGCAGGTAAATGACAGCGTCATCAACTCCTAAATGGGGCTGATAGGCAAACTGCAGAGGGTCCAGGAATGTCTTCACCTGTGGACTCAGTTGGGCTAGGACCAATCTCTCCAGGACTTTCATCACATGGGATGTGAGGGCGACTGGTCTGTAGTCAGCTGGGTCAGATGGCCTCGGCTTCTTGGGGACTGGAACCAGGCAGGACGTCTTCCACAGAAATAAGACTATAAAGAACAAAATATACATAATAAAATATCAAGAGGTGGCAGGAGGTGAGCTAAACCTGTTAAAAAAACTGGTTAAACTGGTTTGCTCTGTCCAGGCTCCCTGATGTCTGCCTGTCCTTCCCCTTCATCCCTGTGATGTCCTTCATTCCCGTCCACACATCTCTCACACTGTTCTGTTGGAGTTTGGCTTCCAGCTTCCTCCTGTAGTCATCCTTACATGTCCTCAGTATATCTCGGAGTCCGTGCTGCACTCTCCGCTGCTCCTCTCTGTCTCCAGACCTGAAAGCCTTCTTCTTCTCGTTCAGAAGTGCCTTCAGTTCGCTGGTGATCCAGGGCTCGTTGCTGGAGAAGCAGCATACGGTCCGAGCTGGCATGGTGGTGTCCTCACAGAATCTGATGTACTCTGTGATGCAGTCGGTCATGTTGTCAATGTCCTCCCCATGTGGCTCACAGAGTACATCCCAGTCTGTCGACTCAAAGCAGTCCTGCAGTGCTTCAGTGGCATCATGTGTCCACTTCCTTACTGTCCTGGTGTGCTTGGGTTGTCTTTTCACCAGAAGGACATACCTAGGAGTCATCCCGACCAAGTTGTGGTCCACCCTTTTTCTTCAGACTTTTGGAAAAGTCTCTGTCTCCCCGTACCAAACTGTAACCTGGGACCTCAACACTGCTGTCCAGGATGTGCAAGTGCAGCCATGTTTCACTAAAGCAGTGCTTCTCAATTATTTTCTGTTATGCCCCCCCAGGAAGAAGGAAAAATTTCGCCCCCCACCCCCCACCTCTGGATAACATTGTATCCTTATTAATTTTAAAGAAAACAAAAAAGAAAGAAATATAGATCAGCTTATAACAAATAATAACTTTATTAGCATTGCTTTTTAGTCTGTAACAGAAAAGATTAAGTGTTTTATAGTCATGTTTACAGAAAAGTAGATCCTCACACAGGGAGTTTGTCATGTCAAAACGTACATAAGCATTAAACAGTCTTTGTTGCTGTCAGTTGCTTCATTGAATTGTAATGCAAAACGTTTGTCTTTGAGTTTATCTACCAGCTGTTCTTGAAGATCGTTAGCAATGTCATTTATCCGTCTTACTATAGTATCATTTGACAGAGGGATAGTTTTTATTTTTGCAGCACTTGCATCATCCAGCATGACAGAGAACATGTCTAAAGCTGCAGGCAGTATCAGCTCCTCAGCTATGGTGGGGGTGTGGGGGAACAGCACTCGCTGGTTTACTGAAGCAGCATTCACAAACCGGGATGACTGCTGCTGATATTCGGCACGTTTTCGCTGAAAAAACTCAAGAGGTTTATCAGTATGATTAGGGTGTAACGTCTTTACGTGACGCCTTAATTTATTTGGCTTCATGCTGTCCGCTGCCAACGTTTTTAGACACAACAGACACACCGGTCTCTCCTCACAGTGAGGCCAAGCGCTAAATACGCTTCGTTGTATCGCCTCGTCTAAGCCGTACGTGACATTCGTGTCTCTCATTATCTCCGTCTTTCTTTTCATCCCTTTTCCATGGTGTCTCTCTCTGTTCCCTGCACTTCGTATCTCCCACTCTGATCTGTGTGTGCGCATGTCCGTACAAAGAACAAAACAAACCAAAAAAAAGCTGATACTCCTTGCGCACACTCTGACAATGAGCGCGCCACTGCCACCTACTATAGTGGATGTGCAATTACACTTTATCCTTGTACAAAAAAGCATGTTACCCGAGGTCACATGCGCCACCCCCTGGCATCGCACCGCTATTTGAGAAGCACTGCACTAAAGCAAAATAAGCTACACTCACGGTATTCCCTCTGGGTCTTCACCAGCGCTGCCAGCTCGATCGTTTTATTCCCCACAGACCTCACGTTTCCCGTTATAATCACCGGGACCGCTGGTTTGTGTCTTCTCCTTTTTTCCCTCCTTTTCGCCCCAGACCTGCAGCCCCGGCTTCTCCTCCGTAACAGGTCTGGCAGCAGCACTGGTCTACACAGCGCAATCAGCTGTTCGCGCATGTAAACAATGCTCCCTCTGCTGCCGTCGGCAAAGTTCCCAGTTAGAAAGAGTAGGGAAAGTAGAAGAAAAACAAGGAAAAGGTTAGCAAAGTTAAGTCCAGCCATTGTCACAACTCTAACGAACAGGTTGTGATTGATCAGGAAAACGGAAAAAAAGAACGAACCGACAAAAAAACGAAACTTTAAAAAACACGACGGGAGCTGCTGCCACAGGCCGCCACCTGGGACGGCGCCAAAGCGAGAAAATGCCAAAGACATTTATCCATAGAAATAATTGTACCTTGTAAACATAATGATATTATGAGCCAATTATTATAAACGTCTTATTTTTCTGGAATAAAAACTTCCCTCTAACTGTGTTGGAGAGAAATTACACTGAAGACCAATTGCAGCAGGGAACATTACATTAAAATGATTCACTCTTTGGTTAAAAACTTTTTTCTATGTAGAATTGTCATGCATTTCTGGGTTCTCTTTTAGATTTATCTTTATAACTATATTTTTACAATTGTATTTGAGTTTGAATAAAATGAGGGGAGAAAAGATATATTGCAAATCTAGACATTCCGTTTCTACAACGTCATCACTCCACGCCACGTGACATCATCAATATTCGCCCGTAAAGCATGGCGACTTCACTGACAAGTGGAACAGGATGCTGACAGGTTCGCGGTGTTTTTTGGCTGACTTTTAAATATTCTTAATGCAACGAACGTGTTTCTTCTTCGTGGTTTATTCGCTTATTGCGTCTTTATTCTTGTCAGCTGACTCCTAGCTGCTAGCGAGGCAGTGAAACGCCAAAATGCACTGTGTGAAGGTCGGCTGTTTGCTTGCGTCGAGAGCTCTCTGCTCGAGTAGGACTGAGTTTGTTAAACTATCAGCTTTCGGTCGTGTCCATTGTTCTTTTAATCACACTCGCTTTTATCAAACAGCAGGGACACCAGAGACAATCGCAGTTATTCGCGTTCCTCGCTACATGCAGAAGAGGGTTGACAACGTGAAACAGACTCGAGGCAAAAACAAGATCAGCACCATCAAAGCGGGCAAGCTCCTGATCCAGAGCAAGCGCCCCGACCTGAACCAGTCCGCGGGATACATACTTGGGAAGTTCGAGCAGCCCATTCTGTGCTCCAAAGGGTGGAAACATAAAGGGTCGTTCGGTGACTGTTTCACCATCAATAAGATCAAGGCTGTCGCACCTTTTGTTGCTGAAAATCAGAAGGAGGATGTTGACCAGAAAACATCGGCGACATTCACTAAACTCCGCATCTGCAAGGAGCTGGTAGAAACTTTGGACAAAATCAGCATTACTCACCCCACTACTGTCCAGCTGCAGACCATCCCAAAGGTCATGAAAGGTCACAACGTTCTGTGTGCAGCAGAGACGGGCAGTGGGAAGACATTGAGTTACCTCCTGCCTGTGGTTCACAGACTGCAGGCTGATAAGGAATTGGAGATGAACACCAAGGGTACGGACAAGATTCGTACCGTGGTTCTTGTCCCTTCCAGAGAGCTGGCCGAGCAAGTGGCGGCCGTGTCCAGGACTCTGTGTGCTCCATTTGGCTTGCTGACAAAGACTGTGGGTGGTGGGCGAGGTGTAGGACACATCAAGTTGGTCTTCAAGAGGAATCAGCCAGATATTTTAGTGGCTACACCAGGCGCTCTGGTCAAGGCCCTTCGGAGACACTGTTTGGACTTGAGTGAGCTGAACTTCTTCGTGGTAGATGAAGCCGACACCATGTTCGACCCCAGCTTTTCTGATATGCTGGAGGATATCCTTCTCTACACAAAAATCGCTAGTAATCCCAAGGAAACACAAGGCCTGGGGCATAAAGCCCAGCTGCTGGTGGTGGGGGCCACCTTCCCGGGTGGTGTCGGGGAAGTGCTCGGCCAGGTGACGGACCTTGGCAGCATGGTGGTTATCAAGAGCAAGATGCTGCACTTCCTCATGCCACATGTCAAGCAGACGTTCCTGAAGGTAAAGGGTGCTGACAAGATCCTGGAGCTTAACCAAGCCCTGAAGCTACTCCAACAGGAGAAAGGAGGGGGTGCTGTTCTGGTGTTCTGCAACAAGTCTGCCACTGTCAACTGGCTGGGGTACTCGCTGGAGGAGATGGGGGTGAAGCACGCACGTCTGCAAGGGGAGATGCCTGCTGCCGTACGTGCTGGAATCTTCCGCTCCTTCCAGAAGGGGATGGAAGATGTGCTGATATGCACAGACATTGCTTCGCGTGGGCTGGACACATCCCGAGTGCGCTTGGTCGTCAACTACGACTTCCCAGAAACCCACACAGACTATATCCACAGAGCCGGGAGAGTGGGAAGGGCAGGAGGGGTGGAGGATGGGGAGGTGCTCAGCTTTGTCACTCATCCATGGAATGTGGAGTTGGTGCAGAAGATTGAGACTGCTGCTCGTAGGAGAACTTGTCTGCCAGGGATGGAATCTGATATACATGAGCCTAAACCCAAAGTAGAGGAGGCGGCGGAGTAGAGATGTTTTTTGTATGTTTGCAAGTGGAAAAGTTGCCTGTGAGATATGTTGGTGTGTGTGTAGTGTTGGGATGACAAACTCTGAATCTATAAAATATTGTCAGCAGAAACAGCAAGCAAGATTTGCTCAAAAACAATTTGGTAGGCTGTTTTTTGTCTGCTATAGACTTACAAACAATGTCATATAATTTTTGCCCAGTTATGGTTGATCTTACTGGGGATGGAAATACTGTGCAAATATTTACCCTACAGTCAGTCATTCACAATAGGGATCATTTGGAAGGAGTAAGAAGGCCATTCTTTGTCCATTCATGGAAATATGGAGAACGCCCAGTTTGTGCTTTCATATGATGAAATGTTGTTATAGCTGGTATTTCCTGATGTAAAGGTTTGTTTGTCCAGGTTAATCTACTCAACAAATACTTCCAGAGACTTCATGTACTTCTATTATTACAGTATTGTCAATAAACTCATGCAGTATTTGTGTTTAAAAATGCTTCAACTTGAAAGTAAAATCCAATTGCAATTTTTATTTGTGTTTTACACAACATACCAACTTCCTTAGAATCAGGGTTGTATTTAATTGAGCAATTTGGAAATGTGTGATTTTTGACAAATATACTAGCCTTTCCTTTTTTCAGCAAAAGCATGATTTTCTTTAGTGTAGTCTATTTCCAGTGCTACGTTTGCCCTTTTGGGGTTTCTCTTGGATGCAGAAAGTTGCTTGGTTGGTGAGTGTGTAAGTGTGTAATGACTGGATCCTACTTTGTCTGATCTATTTAGTAAACCTTTTTGAGTTTTTAATGTATCTCCTACATTGATTATAATTGTTGTGGACAAATCCTGAATTCTATGGAGACCTTATGCTCAATCTCAAATAATTGTTTTTGGTAATGTGTACTACATGTGTTCAGCCACAAGGTGGTGGCATGTATTTGATTTAAGCTTATGTACATCAAGTGCAGAAGGTGATAGGTTAAAACGTGGATACAGATCTTTTGTGCTCAGTATAACTACCTTTAGACAAACACACGAACACATTGAAAACAGTCACAAGCCGGCCTGCAACTTCCTGAAAGGTATTTGTGGATTCCAGTAGCTTCTGTGTTTGCAGCACAGAAACACTTCATCAAACTGCAGTAAATTGAGCACAGGCCAAAACCTGACAGTCTCTACTGTTGATGTGAGTAAGTCCGCTGTAGTTGAAAGGATTTTTTTCCCTCTCCCATGCCTGCGGGTGCTTGTTGAAAGGAAACCACAAAAGTGTCAACATGAAAATCAGAGTGAAGAAAATCTGAAGGATCTTACTTCAGAGGAGGCTGGTTGAGTTTATCTATCTATCTATCTATACATATATATATATATGTATATGTATATATATATATGTATATATACACACACACACACATATATGTATGTATATGTGTATATATATATACATGTATATATATACACATATATGTATATGTATATATATATACATATACACATATATATGTATATATACATATATATGTATATACATATATACGTGTATATATATAAATATACATATATATATACATATACATATACATATATATATGATGACAACAAACTTCCAATTTGATATTTCTGCCTGGAATCCGCTCTTATTTTGAAAAGGCGGTTTGTCATGTTACATAGCTGCTGATTTATGCTGCAGTCTTTGTGGAAGTATGGAGATTACAGAGGGAGACAGACCTCGGCCAGATGCTCTGACAGCAGCAAGCAGCTTCCATCAGAATGCCTGGAATCTGGCTGTGATTGTCCGGCTCCAGCTCGGGGCAACATCTTTAAGCTTTGCCCCCCCCAAGGTTCACATTTCACCCAACTGTACCCTGACAACAAGGAGCCAGAGTCCACTTATAGCATGTGGAGCAAATGCCTCCAATCCCCCCCGTTCATATTTTTGGCCTGCGTCACCTCAGCTGACCCCTGCAAAAATGAGATAATAATAAACTCTATCAAATGTCCCACTTCCAGGTAGTAGCTGAAGTATTTTACGGCCAACATAATTTTAGACCATTGATCTCATGGTTAAAGGGCAACTCCACTGGTTTCACACATGATGATCAGTTTACTCATTACAAGCAGTATTTTGCAAGTCATTTTAAATTGATGGAGAAGGAATTTCTATCTAGTTGAGCCATTATGGAAGTTCAATCCTAAATTGGAAGACCACAGTTAAACACACTGAGACTGTTTCAGAAAACAAAATCACTACTCTATGTAGTTGTATGAGCGACACATGCTGGCCTCCCAGTAGCACCACTGGTTTGTCTGGTATGGGAAACTGCAGCCCTAACAAGACCCTCAGATTCGGTTTTATGAGTATCAGATCATGACCTACCAAAGGCTCACTGCTAGATGATTCGATTCTTGAGCATCATCCAGACATGATTAGTTATGTGAAACGTGGCAAAAAACAAATGTTTTCTGACCATTAAATGACGCTTCCCCCCCTAACTGCACCTACTCCCATGTGTGCTGGGCCACTAAACAGGGTGGAGCCCTTTCTTTAATATTTTAAGTCTATTTTCATTTCAAACTCCAAATGGCAAAAAAACAACATTTAATTAATTTGAGGCTCTGGTTTTAAAACCATCTCAGTTAATTGTAAACTGCTTTGTCCCGGGAACCAGATTCTCTATAGACCACCTGACCGTTACTCCCAATTTACAGAAGAATCTGGTGATTTTACCTCAGATGTTATCACTCTGGTAAAATCAATATTCAGTTAACGAAGGCCTCTGATTGTTGATGGTTAAATGTAAATGGACTCACCTACCTATCTGTCTGATCTCAATAAACCTTATGTCCCATCCAGGGCTCTCTTCGCTCATAACAATGGGTGCACATGTGCCCCCATAGAGGTCAGCTGGCTGCAAGGCCTTTTTCCCATCATGCCCCTAGTCTCCCTGCTGACATCAGACAGTCTGACTCTGCTGAGACCTTTAAATCTAAGATAAAAAAAAACTCATCTTTTTGTTTCCACTCCTGCTGATGAGAACAGGCTTCTCTCCCTAGTCTGCATGTTGTCATGGCTCTCACTCCCTCTGTGTGTTTGTTTCTCCTCTCTGTGTGAATGGCGTTGTCCTCGCCCGTGTTTGCGTGGCCTGCGCTCCCTCCAGGTTCATGCACTCCAACACCTGACGCTGCTCCTGCACGTTGTCCTCCTCACTCATGTCTTGTCTACATTTTGTCATCAGAATTGTATATAGAATGATTTCCTTTTGCGGATCTATTGCGTGTCTGCCCGTTCCTGGAGAGGGATCCCTCCTCTGCTGCTCTCTCTTTCATTTTTTTTTCCTGTTGAAAGGGAATTTCGGGGGAGTTTTATCTCACTCAAGTCGAGGCTTCTGAGGACGGAGGCTGTTGTGATGTACAGATTGTAAAGTCCCTAGAAGCAAATTGTGATTTACATAGCTTTTTGTACATGTCTGTGTTGGCTGCATAAATAAAACTGACTTGAATAAGCATTTCTGAACCTTTCAAATATCTGCTCATGTATTCACAGGGGGCTTAAAGGGCGTTTACATATCAAACAGACCAACATGACAACCTCCTGACAACCGGTAATTAAAAAAAAGCCTCATTACTGGTGGAAATCTGTCATAAAATCATCCCACGTCACAACACATCTTTTAAATATTCTAAATAAAGATAATTCAAATCATCCCCATGTGTGCTGCCCGTAGACTACGAAGGTGTGTGGATGAACTACAAAACGCACGGTCCATTAATAATGACGCATTTCCTCTTTGCCCCACCGTGGGATTATCTCCCCCCTCCCCATTTACACACACACACGCACACGGAGCCGCTGCTCACACACTGCCCGGCCACTTGGAAATTTCCCTGAACGCGGAGGATATTTTACTGCTGCGAAGCGGGACTGTCGGCTAATGTGCATCTCCTGGGCTGACTCGCTTGAAATGCCCCAGTAGAGGATCTGAAGGTAGGTTTACAACCCAGTAATCGGCTTTATTCTGCTGGCCATCTCCCCCGCAGCAGATCCGCCTGACCTTCTCTCCGACCAAAGCGTTAGAATAAAACCCGCACGCCTTCTAAGTGTGCGTGCGCGCGCGCGCGCGCGCGGATGGGGAGCCTCTCTGTGCCTGCGCTGCTCGGATTTTGAATGGATCGCTGCTGTAAGTTGTGTGTCTGAGCCTGCGATGCTCCTTTGAATCCACGAAACTTGTGGAGCCTTTAATTGTCGACTTCTCCAGCGGCATCGGCTCGGTTTTGAGGCGACTTTACGGAGCACAGGGCTGCTGCAGGGGGTCGCCTGCAGGTTGAGTATTTTTTTTTTTAGGGGGGGCTGTTGTAGCATGTTTTTGAAGCCGCATGATTCAGCGTGTGGACAACGGAGGCTTGGCTTTGAGGTGGGTGTGCAGAGCGAAAGAGGCATGGGTTCACGGAGATTGCATTGCACCGGCCAGGGTCTCCGCCATGTTAATTTACCATCACAGCCAAGCAGCCACAGGCGATTGTTCCCAACTTTTCCCTCTAATGATACGCGTCAGGAAAGCCACGTCTGAAACGCACACATGAAAGGGCGGCCACCTGTGCAAAGCGTGCGGCCGCTGCGTGAAAGGCACCAACTCCTCGAAGCATGAAGCACTTTCGGCTTCACCCGGACGCCGAACATCACGTCGCCCGCGGGCTTGACCCGTGTTTGCAGCGCTATGTCCACCTGTATCCGGCACGTTTGTCCACGCTTGGGCGCGTGCGTTCGCCGTCCTCTGGTTAAGACCCACCGGCGCTCGTCACGGTCAAGGTGATGATGAGCAGCGTGGGGAGGAACATGGAGAAGGGCGACGTGCGGAGCTATGCGTGGCCCCCTCTGCAGCAGCTCTCCCTCCCAGGTTCTGTGCTTTGAGTTGAGGATGGCCGCCTGGATCGTCTCCACACTGCCACACCCCTCCACAGAGAGACCAAGCTCTGCCAGTGACACCGACCACATGGTCTGTCTGTTGCTGTTACTGCAGGACATCTCATGGTGTTTTCAAATGTGTCCTCCTGTTTGGGAAGGAAATGGAGTTGAGTGATCACTTGTTTGTGTGCCAAGTTTGTGCCCAAGCGTCAATACGGCCTGTACTAGTAATGCAGTGAGTGGATCAGTGCATTTCAACGAGCCAGCGTGGGACTTGGAGCTGGTTAGGAGAATCATATGAGATTGGTGGGGAGGGTCACCGGCGAAGCAAGAGATGCCTGCGATATCTAAGTTTAATGGGCAAAAGTAAATTGTCCCCCGAACCTCCCCTCACACACACTCTCCCTTCCCCGCTCCCCCTCTGGCTGTCTAGACCCTGGCCTGTCAGAAAAAGACACATGACCTTATAGGCTGCTGCAGGCTCCAGTGTGTGTGTAATGCCTCAGGAACGAGTGCTCTCCTCTGGCTGGTTTGTTACACATCCTCTAGGTATGCCTAACATCAGCCTGTGTGTTCAGATCCATTGGCATTTAGGACAGCGTTTCTTGAGCTGGGAGTAGTTGAAGGTTATATATAATATACACCCCCTCTCCAAAAAAAAAAATCTATAGTTAATAAAGGTGTGAAGAAAATTGCAGCAGCAGCGCGAGAATGTCATCCCGTCTCCTCAAGTTGCCCCGTGTTAAAATGTGTCCTTTCAAAATGGCAGCGCTCGTCTAATGAGCCAGGCCCCTGTTCCTCGGCACTGATCAGTTATGCTTCTGTTTCATCTCTGAAAATGTCATTTTCTCAAGCTTCATAGTTAACTGTGACTATCAGCTGCTGCTGCTGCTTAGTATGCGTCTCTGCCACCAGCCACAGCGCTGATCATTTATTAAACTGACCAAACTCTATCTGGCTCTCCTGATGTAAAAAAAAACAGCAATCAAAAGCTTTTCCATTATATTAGCGACTGCAGTGACCTCTGTGGAGAATGTGTTTATGCATCCATTATGCTATTTGTAGTTAGAAACCAATCTTCTCAAAGCGGAGTGATCAACAGTGCTGAAATTAGTTGTGGGGAAGGAGAGGCAGTGTGAGTCTTCAGTAAATGATGTTCAAGTCTGCACATAATGAAATCTGAAAGCATATTAATATGCTTTGTGTTAATGGCTGGACTTAAAATCGATCTTTAAATGACTTTTAGTATAATCTGTCATCCGTAGCCCCGTTGCCTTTGAAATATCTACCATAAAGATACTGTAGCAAACAATTTACTGTCCGATTTCCATCGTCATTGAGCCTGGTCTATAGCCTTGGGAGGCTAGCAGTCGATGGCCACGTGCTTCTGGCTTGTAAAGACCTTCAAGGCCAATCTCATCCGGGAGCGGATGGGTTACTGGTCAGCAGCTAATTTATTGATCTGTCCCTTTTTGTTCTGCATGGAAACAGGCCTTTGCTGTCACCAGCGACCACAGAGGGGGAAGTAATGAGCAACCCATAATGACACTTTAATCACGAGAGGCACCATGTTACTGCACTGGACCAGGGGACGGGTGCCAACAGTTTGTTGCTCGTGCTCAGACAGGTAGCTCTGTTGAGCTTACAGGAAGTGTCATGGCCGCCGGCGTAGGTTAAAGGAAACGCTATGCTTGCCGCGCGTGTGTCTTTTTATGCAAAAGCTGCTGCGATGACAAGAGGGCCCTCTTCATGCGGGTGGGAGGGTGGAGAGCAGAGTTTGAGCTGAACAGAGAAAGCCTGCTGGGATTACATTGACAGATAATTAGCAAAATTTGTGACTGGCCCTTGACACTTGTTCCACGGTTGTTCTGAAATGAACTTAACTGCTGTCAATGCAGGAATAAGCGAGTGAGGAATCAGCGCCTTTTTGCTTGTTTCCCAGTGCAGCTCCCAGGTGGTCACCTGGAACTCATTCCCTGTCCTTTAATGGATCTCACAGCCTTGAACAAATGTTTGGAAGCGGTTGCCTGGTTGGTAACTAGGCATCAGCTCTTGGTTGCCAAAATTAGCAAACGTAATTGCCATCGTTTGTTTGACTGATAATGGTTATATGTGATTAAACAATTAAAGGCAGTCATTAATGCATGAGACTGCGTGTTTTTAATGTATTGTACATGAATTAGCCGGCTGAGTGTTTAAGAGGCTGAACGATAACCTCATGAAAGCGCGGTTGCAATCATGATCAGTCTGGTCAGACTGGAGCTGCTCTTGATCTGGAGTTGAAGCGTTTAATGGTCTAGCCTGATTTGCAGCATTCATATTTAAAAGCATGGTGGGTACTGGCCTTGGTTTTCTGGCTGAACCCTTATGTGACTCCAAACCTTGCGTCTCTATGATGTACCTTCTTGAATGAGCAAACATGCCTTCTCAGTGGTGAAGTCTTTTAATGCCATGCAGGACTGATGGTATCGTTTTGCATGATTTTGATAAAATGCTCCCCTAAGTGAAGGAATTTCTTCCCCTTTTGTTTGACTTCAGTATTCCCAGCATGTTGGATGGGTTCTTCAGTGATACTGATGTGTTGTCATCTGCCCACCCCATTCCTGCCCTTGCCTTCCTATGCATACCTACAATGAGGGTTTGGTTGTTGCACTGTAAACAGATAAACTAGGGGCTCTTCTGTTGTGGTTCTGACAAAGTAGCTACTCAACCAGTGTTTGTTGTAGCACTGAAATGCTCTTGCTGTTACTATGGAAACCACGGTTGTTGCCAAATCAACTAGGGTTGAAACGTTAAGTTTCATACTACATGATTGGCAGTGTTTTAACTAATTGCAGTTCACCTAGTTGGATGCCTTACAAATTGCAGCTAAGACCTATTTTAAGAGTTTTGTGGTGATGTGCTTAAAGTGTGGAGTTTTGCAGAGTGAGGGGGGGAAAAAAAGGTCTGAATGAGGCGGAGGAATGTCTGGCCTAGTTCAAGTTAACAATATCACAGCATTTCACACTTCGTTGTGACGAAGCCAAGGCATGCGTAACCTTAAACATAAGAGTCAAATCACAAGATTCCAAGCAGGACTTCCTGTGAGAAAGTGGCCCCCTGTGCCTGGCCCTTCCCTATTTACAGCACTTAACTGAGTTCAGTATCAGACAGAAAACACATTGAATCACTTTCCCTGCTCCTTTGTCCTCGCTACAGCCTCCTATTAGAGGGAAGGGTTATAATTAGCAACAGGCGAGGTTGACAAAGATATTCAAGAGTCACAGTTTTGAGCCAAATCTTGTTTTTGGAAAGATCAACTGAAGAAATCATATTATCAAAAAATGAAATCACTATCAATTTAGAGACTGATGAACCAGTTTGAAAAGATTGAAGCCCTTTATGATGAGATTCTGTCCATCCAGCCCATCAGCAGTGAAGTTTCTGAAGTGGTAATGTTTGTCATTATTGGATGGATGCAGCAGAGGCTGCCTTCTTGGCACAACCCCTCTACTTTCTGTTTTCCCACCTCCCACAGAGTTCTGGTTTGCCTGCCTTCCCACTCAGTCCACCATCCAATGTGCATTGCATCACAAGTATAAGCCAGTATAGTGGTTGCCTGCCAGTAACATGAAGAACTATCTCTGCACAACTGGCCTGTGCTAATTGATTGGTTTTAAATACTTTGTATGACTCAAGGATAGGAAATGTCCGCTGTGCTTAATCAGTCTATAATTAAGCCTGGAGTATGTTCAGGAGGAGCAGTCTGTCTGAGCAACTGGTGCCCTGCAGCAGTCTGCATACGTGGGTCTGTGTGTGCTGGGATGTAAGTCAGTGGACCCCCAGTCTGGTTTTAAAAAATACAAAATTTTGGTCATGCTGAACAGTCTAGAGCATCAGTTGCTAGTATGGTTGTCATAGTGACAGAGGATGAAAACTCACGCTGCCTACGACTTAGTGGGCATTTTGAATAGCGTTGTTCATTTGAACGGTTACCCCAGTAGAAGAGCACATTCATGGCACTGACTGTGCTTACATGCACAAGAATAAGGCCTATAAACGTAGTCAATGCTCATGACCACACATGTTTATATATTGTAATGGACTGAGTTCGGTGGACAGTTTGCATGTCCACGTTTCACAGTATGATGTATCCTGTATGGGCTATGAAAACAAATTAGCCTGTCAGACTTCACTGTTTTGCCACACTGACCTATCGAGCTCTCCACATCGGAGCTTCCGTTCTCAATGCAGCAATTATCCGTTTGTGCTAAAATGTCCTTGAACAACACTCGATCATCTGCAGGACTTGCTGCAAATGGGCGCCCCTTTGTCCAAAGCCTTTAGTTAGAGCACGCACACGTTCTCCCATGTTTCAGGAGCACAGGGAGTCGTAAAGAGTTGTCTTTACCATATTCTGCATCTATTCAGTCGTCAGATGACACCAGGGTCATGGCAGAAGCCTGTGGTGAGGTGAGGTGAAGTCCTGTTTAAGTTTGGAACTTAGAAATGAATACCAGCTATTTCTGAGTTTAAGTATCTTCTTTACTAGCTTCCCAGAACTGCTCGTCACAGGTTCTGTTACAGCGTTTTGGCTCTAAATGTTCTAACACAAGCTTAAATTGTCTAATTGTCTGCTTGGGATTGTAAAGTTGCCCCCAGACTTGCCTACTTTCATATTTTAAGCATTTAAATAATTTTATTTAATTGGTCGGTGTTGACTTTGCTGATTTCCTCTTCTTCAAAATTAAGCTAATATTGCGCAAGTGCACTAAAATGCTCTTGTTACCTTTGATAAATGTTATATTTGTAAATGACGAAACTGCTTAATATTAACATAAGCGAACAGAGGAACAAGCCAGGACGTGAAGATCCTTTGAGTCGCACAGGCGTCTGCAGGAAGGATCCCTACTCACTTGGCCAAGTCAGATCCAGGTTGACTTCATTTCTGCTCTGAAATGTGTTTCGGGTTGCAGCTGAGCTCCTCAGCTATTGCTGGTGTGCGTCTCTGGCAGAAATCCCTGCTGCCATGGTTGCCACCTCGAGGCTCATGCCTCTTAGTCACTAGGGCAGAAATGTAACCTAGTCAGGTGTCTGCTGCTCCCTGTACGTAAGCACGCCGCACTGCAAGCGGAGTGCAGATTGGCTGTTTTTTACGTGGCCACATGTGGCCCAGCACTCTTGTGAACCATGTTGCCAGCTGCATATGACACCCTGTAATTTTCACATTTCGTTCACTTGGATTCCCTAATACTGCTTATATGGCGTTGGGCACTTAAATACATTTTCCATCCACCCTCCCCTTCCTTCTGCTTGGGGCTATTTAATCATGCCAAAGTAACCAGAAAATGCTGTAGTTGCTCAAAGGTTAAAGAAGCATGCTCATTACATCGAGATTTCTGGTTTGCCAAACCGAGTCAGAGCTTGCAGCTAGGAAGTGAACCATGCAACACCCTCTCCACCACAACAAGTGCTCCCGAGCAAAGTGCTTTATTTAGATTCACTCAGCGCACTACTTGATGCCAAATGCTACTTGTTGTGGTTATTTTTGGTATCGTATCCAAAGTGTGTTTGCAATGTGTCGCTCCAAGTGCTGCAGATGAATCAGGAAACGTTACTAAATGTTGACTTTTTACACAAGTGTGCAGTCTAAACCCAAATCTGTGCGGTAAAAATTAATCCCAATGTGAGAGGGGGAAAAAACAGGCTTGGTATTTGAACAAGACAGGATATCAGTTGAGTCTGCAACCGAATTTAAAACAAAGCTGCTGACTGCATTCAGCTTTGATGGCTCCGCCAGTGAAAACTTCAGCCCCATCCTTGTATTTTAAAGCTGAAATCAAGCACCACTACATCTAACACTACTTTGAAGATCCCTCAGCAGTTGGCTGTAACTGCATCTATTCCCAAAGTCACGAACAAATGGTGCTCTCATTACTCAGCCCGTTTGTTTCTTGTTGACAAATTTCAACATTTGTATCACTCATCAAATTATTTTTGTCCCTGTGATGTCGTGGTTTGTGAAAATAATCCTGCTCCTTGGAATTCCCCAGGAAGTGACTGCGGAGCAGCTTGTTGCTTTGTTGAGCAGGGGTGAGTGAGCATTCTGGGAGTGCTGGATATGTACCCCACCCCTCCGCTCCTCCTCAGCCCTCCTGCAGCCCGGGGCATCTATTCTTGGTTTTCTCATGGGGATAAATTCTTGCTGCAAATGTTTGGTAGCTAACCTGCATGGGGAGTAACCCCTCTGTATAAGGCCACCCTGCTGGCAGAGGGGCTGAAAAGCTCCCTGTGTTGCTGAATACAAGGACAAAATATTCTGGATATGTGAGTGCGATGAACAGATTGCTGAAATCAAATGCGACTGTTTTCACAGGCTGTTTGATACAACTGATCTTTGTCTGCAAAATGGTCTAAATGATCACGCCACAGCTTCACAGAGTGCATGCACACAGGTTAAGTCAATTGGGTTCTTCACATCCGTTAGACATCACCTACAGCTGTAAGCCTCTTAAAAAAGATTTGTTAGATCTCCGTAACTGAATCTGTTTGACAGGCCGTTATTTTGTCGTATAATTGAAAATGATTAGCTGGAAAATTCAAGTACAAAGTATATTGTTCTCTGATAAGACAACTCAGTTTTTGTTTTACAGATCGGACATGACAGATCTGACAGATGCTCGCTGGTTCTTTTTTTTTTTTAATGCATTCTGTTTTATGCGTCACGTTTTTTTTTTGTCTCAGTGATTAGTGTTGAGTTTTCTCTTTTGCCGTACAGTGAATCAGGGCGCAAAGTGCATGTTGACAAACACGGAGCCATGATCACACATCGTGACGTCCGACCGCGAGCCGGTAAAATTGTTTTTGACTCGCACATTGAACTGACAGGACGAACCTCATCTCTTCTGTGATGCTATTTGACAATAATCATCCATGAACAGTTTACTCTTTCTTCCTTCTTTAGTTCCTTGCCTTCTCTGGACGTCTGACACTTTTCTTCAGCTGCTTTTGTTCTGGATGTGTCTCGCTTTGCAGCCCTCTAAAACACATCCAAACCTGACACTGCAAAATTCTGCTGATGGACGTCACCAGAAATAGCACTTTAAGTGGCTGTTAATGTATGACTGTTGCGCAATCAGCCAGTGCTCCTTGCCCTTGGCCGAAACCTCTCTGTCTGGAACAGACTTGCTTGCACTCTCCCACCTCCCCGCGAGCCTCTGATGTTGCTTGTGGAGGTTGTGGAGTTTGAATAGAGCTATATAAGGGAAACCATTCTTTGTTTATTCGTTAAGAGAGAGTGCATGGGAGTGCTGCCAGGCCTCTCAGAGAAGAAAATGGGGACAGAGAGAAGAAGACGAAGTAGCACTCAAACTGAGTGTGCTCTGCTATGTGGAGCTGTAAACGTTGCTTTTTTTTTTTGAGGGCAGCGTTATGAGTGTGGCAGCTGGCTTACATTACATGTGGAAAGCTCAGTGTTAATCAAGTGGCTGTAAATAACCTTTTATTTGTGCGCCGTGCTACGGGCGGTGTGCGCTAATGCAGCGAGCCGCAAGGATGCGGCCGTTATGTTAGACGCCTGCCGTCCGGTGTCAGTAGACCTATGAGCAGTGGAGACTGTTGGAGGGAGGCCATCCACCTGCTGCAGGCTGCACCTCGAGTGCCAGAGCGACTTGTGTGGTTTTGCAACAGTAGTAGTTTAGTAGTAGGTGTGTATTGGTTGTAGCTTTGGTGCATTTTAGCGAACGAAACACACAAAGAAGGAAAAGAAACATTTTTCGGGTTGTCTTACGCTCTGCCACGTCACGTGAACCAGGGAGCGAGCTGATGGGAGATTCCTGCCACTTCATTCAGTTAAGATGGTGGCCAAAGTGTA
Organism: Chelmon rostratus; assembly: GCF_017976325.1. Taxonomy (NCBI): domain Eukaryota; kingdom Metazoa; phylum Chordata; class Actinopteri; order Chaetodontiformes; family Chaetodontidae; genus Chelmon; species Chelmon rostratus. Next base: position 24,250,336 of record NC_055658.1, on the reverse strand, counting down.
CTGGTGAGGGATGTAAGTGCCAGTCAGATGGCTGTTAAGTTATTCAAGGGGCTACCTGTGTGTGTTGGATCCTTATAACCTGCATTTGTGAACAGTATTAAATTTGAAGTGCTCCTGTTTCTCTGGAGGCGCTTTGTTGAAACATGACTGGAGGTGAGGAGATTATTCTTTTATTAAAATAACATCTTTTACCACAGGGCTAAATCTGTCCGAGGTCCCCACTTTTAACGGCTTAAACGAGGCCACCTGTCTATGGGAAACACATTATATTAAGCCATTAACAAGGCTTAAGTTTATTGGCCATACAGTTGTCGTTGGGTGGTGGAAGCCCATAGTAAAGGTGGTGCTAAGTCATAAGTTGCAGTGCTCAGATTGGGTTGTCAGCTTTGTATAATCGGCATGGCTGCACAGTTTGCCATGGAATTAGATTGGTCTTGAAGGCTCGCTACATGAAGTGCATGCTGCTTCACAAGGCCTCGCCTTCAATTTGTTGGTGTTTTTCTTTGTGTAGGATTAATGGAAAGCATGGGATTTGATGCTTCATAAACATGCTTTTTTCCGAGGCCGCTGTGTGCAGACAGTTGCATAATCACTTCTGTTCCCAGTTCGAATTTAATTGAGATAATCCAATATCGGTATTTTCTGCTTTGCCAATTTAAAATAAGATTGTTTATAGTAATCTCCTCAGCTTAAAGTTGGTGTGCACAGTGTTTCATATTGACATGTCTATGGGGAGCTTGTTCTCCAGCTGGCAATGAGACAAACGCTGCATTGTCAGATTCCTCTCTTTAAATGGACTCGGGCGTTTTGTCTTTTGGACTCGGCGTAGAATGCCAGCCTTGTCCTCAGTCGGGTTACTTATCTCCCCAGTGCAGAGCACACCCTCGGGGAAATTACTTCGGGGGCATCCCCACCCACCTCTTCACCTCCTCGACAACATGAGTGAATTACGTCTCTCCCTTTGAGGACCGAGTTCTCTGTTTTTTACTTACACTATTAGAGTCAGGCGTCCACTCAGAGAGCTACAAGATTATCTGTGGTTGCAAGGCTGGTAGGAAAACACCAGGTGGGATATTTATTGCTGGCTCCTCTTAAGGGAATGTTCATGCAGAGACTCTGCTTTTTTTTTTTTTTTTTTTTTTTTTTTTAATTGGCAGCATGAACTGCTAGGATGGTGGATTTAAATGGCAGTTACAAGTGGCAGATGGGAAGTGAGATTTTTGTTTTTGATCTAGTTTCCCTCATGTCAAGTGCAGCTTGTTCCCTGATTGGAGTTTTGTTAACTGTGCGGCCAAAACCTTTTACTTTCATGCAGCTGTGGGAGCAGGTGAACGCTCCCGAGCAGCCTGGCATCCCCTTTCGCTTTGGACTGCCGCACGTTCCCTACTTCCCTGGACCCTACAGGCCTGTTTTACAAGAAGCAGGCACACTCGTTTTTCTGTTTGCATGGGAGTGGATGCAGAGGTGGCACTGGGCATGCTGTCTTTATTGGATTGTGTTAAGGTGGACAGGGAGATATTAAAGGCATAGAGGATATTTAGAAAATGTTTATGATACTATATTGTAATCAATATTTCTATATGCATGACAGGTCACATCACTACTTGAATGTGAAAGGGGTTACTCACAGTAATGAGCCCACAAGTGGATACGGAGCTTTACAGGGTCTTACAGCTCATTGTTTGGATTTCCTGTGTTCTGGTTCACTCTCGCCGCTCTCATTGCATCACACTCAGACACAGTGACGGTGTTTATAAAAACCTGACCGTACACTACCTGCTCAGCACCAGGTGGCAGACAGACACAGTTAGCGACTAGCTGGTGAACACAGGGGAGCACTTAGCGGCTAACAAGCTAGATATGCATTTCCTCCAGGAGTTCACTTCAAATGAATGCTAATGCTCCATAACTGCTGAATGTGTAGCTAAATAGGCATGGACAATTGTTTGCTAACAAATTTGCCATATCAGCTTAAATGTCAGAGTTGAGATTTAAGAGCTTATTTCCACTGCCACCAAAACATCCGTTACTGGAGGTTTAAGTACGAAGCCAGAGCAAGCAGGAGATTATTTTAGATTAGCATGAAGTCTGGAAACAGGTATCTTATCTGGCTCTGTCTAAAGGTGAAAAAAAATCACAGAAGAACACCTATAACTTTTACTATTTATGTACTATTTAAGTTTAATCTGTACACAAACAGTGTTGAAACAACAAGCTGATAAGAGAAATGTATGCTAGCCAGGTGCAGTATGCTAACTTAAGCTAGTCGCTTGCTAGCTGCAGTTTTAAATTTAGCATGCATACGTGTGAGTGGTATGGATATTCAAATCTAGGTCTCGACAAGAATTGTATTTATCCTGTGTTTATTTATCCTGTGTTATTTGTGTTTTACCCGCTCTGTAAAGTGTCCTTGAGTGTTCTGAAAGGCGCTTCCAAATAAAATGTATTATTATTATTATTATTATTATTAAATAAGCGCGTTTCCAAAAATTTCAGACTGCTTCCTTTAAATCTATCATGGTGGGAAAAGTGTATACGTAGCTTAAACATAGAGCATAGCACTGGTAGCGCTGGCCTCCTTCCCCCCTGTCCCTGCCTTTTGGGGTGGTTGTGGTATTCCTGCTGAAAGATAAGCTGTCCTGGAATCAGCCCCAGTCTGCTGACCTAGCAGGAAACCTTAGCAGCCCCCCCCCCCAATCCACCACCACACGTTCCCTCTGTATCTCACTCACTTCTTTATTTTTCTGCCACTCGAACCTACCCCTCTCTCCATTTGTCTCACCCCTATCTCTGTTTCAACACCCCTCCCGCTCCCTCCTCAGCCCTGTGGCTAGCGAGCATGTCAACACCTCGGCCTGCAGCCCAGCCACAGGGATGAAATGACACAGGTTGCCTTGCTGGGCTGTAAATCAGCGCACGCATCTGGTGAATGGATGAAGGGTGGCGTATTGATGGACAGAATATTCACACAGGCTGCATGGCATTTTTTTTGTCGCGTTTGTCCGGGTATCTAAAAAATGGACTCCTCACGCATGATTTGTGGTGACTGGTAATGGGTCACCTGAGTCTCATTTAGCGGGCATTGTTTTTGCTGTCACTTGCCTTCAAGGACATAAATAATTGGCCGGAGATTGTTTTTTTTGTTTGCACTTCAATTGGTTTACTACAGTACCATAGGAGGCAAATCAACATTAAGAGGATTTTAATTCTCTCTCTGATTCTTTCACTTTGAATCCTGGGAATGCTGTAACCTACATTTTATGCCATCTGTTTATCTCAGTTACACTGAGGTCCATTAGATCAGTAGACTAATCAGATAATGACTGCATTTTGCAGTTGTGAAAAGTTGTTTTGACACAGATAACAAAGTCACACAGCTTAGCCTATAAACCAGTTTGAAGTTATTAGAATGGCTGACCAAGCCCTGATTTCTGGAGGGATTTTCCACGAATAGAAGGCATGTTTCGCTACATGATACAAGGGTAAAATCTGTGAGGGGACCAGATGGATTTGAACCACAATGATTGCAACCATGTTCGAGGCCATAGGCTGAAAAGCAGGGGTCAAGCAATCTCACAGTGGGTGATATATATTCTTCTGCAGAGCCTATAATGCTTTGCCTGACATCTATATACGAACCTGTTGAACATTAATGTGATGTTAAACGGCTGGACAAATTACGGGCCCTGTGATGGTGCCTCCGCTGAGGACGTGCTCTTTGTTTCTTTAGATGCAAAGTGAAGTCATTTACCATTTAAATTAGCTGCAGCCCTGTCATATTTCAGCTCATCTCCAACTGTGTGTGCGTGTGCGTGTGTGTATGTGTGCGTGTGCGTGTGCATGCGTGCCTGCCTGCCTGCCATTGCCATCTGACTCGCCAAACAATGCCGAGTATTTAATGTGGATGAGGTGAATTGGGAGCGGCTCCTGCCTGCTACTAACAATAGAGCTGACAAGCAAGGGGCCAGGCTTTCACTTTGCAGACAGCAGTGAAAAAACGGGCTTGGAGTAGCTGGATTGTTCAGCCTTAATGGGCGGCTGCAGCCCTGTAAGGCAGTTTACCTTGCCGTGTCATGTTTTTCTTCTTCTTTAGTGTCCCTCAGCCTCTGCCCAGCCACCAGCCTGCTTTTTAATTGGTTCTCCTGCCTGCCGGTCGGCTTACCTGGCTGGAATTGTTATCACATCAACTTGCCCTGGAATTGCAGTGGGCTTTTTCAAAAGGGGCTTTAGGCAAGTGTCCCACCAACAAAGTCACTCATCCATTTAGAAAACCTTAACCGCAAAAGCTGCTAATGGAAAAGATAAGGAATGGCAGAGCAGTGCTTATCCTAATTAAAATATATGTCAATCCATATAGCTGTTGACTGCAGTGGGTTTTGGAGGCCAGAGCCGCTGGAGCTACAGTAGCAGACAGTTAAACGTCTGCTCGCAGCTGTCCACCCAGTCAGCGGATTAGAGGACTCACATATCTTTACGGCTGAGATGCAAAAGAAGATTAGGCGGGCTGCTCGTGGAGAGGGCCGGCCCGTCCTAATCTGCGCGACTGCCGGAGTGAGACGCCGCCTTTTTAAACTGGGCTTTGATGATTTATCGTATCTTGTGAATGATGTGCTCACTTCTGTGGGTGCCTGTGCCTTTTTTATGGGTCATTTGTTAGGATGAGTTTATTTCAACATGTGCTGGCCAGCATGAGATGCCACACATTACACGCAGAATAGCTCCCTTTAAGTCAATTACTGTCTTTCTCTAAAGTAACGTATGCAGTGTTCTCATTAGCTGGGGTGCTATTTCAGCAGCAGTAATGGGGTATATCCAGATCTTAGTGTTCCACATTATTACCACATACAGACCCAATTCACAATATGTAGTTTAAATTTACCCAACAATGACTAGCAGCATGTTACTGTTTACGTTTCAGTTGTTCTGACTGGATTGTTGAAGCCAGCTCCTCCTCACAGTGCGGTATGATTTCACATCCACGCTGACCGGCTCCTGGTGGTGTTGGGGTTCATGTGAAGTGACCCGGCGGTGTAACCAGAGCGCTGTATCTATCATGCTCATGGAGGGCGAAAGCGGGATTTGGTTCAAGCTGCTCTGCTATGCAGCGACCGCTTGGCAGCCGGTATCTCCACGGCCGACACGACCCCCACGTTGGCCCAAGTCCCAGCTTTTCTGCTCTGGACCTCAGTAGGCTTCCCTGAAAACCTTGTTCAGGATTCTTTTGCGTGACAGCTTGAGTTTTTACTGGGGGTCTAAGCAGTGGCTTTTCCAATCTGAATATGTCTCTGGCAGTTGGTGTCTTTTACCTCAGCTCTCTGTTTTCTGTGAAGGCTGCTCTGTTCAGCTCTTACGATGGTGGGAGAGGAAGGACCTTTCTTACACGACCTGCCTTTCAGGGTCAAGCATTTTAAGGGAATTCTCCAAGGCAGCCTTTCTCGACGAGCGCTGGTCAATGAGACATGGGTTGGGTTAGACAGAATTGTGAGTAAAATTGTCAGCTGCCTCAAGAACTTGCTGATGTATCCTCCTGAAAAGGCGTGAATGCTAATATAATAAACTCTTTTAGCAGTTAATGGATTGTGTTTATGATTTGCACATTTCACTCTCCTCCACAATTGTAACACTTGGTGTAGGCTTCTTGTTAGTTGTCAGCCAGGACGTGCTTTTGCCATCCTCAGATGTTATTTAAAGGGGGCTGCTCAGAGGATGCATGCAGGGAAGACTTGCCATCACTTTATTTACTGCTGCAGACGGGAGGACAATTGTCAGTGCAATTTCCTTGGACTATTAGTGCAGAATGTAGACTTCGTAAAGGATTCATACTGAAATCCAGTGCTCATGCTCTGCTCTAATGGCACCTGGCTGCAGGCTCTGCCAGCAAACCTTGAAAAATCGTGGTTTTCACCTTTTTATATGCCTGTCAGCGAACTTATGAAACTCTCACTTCATCTTGTCACACGTCGGTTTACAGTGTTCAGCCAAAGAGCACTAGGACACACACACACACACACACACACAGGGGCCCTCTCTCACAAGCTAAATAAAACAAGTGCAAACCAAATGTAAACCACAAATGTAAACACTGTTGCCTCTCTACTTCCCCCCCCAACTTGGCTGGACGGGTTTGATTCCATTCATGGAACTGGGAGTCGGCCCGAACGGGGATGAGGGTCTGTGTAATTGAATTAGTAGCTGTGCCCCCCCTCCCTCGCTTCTCTAGAGGGGCAGGACTAATCATTGAGAATCTGCTGTGTGAGAGGGTCGAATAGTTGCCTTGTATAGAAGAGAGACCAGAGGGTCTCTGTCTCTTTCTCTCTGTCTCTCTCTCTGTCTCTGTCTCTCTCTGTCTCTCTCTCTCTGTCTCTCTCTCTGTCTCTCTCTCTCTGTATACGTGTGTGTGCATGTGCAGCCATGTCTATTTTTGTGTGTATATGTGGTTGTGTGGTGTTTGATTTCCAGAGATTGTCTCTAACCAGACCAGATTGAATGGTGGGTCTGGACACAGGGCTCCTGATCCCTTAACCTCTGATGACCTGTGTGTGTGTGTGTGCACACGCACGTGTGCGCACGCACGTGTGCGCACACGCACGTGTGTGCATGCGTGCGCGTGTGTGTTTGTATGTGATGCAAAGCAACAGCTGTTCTCCAGATGTCCTGACCCCCCCCCCCTCAAATAGAGGAAAAAAGAGCTAACGAAAGAGAATCCCAACCCCAGAGAGATATAGATGCGGCTCGGGGAATATCTACTGTAGTTAGTTATTTCTTTGTGACTAACATTAGGTGTTCATTCAAAAGATCCCATGAGCTGTTTGTAGCACTGTGTGTGGGCACTGACAAGTGTGATGTGATTAAAATATGAGATGATCGATAAGTCAATCAACAGAAGAATAATCAGCAGCTATTTACCCTACTGTCCTCCTCTGATAATTGATTAATTGTGTTTTTTCAAGTACAATTTCCAAACATGAACTTTTTATAGCTTTTCAAATGTGAGCATTTTCTGCTTTTCCTTCATCTTGCACTGATTATCTGTGTGGTTTGGACCTGTGGTTGGACAAAACATGCTATTTGATAACATTAAATTGGGCTCCAGGAAGTTTTTCACTATTTTCTGTAATTTTATGGACCAACTGATCATTGATTAATAATATATAATAATAATTCTGTCATTATACATGTCATTACACTTTCTTCAGCAGCTCCTGCTCTCATTTGTAGCCTCGCTGCCTGTGTGATTCCATCCAGTCCAAGTTCTACAGCAAATGTATTTGTGATATTTTACTGTGGACACAAAATCAGGCAGATAGCCGGACTGCAGCCATTTAGCATCCGCACGCAGTTATAGAGGATCTATTCCTTCTGTAGAGAATGGTTCCAGTTAAAAGTGTTCATGGTACGGTCTCTGAATAATCCAGAGTTTCCACAACATGGCCTCTGGAAACAAACTAAATTTCATTGATGTCTATTGTATATGGGCGGCAGCAGACGTCTCACAGCTGGATATCTCAAAACTACAAAGAACAAAAACAAAGCTGTCTGCATGAGTAGACGCCGAAAGAGATTTCACACTCCTTTTTCCATTGCAGCCATTACGTATTGATCATTTTTCATAACAGGAAAACATCACACATCAGTGTCCCTGTTTTCCAGGTCAGCGAATGACTAGTCTGTGATTACCAGGATGGGATCAGACTCGATTCAAATTGAAAATATACTGCAAACTCATATACACACACACACAAACAAAGTGAGAGCAGATGGTTTGTGTTTATAAAGATAAAGAAATTACTGTTATTGGAAGTATCGCACTGCTGGGTTCTGCTGAAAGCAGGTGTCATTAACTTTAAAGCATTTAATCTCTGTCACTGTGATTAGTGAAATTCTAGCTGATATTTGCACTGAGGTTATGTTACCTGTTTCAGGTGGTAGCAAATATGAGTGTTTGCTTATATTAGAACTCTTTATGTTTTGCTTTTTTCACAGGTATTATGCACATTAATTAGTTTTGTTGCTTGGATGCCTTTCTTTATCTCTACTTTCATGTAAGTCTATTTTTTCTACAGGCTAATAAGCTCTATATGATGAGTGCAGTTTCCTGACAGGTGGCTCCCAGTGAGAGGGTGGTGGGTAATGAGTCCCCTACCACACACGGAACTCCCCCCACCACCTGCATTTATTAAGCCCAGATCCCATGGACCCATTTAGCTAATTGCATATGGGGGTCTGCTACTTATCCATGAGACCGGTAGAAGACACCAGACAATTAGTTAGTGGGCTCTGCAGTCAGTCTGCGTTGCAAGGCTGAGCTGTGATGTTGGCCGTGATTTCGGATTTTTAATCCCTTGCTACAGACAAAGAGAAAGCACCAGCGGCAGCATCATCCTGACTTTGTTTTCTTCTTGGTTGCACTCCTCGAATTTCACCGTTTCTCTGTCAGACTTAAAGTTTTCAGTCCTTTCCGTGGTTTGGAGATGTTTATGCAACAGAAAGGGTCGGTGTGTTTTACTTTTAGGGGTTTTTAGGCTTCAGTGTTTCGTTGTTCGCAGTGTTGATGGAGCTGATGTTGCGGCATTGAATTGGATTGTCCTTGATGCTACAGATAATGCCCCACGGTCGGGGTTGCAGAGACGGTTATTTCCCAGCATAAGGACTGCACTGAGCCAGTTGACAGGCTAATGTGCAGGCTACGTTCATGATACACAGGATTTCCCATGATGTAGTGAGTTAGTTTGAAATTTTCTGACAGTTAAGTCAAGTTAACTACTTAAGATAAGTTTCAGTTTTCTTGGATGTGCTCATAATTAGGATCAGTAGAGCCAAACTTAAAGGAATGATTTGACATTTAGGGAATCATGCTTGTTTGCTTTCTTGCCAAAAATGAGATGAGAAGATGGAACAGGCACTCATGTTTCTTCATGAAGAAACATGAGTTAGTGGGCTGCAGCTTCATAGACATGAAGCTGCAGCCAGGACACTGTTATCTTAGCATAAAGTCGGCAATCGGAAGCACAAAGACTTCTGTTGAGCACAAATCGGCTGAATGGAAACATTTCATAAAGGAAAAATTGATGAAAAGGTCTGTGTGTGCCGCCATACTGCTGTGACATCAGGTGCGTTTACATCGGCGAACTCGGACTGGACCGATCTTGCCTAATTTTTCAACTTGGAGTTGTGACTTGAAGAGTCGTTCCATTTCACTTTACCTCACCTGGTAACGAGTACAATGGAATGCAGCATCAATAACATGATGCTGTGTCATCTTGGTTCTTTAATCTACAAAAATGATAAATCATTGTTTTATTATTTTTTTAACGCATGTTCCCTCATGTCAAACTATTCCTTTAAGAGAAACACGTTGTATATGAAAGTTTGTTTGTTCAAAAGTGTTTGGGGGGGAAAGTGGGGATGGGAATGAGTAATGCTTTGCCCCGAGTGAACAGCTGCTGTTGCTGTTTGAGGTGGCCAACAGCAAGGAAGTTAGCACCCAGCCCCCATTCGTTTGAATGGAGCTGCTTAGCGGCAACAACTGTGTGTGCAATAAATCAGGTCAGTACGGTGAATTCAAATTTAGGTTTTTGCTTGGTGGCCACACACACACTCCCTCCCTCCCTCATCCATATGCAGTGTGAGTTGCTGCTTTGACCTGCGTATAATCCAGCTGTGTTGATGGTGCGAGATGTTGAGAAGTCGTAGTGTGCAGCTTTATTAAAGCCTCATTTTTAGGGCTGCAGCAAGGTGTTTCCCAGGCACCATATTGTCTGACCCGTCCCCACGCTGGTCCTCCTCTGCAGTGTGTGATTAATGAAACTGCAGGACGGACGGAACAATGAAGTCTCCAGCGGCTGATTGTGCTTTTTCAGACTGCCAGTGGCGATGTGCCCCTGCGCTCCACCTCTGGAAACCCCAGGGGACCAGAGGAGTTTCCCCACCCATTTAATTTTCCACCAGTCGTTTTTCCTGTCATGTTTTTTTTTGGTCATCAGATTTGACAAGAGCTAATCGAATAAAATAATATTCGGTTAAATTCCTTAACTGCTGCCGTCTGAGATGTCTCACCACCCTCGGTGGTGTTTCCAAAAAACTAAGCATGCTGAGTTTTGCTCAAAGCAATCCCCCTCAGGCTCAGAGAGGAGACTAACAGGAATGCAAATGTCTCTAATGCTGTGTGAGATAAGGTTTCTCTCTCCTCAAGCGTGTTTTGTTTGATTCGGGAGCTCACATTTATTTTCCTGGAGGCAAGAGTCTTAGCATTCCTGCACCGTCACATTATTTTCAGCTCTTTCCAGAGATTCCTTGATCTGTGAGATAAGTTTCCCTCCCATGTTTTGTTGTGGGTTTAATATGATATGAGGCCATGTTACTTGTCACCGTAATAGCCACTTATTATAAAGGACTATAAACACTGTAGAATACAGTCTAAAATTTGACATTTGACACATTTGAAGCGAGACTCCACTGATTTTACGTCTGTTTATAGGTCCTGTGAATACTATTCTATATGCAGTAAACAGTCGTATAAAGACTTTTGTGGTGTTACATGAAGTTGATAAATTGCTTTAAGTGATGTTGAACATTGGCTGGAGCTGGAAACCATAACTTTGGGTCTGAAGTTAGACAGAAGTGAGCTCAGCAGACCTCTGCTTGAGGCTAGCCGCCCGAGGCCAAATTGGCCTCTAGTAGCATAACACACCCAAATCTGCAACTGAGCTCTGAGTGGTCAAGTTGCATTTTGGGTAATGTCGGCGCCAGGTTTTGACAAGGAAGAGAAATGCACAGATCGTCTATTTTGCTGCATTTTTTTAAAAATCCTTTTTCTTTTTTTAAACTCTTCTATTAGTTGTAGGGTTTGAACTTCACAGCTGCTACAGACAAATGCACTTAAATACTGAAATGCTGACAAATGACCAGAAAATTTCAATTTTGTAATGAGCCAATTTTACATTCACAAGGGCTGATAAGATATACCATGGCAATTAAAATGAGATAAGCCAACTAAAAAATTGTGAACGTATGTGCCCATGAGGAGATTTGCATATGAGCTAAAAAAAAAAAAACAGCATTGAAACAGAATCAGATCCTGCATGACCGCGATAAGTGTCATGTTCCTCAACCTTTTTCTCTCAGCCGTCGTTCTTTAGTGGACACACTGCTGGAACCTAGACTTCAGTGGAATTTGAAAAGCGAGTCACTGTGTGAATCAGTTACCTCCCAGTCAGAAACCTAAAACCTTTTCCTGCTCCCTGCCAATGTCAGCAAGTCAATGACACTCGAGGGACAGGTTGTTGCTGCTAGCTGCCTGAGCTCAAGCCGAGCTCTGAGGGAGCCTGATGAGTAAGCAGGTAATCAAGAAGCTGGATAGACGGCTAGCGGCACCGGCCAATGTTTGCTTTCATCAGAATGCAGCGTTTTGGATTTGACCCTCTAACATTACATTGTTTGGAATTCTTTGCTCTTGGATGCATTAATTAATGGATTAAGATGATGGAATCCTATTTTCCTCTGAGAACCCCCAAAAATGAATCCTATCACACCTGCGCTGTGTGCAAAAACAAACCACTTTACCTGTGTATAGGTGCGCATGGCTGATGCATTCTTGCTTCCAGCACAGTCTTACGGAGTGTGTGAGCGTTGGTGTGACTGCAGTGCGTGCAAAGCCTCCCAAGGGAGAGAGGATCTGCACTATAGTGAGATCCTGCAGAGTGTTGCTTTTCCCTCCAGTGATCCACCTTGAGAGTGTCTCTTACTTGTCCCCCATAAGTCTCCAGCCTGTCAGTGGAGCGGCTGCAGCCTGTGTCATTGACTGTGGCTGCAGGCATTATACTGTGCAGCCTGGACAGGTGTAATAACCCACACTGCCTATTGTGAAATATTCTACTTGTCCTGCTATGGATTATTCTCGTCCATCTGGAAACTTGAAGCACAGTAAAATACGACATGTACTAAATTGAATGCAGACCATGCTATGCTTATCTATATGTGGCATTGTCAGTGTCACTGTATACCAGGAGGAGTGGACTTTCTGTTGGCTTGCGGAGGTAGAAGATATTGTGCCAGGTTGAGATTTAGGAGACAGTCTTTTATGATCCTGCTGCTGGCCGGATGATTAAAATCAAAATCCTTATTTGAGAGAGCCGCGGTTGTTGATCAGCTTTAACGCACATCAACAATGTCTTAACAAGCTGGGATTATTTGGTGACCATCGATTTTTCTCTGCTATAATGACTGCACTATATCGGCTGCAAATGTAGCCAGCCGCAGCTAATTCATGTTGCTTCTCGGAGTTGACATCACAACAGAGTGAACCTCTTGGCTGCTGTGTGATTAATGCCTTCTTTACAACCAGCCGAAGAGGGCTTTGTCAAAAAAGAGGCATGGCGTTTAAAAAGATAGAAGTGTCTTTACGCTCTTCAAAAAGGCCAACATAATGGTGGATCTTGGTCTGCATAAAGAAGCTGGCTGCTCCGTTGTAAAATGCTATCATGCAGCCCACTTAACTGTAAAGTTTGTTCCAGGTTTACTTTGCACATGCATTGTCCTCAGTGTCATGGTCAGGGAGGGCTGATGTTACCAAGGAATCTGAAGAACAAGCAGGTGTTTCTATTTTTAACCCCACAACACTCTTCTCCCAGGTGAACGCTGTCAGTTGGATGTGATTTGATGAAAGTGTTGATGGCTGTTTATGTGTTCGTACTGCTCTGTGGTTGTTACCACGCTGGGTTGTTGGGGCAGATTTAAGTGTTTTAAAGCACATCGGGGTGTATTTGAAAGCTGAGCTATCTGCAGTGCAATGGGTCCCAATAAGCAAAGGAACTGAGTTTGATCAAGCTAAATGTAGCCGATACAATCAAAAAAAAAAAAAAAAAGAAAAAGCCCCGAGTGGCCCTGATAACGCTGCTGTACAAATCTCTTTCTGCAAAATGTCTGAATAAATATTTGCCTTGGGCACCACAAAGTAGGGCACGGTTTTAACCCTCCTGATCTGAAGTGGGACGTGGACTGGCTTTTCAGTATACATACATATTTTACATGTTGAATTATTTATCTGACAGTGCAATCATGTGATATTTCACTATTAAATGATACTGTTGCAGCCTGCCTGGAAAAGCCTTATTAGCATCGTGTATTTGGAGTGTATTTGGAAAGCAACTGAACTGCAATATCATTTTTGTTTGATGTTTTTTGAATTTGCATTCATCCATTTGACCAGCTATAATTGTCTCCTTATTCTTGTTCTTGTTCTTATTATTTGGCATATCTTCATTTTGTTTTGCCTTTGAGTTTATATTTTCCTCAAGTCCTGCCCCATATGGCATAACGAATTACTAATATCTATGTGTATGTATTTAGAGGAAAGATTGTACATATCTTTGTATGTAAACCCATACATAGGCATTCTGTGCATTAACCTCATGCATGTTCTCTGTTCGTCTTTTCAGCTGTGAAGATCAGCAGACATCCAAAGCTGCATTTCCCTCAGCAATAAGGTAAGAAGCTGTTAATGGCGACACGGCAACAGAATGGCTCTTAAATCATCTGTTTGTATGTATGCATGTATACAGGTGGTGTGCAGCACCACTTACACACGAAAGAGAGGCAACTTAACATGTGTGATTTGGCTTCTCATTAAAGTGAATTAAACTGTGAAATCACACATTTAGATAATAGTAATAGAAACATTGCCCTCTGAATGTTATGAAGTGGAGGTGAAACCTGATGTATGACTTGGAGCCAATGAAATCGTCCCATTTGCCAACACCTGTTGTAGTGATGTTGTATTGTATCACATACACTGTAGGAATTGGGTGGCTGGTAGCTACTGTAGTACTGTGGTGGAGGCGTGCTGTCTTGCTTCATTGTGTGTGTTGGTGTGCAAATTCCACGTGAAATCCATTCCTTGTTTGTCTTGGCTAGACTTGTCAGGATAAGGAGTAGTTTCCAGCTTCAAGGTCACCATATGAAAGTGAACGGTGACAGAGTTCAAGCCTGGGAGCTTTCGTCATCCTGTAGGCCCTTTGCTTTTCTCTGCTGCTCTTAATGGCAGCAGCAGCTTCAGTTTCTCTGTATTTTCTCACACCAACAGTTTGATGTTGTCTGTTTCCTTATTTGTCTTCATGATTCACTCTCTTCACTTGCAACGCATGAACGCAGTGAAAGCAGGGTGTTGGACCTACCTCATAGGCTCCATCCGTCCATTTTCTTCCACTTATCCAGCTGCAGCAGGCTAAGCAGGGTATTCCAGACCTCCCTCTCCTTTGCAACATTTTCCAGCTCCTCCTGGGGGATCCCAAGGTGTTCCCAGGCAAGATGAACTATATAATCCCTCCAGTGAGCTCTGGGTCCCCCCTTGGGTCTCTTGCCAGTTGGACGTGCCCAGAAAACCTCAGAAGGGAGGCGCAGAGGAGGCATCCTAATCAGATGCCTGAACCTCCTCAAATGGCTCCTTTTGACATGAAGGAGCAGTGGCTCTAAGCCGAGCTCCCTCAGCATGTCTGAGCTCCTCACACTCTGTAAGGCTGAACCCAGCCACCCAGTGGAGAGAGCTAATTTCAGCTTCGTGTATCCGGCATCTCGTTCTTTTGGATCCAAAGCTCATGACATAAGAACGGTAGATGGGCAATTCGAAAGCTTTTCCCTTCTGGCTCAGCTCCCTCTTCATGAAGAGGGTCTTCGCACTTGGCTGCAAGCCACCCCGTCCTGAGCTGAAGGTCGCGGTCTGATGAAGCCAACAGAACGACGTCATCTGCAAAAAACAGAAATGCAGTTCCTAGGACCCCAAACTGGACACTGTCTTCCCCCCGGCTTTGCATTGAGATCCTTTCCAGGAAACATCAGCGACAGGATCAGAGACAAGGGGCAGCCATGGCGGAGTCCAGCACCCACTGAAAACATGTTGTAATTATACAGGTGAAGAACATACAGCATGACTCAGCAGATGTGCTGACTCATATGCACTTCACCTGTGCAATTAATTTCAAACCATAATACATCCTGTCAGTGCTGGGAGCTGTTGAAACTAAACCATCTATTTCCTCTCTGTTTGTGTTTACCCAGCAAGGCTGCGTGTGTGCGTGTGTGTGTGTGCATAAGCCACACATACCTGGTTTAAAGCTGCTTGCCAGGTGCACTGTATCGATTGAAGTTGCTAATTGCTTTTAGATAATTAATGAAAGTCAATAGAATTTGTAGTAAACTAAATGCGTGTGTGCCGGCACATCTGCAGCTCTCCATGATGACAGCATGCAATAGTGTACATTTTCAAGCTGACTCAATGAGCTGCTTCCAGAGGGCAATTACAGTAACTGGCAGCATCTGGTGCCCAGCCTCACTCTAACCATGCTCCACTCCACAAATAAGGTTACAGTTGCTGTGCATTGTAGTTTTCCAAGATTAATGAGCTCTGATGTCGGTTTGTGTCATGCCATCATGCCTCAATAAACTGCCAGATCTGAACTCACTCGCATGTGTATTAAATCCAGAGCTATGATATCATAAGACTACAGGTTGAAGAGTGTTTTTGGCCTTCGATAGGCTCCTTTTCCCTTTGGTTTTGCAATTCTGACAGCACTTGTGTTAATATTTTCCCTTTCATGATGTTGTATTTCAGACACTTTTCAGTACTGTTTCAAATGGTGCTGTGCTCTTGTGGTGGAATACAAGCTGCTGGAAGTTTGTCTTGCACACATTTCGCTTTGCCTCTGAATCTGTCATGGCTTTACCAAACTAGTGTCCTTCCAGCTCAACTCTGAGCTGTTTGCTCACGGCTGATTGGTCAAGAGTGGACTGAGCTTATGAAACTGTGGTGAAGGAAATCCCGGATACATTATTTACACTGTAGGACAGTTTCTGTTGTCTAGATGTGCTACAGAACTGTCTTTTTTGGTTTTAAAATCATTCTCAGGCAAATCAAATATTGAAATACACTTTTCCTGTCCTGCAAACTTTTTTCATATTTCTTGCTTTTGGTCGCCTTGGATCATTTTGAAATGCTCTCAAGAGATCTGCCACCTTTCCTGTACTCTGTTGCTTTTGCTCGTCAATGAATAATCCAGCGTGTGCTTTGAGAGCACATTTTTAACTCTCTGCATTATTTTTGAGATTTTTGTCAGTAGATGAGCAGGGAAGCAGCCTGACAGAGCAGCATATCAACCTTCTATAATGTACCCAGTTTTTGAGGGAATTCATCAGGTGCAGTCACATATGCTGTAGCACCTCCACCATGTTGTTTTTGACATTCATAAATGACAAAGGGCTGTGCTATTGATCAGGAAGCTGCAAACCTTTTCTTTTTTCTTACTGTTGCAGGCATAAGTTTTGGTTTATTTCCTCACCCAAGAGGAATAAAACACTTAATTGGAACTGGCACATCTTTGTTTCTCTAATTATGGCGAGAATAATTACTATGTATATAGCTTTACTACGTTTTCAGCGTCCCAACATTTCCACATGGTGTAGTCTTGAATGGTTGTTCTCATTGGCTGTACATTTCTGGCTGGTGGTGTACCATCAGCTGTTTTCTTGCCAACTTGATCAATTAATTATATCGACCTTTAAAGTGCAACTTAACAGCTTGGCTATGTTTTTTGTTTAAAGAGAGAAATGTCTGTGCTGAGGATGGCTAAAGAGGTCCATTCCCAGCCTGACTGATCCCATGTTTACACGTTCCTCCAGAGTATTCCTCTGGACCTGAGCCAGCGGGCCCCACTCAGGATCGACTGCAGCTTTTCGTTGCAGGTGGGGGCTGCACCCAGTTTCTAACTCAGAGGGCTGCAAAAGGATCATGATCAGTGTAACAGATTGTTGCACATTTTTATAATGACCATTTTTATCATGTAGTCTTTGTTGTCATGTTTAAGACCATAAATAAAACCAGACTGTAAATATCCTGCTGCAGTGTTGAACTGTGCTTTGAAACCTCTTTTCATAAGCACTAGATATTTCAATGTAAAAGTATATTTTCCTCATTTGCTAAACAGTATATGCAGTGTGTGTATCTACCAGTGCATCAAATATTTTGCAGTCGTGGTGACACAGACTTTATTCACTGTGCTGACTGTAAAGGCAGCGGTCACATCTGATTATGACCAGATGTTGTGGAACTGTTGAGTCAACGCAGCAGCATCATTTAGCAGCACTGTTACCTGCACTTAATAAAGGCCCGTTTATTAGAACTGGTGACGACTGTGTCTGTTACTCAGCTGTCTGGTGACTGTTCATGTACTTGGAGGATGTGGTTGCTTTGTCAAGTGTTGTGCAGTGCTTAGTAAACAAGGAGGTGACGTCACACTCAGCAGAGCAGACATGTTCTTAGTAAAGCCTACGTGCTCGATACCATTTTTTTCCAATCCAATCTGAATCCGATATCTGAACTGGGATATCCGATGCTGAACACCGATCTGATACCAGTGTTTAATTAATAGGCTGTGCCGCACTGTGTGGAAGAGACTGGGATCATTGTTTTATGTTTGAGGCAACACCAGACTTGACTTAAACACTGCTTTCCTAACTATGTAAAAAAAAAATGTCACAAAAAAATACATAGATATAAATGTATATAAATGTAATAAGTTGCTATTTATCAATAAGATACATTGTTGTGCATCAGCAACTCTGTAAAAAAATCTTCAGAATTAACAGGAACTACCATCCTAATGTAAATGCTTTAAATGCACAAAAAAAATTGGTTTGGAATTCCAGTATAAAATGATCATAAAATTCCAGTATAAAACAATACAACTGCACCAAATGAGACCAATAGGTAGGCATTAAATCACAATTAAGGCACAAAACATCCAAAATGAAGAGGAACATGGTCATAAGCATAGAATTGAACTGAATAGATCGGACCTGTTGTCAGCGATACTCAATCCAGGGATTTGAGTCAGTATCAGACCGGCATCCGTCATCAGGATCGGACTGGTGCATCCCTTGGCAACATTGCCTTATTTATTTTCTAAGAAAGTCACCTCAGAGCTTCTGTGCCTGGAAAAGGACTGGCTCTTGACCTCATCTTACACTGACTCTTCCATGCTGTCACTGCATTCCTTCTGCAGACAGTTTACTGGTAAGCAGCAATCGTGCCGACTGGCTGGGGGTGACCGAGGCCATCGCCGCAGCAGCTGGCTGGCACCATCACAGTGAGTCACCTGTTTTGGGAGGGGTGTGCAGTCCAAACTGCACCGCTGCCAAATAGAACAGCCCTCGATGTCCAGAAACCCACTGGCCTCCTTGGCGTTCAGATCTAGGCGGCTATCATGGGTCTTCCTTTGGACAGGCAGCTGAAACTTGTTGATACTGTTCATTGTACTAAAAAATGTGTACACATGCACGTCTTTGTTGTTAGCCATTGAATGTTGACCTTCATCTTCAGGCTTTTAAAATAGGTTTTGGGCCAATATTGGCCTGATCTTGATCATACAACAGTCTTTTTCTTGTGACTACAGTCATATTATCATGTTATCGGTGTCATTACACCTTCAACATTGTGAATACTTTAATGTAGCAGCAGCACTAATCACATTGGTCTCACTACTAAAATTGCTCTAAAATGATCCCCATCTGATACTCAGCCAAATAGATCTTTATAGCAAATCTGATTCAGCCGTGCAGTATTCAAATCAGAGATCTCTTCATTCTGCAGAAGGCAGTGGAATTATTGCTGAGGAAACGGATCAGACTAAATCTTTGTCTGACAGCCAGAATTATCCCTGGCCTTTAACTACACCAGAAAGTCCAATAAGAAAGACAATCCCCTCAATAACTGCTCAAAGCACGCCAAAGCACAGAGATAATGTGGACCCACAGTACACGGCAGGTCCCCGTCATTGATTCCCTGTCTGTTTATGATTTGCTCATGTAACTTTAGGGCTCAGCAGTGTTTATGTGACATGGATACAGGTGACCAAAAGCACCACAAGTCCTGAGCGGAGATGGCCTTATAAACATTTCATGTCTGCTTCAGCCTTTTTTGATTTACCACAAAAGATAGAAAAACACTGAAACTACATGCTTGTCATGGTCGAGGACTGTTGGCGCTTTGAGTAGAACATGAACTTGTGGTGTATTCTGTAATAAAAATACTTTTGATAATTTTGGTACAGTATACCCTTGTTTTTCGCGGGGGTTATGTTCCAAAAAGAACCCGTGATAGGCAAAATCCGTGAAGTAGAAACCTTTATTATTTTTTTTTACAATATTTTTAATATTTTTTATTGTACAATTAAATACTCTATTATACATTGAAAGAAAGAACAAACCATTTTACAGGCTCAAGCATTTGTTTCACAAATACAAGTACTTTAGAAACGTTTTTTTAACAAATAACTTCTGTACTGTACTGTCAAATAATAATTTTAATCATCGATGTGAACAGAAGGCTTCAAATTGCGGAGATTAGCACCGCCCACCGCGACCCGAGTAATTGGATTAAACGGGAGAAAATTAAAAATGATTATGAAAAAAAATACAAAGTACAGTCGGACAAATAGTGACTCAGGTGTATTTCACTTCAGACTGAGCCGCTGCATCCTGACTCCGCTCTGCAGTGTTTTCTTCTTTTGAAGCTCGCGGTGCAGGTGTGTTTGTTCGGGAGAAGAACATAGTGATAGGCAAAACTCGAAATTACAAGAGAATTTGCACGTACGTAATGTAAATTTGGCAAGCCGTTTTACGTACGTGTACATATTAAACTGCAACGTTATTGACGCACAGGTAGAGAAGAAGCGGAGTGACTTTTTAGCCAATCAGAATGCAGAACACAATGCACGATGCAAATCCGTGAAGTAGCGAAACCGTGAAAAGTAAACCGCGTTATAGCGAGGGATCACTGTATTTTAAAGTGACTTTTGAGAGAGGAAATCACAACCGGCCGCTTATAAATAAAAAGTTATCACAGTTGGTACAGCCGTACTTGTTCTGCTATGTCCAATACATTATAGTGGCGAATGTGCAGAACATTCTGCCACCGTTCCATTGGACCATCAGTGAACAGGACAGTGACCCAAAACACACCTCTAGGCTCTGTGAGGGCTACTTGACCAAGAAGGAGAGTGACGGAGTGCTGCATCAGATGACCTGGCCTCCACAATCACCCAACCTAAGCCAAAATGAAACGTCTTGGAAGCTTTTTCAAAGGGGACACCAAATGGGGATGAATTTCAGGATGCACATGTACACATATACGTGCAGATGCTCACAGACACTGGTTCGCCTCTGCCTGTCTCTTCAGACTCTGCAGTGCTTTGGAGCACTGACATGACTGTGCAGCCAGTCACATTGATGTTTAAAATCTAACTGCCCGGGGGGGTGGGATGGGGTTTGATGACTTGCATTTCTGCGTCACTGATGGATGTTACTCAGCTGTCCTAACAGGCACTCAGAAAGCAGTGAGTGCAAAGAGAGGAACTGGTGCTGCCACGTGAGCTCTGAAACAAAGTGTGTGAGAGAGCGATAGCTTTATAGACAACTCACCAACTGATGCATTTCACGTGTCCACAGTGCATTGTCCAATTTGTACTCTGGACGCGGATGCTCACAGTCTTTAATGCATTTCTGCTGCTGCACAGTGCACACTTGCCAGCGTCTTGCAGCTCCAAAATATTGAATAGAAACTGACTTGACGTGGATTTATAACAGCACAAGATATTAGTGTAATAGTTTACACATTGCACATCATTAGCACGCTGTTGCATAGCGCTGCTTTTGCATGATGCAGCTCTTTCAGATTCTTGTGTTTGAGGGAGAGTTTAAAAAAAAAAGCAGCAACAGAGAGGAAAGCATCGAATGCATTTGGTGTTTTGCTGGCCTCAGGCTTAAGTGAAGGCAGTTTGTTTCAGGTCTTTTATGAAAGGTGACCCACCTCAGCTCTGAAGTAGTCATTTTGTCATGGTGGTCTTGATGCTCACTGGCTGTCTGTCTGATGTGGGCATGCTGTTGTGACAGGAAAGGGTTATGTGTGGATGATTAACCTCTTGGAGCTGATTGCAGGTTTGCAGTTGGAAAGTATGTGTCACTCAGCAGATACCTGTGTAATTCTTTTAGCCCTTCATATTGTGATGTGATTGTGGTGTCTTTGCGTAGCAGGAGCTGTGATGTTTTGATCTTTTTACCATGAGCAGAGGCAACAAGTGGCAGTCAGCCTGGAACAAGGAAAATGGATTGAGGCGATATTGTTCATCTCAGTTGTTGGGGGAAATCCCTTTGTAAAAAATTGACAAGTGTTCATCATCCTCAGGGTTTGAGTTTTCTGCCTCACTGCTTGCTCTCTCGAGACAGTCAAAGCAGGTTGATTACTGCCAGTCAGCTTCATCTACCTTTGAAAGTACACTCCCCTCCAAAAGTATAGGAACAGTGAGGCCAGTTCCTTTATTCTTGCAGTAGACTGGAAACATTTGGGTTTGACATCAAAAGATGAACATGGGACAAGAGATCAACATTTCAGCTTTTATTTCCAGGTATTTACATCTGGATCTGATGCACAACTTAGATGATTGCGCCTTTTGTTTGAACCCACCCATTTTTCATGTGAGCAAAAGCGTTGAAACATGTGACTGACAGATGTGTTTTGTTGTCCTGTTACGTTGATTATTCAAACAATAAATAGCGCTGAACGTCTATGCTCAGTTTCAAATTTGGGATTTGCCCGTGCAGACTGTATTTATAGTTAGAGGTGGAACCAACATGAAAAACTGTGAATTGTGAGGCTGAGAGAAGATGGAAAGTGAATCAGAGCCATTGCCCAAACACTGGCAATAGCCAGTACAACCGTTTGGAATGTCCTGAAGAAGAAAGAAACCACTGCTGTACAAAGTAATAGATGTCAAACGGGTAGACCAAGAAAACATTGTGAGAGATGTGCAAAAAGGCCCTAAAACAACGATTACTGACATCAGCAATGACCTCCAGAAGGCAGGAGTGAAGGTATCACAATCTACTGTTCGCAGAAGACTTCATTAAAAAAAAAAAAAAATAGTACAGAGGCATGAAGCATTGGAAGGCCAAAAAGCACAGAGACGGGCCTCAAAAGTTCTGGGACAAAATTTTATGGACTGATGAGACAAAGATTAACCTTCACTAAAGTGATGCAAAAGCTAAAGTTTGGAGAGAGAGGATCTGCTCATGATACCAAACATACAAGCTCATCTGCGAAACACAGTGGTGGTAATGTAATGGCTTGGGCTTGCATAGCTTCTCCTAGGGCGGGCTCGTTAATCTTCATTGGTGATGTAGCACATGATGGCAGCAGCAGAATAAACTCAGAAGTCTACAGAGATATTTTGTCTGCTAATTTCAGGGTTTCAGGGCCAAGAAGGTTTTAGACCGGCCAAGTCAATCTCCAGACTTAAACCCTACAGAGCATGCATTTCACCTGCTGAAGAGGAGACTGAAGGGAGTAACTCCCCAAGACAAACAACAACTAAGAGAGGCGGCAGCGACAAATAATGCTATCTTCTAAGTTGTGCATCAGATCCAGATGTAAATACTTGGAAATAAAAGCTGAAATGTTGCTCTCTTGTCTCATATTCGTCTTTTGATGTCAAACCCAAATGTTTTCAGCCTACAGCAAAAGTAAAGGGATTGGCCTCACTGTTCCTATACTTTTGGAGGGGAGCGTATATAGCTCCCTGTCTAATACCAGCAAATCATTTGATTAATTTATTCAGGCATTCATAGAGGTTTGCGGACCTGAGAAAAACAATTTTATGCACTAATAATACTTGACCACCGCCTCACCAAGTCTGTTAGTCTGTTAAATGTTCGATCAAAGCTGGTTCGCTTTCACTTTCACATCCAAACAAAGTAAGTCTATGATTTAGTGGAACTTTTAGTGTCCCATTATGGTCTGAATACAGCTTCAGCTTCTTTTCTTACCTTACAAGGACGAACGCCTCTGCTAAACACGGTAAACATGGAATCATTTGACTTCTTTCTTCTTCTTTTTTTTTTTTTGTATAAAAAAGATCAAATTTTAGGATGCTGAATTAAAAACACAACATACCAGCTCGCAGTAGCTTTAAACCACATTTATAACAAATGCCAGTTGAACTGTAGGGTTTTCTCATTTCACGCCTTATAAAACAGATCAGATATTAGTCAGGCCGCAACCAGCCTCTGTAACCATGGCAACCTGTATTTGAACACGTCCTCAAGTGGCGACAGAGTAGTCGGAGTAATGTTAAAGGCTGCATCTATATTCTAACTGGAAATCAAAAGCTATGTTCCCCCCCGTTTTCTTTTTTTTTTTTTTTTTAAAGGAAAACTGAGCGTGAGCGAGCATTGTGATACAATATTAACTCTGAATGGCGGCTCTTCAGTGTGTAGTCTCGCACAGCACCCCCATGTTTTCAAGTACCCATCCAAGTTGATTTTTGGTATATGTGCCAAATGATGGCGGGGTGCCTGTGGTTTGGTGTCGCATTTCAGATCGATTCCCTCTCTCCTGGTTGAGAGGCTGAATTGATTGCGGGTCCATCACTCTCGTGCCTTACTTTCAACTTGGAACGAAGATGGAGGAGGCAGGAAGGAAGAAGGATAATATGCCCAGCTTAAAGGAACAATTTTCTAGCAACTTTTATTCCTGTTTATGGCCACATAAAAAAAACAAACAACAGCAGCGTGTGACTCAGTGCTGTATTACGCTGAATGAGGCATCACCAACGAGCTCTGTGTTGGATTTGTGGGAGTGTTGGCCGACTGTTCGCCTCTCCTCTGCATGAAACTCGACACCTGCGTCGGTGCTGCTGCCGACAGAGATGCATCACCTGCCTGCCTGAGTCGTTTGCCAAGCTCGCTCTTTCTCCGCCTCCCTCTCTCTCTCTCTCACACACACACACACACGCATACCAATGTGCACATGCAAAAACACACACGCAGACAGCAGATGCGTAGCTTCCGTCACTCAGGAGGTATGCAGTCTGTCACCTGACCCCGCCACCAACCAGGTGGATAATTGTGGTGTTATTTCTTGAATGCAGTTAAGTTTTCAAGTAGAGGCGTGAAGGTGTGTGTATCCTCCTCTCTTTGCGCACATGCGTGTCAGAACTGCCACACTGAACAAGACCTGTAAATATTTTTATTCCCTTTGGCATGTGCTAAGTGATCAATGAATTCGATTTGTCTCAACATTTCCGACGCAGCAGAAGTGAAAGATTGTGACCACTCTGGTCCAATGGCATTTAAAAAAAAAAATTGTGGATACATTTCTCAGCCAAGGGTTTAACAACATTTTCTTCCAAACTGCTGAAACAGTGGAATTGCTCTTTAATGACGGCCATGTTTTCTCTGAGAGACTTGCAGAATTCAATCAGCCTGTCTTCATGAACACAGAGAAACTACTTGAAGGAAAAAAGAAATTGAACTCTGCTGGAGCCTGTGCGGACTGCGAGCCACACCTCGACTACCGAGCGGGAGCAGGGTGTCACCTGACTCAGGCGCACTTAGAAAAGGCGGAGTGATGCTCACTCAGCCCCTCAGCCTGCATCTCCCACTGACTCCACTGTCACCGGCCACCGCCGCCCCATTCGGCCTGCTGGATGATGACGACCTCACTCTGAACTGCGCCGGCTCGCTCGTGTGTGACTAAGGCTGTGTGTTTTAGATCAGTTCCATTTCTGCCTGATGAGTAGGCAGCGAGAGTGTCTCCAATGGCTTGTTTACACTGTGTTTTCATGGAAATGTCGACAGCAGTGATAAAACAAAACTCCAGCTGAGTTTATTTGAAAGAAAAGGTCGCCTCGCTCCGGAAAGGGTTTGAAACGGATTCATTATGGAGTAACCCTATGTATATATTGGAGGGTGTCTCGTGCAGTTGAGAATACACTGATTAAATATACTTAAACACTTGAAAGGCCAGTTGAGATGAGTAGCGATGAAACAGGTCAGCAAGCTGTCAGCTGTGCATGCAGCTCTAATAAGAACGACTCTCAGCATATCAAGTATCAGTATCAATGCTCACTTTACCACCGTACCTCCAGCAGTAAGCGTAGTTTTACTTCTGAATCTTTAGCAAACCCTGGTGAGTTTTGAAGTTTACGTTCGACCAAACTTAACTTGGTGTCGAGTTTACCAAACTCAGTGTTTAGTTCCAACCCTTAAAAGCCTCTGCTCTTGTTAAGGGATAGGATTCAGGGTAAAAACAGGCTTAGTACTTCTACCCTGCAGTACAATGCTGCTTCTTTATGCCCATGTTGTCTGCATGCATCCTCAGCTGGTGATGATGCTGCCTTTCACCTGATACTGAGTTTCATGGTTCTGTATAAATTGATTGAATTTGGTGCAGTCGGGTCCTATCACACAGATTTCCCTTTTAATATCTCAACTAGACGCCCTCAAGAGGGTAACGATGAAGCCCGACAAAGTGGTGCATTACGCAGCCTAATTATTATTCAGTTGCAGTGCATATAAAATAGATGGATCATAATATGCAACATGCTCCAGGAGCAAATTAGTCCCCCACCATGTACTTGTTAGTCAGGAATAATATTAATAAAGCCTGTTTCACAGTAGGCTCACAGAGCAAAAGATTTTGTTTTCGCATTTATTCGTCTGTTTCATTTGCCGTGTTCATCCTGTATGAACACGTATTACAGCATTTGCAATGCAATGTTTATCTACTCCCAGATTCAATTGGAAAACAACAGGATTGAGTTTCTCAGCAGCTCTCATCCTCCTGAGGCCGTGTGTGGTGTCAGAGTGAAAGCCACTGTCATATGATAAGGCTGTATTGTGCTGTGCATGGGCTGTTTATTTGCTTTAGGTCAGGAACAGTATGTTTTTTAACTGCAAATGGATGTGTTTATCTGGGTCCCTGGAGGCAACCAGTCGCTAAATGAACAAATGCTATTTAATTTCAGTTTTTCTTCTCAAATATAATTTGGCCTCAGCTGGCTGGAAGGGCGGGCCGGTGTGTTTTTGACTGGAGGCTGCTTTGTGCAAAATTTGGTTGACTGCATTGAAATAGGGTCTTCATCTATGAAGACAGACACCAAATGTTATGCTGTCAAATTAATGCAAAACGGGAGGCGTCATAAATGTGTCTGTTTTGGTTTTTGATGTTTTTTCCTCAAAGGAGATCAGAGAACACATGATTCATGGTGCAGATATGCTGTAAAGACAAAAAAAAAAGCAATTTAATTCCAGTTGGACTAAAACAGAAATGCTACTCAGGCCTAAACCAAAGAAAACAAATGACTGTGCTTTTGTTAGCTCAGTTTGGCCGTGGTGTCGAAACTAGGCTACCAGCATACACTGGCCAAATATTTGACATGTTCCCTGGTCCAGAACTCCTCCAGGATTGGCCTGCCTCTCTTGTTGGCTGTTCTATTATTGGATTAGAGGCCATGTTACTGTAATAGGGCCTGGGCATTCCCAGCAGGCACCGATCTGCCTTATTGATCTATTGAACAATAGCTACATGTTCCAGTGCTCTGTCTCATTTTCCTTTCATCTCGTGAGCCTTTGTCCGACTCTTAGGCCGGCCGCTCTCTCCAAATGAAATCAAAAGGGTGGCAAAGTGTCACCTCTTACTCTGTAGTGTTCTGTGTGTGCTGAATCTGTCCTCCTCCGGTGTGATGCCTGTATTTGCTGTATCTGAAGTATGTCATAGCACATGTCTCCGAGTTGCTGACTCAAACACTAGCTCACATTGTTTGACATCTGTCAACATTTGTTCTGTTGGATGTGCGTTTCCCAGCTCCAGTAGGTTGGGGCTACTCAGTCACATGATCACGCCATCATTTAAAATGGGGACATTTTCAAAATCACGTCATTCAAATGGATTTTCCGTCTGTTTGTCTGACCTCCAAAGTGACACATTCAGGCTGCCTTCACTTTGGCTCCAGGCCACTCTGCTGTTGAGGAATATAATACAAGCACAGTATCATCTCTCCTAGTGGCCTCACCGCCACAATGTCTTTGACAGCAAGTAGATACAGTACGTCCCCATTGTGTGCTTTTTGTGCAGGGTTAATATGATACAAGGCTAAAAAGCACCTTCAGGGCTCGGCCGCTTGAATGCAGCCGACTCTTTCCACAATTTCTAGCTGTGCTTTCTCTTAACTGTAATCAGACTTAGTGCAGGGTTTGCATGTGACATGGCATGGAAATAGCTGTTAGTGTCTCTGAGTGGCTCTACTTGCTGTAGGCACACCAGTGCTTTGAGTCCTCAAGGAACCAGTATTTTATGGCTGTCCGTCAAGTAGATGCTAAGATATTTCACTGCTGGGGGCGCTAGAGTACAGTTCAGAGTATCAGTTCATCCTGTAGGGGTCTTGAGTATGTGTAGCTAATGTCATGCCAGTCCGGTTCAAGATATTATACTCTAGATCACAGAAGTAAGCTTCATAGTTGCACCAGAAGAAAAGTTCACCAAAGTCAGTCAGTCAGTCAGTGTGTATGAAGCTTCCTGGTAATGCTTGTCAGTCACTGAGATACTCACTCTGGACCAAAATGGTGGACCGACCGACAGATTGCTATACCTAAAACCGATGTTTCTAAGAATTCTGAACTCAAATCCCACTTGGTTGGTTTTTCAAAAGCTTTCATCAACCTGGAGTTTGCTCAGTTGTCAAATGACCCAAGTATTGAACATATTGACTTTATGTACAAGTTGTATGAGAGCTAGTCATCGCGCACAATAGCATGTTCCTGAAAATCCATCTTAATTACAAAAGTCCAGTCCGCTATGATTTAATTGGCCCTGAATGTGCGTCTGCTGTCGTTGCTGTAAAGCACATGAAAAATGTTGCTTTCAGCAGAGCGGTTCTATTGAATATTCTTTGTTATGTGGGCCTGCAGGAGATCAAAGGAGTGTAGGTGTAGCGGGTGCAGTTGGGTTTAAAGTCAGGAGGGGGAGGGATGCTTTGTGCTTATGTATTACAGTGTGGGAGTGTACAGCGTGTTAATGATTATGGATTTGTGTTCCCTGTCTGTGTGTTTACTTTTCCATACGTTGGTGCTTCAGTAGGTTCATTGTGTGAGGCCAGCAGGTCCCTTTTCTCTCTTCAAACTGCTTCATTAAAGGTTTTAAAATTGCATTAATTCCTTCAAACTAATGGCTGCGAAAGTTTCTTGATGTTGCGGAGAGTGTCGCTGCGCCCCTCTTGTGCAGCAGGAAGGCAAGTAAAGTAGACAGATACAGACTGACAGCACCCTGGTGCAGCAGGTGGATGAGCCGTACGGCCGGATACGGCAGGCAGGTAAATAGAGCATGCAGACAAACAGATGGGCCTGCATCCAGGTGGATTTACCAGCATGGAGAGAGATGAAGACAGGGGTGATGTAGCAGGTTGCTGAAGGTGAGACTACACTGCTGTAGTCATCATGCAGCTCTTCTTCATCCCAGCTTGCAAGTGGTGTGTCATCAGCCTCTTGTGTAGTATTTCTGGTCACTTTATTTGTTCTTTGCAAAACACAATTGTAAACTTGTACTGCTAAAACTTCTTGTGCTTCTGCATGTGTAATTATGTCAACTCATTAGGCATTACTCATCCGAATATGCTGTTATGCCCATAAAATGCCATAAAAGTCCAGGATTGGATAATGGAGCCAATTATTATATACTGAGTAGACGGATTAAAAGCATTCTTCCATTCAACATTTTCCACATGATGAAGACTTGAGTATGACCAACAATATGCCCTTCAAACATAATTGTGTGGTTTGGCTAAAAATGGGACCACTTTGGTCCAGATTGTCAACAACTATCAGATGGATTGCAATGAAACTTTATACGGACATTCATGTTCCCATGTGGGTGAATTTTAATAACTTTGCTGATCCCTTATCTTTTCTTCTCATAGCATCATCAGATCAAAAAATTTAATTTGTCCAGTACTTTATGGTTTATGAATGAATACCTGCAAAACTGGTGACATTCCCATCAGCCTCGGCTGAGTTTGCGTTTAGCGCTAATTAGCAAATGTTAGCATGCTGAACTAAAGTTGGAGAACATGGTAAACCTGCTAATTGTTGGCATGTTATGTTCCTTGTGACCTGTTAGTGCGCTGACGACAGCTCAAAGCACCGCTGTGCTGTCATCACGGAGCTGGTTGCACGGCTAGAAACTGTCACGCCTCAACAAGTTGCATGTTGCATTTTTTTCTTAATTAATAGTGGCGTTTTTTTCTTCATTAAAGAAAATAAATCGTGCACAGATATCTTTTTGTGGACCATGTTCATTGTACTGATGCTAATGCAGGAGACAGTTAACAGCATCCTTATAGACGTTATTTGGAAAAATATGCTTTTAAGGCAGGTCTTAAATATATGCAGCACATATATGTTCTTATTGTGACTCTCTTACACTCTCTGCACGTTTTTTGCACAAAACATTCGGACTACTCTTTTCTAGAGACAGAGACAGAGAGACAGAGGGAGCTGTCTGTTAAATTGCATTAGGGGCATGCATGATTACTAAGGTGGGTTTGTTAGTGCTGTATGCACACTGGAGCCTTTATTCCCACACTGGATTTGGTAGCAGCCTAATGAATTGGTTGTGCTCAAGTGTTTTGGGGGCTTTACAATCACATTTGATCTCAGCAAATCCTTTCTCATTGTGGGGAAGGGAGAATGTATAATAGGATGCTTTGGTGGTAATCCAGCTCTGATGGAGACTCTGCTTTGTCTCCATACAGGATGAAGGAGAGATTTACCTTCATTTTATTTATTTATTTTTTTTACTTTGCTTTATTGGCGTGTCATGCTCAAATTAAGCTCATAATTTGTTTTGTTTTGCGTTATTTGTATTTAATCAGGTGAAAGGTTTGATGTTAAACAAGTTGAAGAAAGTGAAAGTGTCTGTTTATGAAACAAGTCTCATTGTAAATGTGTTGTTTGTGTGTGGTGAAAAAAAAAACGCAGATGATTCACATCGGGGCTCAACATGGTTTAAGGAGGGGGATAACCATGGTGTGTGACATAACCCAATTTCGTATTACTGCTAAGACCGAGAGGGATTGTGTGTGAGCTCATTAAGTTTTTTTACACCTCAAAAATGGTGAATTTGACTTGAGGCCTCAAATAGCCAATAGCAGGCTTAAGTGTTGAGAGTGGTGGACGGTCAGGAGCCCTCAGGTGGGGATCATGGTCAAATTGGCTACCTGAGCTAATTAATATTGATGCAGAGCATTTGTTTTTATTCTCTAAGCCTGGTCGGAGTCCTTGTCCTGTTCAGAATTGCCCCACTCTGTGTCGTGTTCCTGTCCTCCATGTTTGTTTGTTTGTTTGTGTTGCCTTCATGCAAATCTCCTGCCCTCACCCGTGCCGTGCAGAAGAAAGCAAAGCGATGCCCATGATGAAAAAAACTGCTCTGTAGTATGAAACCAGACGTTTTTCCTTTTGTCACATGGTCATATCGCACAGCCTTACTGTGCAGTACAGTTTCTTTTTACTCTTCTGTTTGTCGTTGTATATTGTCTCTTTCAAGAGATTCTGAATGGGTAACAGAGATATGAATAAAAGAAAACAGGAACAATGCCAGAGGACTTTCAAACTGTTAGTCTTGCACTTGCACAAATGCATGCAGACACTAGAGCTGCATTGTCAAATCAGTCAGAGGCTGACATGGATGCCACAGAAAAGCACGTTTGGGGGAAAAAAACTAGTCAAATGCCCTTAAAGTTGAGCTTTGTAGACCTGCTGGTTTCACATTACAAATACAATTACAGTGAAATGAGAAGGCGCCTCAGGGTACGCTGGACTGCAGCAAAGTTTCCACGTTAAAGATGTTGAACCGTGATGTGGCATAATGTCCAAATCCAAACGTGATCTCTGTGCATGTAGCCACACAGCCATAAATAGCCCTCTCTATAGGTCACGCTGTGTAAACCTGCTGGTGGCTCCACTGATAACATTTCATCATATTATTAGTTTATCGTCCTCCTTCCTCATCACTTCCGCTTATCTCTTTACTTCTTCCTGCTGTTTGTTTGACCATTTTTCAGGCTTGTGGAGGCTGATGCTGCAGCGATTACAGTCTAAAAGAGGAATATCACATTATTTCTGTGGGTTTGCAGTTTGTTTGCGGAGGCGAGCAAACACCACCCAAAGGTAAAAAGCAGACCACCGAGGCTCCAGTTTGAGATCTAATCAGAACAGGAAGGGGAAAAAAACCCAGAACTGTGACTCTGAACCAGATGGTGATGCTTTGTGGATTCATACAAAACAGGGTTTGTAGTATTTCAAAAATGCGTTCATATACTTGTAAATCACCCTCAGCCCCGTGTCTCCACAGAGTCACTTCAGTTGCTTTCATTCACTGAATTAGCTCTTTTAAAGCCATCCGTGGGAGTCTTGTCTGTCGTGATCCTTCCCCCAAGAGACTTTTCATTCTGACAGGTTAGGTTCGACAGGGTGGGATCGCTAGAACACCGTTTAATATCTGTTTCAGGATGGTGTTTGTCCTTAAAGCGCAGTCAGCCTCTGACAGCGTGAGCAATTGTAATGAAGTGCTTGGCTTCGGTCCAGCCACCATCAACAGGAGGCCTGTGGAAATGCTCCGCTGATTGAGACGGAGCCCAAAGCAATAACTGAGAAAAATTTACAGGCTGCAGCCCAAAAAAAAAAAACAACACAAAAAAGAAATGTGTATTAGTATTATTCTGTGAGAAAAATCTTAATGGTCAGCTGCAGAGGCATCTTTCAAAGGCTGCCTGTGATGTTGCTTGGCTTGTTAATATTATATTGAAATCAGTGTGTTTCATTGGACAGATAAACTAATTACATGTCCTTGAATAATGTCCAGTTGTATTCTTACCGCCGTTGGCTTCAGGATACTGCAGACAAGTGTCAACACTGTGAACCAGACAAACACCTTCACTGCTGTATGTGAACACATCTCACATAGGAACCAGATTCTGAGCATCTGAGTCAGGGTCAGAGGCTAGCCGAGCAGATGAGGGGCCGCCTGCGCACTTCAGCCGTGGCCCGGAGTGACCTCTCACCTTTGACCCCCGCGCACAGAGGAGCCCTGTGTTCCCATTGGTCCCAGACAGGAGGTGCTCTGTCAGGGAGGTCGCAGCTTTCTTCTCCTTCTTCTCCCTGCAGTTAATCTCTTTAAATCACGGTGCTGTCACATTTGTAACCATATTTAAAATTGCAATAGCTTATGTATTTATTATTATTATTGTTTCTTTTTTTTTTAATTGTGAACACAACATTGACATATCATAAAAGTTGCAATGAAAAAACTGTTACAGTTGCTTATTTGCACATCCAGGAGTTACAGAGCAACATGATCATTTTGAGTCGTGTTTCAAGACCACCTGGTGAATTCAAGTCTAATAATCAATCTCTTTTTTTCTCCGTTTTTGGTCTCCACCAGCTCCCAAGTGCTGTTACTTTAGTTGCTAAAAGCTCTGCTGCGCTGACCAGCTCGCTGCTAACTGTGTCCGTCTGCTGAGCAGAAAGTGTACGGTGGGTTTTTCAGAGCTCGCCGCTGAGAACAGCCGCCAGCTGCCACCCAAAGCAACGCTACGAGAGCAGCGAGAGCGAACTGAAACAATAAAGTTATTGGCCTGACAGCAAAACAATGAGCTGAAACTTGCTATAAAGCTCCATAATGCCGAGTGGAGCTGCAGATTCAGGTGATAATTCTCTTTTAATTATAGTTTTCAATGTATAATACGCAGTTTTAGTGAGATTTCGACTTGATGCAGTGAGACTGAGGCATTGCGTAACCAGGAACAGATGAAGAAGCAGGCTGACAGCTCAACATTTAGTGTTGTTTTCCACAGTGTGTCGCTCAGGATGTTTTTGTGGTAACTTAATATGTGGTAAGAAAATATGGAGCATGCTGTTAGTTTAGCAGCGTGGGACCCACACTGAGATTTCTTGTGAAGATAACAAGCTGGAAACGGCCTCGCTGCCTCTTTATGTGTGAAGATGATGATGTGAGCTCAGGCTCTTGTTGATGTTTCCGTCACCGGCGATGAAACCGATTTTAGATTTAAGAAGTGGTTTGTTTCACACGTCTAATATGAAAGGGGATTGTGGGGAGTTGTCTCTCCACTTCCAGTTGTTGTGGATAGCTTTGGTGCTTTATTTTACCTTCAAAGTCTCTGTGCCTCTTCTTCGTCCCCGGCAGGCACCAGATGGGCTGTTTTCAAAAAGTGATACATTTGTTGTTGGCTCTTTTGTTTTATGAAGCATAACAATGGCTTTGCTGTGCACAAATTAACACTTGCTTCACATTCATGCAATTTCATTGTTTTTGACAGTACAAGGCAAAGACAAATTTTTTTTCCCCCTCAAGTGTGTGTGTATCATAACAGCATGCCTAACTACAGGAGAGCACAGATGCATGAAGTGATAAACGAGTAGGGGGAAATAAAGAAAGATGCTACCTGTTTCGTGAAGCGCAGCGGTGATGCCACAGTGCATTAACGTAACTTTTAATGCATATTCATTTACAAGAGAAATGCATGTCGGACTGAGTGTGAAGTGTGTGTGTGTAGCTGTCACTGTGTTCAGGTTTTGGACCTGCAGTCAACTCCTCTCCTGCTCTGCCTCCCCCCTCCCCCCTCTCTGTCCTCGTTTTGTGCAGGTGTAGCTGCAGCCCCCGCCCACACCGCCCGCCAAGATGGTGGTGTTGTCGCTGAAAATCTGCGTTCGCCAGTGCAATGTTGTAAAGACGATGCAGTTTGAGCCCTCCACAGCCGTCTACGATGCCTGTAGGATAATCAGAGAAAGGGTCCCCGAGGCTCAGACCGGACAGGGTGAGAGTGGAATCAAAGCCATTTCGCAGGACGGTCGGATGTGTGTCTTTGCTGTTTACACAAATCTGCTGGAGGAATGCTGTGTGATTGATTGCACTATGATTAATCGGGCGTTCTCAATAGTAAAGTAGAGGAATATGTTCGATGTTGCTCGCAGAATTGTGAGCAGCAACTGTAACGAGTGGTTACAGTATTTTTCTAAATTGTCCAAGCTGAATCCGATTTGCCAGATTAATACTTTAGTTTGGCTCTTAGATGGATGTCACAAACTTGTGTAAATACTTGGGATACAAAACCACAAAACGTTACAATAAAGACTTAGAAACAGTAAAAATAGTCAAAAATTTCATTTGTCCAGCTCATTTGTAAGTGTTTGACATAACCATCAGCTTCACCTTTTTTCTTTTCAGTCTTGTGTCGTGTGGAATATTGTCCTGATAAACTAATGCTGGGATCAGACTACATGATATTTTAGGTGACAGTAGAGTCATACCTTCTTAATGTGAGGTGGTGGAGACGTGGGGAACGACACACTTGAAGCCCAATCAATCACAACATGTGCTGCTAATATAGGTGATCAGAGGGAGGCGGCAGGGTCCGACTTTACTGCTCTGCCTGGCAGCACCGACATCATCATCATTCCCGCTTACCTCACCGTGTTTACAGATGTGCCTGAAGAGCGCTGTGTGCTTCTATTGACATCACTGAGTATGCTGTTACTAGGCGAACAGGATAAAATGAGAAACTGTTGCGCTACGTGCGTCGGGCCAGGATTGTACTCTGGTCCCAGCATAATGAGTCACTTCCATCACAGCAGTCGGTAGAATGCTGATGTGTCTCCTCACTGCTCCAGCTTCAGACTACGGCCTGTTTCTGTCTGATGAAGACCCCAGGAAAGGCATCTGGCTGGAGTCTGGAAGGACACTAGACTACTACATGCTCCGCAATGGGGTAACTATATCAACCTGTTTCACCAAACACACACACACACATTTGCATTAATATCCATGTGAAGCACAGTATGCAGGTTTTGTTTTAATAACCCACAAACTGCATACTGGATTCCAGGTGTGATGGTTTATTTAAATAGATCGGTGACAGTGTGCTTCACGATGGATAAAATGAACACAGTTGAATTCAAATAAAAATGTTGAATCCATGAAAGGCTGGCAGTTTCAAATGCAACAGTGAATAAAGAATACAGTAGAATTTATGGTTAGATCCTACACAGGAGCATAAAAACAGTGAAGCAGAATAAGAAAATGAAAGCACAGAATAAAACTGGATATCAAGGACATCAAAGGAAGCTTTTCCAGAGTGACTTTAAAGAGGCGCTGCAGCCAGCTGTAGATCCCGTGCCAGGCTCTGATCCCCGCTGCCAAAGGCTCGGCCGACTCGAGTTTGTCGTGTAGAGCTCCCTCTCAGTACATCTGTGGGTTTGGTTTTGCAGCTCTAAATGGTTTCTCCTCTTCAAATCCACCAAAGGCAACCCAGGTAGAAGGCATGACTGTGACCAATTATTGTGAACCAAATCTCTCCTCATTGTTGTGATTGGAGGGGAGCAGTGGGCTGTGATAGGCAGCCGTTAAATAAGGTTTTCTGGCCTATATTCTCCTCTCGCTCCACGCAACCTGGATGCATTTGATCATTTTCTCAGCGGGTACTTTCTCTCTCTCTCTTTCTCTCTCTCTCTTCCTTACATTTAATTCCTGCATTCCTCTCTCCCCTTTTTGACTCTTTTCTCCTTTGTTCTCTCCTCTCTGCCTCTTGTCTTTGAGCAGGATATCCTTGAATACAAGAAGAAGCAGAGGCCCCAGAAAATCAAAATGTTGGATGGGGCCGTCAAAACCATCATGGTGGACGACTCCAAAACAGTGGGAGAGCTGCTCGTGACTATATGCAGTAGAATAGGTACATCCTTTCTTTTAATAGCCATTTTCTACAAGTCGTTTTTCTGAGGTGTGCTGTGCAGGATTCACATTTTTCCATCTGTCACCTATTTTATCGCATATGCATTTTTCCAGTCCTGTGTGGTCAGAGAGCATGTGGCTTGATCCCTGTCATTGAGAAATGAAAACAGAATGTGAATACACTAAATTAACAATCTAAACAACCTTCATTGGTGCACAGGAGCTGTGTGAATGTAAAACACAGAGATGCTCACAAAGCATTGAGGAAATAATCCCTTCAAGCGCCTGTGCTAAACTGAAAATGTGTCCAGCCTGACTCCGGTGCAATGCTGGGAATCAGTACTTTTCCCCTTATTGATTCCAGGCATCACAAACTATGAGGAGTACTCTCTGATCCAGGAGACGGTGGAGGAGAAGAAGGAGGATGGGATGGGCACGCTGAAGAAAGACAGGACGCTGCTGCGAGACGAGAGAAAGATGGAGAAGCTGAAAGCTAAACTACACACAGACGATGACCGTGAGTTCAGAAGAATTAGTGTTTCACCTGATGGTGCAGTCGATGGCGGTCATTTGTTTCGCAGATGGGTTTGTGCTAAACCCCCGCTGGCCGGCCTCGATGGGTCATTGATTTGTCCCTCTAATCAAAGGTGTGAGGCTCTCTAAACATGAAAACACGACCACAGCTACCTGTGATATTCACCATCCTTCCAGGGAAACCACCCCTCAGTAAAAGATAATGATTGGACGACTAATTGAAATGTCTTGGAGTTGATAGTCGCGTAATCCGGCCAAGGTAATTCTTAAAGACATAATCACTTGCAGTGAAACGGGCGAGGATTTCTTTGATCTCTCGTTGCTTTGAAATCCTCTCCTTTCTCTGTGAGCGCACAGACGGGTTTATTGTAAAAAAAATCCTGAACCGATGTTTGTATCTAGATTAATTTTGGAATGATTTTTTTATAATCTAACCCCCGTCGCTGTACTGTGTGTTGTCAGTGAACTGGCTGGACCACAGCAGAACGTTCAGAGAGCAGGGGGTGGACGAGAACGAGACCCTTCTGCTCAGACGCAAGTTCTTCTACTCCGACCAGAACGTGGACTCCCGAGACCCGGTCCAGCTCAATCTGCTTTACGTGCAGGTCTGACCCGTCAGATGTACTCCGGTGCAGTTTTTGTGCCTCAAGCAAAGTCGGGTATGTTTGCTGGAGCTGATGGCACATCCCAGTTAATGAAAGGTTTTCTTTTTGTCTTTCAGGCTCGAGACGACATCCTAAACGGTTCTCACCCCGTATCTTTTGACAAGGCCTGCGAGTTTGGAGGCATCCAGGCCCAGATCCAGTTTGGACCTCACATAGAGCATAAACACAAACCTGGTTTCTTAGAGTAAGCATCCGTCCCACGAGAGGATTCCTCAGCGGTACAAAATGTCCATCAATATCGAATAGTTGCATTTTCAAGGAAACAGTTTATTCTTTCTCCAGATTGGTTGGCAGATACTGGGTGTCAGACTCATTTAATTTGAAGAAAGTTGACTAAAAGCAGAAGAATTAAACCTTTCATGAAAGTAGCGGTACAAACATTTGCATTCATATCATAAATTTAGCTCCAGGAGTTTACGAAATTGATTGTTCTGTGAGTTTGAAGGCTGTAGCAGAAAAAAAAAATGAGGTCATGCTTTTTGTATGAATTGCAGCATCTTTTGTGTTTCATCTCTTTTTCAGCCTGAAGGAGTTTCTACCCAAAGAATACATAAAGCAGAGAGGAGCTGAGAAGAAAATATTCCAGGTGCGGTCACGTTGTCTTTTTTCAAAAAATGCACATATTGATAGCGCTACCTTCAATTCATTTGACAGTTGTCAATTGCACCATCTGTTCAGATGCTGAATGCATGTTTAATCCAACCTGCAGGAACACAAGAACTGTGGAGAAATGACAGAGATCGAAGCAAAGGTGAAATACGTCAAACTGGCTCGGTCTCTGCGGACATACGGCGTCTCCTTCTTCCTGGTCAAGGTAAGCGCTAAAACATACAGTAACACTGCACCAATTTATCCAATGAAAAGCTCATCTGCCCTCAAAAAGTGAAAAATCTAGCCTGAAGTTGAATTGAATTATTTGATAGAGGTGGAAGCAGATTTTGGAATTAGTTGAAGCGTAGTCGGAGCCTTTTATCTCCGAAGTGTGAAATCTGTTCTCTGTGTTTGGTGTTAACGGGGTAAAGAGGTTGGAGTCAGAGCCTAGCAGGGGGGGAAATTGTCTGTGTCCACCTGAATGTACAAAGCTTCTCATATCGCCCATAGCAGGAATAAAAAACATCCCACTCAAAACACATGAGAAGAGCTTTGTTTTTAGGGCCAGTAAAACGAAACCTGCAGATAAGGTTAGCAAATATCACTCAATAAAACAGGCACACATTGTATGACATGAATACTAGGAATACTAATACTAAAGGAGTACAGTCTTTTTATTCAGCTCTTATAAC